>NC_133426.1:130615000-131815000 GCF_049350105.2 Macaca mulatta
TTTTTTTTTTTTTTTTTTTAGATGGAGTCTTGTTCTGTTGCCCAGGCTGGAGTGCAGTGGCATAATCTTGGCTCACTGCAACTTCTGCCTCCAGGGTTCAAGCCATTCTCCTGCCTCAGCCTCCCAAGTAGCCGAGATTACAGGTTCCTGCCACCACGCCTGGCTAATTTTTGTATTTTTAGTAGAGATGAGGTTTCACCTTTTGGCCAGGTTGGTCTCGAACTCCTGACCTCAAGTGATCCAACCAACTCGGCCTCCCAAAGTGCTGTGATTACAGGCGTGAGCCACTGAGTCCGACTGAAAGCTAGCATTTAATTCAGGCTCTTCTGTCTCTTCTGTTTAAGGTGGAGACCATCCCTACTTTTTCTTCTGGCTTATTTATTTACTTTTATTTTCTAGAGACAGGATCTCACTCTGTCATCTAGGCTGGAGTGCAGTTGCATGACCATGGCTCATTGCAGCCTCAAATTCCAGAGCTCAAGCAATCCTCCCGCCTCAGCCTCCCAAGTAGCTAAGACTACAGGTGTGTGCCACCACTCTTAGTTAATTTTTTTTTTTTTTTTTTTTTTTTGAGACGGAGTCTCGTTCTGCCGCCCAGGCTGGAGTGCAGTGGCCGGATCTCAGCTCACTGCAGGCTCCGCCTCCCGGGTTCACGCAATTCTCCTGCCTCAGCCTCCCCAGTAGCTGGGACTACAGGCGCCCGCCACCTCGCCCGGCTAGTTTTTTGTATTTTTTAGTAGAGACGGGGTTTCACCGTGTCAGCCAGGATGGTCTCGATCTCCTGACCTCGTGATCCGCCCGCCTCGGCCTCCCAAAGTGCTGGGATTACAGGCTTGAGCCACCGCGCCCGGCCCACTCTTAGTTAATTTTTAAATTTTTTTACAGAGATGGGGGCTCACTTTGTTGCTCAGGATAGTCTTGAACTCCTAGCTTCAAGCAATCCTCCCTCTTTGGCTCCCCTAAAGTGCTGGGATTGCAAGCATGAGCCACCATGCCCTCTTCTTGGCTTAATTCCTCATCTTCTGTGTGTGATCACTCAAATGGGAGAAGACATATCTCCATAAGAATAAGCAGTAGGTATAAGGCACAGGACACTTCCTCAGGGCAATAAGTTCTGCAGAAACATAAAGTAACTCTAGTTCAACTACACACAGCTATTTTTGCAGCACTTCATATTACAAATCAAAACTCGGTTCATCAATCTAAAAACATCTTCATTCAGGTTGCTCCATGGTTTCCATTAAGAACGAAGGATAGGATTGAAGAACATTCAAAAACTAAAACAAAACAAAAACAAAGGCCAGGTACTTTCTTTGCATGTATGGAACTGAAGGGCTCATTTAGGGGTTCTCTCCAACCCTATCCCATAAAAGCAGCAGCTGGAACTAAAGATGAATTCACATTTCTACTTCCCAATGTTGGTGCTTGTACTTTTTAAATTACAGCTTTCTCGACTTTTATCCATCAATATTTCCCCCCCAATTTTCAGACCTCACAATTCATCCTAGACATCTTGTTAACTTTCCGTCAAAACAGCCGATTCCAACTGCCTCTTTCCTCCATCTTTCCCCTTCCCCACCTTGGATAGTTTAGATGGAACAAGAGTTAATAGCCTACAATGCTGCCTTTCATAAAAGCTACTTGCTAATAAATAGATCTTGCCAACATATTTGCTTATAAAAACAGGCACCTCTGTGGCAATATTTTATTCCTATGATGCTTTTTCCATTCTATCAGGACATGCCAGAAATGTGACCATTTTAGTTGATGGCCTTTAGTACAATGAACTCAACTGTTCAGCTTCAGCATACTTTGATCTGGGTTTTGACTGGCTAAGAACCTTAAGCTGAGATATTTTAACACATCAGTGAGACACTGAATCTCTTATGAAGAAGGCAGAGAGTAGTGCTTGAAGAAACTGTCTATAGGTTTTTAAATGTGAAAATTGGTACTTATAGTCCAGCAAATTTTTTTTATGATCTTACAGAAATGTAAGATATCTCAAGAAAGTGTCTTAAAACATCACCTTTTAGAACAATTTGCTTTCCACCAGGAAATATGTATATTGAATGTGAATGGGAAATGGAGTGAAAGTGTCTGTGTATAGCATAAAGTGCACCAGGAAGAGGAATGGATGGAGAGTGAGAGACAGCTCTTCCTCAGGCAGAGGAAAAGAAGGAATAATTTATTTAAACCTGGCCATCTGCCTCTTCCTGTCCCCACAAGTTTTTAGGGACAATTAGTTGAGGATACACTAGGTTATGGTGTAGTAATAACTCCAAATCTTAGTGGCTTAACACAAGAAGTATTTATTTGTCTCTCATATCCAATGTAGGTCTGAGGGACTTTCTAGCATGACTGTATCTCTATGCATCAACTAAGCTAGTCAGCCTGATGGAGGCTTTACCACCCGGTAATTGTACCATTTTAAAAACATGGTTGTTTTAAACTTGCTTGATGTAACATGGGAAGAAAGAGTTTGAGGCTCGGCTACATGCTACCCTCTAACTGGGCACCTTTCTTCTCAATGCAACTAGACTCATCTCTCTAAAATGCACACTGGTTCATGCCACTCCCTTGCTTACAACTCCCACCACCATTAGGGTAAAGTCCAAATTCTGATTCCACGGTTTGTAAGATTCCCCAACACCTGTTTTTGGATTATTTCTCTAGCTTCACTCCCCATTAGTCCCCTATTGCCCTCTTGCACTCTACGATTCTGCTATGCATTCTTTTTCTGGTTCTTGAATTGAGTGGTTTACCTCCATGCTTTTGCACATACTGTTCATTCTGCCTGTGAGTCTTTCTCCACCTCGTTTGTCTGGCAAACTCCTATTCGTCCTGCGGGCTTACATGTCACTAGAATCTCTCTGTTTGCCTCCTCAACCATGCTGGGGGTCCCTCCTCTGTGCTTCCATGGCCATCAGTATTTCTGCACGACCTGGTGATATCATAATTAATAATTTATTATCTCCCTCACTGCAATGTGAGTTCCATATGAGAAGGGACTATGTCTTGTCCAATGGCCAGCACATGGCTTAGCAAAATATTTGTGACATGGCTTAGCAAAATATTTGAGAACAAAAAACTAAGTAAAAGAATGACTGAATGTCAGAAATTCTGTATCTTCTGGTGTCAGGATTCTCCTGGTGCCTTGGCCTCCAGTAAATTTGCCTGTCTTTCCTGAGAATGAACTTGCACCTATCGTCTTCTTTGATATGTCCTAAGCATGCAGCACTATTTTCCATCAACACTTAGGGCAAGGCAGCAAATTAAGGGGTTGGAGGAAGGGGCAGTTGTTTCTAGTGGGCTAGTGGTATTGTCTGCATACTTGAAGGCTTCCTTTCTTTCTTTCCTTTCTCTTTCTTCTCTTTCTTTCTTCCTCTCTCTCTTTCTTTTTCTTTCTTTCTCTTTCTTTCTTTTCTTTCTTTCTTTCTTTTTCTTTCTTTTCTTTCTTTCTTTTCTTTGTTTCTTTCTCTCTCTCTCTCCCTTCTTTCCTTCCTTCCTTCCTTCCTTTTTCTTTATTTTTCTTTTTTTTTTTTCTCTTGTCGGCCAGGCTGGAGTGCAGTGGCACAATCTCACCTCACTGCAACCTCTGCCTCCTGGGTTCAAGCGATTCTCCTGCCTTAGCCTCCTAAGTAGCTGGGATTATAGATGCCCACCACCAGGCCTGGATAATTTTTGTATTTTTAGTAGAGACAGGATTTCACCATGTTGGCCAGGCTGGTCTCAAACTCCTGACCTCAGAGAATCTGCCTGCCTCGGCCTTCCAAAGTGCTGGGATTACAGGCATGAGCCACCATGCCTGGCCTATTTTTTTTCATATTTGCAATTATAATTTAAAAAATATCAAATTTTTCCCTCTCAAGTGGGCCATAAATTCCATGAGTTCTGATGCCATGTTTTCTACCACTTTTGAAGATCTCCAAGCTCATTGGCCCAGTGCTTAACACTTGGTAAGCAGCAGCCCCAGCGACCAATGGACAGTTTGTGGGCAGGGAGACTGAATGCATTGTTTAGCTCACCTCATCAGAGGTGGCAAAATTTGGCTATGCATTGGTTGCCCATGATTTTGAGGCGTACTGGGAAAGATAACAGGACTAGAAGTGTGCTCTGGCCCTTGGTTTAAGGGGTTTACCCTTGGGTGAAGGCATTGCCATATACTATTATTGGATTATTGCTGTGAGAAAAAAGTTGCTTCCCAGGCCTTTGTTGTTCATTTTAGCATGTGAACATGCCAATTGAGTTTTGTTGGAAAACCCCACCAGCCACTTCTGAAAGAAAAACTGGGGCTTTACATGTCACAGAAGAGACTACTCTTGTCCTGTTCTTGAGGCTGAATTTCTTATTCTGCAGAATTGATGTCACAGTACTGATTATACTGTGCATTTTAGTCTTCTTTTTCTTGGGTTTGAGTAACCATGGGACCTTTACACCTTGACCTAGGGAAACTATGGATTAATGTATATGTTTTGCCTAGACACACAGATAGGCAAGATACAGTAAAAACTCAAAGTCATATGTATTAAGAGTTAACCTAAGGTTCAACACAAAGGTTGTAGAATTCTTTGGTAAATGATCTGTAAATAAATATTTAGATGTTTAAGAAATTCAAAATTTTTAAAAGATCCTAAGCTGAATCATTTTATAAATTAAATAATTCATGCACTGTGAGTAAGTAACCCATACTTGATCTGATTTAATAATTTGCATTTTCATACTGGATTTTTCTAAGATCAAGGACAATAATACTGAGAAATCACCTATCCATATGATTTTTTTTGGTAAGTTTCATTCACCCACTCTCCAACATATACAGTTGTAAATCAATGTTGTAGACATTAGTGCTATTCACCAAGTTTTTCTTGTTCTCCTTGGGCTCATGGTAGGATTTCACTTTCTGGTCTCTTTGGGATTGGGTTGGGCCATGTAAGTTGTGAGTGGTAATAATATGTCACTTCTAGGCCAGAGCATTTCATTACCAATGTGAGACCTTCTGGAACCTTTTCTTCCCATTAGGCTGGGTCTATGAGTGATCATGATGAGTTGAGACCTGTGCCAACTCATGATGGACATGAAGCATAAATGAGAAACTTTTATTGTCTTAAGCCATTGAGATTTGAAGGTTGTTACCCTGGCAGATCCTAGCTTATCCTGATTGATACACATTGGTACAGCATGAGCCATCCTTTTCTGTCTCACAACTTGTGTTCCTTGTTTCCATACTGATGTGGTTTGGATGTTTTGTCCCTCCAAATCTCGTGGTGAAATATGACCTCCAATGTTAGTGGTGGGGCCTAGTGGGAAGTTTTTGAGTCATGGGAGTGGATCCCTCATGAATAGCTTGGTGCCCTCCCTTTGGTAATGAGTGCATTCTTCCTCCGTTAGTTCATGAGAGAGTTGGTTGTTTAAGGGAGCCTGGTACTTCTCTCCTTTCTTTCTCTCTCCATGTGACACACATGCTCTGCCTTCACCTTCTGCCATCACAGTAAGTTTCCTGAGGCCTCACCAGAAGCAGAGCAGATGTTGGTGCCATGCTTCTTGTACAGCCTACAAAACTGTGAGCCAAATAAACCCCTTTTCTTTATAAATTAGCCAGACTCAGGCATTTCTTTGTGGCAATGAAAAACGGACTAACACACATACGGAAGAGAAGTCAGGGATGTTAAAGCCTGTTATGCTAGAGAATACATCTGTCAATCTACGGATTTCCAAGGCTATTTGATGGCTCTAGTTAATAATTTACTTGGGAAGGACTGGTGCCCCCTCAGTTCTATAACATCTGGAGTCCTGGAAGGTAATCAGAAAGCTGATAGCATTCCCTTCCAGAAACCTTCCAATCCTTTCTCTTTCAGATCAAAGGCACACTAAACTACATGCCGATTTTGGAAAACAAAAATTAGCCTGGCGTGGTGGTGCATGCCTGTAGTCCCAGCTACTCAGGAGGTTGACGTGGGAGGATTGCTTGAGCCCAGGAGGTAGAGGCTGCACTGCAGTGAGCCAAGATTGTACCATTGCACTCCAGCCTGAGTGACAGAGTGAGACCCTGTCTCAAAACAAACAAACAAAAAACCACACATACACGCACGCGCACGTGCACACACACACACACACAAAGGCAGAAAAAGAAAGAAAGAAGATGTGATGGCAGAGGAGGTGGGAAAGTAAATATTCTGAGAGCAGCAATGAGAAATGGAGATGTAGAGATAGTGAGTGAGAGTGAGGTAGTTGTATTCCTGTCCTTTCATCCAGTCATCACTGAGGCCAGTACCATCCTTGCCATTTATACATTTTTGGTTCTTGAGTCCATCAATGTACTCCCCCACTCCCACTGCTTATTTGGCTTAAGCTAGTTCTGGTTGGACTTCTGCCACTTACAGTGAAGTGAGTCCTGAGTAATAAAGTGGTTTAAGCAACTCTTTTTAAAATTGTTATTCTTATCTCAGTGTTTCTCAGCTCTTTTATATCATGACACAAATGGAAAATGATATTTTTACAGCACTTGGGGGTAAACTGGAGGGGATTTGTGGATGTCTATATGGGACTCACTGACAACATCCATTCCTTTTTTGCATCATATACAGACAGTCTCCAATTGGGTGCCCATATGACCATTCTGTTTTTCACTTTCAGTACAGTATTTAATAAATTATATGAGATATTCAACACTTTATTATAAAATATCCTTTGTGTTAGATGATTTTGCCCAATGATAGGCTCATATAAGTGTTCTGGGCATGTTAAAGGTAAGCTGGCCTAAGTTATGATGTTTGGTTGTTTAGGTGTATTAAATGCATTTTTGACTTATGTTTAACTGATGGTGGGTTTATGGGGATTTAAGTATCTGTAAGTTACCCCACAGTAAGTATCTGTAATTATGACAATTAAAATAAATAAAAGATATTTATTTGAGACGGAGTTTCGCTTTTGTTACCTAGGCTGGAGTGCAATGACGTGATCTTGGCTCACTGCAACCTCCGTCTTCCGGGTTCAAGCAATTCTCCTGCCTTGGCCTCCCAAGCAGCTAGGATTGCAGGCGCCCACCACCATGCCCAGCTAATTTTTGTGTTTTTAGTAGAGACGGGGTTTCACTATGTATGCCAGACTGGTCTCGAACTCCTGACTTCAAGTGATCCACCTGTCTCGGCCTCCCAAAGTGCTGGGATTACAGGTGTAAGCCACAGCACCCGGCCCAAGATATTTTAAAAGATATTCAATATTTGTGTTAAATTTTTAAATAAAATATTTTCAAAAATGTTTAATGAAAAACCTGAGCTTAGTTCTGTCAATATAACGTTTTCTATCAAGTATTGTGCTCAAAATGATTTCACATAGTTCCCTATCAAGGTTTTAATTATGACTATTTGCTTTTATTTCTTAAAATTTAATTTAATTTAAATTTTTTGTAGAGACAGGGTCTCCCTCTATTGCCCAGACTGGTCTTAAACTCCTGGCCTCAAGTGAATCTTCTGCCTCAGCCTCCCAAAGTGCTGGGATAACAGGCATGAGCCACCATACCTAGCCCACTGATGATTTTTTGAATCTTTTATTGTCACCATTGACAAGAAACTTTGTTCCCATAAGTAGGTGATAAAAACAACTTAAAACAAATTTTCCAAAACTTACAACAGTTGAATTTTTTAGACAACTGGTGGCTAGAGTAAAAAAATAAAAAACAGTTTAATTTTTTGTAAATTTTATTTTTTTAGAGACAGGGTCTTGCTCTGTTGTCCTTTTGCTCATGCTGCATTTGAACTCCTGGGCTTCAGTGGTCCTCTTGCCTCAGCCTCCACAAGTAGCTGAGACTACAGTCACGTGCCACCAGTCCTGGCAATAGTTGAAGTATATTTTAAAAGTCCAACAGCTCTTCCTTTTCTTTTACTGATAAGCACTATGATGAAATATCTCGTGATGACACAAATGGATTCCAAATTCAATCCATTTTTTTTTTTTTTTTTTTTTTTTGGAGACAGTGTCTGCCTCTGTTGCCCAGGCTATAGTGCAGTGGTGCAATCTCAGTTCACTGCAACCTCCACCTCCCAGGCTCAAGCCATCCTCTCATTTCAGCTTTCCAAGTAGCTGGGAATACAGGTGCACACCACCATGCCCGGCTAATTTTTTATATGTTTTGTACAGATGGGATTTTGCCATGTTGCCCAGGCTGGTCTTGAATTCATGAGCTTAAGTGATCCACCTGTCTCAGCCTCCCAAAGTGCTGGGGTTATAGGCATGAGCCACTGCGCCCAGACCCAATCCAAATTTTTTACTGTCAAGCACAGTATTTCAAAATAATGATGATGCTGTAATTTTCAGAACACACGGGCAGTCACCATGTGGCTAGCTTGGATGCCTCTAAGACAGCATATCAACAGCAGACAGACATATGTGAAGATATGAATTTGGGGCTGGTACCCGGAGCTGGGCCTACTGGCATTTTCTCTCCTCATTCCCTCCCCTAGTCTCAAATAGATGATGTGGTGGTTGATCACTTCCTTGGGTATACTCAGCATGAAACAGTGAAGCAGTGAGGAACAGAAGTTCCTTTAGTGCTGGCTGATTGTGGAGACGGGAGGGCAAAATTCTAGATTCTGTTCTACAGAACCTGCCCTCTGCAAAAACGCCCAGCTAAGTTGCTAGCAGCTGGTGGCGACTGGCATGAAGGCTCTGGCTCCCTCAAGCTCTGCCTAACTGCCCCAAACCCTGAGGGAATCAATAATTCTTGCCCTACTTATAATCCATTGGCAGCACCCCAGTGTCTCAAGGTCCCTCAGTTGGGAAGCTCTGCTTTATTAAATCTTTCACTAGAACTACACAATGGGATGGGAGAAAGGCTTGCCATTTTAGGCCTTCGCAAGAGGGGCATCTCACATGCAGTCACTCTCCCTCAACCTCTCTCTTTAAAGTCCCTCTGGCATCCCCACTCTCTTCCTCGGGAAGCTATAGTCTAGTCTTCTCCTCAAGAGAAAGAACTCTAGTGTGTTCTGGTTTCTTTGTCTAGAGGTAGAGGGAGCCTTGCTGCTACCTAGGCTTGGGGGCTTTGGGGCTGAGGCCTGTGGGTGTCGTGGTCTGCCATTCATCCTGTGGTTACCCCTACCACCTCTAGAACCTTCCACTGTGCCAACACAAGCCTCACTCACTAAAACATCAGAAATGGGGCTGGACTGCTGGACTCCTAGCAACACTGTGTTGTAGCAACAGTGACAACAGCTGAAGGAAACAGTTCCTAGGTGGACTGAGTAGGCTTCCAGATTTTTCTCCTTAAGGCAACAGAAGCCAGTAGTGACCCTCTGTAATGAGTATGCACCCCTGCGATTCACAGAACTCTTGTGAGAGGGGGTACTCTAGAGACGGAAGAAGCATATTCTAATGATAGCTAAGCGAAGGGCTAGGGATAATTTTAATTAGAAAAATAATGGAAATTTGTTTTACTTCAAGCTAGGTAAGTGGCATATATATTTTTACACTTCACATTTGTTCTTTCCTAAAATGCAATTGCCTCCGATTATTATTGGCTTCTAGCACAAGTGGCCTTAACATAAATGTAATGACATATTAAACTGGTGAAACAAAGTGGGCTGTTCTCTCTGATAATCTTGCCTGTTGTAGACTTCAAATCTCATTCCAAGCCTCACTTTCCTGAGGAAGTGCTCTGCTAATTCCTGCTCTGGCAGCTTCTTTAATCCTGGGTGCCCTTGGAAAAGTGAACAAAACTTCTGAGTTTTTCTCATATTTGTTCGTCTGTTCAAATTTGTAGTAAATCACTCAGCTTACTGAAGCGCTCCTCCTCCTATGCCTCTGGTTTGCCTGAGGAACATGAAGACAAGAGCCAAGTACAAAGGAATGTCAGAACCAGGGTCAGGCCCTGGGAGTTGCCTTCTTTTCTTCTCCCTGGAATTAAAAATATCATTTAGGTCATGAAACTGCTGCCTGGGTTAACAGCCAAGTCCCTGTCTACCCGCAGCTGTGCTGGCATTTCAGCTGACCAATCTTGCTATTCATTTCTTGTTAACTCTTACTTTTCCTCCTCTATGCTCCCCTAAGCACTTGAAGCTTTTCCCGCCATAGCACTTAGCACCCTGCTTATTTCTAATATCTTTCACACTACACTAAAAGTTCCATGAGCACAGGGTCCCTGACTACCTTGTTTTTCACTATGTCCCTAACATGTAGCCCAGGGTCTGCCTGGCATAGAGCCAGCAGTCAGTAAATATTTGTCCTATACATAAACAAAACTCTATTTGGCTTGGGGACTTGAGCAATTGTTTTCTTTTCTCTAAGCCTCAGTTTCCCTATCTGTAAGATGAGGGCTCTGTAGATATTCTTCAAGGTCTTTTACAGTACTGACATTTTATGGTTTACTTTCCTCAAATGAGAATCCCATTCTCAGTTGATTCAAAACATTCCTCACTGATGACTTCATCTTCCACTTCGATGATATCAAAATTGCCCAAAGTGAGATCTTGCAATATATTCTGTCCATTTCTAAATTATTTTGCATAGCCACCTCTTCTGTCTTCTATTACCTCTTGTTTCAAAGAAGAAAAATTCCTGCCCTTCCTCTCTGTTTTCCTTTGGGATCTTACCTTTATCCATTCATTCAACAATTATTTTTTGAGCACCTACCATGTGCCAGATGCTACGCTAGGTATCCAGAATAGAACTATAGGCAAATCTAATCCCTACTATTCAAGAGTTTATACTCTTCTTCTATAGTATCTCTGCAGATGCTCTCAAATCTTTATCTTCAGCTTGGATACTTTTCCAAACCTTCAAACTGTAGTATTACGAGTTTCTTTTGGTCATCTCCATATGGTTGTCCCATCAATCCCTCATATCATTTGTAGCATATCCCAAATTAAACTCTTCTCACCAAACTATTTTTTCTTCTTGTCGATAGTCTTACTTTGTTTAATGATTCTGTCATGGTCTGAGCCACTGATATTTGAGATCCTAGAGTTATAACTGCTTTCCTTAGTTTTACTGTCCGTACAAGGCTGAAATGGCTTTCCAAAAGATATTCACAACCTAATCTCTGGAACCTGTGAATGTTACCTTATATGGCAAAAGGAACTTTGCAGATGTGATTAAGACTCTTGAGATGGAAAGATTATTCTGGATAGGCCTGTGGACAAGTGTCCCTTATAAGGACAAGCATCTTTATAAGGGAGAGGTAAGGACATTTGACACGGAAGAGGAGAAGACAATGTGACTATGGGGGCAGAGACTGGAGTGATGTGGCCAAGGAGTGCTGGTAGCTACTAAAGCTCAAAGAGGCAAGGAATAGATTCCCCCCTGGAACCTTCAGAACTAGCCCCGCTGACATCTTGATTTTAGCCCCATAAGACTCATTTTGGACTTCTGGCCTCTAGAGCAGTAAGATAATGAATTTCTATTTTTAGAGATAGAAATTTAAAAATATTTCTATTGTTTAAACCCACTAAGTTTATGATAATTTATTATAGCAGTCATAGGAAGTTAATACATAGTCCTCCCTCAAATCAGTTGCCAAGTCCTTTAAATCAACTTCCACAATGTCTTCCAGATCAATTCTCCCCTCACCGTCTCTACCATTACTGCCCTAGTTCAAGCTCCCATCACCTTTACCTCGGGTTACTAAAGTAGCTTTCTAAAAACAAAGTATGGTTCCTAGCTGGTATAAGACCTTCCATAGTTTGTCCATAAACTTTTGCTTTAATACTTCCAGAGATGAGGAGCTTCCTGCCTATGATGCCATCAATATGATTATTAGACAACTCAAGTTATTTGAAAGGCATCCCAGTAATTTCTTTCTATTAGGCCTAGTTCTACCCATGAGGCTCTTCTTGGGTTCCAGCCTCTACTTCTGTCTTCCCCGTGGAGTTAGCTTGGGTAGGCTGAACTACATTTCCTGGAACTGTCTTCCTTATATGTTTCCTCTTAATGTGGGCCACAAGAGGGATTCTTGTGTGAGATTTGAAAGGCAGAAGTGAATCAGCAGCCATTTTGCTATCCAGAGTAGGTGTTTAGTAATTGACCCATTATCATGGTTTCTGCACTAATCCCCATCCTCATGAGTCTACTGGATGTAGTCAGATTAGCATTGGGTACAATAGTGAATAAAGACTGGTGCAGTAGAGAGGCCTGATCACTTCTTTGGCTTGGATGGTATGCTTATCTGAATGCAGTCTAGTGAATTCAGGCCACATTTAGGAACATGGCAGCAATAGCTTCATGATGACTGCTGGGCTCACTTCTACCCAGAGCCTCACTAACCCCACAAAAAAGTCTAGATGTTTGTTTAACAGGGTTTTCTTGAAGCTGTTTCAGGGTGGGTGCACTAGCAGCAAACCACTTGGGCCTGGGCCTGTGAAGAACATCATAGCCCACACCAGCGTATCTGGATGGATGTGCTGCCCAGCAATGCCAATTATAGAGAAATAAAAAAAAAAAGAGCAAAAAAAAAAAAAAAAAAAAAGATAATAAAAACGCATATAACTTGTGGACAAAGACTTATTGATGGGTGCAAAAAATAAATTATCTTTTGCCACTCAGAACTCACTGCTCAGTATGAGTTTTGATACATATAAGAAGGAATATTATTAAAAGCAAATAAAAAAATCGTAATTCCACAGTCCTGAGGCAATGACTGTTAACATTTTGGGTACAACATAGTTTATGTTCTAAGTTTGAATCTGACTCTGCCAATGCTTTTTGACTTGGGCAAGTGTTTAATTTTTCCAGCCTCAATTTTCCCATCTGAAAACTGAGATAATAATGCCAACCTAGCAGGGCTGTTGTGAAGATCTGACAAGATACTTTACGTAAAGCTCATAACCCATAGTTTCTCTTAAAATTGTAGCCATTATTATTTTACAAGGTGTATTAGTCTGTTCTCATGCTGCTGATAAAGACATATCCGAGACTGTGTAATTTATAAAGAAAAAGAGGTTTAATGAACTCACAGTTTCACGTGCCTCACAATCATGGCAGAAGGTGAAAGGCACTTCTTACATGGTGATGGCAAGAGAGAATGAGAACCAAGTGAAAGGGGTTTCCTCTTATAAAATCATCAGATCTCATGAGAATTATTCACTACCATGAGAACAGTATGGGGGAAACCACCCCATGATTCAACTATCTCCCACCAGGTCCCTCCCACAATGTGTGGGAATTATGGGAGCTACAATTCAAGATGAGATTTGGGTGGGAACACAGCCAAACCGTATCACCAGGTTATTCCAATTCCAAATAAGAGTCCTAACTGTTGAGACTGTTATTGATCTTTCTTCTGGTCTTTCTTGTGATATTTTTCTTCCTTAAGAAAAAGAGTGGAAATGTAGATAGAATAAGATTGGCCCCAAGTTGATAATTGTTGAGAATGAGGATTCATTATACTATTCTCTCTCTCTCTGTGTGTGTGTGTGTGTGTGTTTGTGTGAATTTTCTACAATAAATGTTTCTTAAGAAAACCCACAAGAAACAAAGAAATAAAGAAGACTTACGTGCAGGTTTTGCCCCAATCTCTCGTTATAAACTTGTTTTCTTCAGTTTAGGACCCTGCAAGTTGGGCTTGCAAATATAAACTGGGGCCTTTTACTAAGGATATTTTGAAATGCAACTATATGGCATGAACCACTACTTTTGGGTTACACCATTTGTGGATAATGAGATGAATGGATGACTTTCCCCTAAAAGGGCACAAAAATCTATGGGAGGTGGTAGGGGCAGTATAGAGGTTTGTGCAGAGAAGCTAATGTGGCAGTGACCTGACAATACTGTTGAGTAGTTCTTGCTTTTTAGGCCTTCTGGTACTGCCTAGTTGATCTTCTTCTGCCTCCCTTCCATCCTGTGGACTTCTCCGTATCAGATCCTGAGGACCTACCACTAACTTTTCAGGAATTTTGTGAGCTAGATGATGTTACACTGGGAGCTTGCAGTTGACCGTGGTGGGAGTATTTATATGATGGAAATCAACAAACATTAGAAATCAGATTTTTTGTTGTTCTGAAGAGCTGGTTGCTAAACATCTACCAGTGTACCACTAATCATACCATTCCAATAAGTTCCCTTTTTCCTCATATGAGCCAGAGTTGGATTCTGCTACCCTTCTCCTAGCTTTTCCAAGTAAAACGATTAGTAACGAGTATACTGCAGAGAGAGAGAACAGTTTGTTGCTGCTGTTACTGCTTCTAAGTGCTAAAGGTGGCATGGGGCTCTTTTTAAGTCAACAACTCCGCAGATACTGATAAAGTGCCTAATTTCCTTTTCTAATTGTCAAATAGCTTTTTGGGGAATTCTAAGTGACACGTACCAGCACTGGAGGTCTCAGAGAAGACAAAAGCTACCACAGCTTCTTCATGAATGCCTCCGACTCCATACATTCCATGGTTTCATAACAAGACTTTCACCTTCTCTTCTTCACTTTTCACTGAGATAGAGGACTGGATAAGCTGCAACTGACCTCTTGCAGATTTTTCAGATTTAGTGGTTCATTGATTCCCATTGTCATTTCAAGTTTTCCCTCTGGTTTTAGAATCCTGTTTTCTTTTGGCATTAAGGGAACCTGGGTTGTACACTCTGTCACTAACTCACTACATCAACTTGGGCAAGTCTTATCTTTTAAAGTTGTGATTCACAAATTCACTCTGGGCTCTGGCATTCTCTATGCCTATTGTTGTTGTTGTTGCTAGGGTGATGACACTGCCATTGATTCCCTTATCCCAGTTGTCTTTAATGTTGTTTAAAACCCTTTCTTGGTCCAGTGTTGTGGCTCACACCTGCAATCCCAGCACTTTGGGAAGCCAAGGCAGGAGGATCACTTGAGGCCAAGAGTTTGAGACCAGCCTGGGCAATATAGGGAGGCACCGTCTCTAAAAAAAATAAAAAAAATCAGCCAGGTGTGGTGGTATACCTGCAGTCCCAGCAGATTGGGAGACTGAGGTGGGAGGATTGCTTGAGCCCAGGAGGTCAAAGTTACAGTGAGCTATGATTGCCCACTGCACTCCAGTCTGGGCAACAGAGGGAGGCCCTATCTAGAAAACAAATGAACAAACAAAACACCTTTTCTTAAATAAGTTTTTTAATTAGATGATTTTTTTGAGAAACATTCCTGTTTCAAAGGTTTAATAACAGAGTAAAATGTGAGAGTCTGTCATTCCTGCCACATTCCCATTTCCCTTTTTAGAGGTTGCTATGGTTATTAGTTTGTGTATTTCTTTCAGGTCTTTTAAAATACATTTACATATATACATAAATACATATACGTGAATATAGTACACACTCATGGGTAAATGGGATCATACTACCTATCTCGACTTCTGACTTGCTTTCATGGGCTAAATCTGAGGAGACTGAGCCAGAATAATACTGAAGAAGGGGGTTCATCCCCAATTCCCCCACTTCCCTGTATGTGGCTACCTGCAGTGTTTTTGTCTGATTTTGCCCTTCCCTCCAAGCCCCAAACTCCCTCAGTCCCCAACACTATAAGATAAGAACATTAGCTTTCCACATCTGAGATTTGAGTGGAGGAAGAAGCCAATTGTGAATTACGTAAGGTTGGAATGTTACTACAGGATGTATATTGCAGGGTTTTGTGGTGCCATAATTTACTTAACACCTCCCTATTGAGCACCTGTTTGTCTTCAGATTTTTCATTATTACAATCTTGCAAAGAACATCCTTGTAAATACATATTATGCATGTGTGTGTTCATAAGTTAAATTCCTTGAAGTGAAAAAGTCAAAAGGAATAAACACTGAAAAGTTTGAGACTCTGCCAATTGCACACTCAAAGATCTTATTTTATCTACCACCAGTAGCATATGAATGCCTATTTCCTCCCACATTGTTGATATTAGATATTCTCAATCTTTTCAATTTTTGCTTATCTGATGGACCAATAATAATCTCATCTTAATCAGCATCTCCACCAATAACTAGTAGGTTGAACAGCTATTTATGACAATTGGTCATCTTTTTTCATCTTAAGAATTGCCTAGTACAAAAAAAAAAAAAAAAAAAGAATTGCCTAGTACAATCTTGTCCAACCCATGGCCTGCAGGCCACATGCAGCTCAGAACGTCTTTGAATGTGGCCTGACACAAATTCGTAAACTGTCTTAAAACATTGTGAGTTTGTGTGTGTGTGTGTGTGTGTGTGTGTGTGTGTGTGTGTGTTTTAGCTCATCAGCTATCGTTAGTGTTAGTGTATTTTATGTGTGGCCCAGGGAAGCCAAAAGATTATATTAGTACATCAGTGAAATGTCAGAATAAGGAGGTTGGGCGTGGTGGCTCATGTCTGTAATCCTGGCACTTTGGGAGGCCGAGGCAGGCGGATCATTTGAGGTCAGGAGTTCAAGACTAGCCTGACCAACATGGCTAATCCCTGTCTCTATGAAAAAAAAAAAAAAGTGTGGTGGTGCACTCCTGCAATCCCAGCTACTGGGGAGGCTGAGGCATGAGAATTATTTGAACCCAGGAGGTGGAGGTTGTAGTGAGCTGAGGTTGTTCCACTGAACTCCAGCTTGGGTGACAGAGTGAGACTCTGTCTCAAAAAATAAAAAAAGTCAGAATAAGGAACTTCAAAAATTAATTGCTTCATAAAAGCAGTAAATAAACTAGCAAAAACTGTCAGAATCAACTTCTTCAGAACTCTGGAAACTAATAAAAATCTTACAGTGACCAGGGGAATCCTTAATCAAGAAAATATATTTGGATCTCAGTAAGAGAACTTTGTGGCACTTAAACTTAAACTATCTCCCAAACCCAGGCTTGGCAGTGGCTTTGAAGACAATAGCGCTCACTCCTGGAACAAGTACCCAGCATTGGAGGGAGTAGAACAGAGCTTATTCTCAAAGAATTCTGGTGGATTGTTTTGACCTGACTGGTGACTCCCTTGAGGATAGACTCAAAGGACTTGCTTTTATTTTATCTAACTTGAAAATCTCCCAGGGTTGAGATGGCTACTCTGGGAGTGTAGCCAAAAATATTTAAAGGCAAATGTTTTAGGTGCTCCCACATGGGGAGGGATAACACTTGAGGCAAACAATAGAAAACTGAAAAACTTGGGAGGAGAAGCTGGAAAGTGAGCTGCTTTAGGGAGTAAGGGCTTTGAAAACTCCTACATATTCTTGGGAATCTGAATGGCCATACATATGTCCAGGGCTGTGCACATGCTCAGAAAAGAACCGAGAAAGCCATATGCTCTCACCTCTGATTCACCTCCAGGCTCTGTGCAAGAAGGTAATATAGGCTCAGGCAGAGTTTTAAACTGCCTGACTGTTGAAGATGTACCCCAATATAAACAGAACTTCTCAGTAAAAACTGAAATAATGTGTGTGTGTGTTTTTTTTTTTGGTTCCAGGCATGTTAGGAATTCTTTGTTGAATCACTGGCTGACCACTAAGTGCATGGAAGAA
The DNA here is from genome assembly GCF_049350105.2 of Macaca mulatta. NCBI lineage: Eukaryota > Metazoa > Chordata > Mammalia > Primates > Cercopithecidae > Macaca > Macaca mulatta. The sequence continues at coordinate 130,632,395 of NC_133426.1, forward strand.
GGAATCCAGTGGCCACACATGACAAAGAATACAGAATTTACAAAATTAGCTTATAAAAGTCATTAAACAAACAACAACAAACCATGAGGAGGGGGATTTGATTTTTAGAGTTGCCACATTATAATATTCAAAATGTCCACTTTTTTAAAAAAAGAGGCATGCAACAAAACAAGAAAGTGTGCCTGTATGCAGGAAAAAAGAAATTAATAGAAACTGTTCACATGGAGGCCCATACATTAGGCTTACTCAATAAAGCCTTTTAATTAACTATTTTAAATATGCTTAGAGATCTAAGGATACCATGAGTGAAGAACTAGAAGAGATCAGGAGAATGATGTCTCACCAAATGGAGAATATCCAATGAAAATTATAAAAAGAAATCAAATAGAAACTCTGCAGTTGAAAAGTACAATAACTGAAACAAAAAAATTCCTAAGAGGGGTTCAGCCGCAGACTTGAGCAGGCAGAACAACGTAATAGCAAACTTCAAGATTTGTCAATTGGGATAATCCAGTCCATGGACCAGAAAGAAAAAAAAAAATGAAGAAAAATGAATAGAACTAAGGGGCTTGTGGGATACCATCAAGAATACCAACATAAGCATAATGTGAACTCCCGGAGAGAATAAGAGAAAAGCAAAGAAAGAATGTTTAAAGATGTAATGGCCAAAACTTTGAAAATTTGATGAAAGACATTACTTTTTGCCTCTATAGAGCTCAATGAACTCCAAGAAGGATAAACTCAAAGACATCCACACCAACACATATCATAATCAAATTGTACAAAGTCAAAGACAGAACATTGAAAGCAGCAAAGAGAAACAACTCATTATGCACAAAAGATCCTCAATAAAGATTAACAGCTAATCTCTCATCTGAAACAATGGAGGTCAGAAGACTGTGGGATGTTATATTTAAAGTGTAGAAAGAAAATAAAACCATGCCAATCAATTCTATATTCAGCAAAACAACCTTTCAAAAAGGGAGAAACTGAGACATTCCCAGTTAAACAAAAACTGAAGGAGTTCACTGCTGTTAGACCTTCCCTACAAGAAATGCTAAAGGGCATCCTTCAGGCTGAAATGTAATTACCATATATAGTAACTCAGTAACTGCATGAAAAAAAAAAAAAAACTGTTAAATATAACTACATGGGCAAAAATAAAAGTCAGTATTAATGTGTCTTTTGTTTATAACTCCTCTTTTTTCCTATATGATTTAAAAGACAAATACTTAAAGTATAAATTATAATCTATATTGGTGAGTACATATCATATAAAGATGTAATTCATGAGAACAGCTTCAGGGTGGGATGGAGCTATATGAGAGCAAGGGTTTTTTTTAAGTTAAATTTTTTATTTTACTGTGGTAAGAACACAACATGATCTACCTGTTTGACACATTTTTTAAATGTACAATACATTATTGTTGACTATGGGTACAATGTTGTACAGCAGATCTCTAGAGCTTATTATTCATCTTGCTTAGCTGAAACTTTATGCCTGTTGATTAGTAACTCCCTACTTCTGCCTTCCCCCAGCCCCTGGCAACCACCATTTCACTCTGTTTTTGGTGTCAATTTTAAATACAGCTGTATTCAAGACATTGCATTTTCCACTTACAATACACTGCTTATAAAGTTCAATGCTATATCCTTCCTCTGTGCACATGTTCCATATTCAAGTATTGAGAATATCCAGTAATTTACTATAGCAGCCAAACTTTAATACTGCCATAAAATTTGCTGCAAATTTGGGTCCTTTAAAGTTTTAACTACGTGGAGCAATGTTATATCTATACTTGGGTGAGGTTAATCAACCTCTTCAATAGAGGGCACTGAGGAAGCAACACTAGAGGGAGGAGTTCTGCCACCAAGGAAGGCCCCAGGCATTCCCTCAAATGCCTCCTGCACTCTGGTGCAGCTTGGTAACGATGGGGTTGCAGACTTCCTCCAGCTCTTTTTGCTGATGTCCAAATTCTTCCTTCTCTATAGTACCATTCTTATTGAGCCAGTTGCTAATTTCATTACACTTGTCAAGAGTCTTCTATTTATCCTCATCATTGTCCTTCTTATGCTTGTGCTTGAACTCAGTAATAAAATGGTTGACCATTTGCTTGTCGAAGTCTTCTCCATCTAACTCCACCTAAGTGGGTGTCTCCAGCTGTATATTTGATCTCAAAGATTCCATCCTCAATCGTGAGGACTGACAGATCAAAAGTGCCACCTCTTAGGACAAAGATGAGCACATTTCTCTCTGCTTCAACCTTTTTGTCTAAGCCATAAGCAATAGCAGCCTAAGCCATAAGCAATAGCAGCAACAGTTGACTCATTGATAATTCTTTTTTTTTTTTTAGATGGAGTTTTGCTCTGCTGCCCAGGCTGGCGTGCAGTGGTACAATCTCAGCTCACTGCAACCTTCGCCTCCCAGTTCAAGTGATTCTGGTGCCTCAACCTCCCGTGTAGCTGGGATTACAGGCGCACACCACCAAGCCTGGCTAATTTCCCTGATCATTGGCAATTATCTCCAATATTCTGTGCTAAACGACATCCACACAAGATTGGGTGGTGCCAAGATCAATACCCTTAGACACAGTTACTTGCATGTAGGTTTGACTTGGCTTGCAAAGAATATGCACGAATCTCCAAGGCTACCACCATGTTCAATGAGCCATTTCACTCGTCGATTCTGTGAATTTGACTATTTTACATGCATCATATAAATTGAATCATGCATTACTTGTTATTTGTCCTTTTGTGACTGGCTTATTTTATGTAGTATAATGTCCTCAAGGTCTAATCATGTTGCCACATATTGTAGAATTTCTTTTTTAAAGGCTGAATAGTATTCCAGTGTATGTATATGCACATTTTCTTTATCTGTTTATCTGTTGTTGGTCATTTAGGTTGTTTCCACATCTTGGCTATTATGAATAGTGCTGCAATGAACACAGGAGTGCTAATATCTCTTTGAGATTCTGATTTCAATTCTTTTAGATAAATACCCATAAGTGGGATTGCTGGATTATATGGTAGTTCTATTTTTAGTTTTATGAGGCACTTTCATACTGTTTTCCATAGCATGTGCATCATTTTGCATTCCCACCAACAGTACACAAAGGTTCTTTTAATTACTCCTAATCCACACCAACGCTTGTTGTCTTTTTTGTTTGTTTGTTTGTTTAGGAGACAGGGTCTTTCTCTGTCACCCAAACTGGAGTGCAGTGGCATGATCATAGCTCACTCCAGCTTTGAACTCCTGGGCTCAAGCAATCCTCCTGCCTCAGTCTCTTGAGTAGCTAGGGCTACAGGTGGGTGCCACCACATTGGGCTGTTTTTTGTTTTTGTTTTTCTTTTTTTGTAGAGACAGGGTCTTACTATGTTGCCCAGGCTGGTCTTGAACTCCTGGTCTCCAGTGATCCTCCAGCTTCGGCCTCCCAAAGTACTGAGATTACAGGCATGAAGCCACCACACCTAGTCGGCAATGGTTTCTTAAGTATGAAACCAAAAGCACAAGGAACAAAAGGGGAAAAAAAAGATAAATTGGACTTCATCAAAATTTAAAACTTTTTGCTTTAATGGACACATCAAGAAAGTGAAAAGACAACCCATAGAAGCACAGAAAATATTTGGAAATCTGATAACAGTCTAGAATCCCAAATACATATAAAATTACAACGCAACAACACAAAACAACCAAATCAAAATGAACAAAGAAATAGACATTTTTTTCGTAAAGTATATAAAAATGGACAATAAGCATATGACCAGATGCTCAACATCACTAGTCAATAGGAGAATATGAATAAAAACCATAACGAAATACTACTTCTCTAGCATGGTTGTAATTTTTTAAAAAGTGAAAATAAATTTTGGTAAGAATTTGGAGAAATGAGAACCCTCACACATTGTTGGTGGGAATGTAAAATGGTGCAGTTGTTGTTGAAAAGTTTATTAGTTCCTCAATAAATTAAACATAGAATGACCATATAGCAATTCCACTCCTAGATATATACTTGAGAGAACTGGTAATATGTATTCACACAAAAACTTGTACACAAATAGCAGCATTATTCATAGCATCCAAAAAGGGGAGGCAACTGAAATTTCAATTATTCAACTCTAAAAATGAATGAAATACAGATACATGATACAATGTGGATGAACCCTAAAAACATTACAGTAAGTGAAAGTAGCCAGAAATGAAAGGTCACATATTGTATGATTCCATTTACAGGAAATGTTCAGAATAGGTAAATCCATAGATTTATGGAGATTGTAGATTTATTTGGAATGTAGATTAATGGTTGCCAGGAGCTGGAGGTGGGGAGGAAAGGGAGTGACTGCTTAATGTGTATTAGTTACTTTTGGGGGTGATTAAATGTTCTGAAATTAGAGAGTGGTGATGGTTGCATAATATTGTGAAAGTATATATTTCTATTATATGGTTGGTGTTTTATTAATTTGTAGAAACTCTTTATATATGGTGGATATCAAATTCTTTTTTTATATGCTGCAAATATTTTCTTTCAGTCTTTTGCCTGTCTACTAAATTTCTTTGTGTTATCTTTTTCTGTATAGAAGTTGAACATTTTTACATACTGTGATGTGTTAATGTTTTTTCTTATGGCTTTTGAATTTGAATCTTAAGAAGATATCTCCCACTCCAACATTATACAAATGCTTTCAGTGTTCTCCTCTAATGCTGCTGAGCTCTTATTTTTTAATTTAAAAAAATTTTGTTTTTGAGGCGGGGTCTCACTGTGTCTCCCATTCTGGGAGTAGAGTGGCATGACCTTGGCTTGCTGAAACCTCTGCTTCCCAGGCCCAAGTGATCCTCCTACCTCAGCTTCCCAAGTAGCTGGGACCATAATTGTGCACTACCATGCCTGGCTAATTTTTTGTAGAGACGGGGTTTCACTATGTTGCCCAGGCTGGTCTCGAACTCCTGAGCTCAAGTGATCTGACCGTGCTGGCCTCCCAAAGTGCTGGGATTACAGGCGTGAGCCACTGTGCCTGGCCTGAGCTTTTATTTTTAAATGAAGGTTTTAAAAGCATCTATAATTTTTTATGCTTTGGGCATGAAGTGAGAGTTTAACTGTTTTTTCCCAAGTAGTGCTATACAATTTATTGAATAATTCATGCTTTCCCTACCAATTTGAGCTATTGCTAGTATCATATTTTGATAATAACATTGAAAACGCAGCAGTCTTTGGCAGTTAGGTCTTTCAGAGATTCATGTGTAATGATTGATGGTTATGATAGCCTATTCTATTTTAATTATAAATGTACTAAAATAATGCAACTTATCTCTAAGCAGTTATTTTAACTATTTTTCCCTGGAAGGCATTTTTGTGAAATTATTTGGTTGTCTCATCAATTTTGATGGTGGATATATTCATCTGCTCAGGCTGCCATAACAAACTACCATAGAGTGGGAGGCTTTCCCAGCAGAAATTTATTTTCTCACAGTTATGGAGACTGGAAATCCATCAAGTTCCAGCAGGGTGGGTGTCTGATGAGTGCTCTCCCCTTGGGTTGCAGACAGCTGCCTTCCCTCTGTGTGCTCACATGGCCTCCTTGGTGTGCTTGTGTGGAAAGAGGAAAGAAGAGGGGGAGTGGAAAGGAGGGAGAAGAGTGGGGAGAATGAGCACTCTCTGGTGTCTCTTCTTATGAGGACACTAATCCTATCAGATTGGATCAACTCTAAGACAATATTTTAATATATTACTTAGTAATTTTTCTTACTAAGTACTTACTTTCTAAGTATTTTCTTTTAAGTACCTTCTTACTTAATACTTAGAAAAATTCCTGGCTGGGTGTGGTGGCTCACGCCTATAATCCCAGCACTTTGGGAGGCTGAGGCGGGGGGATCACCTACGGTCAGGAGTTTGAGACCAGTGTGGCCAACGTGGTAAAACCCTGTCTCCACTAAAAATAGAAAAATTAGCCAGGCCTGGTGGTGGGCACCTGTAATCCCAGTTACTCGGGAGGCTGAGGCAGGAAAATCTCTTAAACCCGGGAGGTGGAGGTTGGAATGAGCCGAGATCGAGCCACTGCACTCCAGCCTGGGCAACAGAGAAAGGCTCCATCTCAAAAAAAAAAAAAAAAAAAAAAGAAAGAAAGAAAGAAAAAGAAAAAAAAAAGAAAAAAATTCCTTTCTTTCCTCCCTCCCTCCCTCCCTCCCTCCCTCTCTCTCTCCCTCCCTCCCTCATTCCCTCCCTCCTTCCCTCCCTTCCTTCCTTCCTTTTCTGTATCCATTCTACTTTCTTTTGGCAGAAGCATGCCAATTTCCTTTGGGAAGATTCTTTTTTGACACTGGATAAATTCTGGTAGGAATATTAATCAAGATACCCTATCCTCTCCTCATGTAGGAGTAGTGATGTGGACCCAAGCTAGGTCAATTAGAAGCTTCCTCTTGAATTTGATTTATGAATGGAGTAATAAAAAGTCCACATAAAGTGTTAAGCAGTTCTTGCTCTACATCTTCTGGATCTCCCTGGTTTCTTCTTTGGTTTCCGAAGAGTTGGTTTTTCCAGTCTCTTCTTAAACCTGTTCGCTGCCCTGTAGCCTTCAAATAAATTCCCTCTTTTCCTAAGTTAGCCAGAGTTGGATTTTGTCACAACCAAAAAACTCCAACTCATATAAGGGTGGTTCATTAAATCATTTGGCAAATATTTATTAAGTACTTACTATTTGCCAAGGGCTGTGCTAGTCACTGGGAAGGGCTTTCCAAGTGTTTAATGTGCTGATCTCTTTTGTCAATAAGAAAGAAAACTGGGAGTTAACTCTCTGCCTTCATTATAAGTGCCAAGAAAGAAAAGAGACTCTAGGAGACTCCCAGTGCTCCACAGGAGAATAATTAACTATCATTAAATAAAGTTTAATAGAAACAATAAAAACACTAATGTTAACATTATAATGATTTTGTCTAGCTGAATTAATTCAGAGCTTTAATAATTTCCAACTTTGTAACAAGTTTCTTTAGAGGTCATAGGTATTGTTATTCTCCTGAGTAGATTTGAGTAAATCCTTGTTGCTCACCACTCAGGCACACCTTACATAGTGTTGCCTATGTGAGAAACAACTCTGTCAAAAACCAATGCCAATTATTTGAGGTATTTGCATTTGGGATTTATTAATAGCCATGGGTGAAAAAGATACTCACTTGGTACTTACGGCCTTTAAAAGATGAAGCAGTAGTTTGAAGGAACCAGTGGTTTGTGAGAATTAAATACTGATTCCTATTGTACCCTGTTGACATACACAGTTTAAGCTCTGATCTTGTCTTAAATAATTGGAATTGTGGAAACTGCTCCATTAATAACAATTTTAGTAACTTTGGGGGCTTAGTAATTGGTTTCAACATGACCTTTCTATAGAAACATTTAGACTCTCCTTTCAGATTCCAGACATAGAACTCGTATAGATTCTTTGGCATAATTGATTTGGAGTTCAAATGTAAAAGCACTATTTTCTCTTACAGAAGCATCTGAATTCACATCTCATGTATCTCCTGATCCGCAGCCAAATGTCTCTTTGAACTGAACTTTGGTTTCAATTGCCTGTGAAAGAACACGATTCTTCTCATCTTTCTCCAAGCATTCTTCTTACTGCAATTTCATTTGCCCTTGAAAAAGCCTGTCTTTGCAATTGGCCCTTGCATGGGTGTCCCTTTAAAATTGGGTTTCCAGCTCCATAAAAATGCTCATTTAAAATACTATTGATTATGACTTCCTATTCTTGGTAAAAGAAAACAAATACTCTTGGTGATTTGAAACTAAGATTTTTTCATCTTTGGGACAAATTTTGTAAGCATTTAAATTTACTCATTGTGTGGAGAAAACAAAATTATTTTGAAAAATTGATGAAATTTTTGAATATTCTCTTTAATCTGTGATATTTTAGAAAAATTCAAGAAGTCTAGGTTTCTTAACTCAACTCATGCAAATCCATAAAATGATGGGCCACAAAACTCAATGTAAGGAAAAAAATAATCAATGTGCCCTACAGCATCCCCAAAGTAAATTGTGCTAATATGATGTATTTTAAGCCAGACCATCTTGAAAATAACCTTCAAATTTGGTGAAAATATGTCCACTTGTTTTTACAGCTAGAGAACAGACAAAACTAGGTGTTAATTACATACAGGTAAGACATAGGGGATCCGTGCAGTCATTGATGACCCTGGCCCTTTCTTCCCTGACTCCTGCTACTCATTAGAATCTCCACCAGAGGGCAGGCGGTAAAAGAGAAAGGAAAGAAGAGGGAAGGACATGAGGCTCTTGCAATCCAACAAAGAACCTGAAACTCTTTAAGCCCATCTCTGAATCCATTTTGAGGTCCTGGTGGATCTAGTTTATTTGAAATACAGTATTAGCTCTGATAGGGAACTGTGTCCCAATCATGACTCAGCCACTTCGGGTAGTCAAGAACTATTTACTGAGTGTCTGGTATATGTGAGGCACTGTTCTGGACACTGGGGATACAGTACAGACAAAAACGTTAGTTTGTGGAACTCGCAGTCTAGTGTTGTATTATAATCCCCATGAGCCTCAGTTTCTTTATCTGTACCATGGGGACAATAACACTGGAGTTTCTGTGAGCATTTAAATGAGATACTTAAGCAACTAACAAAGTTTATTATATTTTAATTTATACCTTGTACAGTTTCATATAGTGCCTATAAAATTTTTAAATTTTATTATACTTTACAGTCCATACAAAGTTTTATTTATTATATTATTTATTATAATTTACAGTCTATACATAGTCTATGTAGTGTTTATAAAGTTTTGAATTCTATCTGACATTATTCCATAAACATTTTTCTATGGGTGATTCTACTTAGTATTTTAACGGTTATACAACATTTCATTGTGTTGATTTGTCATAACACTTCAACATTGCTCTGTTCTATCAGATACTTGGTTATAGAAAGTTCTCAGTAATTATTTGTTGAAAAAATGCATGAACATCACATACTTACATTACTTGTGTCTTTTCAACATTATAAATAACACTATTTTCTGAATAATGTTTCTTGTGACTGCTCTAAAAGTAGGATTATTGTATCAAAATGCATGACACAAGGCATGAATAGTTTCATAATCCTCTATATATATTACCATCATGCTGCTGTAAAGACCGGTACTAATTTAAAATTAATAACTACATTGTGGTTTAATTTGTATTATTTAATTATTAATATTGTTGAATTTCTTTTGTATAGTTACTTACTATTTGAATATCCCTGTAATCAAACTTATCTGTTTGCGGACCAGGACAATCTCGAGAGAAGACAGGGCAGGCCTTCTATGTAAGATGTTAGCTGCAAGAGCACAAAATAACCACCTGAGCCACCAGGAGCAGAAAATGAGGTGACAGAAGGAAGAGCCATGCAGAAAATAAAAGGGAAGGGCATAAGAGACAGATGTTACAGTTTTGCCAAACTTACAGATGACAGATAAAGACTATTACCACAAAGGAGAACCTTTTTGTTACATCATATCGAGGGTGGGGCTGTTTTGTGCAATGAGCACCTGCAATGTTGCAAGTGAAGTTGGTGAACCCTGGTATCTTGGTTGGAGTTGAGAGTGCTGATGTAGCACTAGGCATGGAAATGTTGATGAATTAGTATGAATTGGGGCCTGGTTTGCAATGTGATTTGCATATCTGTGGTTTGGGGTTATGCATGCCGTATATTTACCCCTTTGCCCTGAAGAATAAAATTAGTTGAGTAGTTGAAATTAAGCAATGAGTCTTTGATCTGAAATGGTTTGGTAAATAAGCAATTGTGTGGTTTTAAAAAATACTGCATATTGAAATATTTTCAAACCTACAGAGAAGTTACAAGTGCAGTGCAAATAGCTTCCATATCTGTTTCACCTAGATTCTTAACATTTTACTGCATTTGCTCCCTCTTTCTCATATATATATAAACATTATTACATATATAAATATATAAACATTATTATATTAATGTGTATATATATACACACATTAGTCTTTTTCTGAACCACTTGAGAGTAAGCTGAAGACACGATGTTCTGTGATCCTTAAATATTCCAGTGTGTCTTTCCCCTAGCAAGTCCAGTCTCCTAACCTACCAGTATACAGCTTTCCAGGTCAGGAAATCCACATTGGTACAACACTACCACTCGATCTGCAGACCTAATTAAAACTTTGCCAACTGTCCCAACAATGTCTCTTTTCCTTTCTGGTCCATGGTTCCATCCAGGAACACTTAGTTACCAGCAATTAGTTGTCATCAATGTCCATCTAGTATTTAGTTGTCATAGCTCTTCAGGCTCCTTCAATCGGAGAGAGTTCCATAGGGTTTTCCTGTCTTTCATGTCCTCAACAGTTTTAACAACTACTGATTTTACATTTTGTAGGATGAGCCACATTTCCTCATGACTAGACTCAGGCCACATTTTCTTGGCAGGAATACCCTAGAAATGATGCTGTGTTCTTCTTGGTGCATTGCATCAGAGGGCACACAATGCCAACCTATCCTGTCACTGGTAGTGTTAACTCTAATCACAGGGTATATTGGTGTCTGCAGGTTTCTCTAGCATAACAATGTCCCTCTTTTACTCTTTGTAATTGATCAGTATTTTGTGGGGAGATATTCCCAGATTATGCCAACATCCTGTTTCTCATCGATCTTCTACCCACCACCCTTAACTGCCTGAATCAACCATTGCTGTTATGGTGGCCAAATGTTGATTCTCATTCCCATCAGTCTTTCTACACTTATTAGTTGGCATTCTATTGTATGGAACAGAAGGGCTTCTCCTCTGTTCCAGTTATCTATTGCTGTACATTAAGCCAAATTTACTGGCTTAAAACAATAATTTAGCTCATGAATCTGCAATCTGGGCAAGGTGATATTTTAGCTGGGGCAGTGAGCTGGGGTTAGAGGATCCAGTTCCAAGGTGGCTCACTCACATGACTGACTAGTTGGTGCTGTTTTTTGGCTGGGACCTCAGCTGAGGCTGCCAGCTAGAACCCTCACATGAGGCCTTGCTATGTAGCTGCTTGATTTCATCCCAGCACTGGGGTTGAGATTCAACAGCAAGTATCCCAAGAGAGCAAAGTGGAAGTGCATGGCATTTTTCTAATACAACCTCAGAAGTCATACAGTTTTCATTTCCATTGTATTCTGTTGGTTGAGGCAGTCATAAATATCCATATAGGGTCAATGGATGGGGACATAGCTCTTATCACTTGATGGGAAGATTGTTAGCATCACATTGTAAGAACAGCCTGTAGGATAGAATATATTATGGTGGGTATCTTTGTAGATACAGTCTGCCCTATCCTCCATTTATGTATGTATGTATGTATGTATGTATGTATGTATGTCAATATGGACTCATGGATTCTTATTTTGTATGATTGGTTGTGATCCATTACTATCAATGTTTATTTTGATGCTCAAATTTTCCCAGATTTGACCACTGGGAGCCCCTTTCAAGGTGGTCTCAGTGTCCTTTTGACTTGTTCCCATTATTCTTTGAGCACTATCTTTAGTGGAGGGTGGTATATGAAAACTATTATTTGAGCTCTTGGTGGGCTCATTGCTGCTAGGCTATTATTGCTTGCAGGTGCTCTTAGCAGACAGGGCTGGAAAATATATGTATGTATATATTAATACATATATGTACATATATACACATACATACATCTATAACTATTTTTATATCTCTCTGAATATGTATATTTAAAACATGAATTTATACCCAAACCTCCAATTTCAACCAAGAATGTTAACATTCGGTCTGGTCTTCCTCCTTTCTCTTTTTAGTATCTTCTCCAACAGTGAGAAACCTGTGACTTATCTACAATATAATTTTCACTTATTTGCTCAATTAATGTAAACAGTCTCTAAACTACATGAGTCTCCTCTCCCACCTGCCACTTCAACACCCCATCACCAGTGATCTACGTTCTCAAACAGTATCAGGCACATTACCAACAAGCTTCCAGGTGGCATTCTGCACTGCTTCAGCATCCCATGTCTTTGGGCACCAACAGGCACTCCTCCAGCACATCTCTGTACAGCTCCTCTCCTCTCTGAAACTGGTCAAAATGTGGTACAGGGTCTTCACTTTTTGAATATCCACACTAGTTCCTTTTTCATCTTTAAAAAATGCAAATTTGATCATGTTCCCCTGCTTAAAACCCCTGAATGACTTTCTGGTCCTTAGGCTAAATCCAAAAACTATAATACAGCCTGCAAAACCCTACATCATTTGACATCCTGCCTGCTTCTTCAGTATCATCTGAATTATTTCTCTGGGTTCAGTCAGTTTCCCAGAGTGGAATCTTCCAATCTTCCGCTTGGCATGTATAACCTGGCTGTCGGTATTTTGGGAACTGAGTCAAGAATGGGGACTGGAGGTCTCAATGTTCAGAAGGCAGACTTCAACTTAATTGCAGTTTTCAACATGGCTTCTCAGTGGGCCCTCAGCTGTGCTTGGTTTAAATGTTTTCTCCCCTGCTGGGATGGAGGGAGGGATCTAGGGGCTGTTTCTTATCAATATGTTCAATCACTCATCCTGTTTTCAACTCCATACCAAAACTCCCACTTTCAGAGATAACTGGTACCCTCAAAACCTGAGCTTTTTGAGGTTTGGAGTATAAACCGCATGGGTTTTGGCTTTTTAAAATCTGCTAAACCACTCATTTAGCCATTTTCTAGTTTCCATATTTGCACATGTACATGCGTGTGTGTGTGTGTGTGTGTGTGCTGCCTTGCCTATTGTAGCCTCTCCTCCTTTTTCCTTTGTACTCACTACATTTGGCCTTTTAATCCCCTGTTCTTTTTTTGTGGGATCTTAGGAAGGCGCTCAGATAAGTGCATGTGTTCAATTTGCCCAATTTAATTGGAAGTGAAATTGTTTTAAATAACAAACACCTGTTTCATTTTAAAGCCAATCTCATGAACAAAAACTGGATTTCCTAGAATCATTAAATACTAGAACAAAAAAATGTTCATCCAGTCCATTGTTTCTTGTCTTTTTGCTACCAGGTATCTCTTTTATTATATTATATCTACCCCTCACTCCAACCTAACATTTGAAAAGATTCAGACTTCCAAACCTTAGTTTGGGAACCTTTGCTCAAGTCAATGCCCTTGTTTTACTGATGAAAAGACCGAGGCCAAGAGATAGACGTGATTTGTTAAAGTCTTACCACTAGTAAGGGGCCAAGTTAGGATGGGCACCCAGGTCTCCCACTCCTCTTCTACTGCTGCTTTTCTATCTAGGATGTGAGATTTCTGACTGCCCCCAAACTGATGGGAAGGTGAGGGAAAACTTTCCTTCTGACTGTGGTTTTTCTTAGCAACATCATTACTGGCATTGAAACATTACTTCTGGCGGTTAAGAGGAAAATGCTCTCTGCCACCTTGAAGGCCACAGGTGGCCAGACACTCTGGGAATCACTGGAGCTTTCTCAGGGTCACAGGGGAACTGTTTGTTTCAAATGTAATAAAGGTTCCTTTACACCAAACATGGAGAAAAAGCTGCGCTGGGAACACATCAGAATCAGTGTGAGAGGTCTTTTCTAGCCTACTTAACCAACCAATCAGTAAGGGGCCGCCTGCTGGGAACTCTTTCCTCTGCTGGAAGTTACCAGGGATACATGGGCTTGGCCCTGAAGGGGCTTCTGATCAAATTGCAGAGACCAAACAGCTTATCGAGCAGCTTATAACCTCTCTAAAGGCAGGACCTTTCTTATTCTTATTTCTTGTGGGCCTCAGTGCCCCAGGCCTCCTGCTGGACAAGTGTTAGTTACCTATAGCTTAATTAAAGCTCCTTTGGTGCATTATTTCCTCTCCCCAAAGTGGAAATAATGAGTGAGTGCTGAGTTGATGTGACCACGTAGGCACATTCCCCAAGGTAAAGAGACTACATACGTTTTGTCTTGGAAACTCACTGCCTTCTGCAGAGTCCTTTTTCACTAGTAAAGGTTAAGTTTTGCTATTCTCCTGGATCTTTTGAAAATATCACCTATAAATGAGGAAGCTAGCAATAAAACCCCTACTGTTTGTATAGGCTTTGTAGCTTACTGTGATCTCATTTAATCTCCTATCTTGTCTTTTTCCTCAGTGCTTTGTACACAAATGTTATTGATTCTCTCCAGAGGCAGCCATGTGTGGTAGAATAAACAGCATGACTCTGGAGTTTTAGCACCCACCTCTTCAATGATCTGAGTGCTGTTAGGCAAGTTGCTTCCCCTCCCTAAGCCTTGATTTACCCGCATACAGACCGAGGAAAGGGTTTGGACTCCAGAGAATCTGAGGCCTCTCTAGTTTCTCATTGAAGTGCAAGTGCCATTGTGTGGTTTCTGCAGTGGGCGTGGTTGTTCCAAACCAAAGGGCAGGAACAGGATGCAGTCTGGTGATCAGGGACAGAGGAAGAGAGACACAGCAGCTTTGCACATTTGTGGGTCCTTACTCTCTCTCCTTAGATTTTCCAGACTGTTTAAGTTCATGATCTCAGGGCAGTGCCTGTCCGCCCCCTACCACACACACCATGCTATTCAGAATTTCTTTCCCAGGGTCTACTTGAAAGCCAGTAGATTCTCAGGGGTCTCAGATCTTCTTATTGCTTGCCCTCTTGACATCTGAGGCCTGAAAAGAACTTGGGTTGTCTGCCTAGGCAGGCTTCCGGAGGCCTCAGCCTTCTGTCTTCCGGGGCTGGGGGTAGAAGGGTGCCGGAGCACAGGCAGTCATTGTTTGGGTATTGACTCAAAGGAGAAGGAGCCACAATGCACAGGAAAAAGGATGAGCTCATGACAGCTAAATGAAAAGATTCTTATCTTGGAAACAGCGGTTTCTTATGCAAAACAAGGGGCAGCAATGTGATTGTGCCCCATGGAGTACATTCAACATCAGGGATTTCAAATGAAGTTATTTTGCATACTTATGGGAGGAGCAATGGGCCAGATTGTTCATTAATTAAAGCGGGGGGGCTGAACCCCCTACACACACACACACACACACACACACACACACACACACACACGCTGCAGAACTTAAATAATTCATTCACTTTCTCCTCTTTCTCCTCAGTCCCAGATGATCAGCTGAGAGACAAATGTTTTTCAACCCTAGCCACCTCTGGAGAAAGGAGGGGAGAAAGGATGGGAGAGGAGGGGAGAGAGAATGGGGGAGGACGGGAGAAGGGATGTGGCGGGGAGAGGAGGGGTGTCACAGATAACTAGAACAGCAGTGATCTCTCAACCATTTCTATTTGGTGTTCAAATGTATTGTACGGAGCCGGTGATTTTTTGTTTCCTTTTTTTCCACCCAGGAGATTTACCTTTCTAGTTCTGTTTGATTTCATATGAAAGAAGTCTGAGCAAATCTCCACTGAAGAGGAGGAGAGGAAAGGAGAGAAATGCAGAGGGTGCAGGTTGGGGAGGCCAGGAATATGTTCTTTGACCACAGTCCCTCTCTTTCCCCAACTCTGACACGTGGTCCCCTGAGGGGAAGGACTAGATCTGTGGCTGTCCTGGAAATTCCGGAATGTAGGTCACCCACTAAATGGGTAATGCCAGAAGTGGAGAGTAGAGTTGTATGTGGTTGCAGGTGGGAGGCATCAACACCGCCCACATATCTTTCCTATCAGCCAGACTGCTCTCCTACCCCAGATCATCTTTTGATTTAGGAATAAGAATGGCTATCATCTATCAAGTACTTTCACATTCATTACCTCTTTTATTATCCCCTCTCACATGTGTTATACATGTGTGCCAGATACTTTCACATATATTATAGCTTATTTGAGTTGCTCAGGGATGCTGGGAGATAGCTGGGTATTACAGATCCTGTCTTAGAAATGAGGAAACTGAGGCTCAGAGACACTAAGTAGGTACCCAAGGTCACACGGCTCAGAAATAGCAAAGCTGGGATTTGAACCCACATTGGTCTTGATATCAACATCTGTGCTCTAAACTACTATGCAATGCTAACTCTCCTCCCTTTCCCTCATTCTTCCCTACATCAACTTTGCCCTACTGTTACCCAAAAGGCAAACTTCCCACGTAGTTGGCATTCTGGCAAGCAAAGCAAGGATGGAGGTCTTTCGTGAATGTGAGACACTCCTCTCAACCATGCATACCATCATTATGGAAGGCAAGCTAAGAAAGAAAAACCTCGTAGATTTCCTCTCTACCTCAGGCTCACATATAGGATTAACTTCATTTAAGTGAAGATTATTGAGGTATAATTTTCATACAGTAAAATTCTCCTTTTTAAAGCGCAAATAAGTTTCAACAAACATATCCTATTATGTCATCACCAACACAATCAAGACAGGATATTTTTATTACCCCAATAAGTTCTCTTGTGCTTCTTTGTGGTCAGTCTGCTCTCTCCATACACAACCTTTGGCAGCCTCTGATCTATTTTCTATTCCAGCAGTTTTGCAGTTTCAGAATGTCATATTAATGGAATCATAGAATATATAACCTTTTAGGTTGACTTCTTTCATTTAGCATAATGCCTTTCTCCCTTCCTTCCTCTCTTTCTTTTCTTTCTTTCTTTCTTTCTTTCTCTTTCTTTCTTTCTTTCTTTCTTTCTTTCTTTCTCTTTCTTTCTTTCTTTCTTTCTTTCCTTCTCTCTTTCTCTCTCCTTCTCTCTCTCCTTCTTTCTTTCTTTCTGTCTTTTCTTTCTTTCTCTCTTTTTCTCTCTTACTCTTTATCTCCTTCACTCTTTCTCTCTCCTTCTCTCTCTTTCTCTGTCTCCTCTCTCTCCCCTTCTCTTTTTCTCTTTCTTTCTTTTTTCTTTTCTTCTCTGTCTTTCCTTTTCTTTCTTCTTTTCTGCAGGGTCTCACTCTGTCACCCAGGTTGGAGTGCAGTGGCAGAATCATAGCTCCCTGCAGCCTTCAACTCCTGGGCTCAAGCAATCCTCCCATCTCAGCCTCCTGAGTAGCTAGGACTACAGGCACATGGCACCATGCCCTATTAATTAAACTTTTTTTTGGGGTAGAGATGGGGTCTTGCTATGTTGCCCAGGCTGGTCTCAAACTTCTGGGCTCAAGCCATCCTCCTGCCTTAGCCTCCCAGTGTTTTGAGATTCATCCATGTGTTAGTTCATTCCTTTGTATTGCCAAGTAATATTCCATTGTATGGATGTGTCACAATTTGTTTATCCATTCACCAGCTGATGGACATTTGAGTTCTTCCCAGCTTTGAGTGATAATTAGTAAAGCTGCTATAGACATTTACTTACAGGCTTTTGTGTGAATGTGTATCTTCATTTCTCTTGGGTAAATACCTAGACATTGGGTTACTGGGTCATATGGTAAGTGTATCTCTAGCTTTATAAAAAACTGCTAATGGGGTTCAGTACATGCTACTTCAAAGTATGGCATCTTTGCATTTGAGAAAACAGCAGAAGCAGGAAAGTCACTCCCATCTTCCCCCTGCCCTTCTCCTCTGAAGCAGGTCACAAAACCTAGGAAGGAAATCCAAAGTCGTAGGTCCTCCAACTTTGTTGTTTTGAACAAAATCCTTCCTAGGTTTTCGGACCTTCCCCTGGATTAGGTCATAGGACCTTCATGTGAGAGATGCCTTCCTTACATCTGGAAGAAAGGACCATCCTTATCTCTGAAGACAAAGGGACACAGAATGAAATCTGAACAAACAGGCCTTGCTAAGTTTCCCCCAGTTTATTACCATTAGATCATACCCTTTTGTCTTTCTATCATATTTCTCCATGATTGTCCACTCTTCATCAAACCTACTATGAAATATACTCGGGTTTAACTATTTCTTTGGGTCTTCATTTCTTGATGAAGCCTTCCTTGTCACGTACAACTTATATTAAATAAACTTGTTTGCTTTTCTCTTGTTAATCTGGCTTTTGTTACAGGGGTCTCAGCCATGAAACTAAAATTGGTAGGAAAGAGGTTATTTTTCCTCCTCTGTACTGTTAAACTGTTTCCAAAGCAGTTGTACCATTATGAACTCCCACAAGAAATGCATAAAAATTCTAGTTGCTCTTCATCCTTGCTAATACTTGGATAATGTCACTCCTTTTAATTTTAGCGATTCTAACAGATGTATATTTTAACTCATTGTAGTTTTACTTTGCATTCTCCTAATGATGAATGATGTGAAATATCTTTTCACATGCTTATTTGTCATCTGTATCTCTTCTTTGGTGAAGTGTCTACAAATCTTTTGCCCATTTTTTAAAAGCTTTATTGAGGTGTAATAGACATATAAAAGCTGCACATGTTTAATGTATACAACTTGATGAGTTTGGACATATGCATACTCTCATGATACTATCACCACAATCAAGGTAATAAACATATCCATCACCACTAAAAATTTTCTTGCATTCCCCGCCTTTTATTGTGGTACGAATGCTTAACATGAGATCTACTGTCTTAAGTTTTTAAGTGCACAATACTGTATTGTAAACTATAGGCACTATGTTGTACAGTAGATATCTAGAACTTTTTCATTCTTGCTGCCAATTTTTAAACTGGGTTGTTTGTTTTCTTATGATTGAGTTTTGAGAGTTAATTATATATTCTGGATACATGCCTCTTATCAGATATGTGATTTGCAAATATTTTCTTCTAGTCTGTGGCTCTCCTTTTCATTTTTCTAGTCTTATCTTTTGAAGAGTTTGTAATTTTCATGAAGCTCAATTTGTTGATCTTTCTTCTATTGTTCATGTTTTTTGGAGTCATATCTAATAGATCTTTGCCTAACTTGAGGCAAAGAGAGGCAAAGAGGCAAACTCTTGAAAACAAAGCGTTTTCTCTCATGTTTTATTCTAGAAGCTTTATAGTGTCAGCTTTTACATCATGTCTATGAGCCATTTTGAGTTAATTTTGTATATGATACAAGGTAAGGGCTGAGGCTCATGTTTTTTTTTTTTTTTGCATATAGATGTCAAATTGTCACAGTAACATTTGTTGCAAAAACTATCCTTTCTTCACTGAATTGCTTTTGCACTTTTGTCAAAAATCAAGTGACCACATATATATGGGCCTACTTATAGACCTCTATTCTGTTCTGCTGATCTATATATTTAGCCTTATGCCAACACGACGCTGCCTTGTTTATTGTAGATTCGTAATAAGTCTTGAAGTTAAAATGTAGGTCCTCCAGCTTTGTTCTTTTGAAAAATTGCCTTGGCTCTTTTATGTCTTTTGCTTTTTCCATAGAAAGTTTAGAATCAGCTTGTCATTTTCTACAAAGAAGCCTGCTGTCTTTTTGGTTGAGATTGTGTTGAATCTATAGACCAATTCGAGAAGAACTGACATTTTGACCCTATTGAGTCTCTGATCCATGAAAACAGAATGCCTCTCCAGTTTTTATAGGTCCTCTTTATTTCATCAATGTTTTGTAGTTTTCAGCATACACATCTTGCACATATTTTGTAAATTTATTCCTAAGTATTTCATATATGTTATGCTATTATAAATGGTACTGTTATTAAATTTCTGTTTCTGATTGATATGCAATTAATTTTCGTATATTGACTCTGTATCCTATGACTTTGCCAAACTCAGTTCTAGGAGCTTGTTTGTACACTCTTTGTGATTCTTTAGTTAAATGATCATGATGTCTGTGAAAAAAGACAGTTTTATATCTTCTTTTCCAATATTTATGTTTTCTATTTCCTTTTCCTTGCTTAATTGCTCTGGTTAGAACCTCCAGTACAATGTTGAATAGAAGTGGCAAGAGAAGACATCTTGTTCCTCTTCTTAGGGGAAAAGCTTTCAGTCTTTTACCATTAAGCATGATGTTAGCTGTGGGTTTTTCATAGATGCGCTTTATCAGGTTGAGGATATTTCTTTATATTCTTAGTTTATTGAGAGTTTTTTTAAAATCATAAATGGATCTGCATTTTATCAAAAATTTTTAATGCATCTATTGAGATCATTCCTTGGATAAACACTACTTGATCATGAGGTATTATCCACGTTTATGTATTGATGGATTTAATTTGCTAACATTTGGTGGGGAGATATTTTCTGTCTATGTTCATGAAGAATATTGGTCTGTAGTTTTCTTATGTTTTTGTCTGGTTTGGTATTGATTGGGTTTTGGACTGAAGTTATTTTTTAAGTAGTGGGGCTGAATTCAGGGCTGGTTTGAAGCAACAGT
Organism: Macaca mulatta; assembly: GCF_049350105.2. Taxonomy (NCBI): domain Eukaryota; kingdom Metazoa; phylum Chordata; class Mammalia; order Primates; family Cercopithecidae; genus Macaca; species Macaca mulatta. The sequence continues at coordinate 130,652,540 of NC_133426.1, forward strand.
GCTTTATGAAGGCCAACTTTCTCTTAGGCTTTCCTTTCTTTATGCTTTCCTTTACTCTAAGCCACACTACTGACCTTTCTTCCTGCAACTGCAGATGGCGCTGGACCCTCAAATAGTCCTCCTGCTGCTCAGAGCTCTGGACTTTTTTTTTTTTTTTTTTTTTTGAGACGGAGTCTCACTCTGTCACCCAGGCTGGTGTGCAGTGGCGCGATCTCGGTTCACTGCAAGCTCCGCCTCCCGGGTTCACGCTATTCTCCTGCCTCAGCCTCCTGAGTAGCTGGGACTACAGGCGCCTGCCACCACACCCAGCTAATTTTTTGTATTTTTAGTAGAGACGGGGTTTCACCGGGTTAGCCAGGATGGTCTCGATTTCCAGACCTCGTGATCCGCCCGCCTCGGCCTCCCAAAGTCCTGGGATTACAGGCGTGAGCCACTGTGCCCGGCCACGAGCTCTGAACTTTTATGTCTTTCTTCTTTGCTCCACTTCCAAACCAACAACACAATGCACAAAACAACAGAGACCTGCTTCCTGTACGTGTGAGAGTCAGCTAATCAGATACATTGAAACTCGTGCTGAAAGACCTGCAGTCATATCTTTGTCTATGCTTAGAGCTGACTTGAGTGAGCTCGAGGCGCCTGCATACACTGTGGCCAGGGTCTAAGGGATGATGAGGGGATTACATCCAGCTTGTGAATGGGAGTACTTTCACATTGTCACCTGTACTTTGCAAAGATTTGAGAGCTCTCTGTAGTAGGCTGAGTATTTAACAAGCATTCTGATGCTGAGTAATGATTACAGCTGTACATAAAATAGAAAGATTAGCGTCTCAGTTGCCTGCTTAATATGTAAATGTATCCAGTTATGTGTGAGTGCTTTTAATGAAGTAACTTGCACTTCTGCTTCCTACATTGAGAATGATTTATTAAAAATAAATAAATAAATAAAATAAAACCTCTACAGCTCCATCAGAAATTAGTAGCCTGCAGGCTCTTTGGAAGAGCCCTCTGGTGCTGCCTGGCCTGGAGCTAAAAGGCAGTGGGACTGGGGTTTAGCCCTGGTTTTACAATTGATTTCTGCTTCTCTGGGCATTAGGAAGTCACTTCCTTATCCCCCCATCTAAGCTCAGAGAGTTGTTGATGATGGATTGCAAAATAGCTCCACTCACCCATTCACCTTGGATTGGTTCTCATTCCAACATACAGATAAGGATGATAAAAGTAGAAACTACCAGGCACTGGTGCTGAGTGCTTTGCTCATATTACTCCCTTCTATCATCACACCAATCTTGGAAGATATGAATTAATATAGCTCCACTTTACAGGTGGAGAAACTGAGGCACAGAGAAGGTAAGTCCCTTGCCTAATCTCACTCTATCAGTTAGTGGCTAGACTGGGATTCAAATTCAGATTTCCATGACTGTTGCCCCCAAACTCTTCTTATCATGACACTTCACTGTCTTTCTCACTGCTGAGGTTGGGGGCATCTGTCTGTGAGAATTATCTCACTTACCTGTAACTGGATGAGCTTGAAAAGATGAGAAGTGTTCTGTGTGTCTGTGATGAAGAGCTACAACCAGACAGTGGCTAGGGTTGAGCACCTCCTTCTGCATACTGCCACATACACTGCTTTCAGCCTTCCTTGACAAGCGTGATGATTTGAACTGCATTTCTCCTAAAGTCTAGCTTAAGAAGAGTGTTAGACTTCTGTCTGCTGTCTCTGTAGCAGTGAGAGGCTTCTTTCCCTCTGCAGAGGTCCTACAGTGGGTAGGGAATGTTTCTACACTGAGTGTCTCTAATTGGAAAAAATTTATGTATAGTGCTTGTTATATACCAGGTACTTCTCTAATCACTTTATAAATACACACACATGTCTGTTAACTCATATGATCCCCACAACCATCCTGTGAGAACTCTTATTATTTCCATTTCACAGATGGTTAAACTGAAGCACAGAGAAGTTAAGTAATTCAGCACAGTCCCCAAGCCAACAAGAGGCAGAATGGGGCTTTGAACCCAGAGAATGTAGTAACCCCAGACCTGTGCTGGTTCATAAGGTAGCCACTAGCTACAGGTGACTATTTAAATTTCAATTTAAATACACTAAAATGAAATTAAATTAAAAATTCAGTTTCTCAATCACACCAGCCACATTTCAAGTACTTGACAACCACATGTGGCTAGTGGCTACTGTATGGGATGGTGCATATATGGAACACTGCCATCATCACAGAGAATTCTTATTGTACAGTGCTGGGCTAGAGTCTGTTCTTTTAATTTACATGGTGTGGCCCTCTCAGAATACAATCTGAGTATATCTCCCTATGTTATTGAGTTGGTTTCCACTTATCTTTCTCTCCAATTTTCTATCCCTCTTCTTTTTTAGCCTGAGTGATAAGATAGAATAGAATTTTTGACCCTTTGAAAACCAGGCTATAAACTGTGACCTAAGCCTCTTCTACTAACCTACCCCTTCCCCACCACCCAGACCTCGGGCTCCTACTGATACTTTCATGTTCAAAGAGCTACAACCTCTACTCAGGATTTTGTGTTAGCCTCGCAGGCTCCGTCTGGAAGTCCCAAGTTATGGCAGGGAAGGAAAGGGGAAAGGATGTCAAGCGGGTGTAGCCCCTTGCTACTTCTTTCTCCAGACTTTGCCCCTTATCAAATTAGTCTGATATGTTGCCTAGAAGGAAAGAAAAAAATTAAGGAGCTTCCAAATAAGTACCACACAATAGAAGTCTACAGCAGTTCGCCTCTGCTACACTGACTTATATAGGCATTACGACAAAATTCCCCAGGGCTGGGACAAGCAGACATGTGATTGATGATGATAACTGAAAGAGATTTTTGTGGGCTTTCAGAGGTGTAACAAAGTGGGGTACTCCTTACCAGAAGGTGTCTATCTATAGGGTGGGGTTTTAGGGAAATTGACAAGGCTCTATGCTCCTCCACCCCCAAAATAAATCTCCCTCTAGGCCTTCCAGGAAGTCTGTAATGTCTCCTTCCCTTCAGAGGGAGCGTGTGACTTGTTAGCCAACATATCACATCAGAGGGACACAGTATTGCTCATTCTCTGAGCAAGACAAGGGCAGGGTGGGGACCTTCTGGATGGGTGGGGAGTCATTTGCTGAAAAGTTGCAGATGTACCAGACATGCTTCAGTTAGTTCTTTCGTTAGCCTGTGGCCCTGTCTGCAGGTTCAAATTCAGGAAGGAAGCCTTGCAAAGACTCTCCATCACCACAGTGCCCCTAAATTGATGCTTCTCAGGGCACGCCAGGACCAGGATCGATATTTCTCTCTCTCTCTGTCTCTTTCTCTTTCTTTCTTTCTTTCTTTCTTTCTTTCTTTCTTTCTTTCTTTCTTTCTTTCTTTCTTTCTTTCTTTCTTTCTTTCTTTCTCTCTCTCTCTCTCTCTCTCTCTTTCTTTCTTCTCTCTCTCTTCTTTTCTTTCTTCTTCTTCTTTTTTTTTTTTTCCCACAGGGTCTTACTCTGTCACCCAGGCTGGAGAGTAGTGGCGCAATCACGGCTCACTGCACCCTCGACCTCCTGGCTCAAGCGATTCTCCCGCCTCGGCTTCCTGAGTAGCAGGCACTACAGGAGCATGCCACCACACCTGGTTCATTTTAAGTTTTTTTTTTGTAGAGACGGAGTCTCACCATGTTGCCCAGGCTGATCTCGAACTCCTGGGTTCAAGCAATCCATCAGCCTTGGCCTCCCAAAGTGCTGGGATTACAGGCATGAGCCACTGCTCCTGGCAATGATGAGCTTTCAAAAAGAGAAGGGGAGGCCACTGAGCGGTTATTTGTAGTTAGGTCTTGGCATTTGTGGTTGATACAGTAGGTGCTTTGCTGCCATATTGCCATATTGACAAGGGGTGTGAAAGAGTGGTAACAGAGACTATTTATTCCACCAAGCACCCAGGCCCTGGGGGAGAGGTGACTTGGACAGCCCATGTCTGAGTTAGTGCTGTCCTTTCTTCTTGTTCCTATTCCTGGAAGCAACCTGTTGCCCACACGTGTGTTGTTATAAAACTTTTTCTTTTTTTCTTTGGCACAATCTTGGCTCACTGCAACCTCCACCTCCTGGGTTCAAGCAATTCTCCTGCCTCAGCCTCCCAAGTAGCTGGGATTACAGACATGCGCCACCATGCCCAGCTAATTTTTTGTATTATTATTATTTTTATTGGTAGAGACGGGGTTTCACCATGTTGGTCAGGCTGGTCTCAAACTCCTGACCTCAAGTGATCCACCCGCCTTGGCCTCCTAAAGTGCTTGGATTACAGGTGTGAGCCACTGTGCCCGGCTGTTATAAAACTTTTTCAATATGCCTTTCAGGGTCCATCATAATAGTAATAACAAGTCCTTGTGTTTGAATAGCTGGCTGCAGTTTGTACAGCATTTTAAAATCCTTGATCACATCTCTCAAGAAAGCAGTATCATCTCCATTTTGATGATGAGATGGAGGCTGAGAGAGGCCTCAAGGTTTCTATGCAGAGTAGTGTTTGAGTGGCACCTGACTGGAATCCCAGATATCTGGTTACCCTTCTGCAACCTGAAACTTCTAGTACCTCATCCTCTGTCTCCTCTGTTGGGCCTTTGGGAGGGAATAGTTTGTTGCCCAAAAGGGGAGACACCACAGCTGTCACAATGAGCTCTTTCATGGGGTCGAGTTGGTTAGAGGACTTGTTAGTCCTAGCACCTTCTCTGGCCTTTTTGTGCCTCACTTTTCAGAGCCCAGTGTTGTTCTTTTCTCTGGAGTCAGGAAGCCCCTCCAGAATTTTTTTTCCCACTGACCAAGGTCCAGAACAGGGAGTGTGGACAGAGGAATCAAGGAATGTTCTGCAGTGTGCTGTCTTCTAACTTCCTGATATAGATGTCCAGCATGCCTTGCTGATTGATGATGTTCATGCAGATGAAGCCATCCTTTCAGGACCATGGTGTGTCTGAAATGGCAGGTTAACAAGTTTGAGTTTATCTTGTAGGCTGACGTTAGCTATGGATGGGTCAGTGTGCTAAGGGTTAGAAGGAAACCCTGAGAACAAGCTGTGTGTTTTGGGGTGTATGTTGCAGAAGGACAAGTAGGAAGCAGGGGGAGCTCTGCAGGGCTAAACAAGGTGAAGGAATGACCTCCTAGATGTGATCTAATAAATGCTTTTTTTTTTTTTTTTAACAGATTAATTGTTATAGCTGGCTTCTCACCTTCTAGCAGATGGTTACAATAAGCTGATCATAGTCCCCAAATGTGTTGTAATTGTCTGTTTACTTATCTTCTTCTTCTTCTTCTTCTTTTTTTTTTTTTTTTGAGACAGAGTCTTACTCTGTTGCCCAGGCTAGAGTACAGTGGCGCGATCTCGGCTCACTGCAACTTCTGTCTCCCAGGTTCAAGCAATTCTCCTGCCTGAGCTTCCTAAGTAGCTGGGAATATAGGCGTGCACCACCATGCCTGGCTAATTTTTTGTATTTTTAGTAGAGACAGGGTTTCACCATGTTGGCCAGGCTGGCCTCGAACTCCTGACCTCAGATGATCCACCCGCCTCAGCCTTCCAAAGTGCTGGGATTACAGGTGTAAGCCACTGTGCCTGGCCTGTTTATTTATCTTCTTCCCTGCTTTTCTGTGAATGTTAGGGGCAGAGGGGCTTAGTCTTATTTCCCAGTTCTGAGCACAGAAAGACTCAGAGTAAATGCTTGTTTGAATGATGGGAATTTTAGAACTTTGCTCATGGAAACTGGCAACAAATTCCCAACAAGGACTGCCAGTCCTTAGCAGAGTCTTTCCTGCTTGTGTATTAGGCACCTGGGTGGAACCAACAGGGTCCTGTTTAGTGTGCTGGAGCAGGCTTTGACTAACTAGAAAGCAGTTGGTTAAATAAAACCCCGGTGGCTGGCAGAGGTAATTTCTCCCTAAGGGTCTGTTAGAGAAAGATTATTGTGACACTTATTAAAGTGGTAAGGAAGACTTTCTTCAAGGCTGCTGCAATAAGGGACAGAGACTGAACTCAACTCTAAGTACAACAAGGACCAGTGGGGATTTATAGCCAATCCATTTACAGAGTAAAGGGGTCAATGGATGGAAAATGACTAAGAGAAGCTTGATTATGTCTGGCACTTGCCATACCACTGTGACCTCCACTTGCATGCTCCACTCATAGGCAGGCACACCTGGTGGAAAACTGAAGTAGATGCCAGTGTTTGCACAGTAGAGCTGTCCATTAAAATCACCTTGGAAGCAGCTTGAAAAATACCTATGCCTGGGCTCTTTCCCATTCCTAGTAAATGCGAACTAATGAGGAACTGGACGAGGTATCTATATGCTTAAAAAGCTCCCTGGTGATTCTTATTATCAGCCAGCTTTGGGACCCACAGCTTTATACTATGGATTGACCAAGAGGATAATAAAGAGGGAATGGGAACTGGCTATTGGGAGGGGATAGAGAGGAGTAGGGAGAAATAGGGGAGGCTGGAGCAGATCCAGTGTTTATTTTGCTCCTTTTTCCCACAGACATGGGTTCCACCCTTGGGGGACGCAGAGGGAAGGCAGTGCGGCTATCAGGACTTATCTGTCTACTCATAAAAATGGCAAAGTAAGTGAGTACTGTCTAGAATATCTACCACCTTTGCTTCTCAGGCCTTCCCCTCCCTTCCCCCCGCCCTCCCGTCTTTGGGAACTCTTTGGCCCCTCAGACATCTTTTTTTTTTTGAGACAGAGTTTCACTCTTGTTGGCCAGTCTGGAGTGCAACAGCGTGATCTTGGCTCACCGCAACCTCTGCCTCCCAGGTTCAAGCAATTCTCCTGCCTCAGCCTCCCGAGTAGCTGGGATTACAGGCATGTGCCACAATGCCCAGCTAATTTTGTATTTTTAGTAGAGATGGGGTTTCTCCATGTTGGTCAGGCTAGTCTAGAACTCCTGACCTCAGGTGATCCGCCCGCCTTGGCCTCCCAAAGTGTTGGGATTACAGGCGTGAGCCACCACACCTGGCCACCCCTCAGACATCTAAGACCCTCACATTCTCTCTACTCTCTTCTGAACTAAAACTTGCTCTCTGATACAAAGTTATTTGAGGAAATAAAATAACCCCCCCAAAAAGTAAAAGCTTTTCTCTTGCAATAGGCTGGTTAAGTATTGTTAATATTTGCATCGTTAAGGAAAACTGGCATTTTAAAACGGGACAAATCCAGAAATTAAAAGACTAGATGCCCCAAAGTAGGAATTTCAGGCATCTGAGAGGGGGCCACAAGGTTGTGTGTGTGTGTGCATGTGCATGCGTGTGCGCTTGTATGGAGGTGGAGGAGGGCTCTCTAGTATCTTACAAATGACACAGACATAGATAGCTTTCTTTGCCTATGCCTAAAGTCGGCTCAGCTACTTTGCTATGCCCCAGATTCCTAGGACTTTCTGGGAGATGTGAGGCAGAGTTCTTTTTCCTAAAAGGACGGAAAAATGAAAGGTTTAAAACTAAACCCTGACTCCCAGGTAAGATGCAACCCTTACTGAAATAGCACTATGTCAGCAAAACATGGTCTCATTGGCTCATTATCAGGCGAGGTCAGGACATTATTTCTGGCAGCTTCTGAAAGCCACAGCCTGTTAGAAAAAAAAATCTTCCTGAGGGTTTAATACAGCTTGCTCTCAGTTCTCAGGAGCGCTCTCGCTCGATGGCTCTCTCTTTTCTTGGGCCTCCTTTTAAGATGCTAATTAAATTTGCTTGATCTCCACTCCCCGCTCCCCCAGCTAATTTTGGAGATCAAGAAAGGGAGCTTGATATCTATAATATATGTGCTTGTCTTTCCACCTGAGCTACCTTTGTATTTCATTCCCTTTTATTACAGGAAATTGTGTCGGGGCCCTAAACACTAACATACATAACATTGATTGTAGTCTGCATAACAAATTGGATTAGGATAATTACCACACAGATGTTAAAAATCCTGAATGCAAATCGATGCAATTAGTCATGACTTAATATACTATAATTCACACATTGGAATGTCTTATTGTGATTATACTATTTTAGAACTAAATGCTTTAACAAAAAAATTCTTTTGCTCTGCGCTGCACGTGCTCTGAACAAGAAATTGTTTTATGCTAATCTGGAATTCCACCACTCAGAATTCTTATTAACTAATCAGATCCTTCAATTTCTCTTGCCCTCTTTTATATAGAGAAAGCTGCTTCTTTAGCAAGACAATTTCATGCGCAATTCAACTTGAATGCCACCATTATGAACAAAGGAATTTGCACGCGGATGCTTTTGTCAAACATGGCTTTAGAAAACCGAGCCTTGGTGGTGGGGGGAAAGCCCTCCCCACTGACGGCCAGACCCCAAAACAAAGCAGATAGAGTGTAAGCGATTGGAATGGGTCCAAGTTAGTCGGCAAAAAGCAGACCTGTCACAAGGGCAGTAGGCTTAGAGCTGCCAGAAAGGGTTGTGCAGCTTGTGCCCAACTGAGAGGGTGAGTGGGGGCTGAACTCCAGCCTGGAATTCATGCTCCAAGCTGTGCACCAGAAGCAATGCTGTCTCTGACCCCAGGAAAGGGCTCCTTTTCCTAATTCACACAAAAGTGCCTGTGGGTACAAGGCAGGAGTTCGGTCACAGAGAAAAAATAACAGCAGCTGGGACCCCTTGATTCTGAACTGTGAACTCAAATCCAATTCCTAAAGTCTTTTTTGGTTTATCCTGCCTCCCAGTGTTCTGTGCTTGCTTAGAATTGCTTAGAGTTCAAGGTGCTCATAGAATCTGTGATCTACATGGTACACTCTTTTTGGAATTGTTCTGTATCTGATTTATGTCAAAGCTTTGCAAACCCAACTGATCTGGGGGACCCTTGAGGCCTAGGCTTCTGCCATCATAATCCTCTCTGAAGTCCTCCCACCTAGGGTTACCAGATGTAGCAAATAAAAATACAGAATGCCAGTTAAATGTGAATTTTAGATATATAAAAAATGCTTTTTTTCCTGAGCACGGTGGCTCATGCCTGTAATCCCAGCACATTGGGAGGCCAAGGCGAGCAGATCACTTGGGTACAGGAGTTCAAGACCAGCCTGGGCAACTTAGGGAGGCACCGTCTCTACAAAAAATAAAAAAAATTATCCAGGTGTGGTGGCCTATGCCTATAGTCTCAGCTACTCAGGGGGATGAGGTGGGAGGATCACTTGAGCCCTGGGGTTGAGGCTGCAGTGATCTGAGATCGCGCCACTGCATTCCAGCCGAGGTGACAGACACTGTCTCCAAAAAAAAAAAAAAAAAAAAAGCATTTTTAGCATAGTTATATCCTATGCAATATTTTGGACATATTATACTAAAAAATGGCCATTTATCTGAAATTCAAATTGAATTGGGTGTTCTGTGTTTTATTTGGCAACACCACCCCCACCCTGGCACAAAGCGCAGAGCTTCATGATTAAAGTAGAACTAGGCCAGTGGTTCTTACACTTGAGCATGTAATCAGAATCACCTGGAGGTGAGTAAGACCTAGACTGATGGGCCCCACCCCCGGAGTTTCTGATTCAGCAAGTCTGGAGTGGTGCCTGAAAATGTGCATTTCCAACAAGTACCCAGGTGATGCTGCAGCTGATCTGGGGACCACACTTTGGGAACTGATGCTCTAGTATAAGCTTAATAAATAGGTCCAGTGGGGATGAGGCTCTTCTTCCTAAGTTGATATTAAGCGAGCAGAACGCTTCACAGACCTCGGAGCAGGGTTTGTGGGCTCCCTGGCAATGTTCCCGCAATGTTGCATCTATTTAGCTCTGGTAACCTCAGCTCCCTGCCTGTGTAATCTCTCTTGATTTGCATTCACTTGGCAATAGGCAAAGTTGCGGTTTGTCTTTGTTGCATCCAGTCTTGTTTTCATTCCATCGATTTTAACTCTCCTACCCTCCTCTCTGCCTCTTCAGGTGCCAATGTCTTTTTAGTCTCTAACTTAGGGATGGCAAACCTACATGTTGTGAGTACTGCTGAAGAAGGACTCTACTTGTTTCCTAAGTAGGGAAGCAAGCTTTTGGAGGTTGTTGGCCACTTTTAGTGAATGCATTGATTCCCTTTGTGGCTCTCTTTCTTTGTTCCGGGCAAGTCACCAGAATGGCCTTTTACTAAATTGAGATCGAGATCCTGAATTTCAGACTGAATTTCTATTTGAGGCCCAAAGTTATTGTAACATGTTTAGGATGGTCTAGGCTGGTCCTGGCCAATTCCAGGGGTTGGGAAAAAGCAATAAAACTTTTGAGATAGAAGGAGACAGGACCAAGTGACTGGTCCATACACTGGGAGTCCTGAGGTGCAGAGATTTGGCAGAAACATCCTCCAATCCTCCCTGTACCTCAGGACTCCCAGTCCTTAACACAGCCCCTCCAGTGGGCAGGTTTAAGCCACAAGAAAGGATTCATGTGTGTGAAAGTTGGAAAACCTCAGAATGACTTTATCTTGAAACATTTGGGGCAACCATGCCCCAGCATTCCTGTGAGTGATAGTCCACCCCAGGGACCATGGCTGAGTGGTGGTATCAGAGTGTATATCTAATATCCTATATTCTAAGGGACCCCAAGATGAAGGCTGAATTTCCCATCAATATGAGTTTGTGAAAACTCAGTCATGCGGGGTGTGGTGGCTCACACCTGTAATCCTAGCACTTTGGGAGGCTGAGGCTGGTGGATCACCTGAGGTCAGGAGTTCGAGTCCAGCCTGGCCAACATGGTGAAACCCCGTCTCTACTAAAAATACAAAAATTAGCTGGGCTTGGTGGCGGGCGCCTATATTCCCAGCTACTCGGAGGCTGAGGCAGGGGAATCACTTGAACCTTGGGGGTGGAGGGTGCAGTGAGCCGAGATCATGCCACTTCACTCCAGCCTGAGCAAAAGAGTGAAACTCCATCTCAAAAAACCAAAAAAAAAAAAAAAAAAAAAAGAAAAAAAACCAAAAAACAAAAAACCAAAAAGCCCCCAAAAGTCATTTTGAACATTAAAAGAAATGCTAAAATATGTGTCCAAGTGATGGGATGCACACTACATTTGACATATATGTTTAAAACCACCTTTGTGAAAATTATAATAGTGAAAGAGATCTGACCTAACCGACTCTATCTTGCGGTTAACCTCCAACCTGCCCTTGTTCATTCCTGGGTGTAGGCTGTGCTAACTATAGGAGGAATTTAGTTTATAGTTTAACTTTGAAACAAAGATGATAGCTCTTTGCCCAAACAAAGGCTCTCCTTGCCTGGGGACGAGACTGCCTTTGTAAAACTGACAGATTAGCCACGTGATTAGAAAGTATGGTTTAGGAGTCTTTCATCCAGAGGCCACAAGATTCCTAACCTCACCAGTTGCTCTTCTGGATAACATCACTATTGTATAACCTAAGATTGGTGTTTGGGATACTTTTCAGACACCACATTCTGACGGATCAGCTGGCGCCACCCAGACCAGAAACCTGGCTCAACTAGTTCAGGAACTGAAGATAGCAAGAAGAACCACTTGACTCCAGGTGATTTCATCCCCAACCCAACCAATCAGTATTCTCCACTTCTTAGTCCCCTGCCTACCAAATAATAATAATAATAATAATAATAATAATAGTTATTATTATTATTGAGACAGAGTCTCTCTCTGTTGCCCAGGCTGGAGTGCAGTGGCGCCATCTCGGCTCACTGCAACCTCCGCCTCCTGGGTTCAAGAGATTCTTGTGCCTCAGCCTCCCGAGTTGCTGGGATTACAGACGCTTATTTTTTGTATTTTTTTTCAGTAGAGATGGAGTTTCACCAAGATGGCCAAACTGGTCTTGAACTCCTGACCTCAGGTGATCCACCTGCCTTGGCCTCCCAAACTGCTGGGATTACAGGCTTGAGCCACTGCGCCTAACCCAAATTATTCTTAAAAAACCCTAGTCTCTGAATTTTCAGGGAGACTGATTACTCAAATCAGTCTTTTATTACTCAAAACTCTCTTCTCCAGCCCTGTGCAGTGGCTCACGCCTGTGATCCCAGCACTTTTGGAGGCCAAGGCGGGCGGATCACAAGGTCAGGAGTTCAAGACCAGCCTGACCAATATGGTGAAACCCCATCTCTACTAAAAATACAAAAATTACCCAGGTGTGGTGGCGTGTGCCTGTAGTCCCAGCTGCTCAGGAGGCTGAGACAGGAGAATCCGTTGAACCCGGGAGGCGGAGGTTGCAGTGAGCAGAGATCATGCCACTACACTCCAGCCTGGGTGACAGAGTGAGACTCTGTCTCAAACAAAAAACAAAAACAAACAAACAAAACCACTGCCAACAAAAAACTCTGTTCTCCTGTTTAGTTGGCTCTATGTGTATGATTAAACTCTTTATTGCAATTCTCCTGTCTCAGTAAACCAGCTCTATCTTGGCAGCAGGCAAAAAGACCCTTGTTGCCTCCCTTTTTTGCATCCATAGTGGACACTGTTATTTGTTCACAGCCTTTCCCACAGAGTTTGGGTGTGCCCTTTGAATCCTTCTGTTAGGATATTCTTGGTCGCAAGTAACAGAAGACAAACTTGTAAATAAATCCTTACCTAGCATTTACTGTGTGCCAGGCAGGGGACTAAAGCTTTTATACTTTGACAAAATTTACAGATCCTTTTAAACCAGCCATAGAAGGTAGAGTAGTTATCCCAATTTTACATATTAAACAAAAAGGGGATTTTTATTCTTTTTCTTTTTTTTTTGTTTTGAGACTGAGTCTCACTCTGTTGGCCAGGCTGGAGTGCAGTGGTGCAATCTTGGCTCACTGCAACCTCTGCCTCCCGAGTTCAAGTGATTCTTGTGCCTCAGCCTCCCAAGTAGCTGGGATTACAGGTGCCCACCACCACACCTGGCTAATCTTTGTATTTTTAGTAGAGATGGGATTTCGTCATGTTGGCCAGGCTAGTCTCGAACTCCTGGCCTCAAGTGATTAGCCCACTTCGGCCTCAAAACGCACTGGGATTACAGGTGTGAGCCACTGAGCCCGACCTTTTTTTTTTTTTTTCTTTTTAGTAGAGATGCAGGGTGTCTCAAAAAACCCAAGTTCCTGAATATAGGTGACCTTCAAAGATAAACTGGACCATAGGATAAACATGATGTGAATTCTCTCTCTACTGCTGGCTTCTGCACCCCTTTGTTCTGTGTTTCATTCTTCTTTCTGTAGAGCAGCTTTTTCTTGTCCATATGGAGAAAAACATGGTAGCTAACATCACCTGGGTTTTACGTGTTATGGATTTGACCATCCACAGAGAGAATGGCTTTTTTTTTTTTTTTTTTTTTTTTTTACAGTACCTTCACAGTATTTTAATTTTTCTTTATTTTTTTTTAAATGGACAAAATTGTATATACTTGTGGCATATAATATGATGTTTTGAAATGTGTATACATTATGGAATGGCTAAATCGAATTAATATATCCATTATTTCACACACTTATATGTTTGAGATGAGTACACTTAAAATCTATTCTCTTAAAACATTTTAAGTATACAATCCATTGTTATTAACTATAGTCACTGTGTTGTACAATATATCTTTTAAATTTATTCCTCCCATTTAACTGAAATTTTGTATCCTTTGACCAACATCTCTCCAATACCTTACCACCCAGCATCTGATAACCACCATTCCGCTCTCTGCTTCTATGAGTTTAACTTTTTTAGATTCAACTTATAAGTGAGATCAGGTGGTATTTATCTTCTCAGAGAGAGAAAAAAACTCCTTCCGTCCTTCCTTCCGTCCTTCCTTCCGTCCTTCCTTCCGTCCTCCCTTTCCTTCTTCCTTTCCTTCTTTTCTTTCTTTCTTTCTCTCTTTCTTTCTCTCTTTCTCTCTCTCTTTCTCTCTCTCTTTCTCTCTCTCTTTCTCTCTCTCTTTCTCTCTCTCTTTCTCTCTCTCTTTCTCTCTCTCTCTCTCTCTCTCTCTTTCTCTCTTTCTCTCTTTCTCTCTTTCTCTCTTCTTTCTTTCTTTCTTTCTTTCTTTCTTTCTTTCTTTCTTTCTTTCTTTCTTTCTTTCTTTCTTTCTTTCTTTCTTTCTTTCTTTCTTTCTTTCTTTCTTTCTTTCTTTCTTTCTTTCTTTCTTTCTTGATGGAGTTTTGCTTTTGTCGCCCAGGCTGGAATGCCATGGCATCATCTTGGCTCACTGCAACCTCCTCCTCCCGGGTTCAAGTGATTATCCTGCCTCAGCCTCCCGAGTAGCTGGGATTACAGCTGCGCATCACCATGCCTGGCTAATTTTTGTAGTTTTAGAAGAGACGGGGTTTCAGCATGTTGGTCAGGCTGGTCTTGAACTCCTGACCTCAGGTGATCCATCCGCCTCAGTCTCCCAAAGTGCTAGGATTACAGACGTGAGCCACCGTGCCTGGCCGAAATGTATTTCTTAATTTAAAAATCCCCTGGGAAGATATTTCTTGGCTCAATTTGTGTTAGGTGTGCAGCCCTGGATGCATTCTCCTAGGGATCAACCTTTGCTGACCCAATGCAACTTGTGAAAGAGGGATATACAAAACCATGGACAGAGGGCTGTGAATCTCCTTGTAGAAACATGCCATTCCCTCAGGCACAGCATGGATTTAGAAAGGAAGGGAAAAACCCTTGAAATAAGTATTGGGAATAAAAGAGCTGCCCATAACACCTTAACACAGCATTCCATCTGGCTTCTGCCAAGTGATCAGAATTGATACACGCTACTATTTGTCATCTCTGCCCTGACTTCCTCCTATCAGTATAGGAATTGATGTGGTATTCTCATTTGTACTGACTGTATTGGTCCAAGGAGAAGATCCTTATATCTGTCCAAGTTGCACACCCCACCCCCAACCCCCTTTCCCTGCCTTTGTAACCCCTTCCTGCTCTTATCCACTACTTTTTGACCTCATCCTGTATCATCCTGTAGAAGAACTCAGTCAACTGATTGCACTTCTAAGAAGCTTTTTCTAGACATGGTGCCAGAGCTGTTGTGGACAAGGAAATTGCCCTTGAGGAAGATGTGGCAGTTAGAGGAGTGAGGCAGGATGGCTGTGTCATCAAGAAAGTTTGTCTGACAATTTAGGCAGGACCTCACAGGGTACCGGTTAGATCCAGAAGCTGAATTTTGTCAGAGATACTTAGAGATCTGTAATCTCCTGGGCCTGAACTCATGCTAACCAATGTAAATCACAAGGGATAGAGCTATTAATACAAAGCTATAATTCCCGCTTATTTTCAGGGGCACAGAGCACTGTTAATCAGGCTGGAGTTGGCATGTCAGCTGGTCAGGCTAGACCTGAAAGAAAAGCTAAATGATAGCAGAAGGTTGTTTATGGAGCAAGGAATGAAAACTACGGGCAGTTCCTTGGACAATCTTAATGGCGTCTGCTATTCATCTGTGACAGCCCCACCCTTGGGATAGATCAAAGAGGAGAGACAAAATACTCATATTTGTATGTGAAGAGGAGCTCTCCTGGACTAGTTGAGCAACATGTTGAGAGTTTCTTGTTCTTTGACTCATTTTCTAGATCTCTATCTACACTTGCCTCTATTTTGGTTAACACATCTATCTTAAGCTTCAAATTATCAAGCTATTAGCAGCATTACCTCAAAACCAGAGTTCTGAGAAAGGAACATTGTTCTGCAAGATGATAATTGATGTTTTTCAGTTAAAAATGTTTTTTACATGGTCGACATTGAGTTAAATAGGCTTCTTTCCCACAGGATGTCTCAGAGCCTTTAGTGAACCAATGTACACTGTGACTTTCCAAAAGAAGGGTAGAGCCTGCAAATTTATTTGACCACTTAGTTGTATTTTTCAAAAGAAGTTATGCTGAGTGAAACAAGCCAGGCGCAGAAAGACAAATACTGCATCATCTCACTTACATGTGGGATCTAAAAAAGTCAAGCTCACAGAATCAGAGAGTAGAATGGTGGTTACCAGAGGTTGGGATAGGGGGCAGGGATAGAAGTTAGGATAGGTTGGCATTAGAATGGGGAGATGCTGGTCAAAGGATACAAAATTTCAATTGGACAGGAGGAATAAGTTTTCAAGATCTATGGTAAAACATGGTTATCATAGTCAATAATAATGCACATTTGAATTGCCAAAATAATAAATTTTAAATGTTCTTACTACAAAAAAGTATATGAGGTGATAGAAATCCTAAGTAGGTTAGTGTAATCATTTCACAGTGTACACATATATCAAAGCATCACCTTGTACCCCATAAATATATACAATTGTTATTTGTCAATTAAAAGTAAACATTTTTAAAAAGGTATGAGGGAGAATATCTTAGTTTCCTATCTCTGCTGCACAAACTTATTGGTTTAAAACACAAATTTGTTATTTTACAGTTCTGTAGTTCAGAAGTCCTGAAATCAAGAAGTCAGCAGAGCTGTGTTCCTTCTGCAGGCTCTAGAGGAGAATCTATTTCCTTGCTCCTCCCAGTTGCTAGAGATTACCCACATTTCTTGGCTTATGGCCCCTTTCTTCATCTTCAAAGCCAGTGACAGCATAGCATCTTCAAATCTCTCTCTCTCCTCCCCTCACCCCCTCTCTACCTCTCACTTCTCTTCCCCTCCCTTTTGCTCTGTCATCATATCCTCTACCTCCTGACTCTGATACTTCTGCTTCCTTCTGTTATAAGGACTCTTGTGATTGCATCTGTCCTACTAGGTAATCCAGATAATCTTCCACCCACCTCAAGATCTTTAACTTAATCTCATCTGCAAAGTCCTTTTTGCCATGTAAGGTAACATGTTGATAGGTGTCAGGAATTAGGATGTGAGCCTCTTTGGAGAGAGTCATTATTTGACCTACCACAGGGAGCAATGGAAAATACTGGACTATGGTGTTAAACATGCTAATACAATCATACTCTTCTAGGATTATGCTAGCGTCAAACTTGATCAGATTTGGGGAGTTCCTGACATTTCTTAGATACCTATTTAGAGGCTCGAGTTGGCTTCTACAGATCTCACAGATGCTACCGACAAGATCTAATGTTCTCTACTGTTGGGGCAGTGGCAGAAGCTCCTGAAGGGAGAAGGAGCAAAGGCTTGTGCACTGAAGAAGGGGATTTTCCCCAAGGCTTCTTCTCAGAAACATACCCTTCTCAAAAAGACCAAAGTCATGCAGAAGAATTCCATGGCAGTGGGTTAAAGTTACCTGTTTAATCGAAAGTAGAGATAACCTATCACTTTCATTTCAAATGGAAACCTGGGCTCCAGAATGTCTTAACTGACAGTGTTACCAACCTGGGAAACCCCCTGTTGACTGGTGAGCAAGAAAGTAAGGCTGAAAGCAGGTGACCTTTTTATGCCACCTAATGTATTTATGACAGGTGCTGTGCTGTGTTTTAAGAAATTGACACCCGATGTTCTCGGCTTTCCTGCAGAGAATATGTGATCCCTTCTTTCTTTCTCTAAGGATATTTAACTGTATTTCATGATATGATAATAATAACTCTTGACTTTGATATAGTTTCTGCTAGGTCTGGGGTCCTCAGAACTGACTACATCACCAGAAATAAAACTGAAGACTAGATAGGGGTTATTGAAATTCTATTAAATACTGCCTTGACTAAGAACAGTAATTTCAGCTTAAGTGCTCGATTATGCTGAAAATTCTATTGCAGAGTACGAGTAACTTAGATTGAGAAATAATTCCTCATGTGGTTTTGGATCTGCTTGGGAAAATACATACCAGAGGTTTCCAGGCATCTCTTACCGAATCTCAATAGCCTTTTCTTCACTCCCATGTTTTTCTCATCCCCACTGACACTGACTACCCTAACTTTTTTTTTTTTTTTTTAATATTTTGGCTTCAGTGGCCCAGCCTTATACTACTTTTCTTTCTATTCTTTTGAGCACATCTCTGCTTTATTTCCTGGCTCTTCTTTTTTCTTCATTATAACTGGATTCTCCTAAAGACACTCTCATGGACACTCTCCTCTTTTTCTTTGTGTACTCTTTCATCAATCCATCCATTAAACATTTAAAAAATATTTAAATATTTATGTTTGGAGACCTGTATTGTGCTCTGGGGATAGCTAAATGTATTAGACACAATCCTTGCCTTCTGGGATCTCAAAAACTGGGGAAGGAGACAGAAAATCAATGAAAATAGTATAGTGTAGTATTTAGTATGAAATATATATGACATGTTTTATGGAACTTCATGATAGGGGCATCTGTATGTTTCCAATTGGGTTGCTTTCATCTAGAAATAACAGAAAATTCAAAATGATTTAAACAATGAGGATAAATATTTCTGATAACAAGAAATGTAAAGCCACAGAGGTTCCAGAGTTTGTCAATTCAGTAGCTTAAGGACTTCATTAAGAACCCAAATGTTTTCCATCTTTTCATCTTTCTCATCTGCTATCTTTAGCATATCCCTTTCAGGATTGCAAGAAACCTGCAGTGGTTGCAGGCATCACATGTAGAAATGACAATGTTCACCAAAGAAAAAGGTGTTACTTGCAGTGAATTTGATTTTATGAAAAACCTATTTTTTTTTTTTTTTTGAGACAGGGTCTTACCCTGTAGTCCAGGCTAGAGTGCAGTGGTATGATCATGGCTCACTGCAGCCATGACTTCCCAGGCTCAGGTCATTCTCCCACCTCAGCCTCCCAAGTAGCTGGGACTACAGGTGCATGCCACCATCCTGGCTAATTAAAAAATTTTTTTTTTTTTTTTTTTTTTGTAGAGATGGGGTTTTGCTATGTTGCCCAGGCTGGTCTCGAAATCCTGGGCTTAAGCAATCTGCCTGCCTCAGGCCTCCCAAAGTGTTGGGATTACAGATGTGAGCCATCACGCCCCACTGAAAAACCTCTTTTCGAAGCCTCCACTCAACTTCTTATTTATTTATTTATTTATTTATTTTGTATTTTCTTTTTTCTTTTCTATTATACTTTAAGTTCTAGGGTACAGGACCCATTAACTAGGATTACCAATTACTGGCAAAGAGAATAAAGATGCCTTGATTGATTAGTTTAGATCACGGGATCTCAGCTTTGGCTGCACGTGAGAGACACCTGGAGGGCTTTTAAAAAACTCATGCCCAAGCATATCCTAGAGCAATTAAATCAGAATCTCTGACTGTGGATCCAGGACTCCACATTTTAAAAACTCCCCATCTGATTCCCCTGTGCAACCAAGGTTGAGAACTATTGGTTTAGACCAATCCCTCTAATTTGTGTCTCTGGAGAGGGAAGAGCTCCCAGTCTCCCTTTAAGAATGGAGTGACTGCTATAGGAGAAAATTGAGATTCTATAGGCAAGGAAAAAATGAGGAATAGCTTTTTGGTAGGCAGATCACAATGTCTGCCACAGTGACTAATCAACATTCATGATTTCAGTTAGCATTTCTATGAGACTGATGCTTCTAGCTCTGACCTCGTCTGAGTTTCAACTGTTTCCTGGCATTTCTACTTGGATTTTTTCATCCACACCTTGATGTCAACTTGTTCCAAACCAAGTATTGCAGCCTGCTCCCTCTCCTGCTGACATTATTTTCATAACATACTACTAGCATTCTCAGGGTATTTCAGGCTCAAATTCTTGGAATCTTTTCTTCTCCATCTCCTTTACTACTATTTAAAAAGTCACCTCATCCTGTTTTCATTTTGTTTTCTGGAGATGTTTTTATTCCACTCTACTATATCCTCTTCCAGACTGGTTCAGGCTGCCCTTGCAGCATTGTATACCTGCATTCTGTAACAGCTTCCTAGCTGGCTTCCTGATTCTAGCCTTAAACTCAGGTGATTCCGCATATCACCTGAGTGAGTTTAGACGTATTGTAGACATCACTGTAGACATATTGCTAAGGTATTGCTTTCATTATGTCACTCTGCACAATGCCTTTTGATGGTTTCCAAATCCTACCTGTTTTCAGGGTCCTCCAAATTTCAGGGTTTTCCCATCTGTTAAGGCCTGGTTCAATACCTAGTTCTTGTAGGAAGCATTTTCCATTTACTCCAGACCTCTTAGATCTGCACAGATCTTGGTTCAACTCCTGACTGTTATGTAACTACCTATGTTTCCTTGGCAAGTTGCATATGCTTTCTGAGTTTTAGTTTCCTCATCAGTAAAGTGGGAATAATACTAGGTGTTTTAAAAAATTTTTTTAAATATTTTTTTTTTTTTTTTGAGACAGAGTCTTGCTCTGTCACCCAGGCTGGAGTGCAGTGGCATGATCTTGTCTCACTGCAAAATTCGCCTCCCAGGTTCAAACGATTCTTGTGGCTCAGCCTCCTGAGTAGCTGGGACTACAGGCACATACCACCATGCCCAGCTAATTTTTGTATTGTTTGTAGGGACAGAGCTTTGCTATGTTGGCCAGGCTGGTCTCAAACTCCTGACCTCAGGTGATTCCCCCCAGCCTTGGCCTCCCAGAGTGTTGGGATTACAGGCGCGAGCCAATGCCCCAGGCCACTAGTTTTTATCTCATATGGTTATTATCAGGATTAAATGAGTTCCTTTTCTCCCTGCCTTTTTTCTGACATCTTATGTTGCCTACTTTTTAGTACATAACGTAGACTTTTATAATCTAATGCCCTGTACCCTGGGCTCATTGTTTTTTGCGTATAAATATCTTTTCGCTACAACTTGACAGACAAATTCTTTTAAGGAAAGGCACTGTACTTGTCACTTTTTTTTTTTTGAGATGGAGTCTCACTCAGTCGCCCAAGCTGGAGTGCAGTGGGGCCATCTCGGTTCACTGCAAGCTCCGCCTCCCGGGTTCACGCCATTCTCCTGCCTCAGCCTCCCGAGTAGCTGGGACTACAGGTGCCCGCCGCTACGCCCGGCTAATTTTTTGCATTTTTAGTAGAGACGGGGTTTCACCGTGTTAGCCAGGATGGTCTCGATCTCCTGACCTCGTGATCCACCCGCCTCGGCCTCCCAAAGTGCTGGGATTACAGGCGTGAGCCACCGTGCCCGGCCACTTGTCACTTTTCTTGTGTGCCCTCCTGAATTCTCCTATTGTGTGCTGAGCCCATATAGAAGGTATTCCACAATGTTTGTCCACTTTTTAGGTAGCACAAATGAAAAGTAAAATGGGAGCCGGGAGAACAAACCTGCAGCTTAAGGAGATGGAACCTCTGTTCAGAGTTACTTCTTGCTGTCTCCCTTTCAGTCAGCAGCCTCCATGCTTGGTTCCTGGCACTGAATTTCAGGTGATCTCATTTGGATAGAAGAATCTCCATCCCACTTTTCATTGCTTTCACTCTTGGAGCAAGGTGGAGATCTGACTTCTGTGACACTAAGCTTGCATTCAATGGCCTGTTCATCATATCAGCAAAAGCCAATGTCTTTGTCTTCTGGTAGGGTGGGGTGTTTTTCTCATTGGAACCTCCATTTGGGTGTTGCCTTCTAATTGTTACCAAAGTTGTTGCAAGGTGATAATGCAAATGAGGATAAAGAAAAGTGTGACTCTTTCTTGGAGAAAAAGGTATCATATATTTTGCTCTGTGGCTTCACATGGTTTTGGGTGTTTTTGTTGTTATTGTTTTGTTTACTTGTTTGATTCTCAAATTGTGATCTTCCTCTTCCCTGTAACCCATTTGAATTGGAATCTACATCACTGGGAGTTGGAAAAAAAAGCCTTGGGCAGAGAATCAGAAGACCTGAGTTTGTTTGCAGCTTTAGCAGAGTTAGTTCTTCTTATTGTGCCTCAGTTTCCTCATTTGTAAAATAGGAATAATACCTGCCCTGCCTATTTCACATTGATGTGGAGAGAAAAGATGACCAGTTGCATAAGCATGCTTAGGAAAGTGAAAAGCCTTTACAAATGTAAGGATGTATGTATGTATTTGTTTATTTGAGATGGAGTCTCTTTCTGTTGCCCACGCTGGAGTGCAGTGGGGCGATCTTGGCTCACTGCAACCTCCGCCTCCCCTGTTCAAGCGATTCTCCTGCCTTAGCCACCTGGGATTACAGGCGTTTGCCACCATGCCTGGCTGATTTTCGTATTTTTAGCAGAGATGGGGTTTCACCATGTTGGTCAGGCTGGTCTCAAACTCCTGACCTCGTGATCCGCCCACCTCAGCCTTCCAAAGTGCTGGGATTACAGGCATGAGCCACCATGCCCGGTCGGATGTATTCTTTTAAATGGCATTTAAACAAAATCTGGCTTCAAGGGAACATTCTTTAACCACTGGGAGTTGATAGATTTTGCTTTTGTTATTAAGGCTAACACTTATATTATTGTCTAAAGGTATTTGATGGTTTTCCAACCCTTCTTCTAGTGTTTATACTTATGTATGTGTGGGGGTGGTGGCAGGCTTCCGAAAACTGTATTCCATATGATTTTACCTTATCATAGGGTCATATATATGTGGTTTATAGGAAAATTCTTATTTGCATTATAAGTAATCCCCCTTCCACGGTTCTTGTGGGTTTTAATGATTCATAATTAAATTTATTTTGAAATATAATTTTCATTCTCTGAACACTTTACCATGTATTAAAAACTGGCCTTAGTCAATTTGATTTTATCTATGTTTATTTATATGGAGATAATGGTAGTCATTAAAAAAGTTTGAGATGAATTGGGGTTACTTACTTTATTGCAATCTCCCTATGAAGTTATAATGAAAGCAAGTCTCAGACCAAATTTTGTCTTATACATTAACATTTATTAAATGAACATTGATTAATAGCAGTAACGAAAGAGTTCATATAAACAGTATATTAAGCTTGATGAAGTCCCAGCTCTCTGTCCTTTTAAAGGCTTTGACCAAAACATACCTCGATGAGTCACAGGAGGAAGGCATAATCACATTTTAGAAGCAAAATTTTAAAAAAAATTTGTTTTTCACTGGATGCATTGCTCATGCCTGTAATCCCAGTACTTTGGGAGGCCAAGGCGGGCGGATCACTTGAGGTCAGGAGTTCGACACCAGCCCGGCCAATATGGTGAAACCCTGTTTCTACTAAAAATACAAAAAAATTAGCTGGTTGTGGTGGCATGCACCTATAATCCCAGCTACTTGGGAGACTGAGAAAGGAGAATCACTTGAACCCAGGAGGCAGAGGTTGCAGTGAGCTGAGATCACGCCACTGCACTCCAGTCTGTGCCACAGAGTGAGACACCATCCCCAAAATAATACCTTTTTTTTTTATTGAAGTAACATTCACATAACATAAAATGAACCATTAACCATTTTAAAGTGTACAATTTGGTGGCATCGACTGCATCCACAATGTTGTGTAAGCATCACCACTATCTAATTCCAGAACATTTAATCCTAAAAGGACACTTCGTACTTATTAAGCAGTGACTCCCCGTTGCCTCTCCTTTAACCTTTGGCAACCACTAATCTACTTACTGTCTATACAGAGCTACCTATTCTAAAAGTTTCTTATAAATGAAATCAGAGAATGATTTCGTGACTGTCTTCTTTCTCTTAGCATAATATTTTTAAGGTTTATCATGTAGCATTTATGAATACATTATTCCTTTTTATTTTTAAAAATTTTATTTTATTTTTGAGACGGGGTCTCACTCTGTCACCCAGGTTGGGGTGCAGTGGTGTGATCTAGGCTCACTGCAACCTCTGCCTTCTGGGCTTAAGCCATCCTCCCACCTCAGCCTCCTGAGTAGCTAGGACCACAGGCGTGCGCCACCATGTCCAACTAATTTTTTTGTATTTTTGGTAGAGACAGGGTTTCACCATGTTGCCCAGGCTGGTCTTGAACTGTTGAGTTCAAGAAATCCACCTATCTTGGCCTCCCAAAGTGCTGGGATTACAGGTGTGAGCCACCGTGCCCAGCCCATTCCTTTTTATGGCTGAATGATGTTCTACTCTATAGACATACCACATTTTAAAAAATTCATTCATTCACTGATGGCCATTTGGGTTGCCTCCACATTTCGGCTATTATGAATAGGTTGCTATGAATATTCATGTGCAATATTTGTTTGATTAATTTTCAATGATTTTGGGTATATACCTAGGAGCAGAATCAGTGGGTCATATGGTAATTCTATATTTAACTTTTTGAGATACTGCTAAACTACTTTCCACTTGGCTGTAACATTTTACATTCCCACCAGCAATGTGTAGGGGGTTCCCATTTCTCTACATCCCTAACAACATGTATTATTTTCTGTTTTTTCTTTTTTGTTTTTGTTTGTTTGTTTGTTTGTTTTAAATAGTCATCCTAGTGGGTGTAAAGTATATCGTTGTGGTTTTGATTTTCATTTCTCTGATGACTCATGATGTTGAGCATGTTTTCATGTACTTATTGACCATTTGTATATTTTCTTTGGGGAATGTCTATTCGGATCCTTTGCACCCGCCCTCAACTTTCTTTCTTTCTTTCTTTTTTTTTTTTTTTTAAGAGACAGGGCCTCACTCTGTTGCCCAGGCTGGAGAGCAGTGGTGCAATTATAGCTCACTGCTGCAGCTTCAACTTCCTGAGCTTAACCGATCCTCTTGCCTCACCTTCCCAAATAGCTGGGATTACACACCATACCCAACTAATTTTTAATTTTTTTGTAGAAATGGGGTCTCACCATGTTGCCTAGGCTGGCCTTAAACTCTTGGCCTCAAGTGATACTCCTGCCTTGGCCTCCCAAAAGTGCTAGGTTGACAGGCATGAACCATCACACGTGGCCTGCTTATTTTTATTTTTATTTATTTACTTTTGAGACATGGTCTTGCTCTGTCACCTAGGCTGGGGTGCAGTGGTATGATCATGGCTCACTGCAGCCTCAACCTCCTGGGTTCAAGGGATCTTTCCACTTCAGCCTCCCAAGTAGCTGTGAGTACAGGTATGTGCCACCACGCCTGGCTAACTTAAAAAAAAATATTTTGTAGAGATGGGACTCTCACTATGTTGCCCAGACTGGTCTCAAACTCCTGGCCTCAAGCAATCCTCCCAATTTGGCCTCCCAAAGTGTTGGGATTACAGCATGAGCCACCATGCCCAGCCTACCTCCACCTTTTTTTTTTTTTTTGAGATAGGATCTTACTCTGATGCCCAGGCTGCAGTGCAGTGTCATGATCACAGCTCACTGCAGCCTCGACTTTCCGGGCTCAGGCAATCCTCCCACTTCAGCCTCCTAAACAGCTGGGACCACAGGTGCATGCCACCACTCCTGGCTGATTTTTTTGTAGAGGCAGGGTTTTGCCATGTTGCCCAGGCTGGTCTCAAAGTCTTGGGCTCAAGCAATCTGCCTGCCTCAGCCTTGCAAGGTGCTGGGATTACAGGTGTGGGCTACCACACCTGGCCTCTGGCCTGCCCATTTTTAAATTGGATTGTTTCTCCTTTTGTCATGGAGTTGTACTCTTTTTGTTCCTCAATCCCTCCATTGCTGCTTTCTTTTGTGATTAACTGATTTTTTTTCTAGTGTATAATTTTGATTCCCTTTTCATCTCTTTTGAAATATAGTTTCTAGTTTTTTTTTCTTAGTGGTTACCATGGGGATAAAATTGGGATCTTAACTCTGTACCATCAAATTTGAATTAATACTAACTTGGTTTCAATAGTATGCAAAAACTCTGCTCCTTTAACAGCTCTATCTTCCCATTTTGTGTTATTTCACAAATTCCATATGTATAGTATGTTTATTAACACAGTTTTGTAATTATTGTTTTATTCCTTTGCCTTTTAAATCATATGGAAACAAAAAAGAATGACAAAGAGAAAAAAGGAGGCATTACAAACTGTATATGCAACACCACCAGCTTTTACAATTACCTGTGCAACTACCTTTCCTTTTGTTCTTTATTTCTTCATATGGATTTGGGTTACTGTCTGGTGTGCTTTCATTTCAACCTAGAGGATTCTTATCCTATTGCATTTATTGTACAGGAAGTCTATTTGTGATGAACTTCCTCAAGCTTTTGTTTATTTGGGAATGTCTTAAATTTTCCTTCATTTTTTGCAGGATAGTTTTGCTGAATATATAATTATTGGTTTGCATTTAAAAAAAATTTAAATGTCCAACTGTCTCCATGGTTTCTGAATATAAACTGTTAGTCTTATCCCTCACATGTGATGAATTACTTCTCTCTTGGTTTTCGGAAGATGCTCTCTTTGTCGTTTTTTACAATTTGACTATTATGTGTCTTGGTATGGATATTTTTGAGTTTTTCATGCCCAGATTTTGTCATAATTTTTGGATGTGTAGATTCATATTTTCCATCCAGTTTGGGAGGTTTTTCATTATTTCTTCCAAGATTCTTTCTGCTCCTTTCTGTCTCTCATCTTCCTCTGGGAACCTGCTTATTCATATGTTGGTATACTTGATATCCCACAGGTCTCAGCTTCTGCTCATTTTTCTTCATTCTATTCTCTTTCTGCTCCCTTGACTGAATGATTTCAACTGACATATCTTTAAGTTCCCTGATTTTTTCTTCACCTGTTTAGTCAGCTATTAAACCTCTCTAGTGAATTTTTAATTTCCATTTCTATTTGTTTCTTTTTAAAAATTATTTCTATCTCTTCATTAATATTTTCTCTTTGCCAAGATGTTGTTCTATTGGTTTCCTCTAGATTTTTGCATATAGTTGAGAAGTCATTTAAAGTCTTTGTCTAGTAAGCCCAATGCCAGGGCTTCCTAAGGAGTAGTTTCTTTCTTTTTTTTTTTTTTCTTTTCCGTAGATACGCCATACTTTTCTTGTATCTTTGCAGTTCTTGGATTTTTTGTTGAAAACTGACTATTTTGAATTTTATAGCATAGCAATTCTGGAAACCAGATTCTCCACCCTACCCAAAATTTGCTCTTGTTACCGATTGTGGGATGCTGTTATTTCTTTAGTGACTTTTCAATACTGTTTTTGTAAAGTCTATATTCTTTGTCTTATGTAGTCCCTGAAGTCTCTGTTCTGGTACCCTAGTGGTCAGCTGGTGTTTTGATAGAGTTACCTTAAGCGTCTGGAACAAATAAAAGATAAAAGGAAGAGAAAAAAGAAAAAGAATGACTCTCCCAGTCTGTCATTGCAGATTTGTTCTGTGTTGGGCTGTTCCTTCAGTGCTTAGCCAGGCCATTTATCTCTGTCTTAGTTTTTACTTTCTACTTTCACAGAACTTAGGGCTAGCCAGAGGTTAAAGCTTAGAGTCTCCTCGGACCTTTTCTGAGTATGTTCCCCATACAGGGCATGTATATGTATTTCTTGATTCCTTGGTATACACGAGAGCTTTTTAAGGCCCTTATTCCCATATGTGGCTCCTTTCCTAACCTCTTTCTTTCCAGGATTATTAATCTGCCTGTTGCTTGTCCCAAATGTTTTTCCTTGCCCCAGGCTGTTGTAGCTGGTGCCTTTATATGCTTTTGTCTAGGAAACTACTCTAGTTTTGGGAACTCTCTGAGTTGGACAAAATAAAAGGTAACCTTTGTTCTGGTCCATGAGAAAAATGCCAGACAAATCAAGACTCAATTCTTTGAGAATAAGGTCCATATTTCTCCCTTTGGCACTGGTACTGGCTATTGGCATCAGAGGTATGGGCCTTAGTTCACATGGCCACTGCCAATTTGGTGTGTGAAGAATGGTAGGCAGGCAATTTAAAATAGTACTGTGCTCTTTTACCGTAAGGCAATCACTTTTTTCTTCTGGAGTGCAGTGGTGCAATATTGGCTCACTGAAACCTCTACCTCCTGGCTTCAAGCAATTCTCCTGCCTTAGCCTCCCGAGTAGCTGGGATTACAGGCATGCATCACCATGCCCGGCTAATTTTGTAGTTTTAGTAGAGACGTGGTTTTGCCGTGTTGGCCAGGCTGGTCTCAAACTCCTGACCTCAGGTGATCTGCCCGCCTCAGTCTCCCAAAGTTCTGGGATTGCAGGCATGAGCCACTGTGCGCAGCCAAGAATACTTTTAAAAGAAATTTCTGAATGCCAAATTTTCTTTATGGTTGGAGGCTGGCTCATAAGTAGAATGTAGTTAGATTGCTTCACTACCTGCCTTTGGTCCTTTTAGAAGCCTGCTATATAGCAAATCTCAAGTCCAAAGAGCATTTATGGGAAATCGCAGGAGTGGTCTTTGTGGGAGGTATCCAGGAAGATCTACACACCTCCAACCAATGTGGCTTTGGTGCTTGTGTGGTCTGAGATTGGGCCATAAATTGAACTTGAGCCTCATTTTTTTCCCCTCCGGCCCTGCCACTGGAGTACACCACAGCCTGCTCAGAATTTTAGTTTCTCTTGTCTGTCACAAGGCCCTAGGAATATAGAGAAGATAAGATGCACTTTTGTGTTCAATAGAAGTGGAGAAGGATAGCCATTTAGGAAAGCAATTAGCAATTGATGACTGGAAGTAGTTGGAAACATTGTTATGCCCAGACCGTTTATTCCCTGAAGAAGACCACCAGAGTCCAGAGTCAAAGCTAAGCAGCAAGGATCTTTATTACAGGTTCGAACCTGGAACTCTCCCTCGCTCGTGAAACGAGACGGGCAGGAGAGCTCCCCCACTGAGCTCCGAGCAGTGTTATATAGTCTAAGAAAAGTGGGCATAGAGTTATTATACAAATCAGATATATGATTGGCTAGTGTTTGAACAAGGCGATTTGGCTAACTATGATTGGTTCCCGCCATTTCTGATATTTTGGTTCAAACTTTGAGGCGGGAGAGCAGGTTTATGGCAGCAAGAGTTTATCTTACTTAAACACGTCTTGTGACCTTGCCTCAGAACTTACAAAATCTCTGGTATGTGCAAAACAAAATCTCTGGTACGTGCAGAAAACCAGGTACTCACAGAACTTATGAAATCTCTGGTATGTGCAAAGATTAGAGAGCAGAACAAGGGTGTAGCGGGTGGGGGGCGGGTACACATCTATCTTTGTGTCCTTTCATTTCCCCCTTCTCATAAGTAACTGGATGTCCAATCTTGGATTTCCAGAGTCTTATAATATAGCCTCACTTTCTGGGTGCAGGAGAGGCTGGTGATGGCTACGGAGGACCATTAGTTGGATGGTATCAAACCTTTCTCTGACAAATTGTAAAATTTTATTTACCACACAGGGGCCTGTAGTGAATAGAAGTAGTAAAGACATTAGGGGGCCTAAAAGGGGTGCCAGAAGGGAAAACATTGAAGAGCTCCACCAATTGTTAGCGGCTGTAGTGAATTGTTGCTTTTTCATTTCTAAGCTTAGTTCGTGTAGGCGTTGGACTCTTTCCTCAACTAACCCTGACTCATTTATATAGAAACAGCATTCTTCTTTGAGGAACATACAGGTACCTCCTTTCTTAGCCGTGAGTAAGTCTAAGGCTCTGCGGTTTTGAAGGGTGACCTGTGCTAGGGAGGTGAGCTGCCGCTGAAGGGAGGCTAGGGAATAGGCGGAGTCTTCCATAGCAACAGAGAACTGTTGTAACAGCTTGTCGTTTTCTATCATGGAGTGTTGTAGGGCCCCTCCTGCTAACCCTGCTGCGACGACAGAGGTGGTTAAGGATATTCCGGCAATTAGTGGTAGAAAAACTGCTCGTCTATGTCACGCAGTTTCAGTTGGGGCAGTCCCTGCCCAGCTTATGAACTCTGCCGGGGTCAGCAGGGTCAGTCGGGGAACTAGTGTAACAGGGATGCACAACTGTCCGTCAGAGATGCTTTTGGACAGAGTTTTTAACAGAGTCATATTACACCAGAAGAACACACCAGGGGGAGCACGTATGGGGCTATTAGGGTATGTAGCCGTCTGGTTGCAGAGGCTGCTACTAAATGCTGAATAACGGTAGGGGTATTTCTCTTGGTATGGGTCACGGTACAGGGCTACATCAGGTATTGCAACTGTTGATGAATTAGAATCTGGCATATAGTTTGTGGGTGGGGAGGAAAGGGGAACAGCGGTTAATGGTGGTCTTCCTAAGGTTGCACACATAAAGCAAGAGGACAGGTCGCCTAAACCGGTGAGGTTGGCGAATGCTAGCCCTTCTTGTAATAGGGTTAGCCAGGAGAAGGGCTGCAAGTCTTGTGATAGCTTGGTTTTCTGTCTGTGGATTTGTGTATGGATTAAGGGTCGAATCTGGACTAGACTCCGCCACAAGTACAGGTGGCTACTAGGCCAGCTACTACTGGCATCGTAGTAGACTGCCCCATGTTGGGGCGATGTCCACCAGGAGTGCCCTGGATCTGTTATTATCCAAGTGAATATGTTGGGAGTCCCTGTCGGGTAGCGAGTCCTGAGGAGGTTAGACTTTCTCGGGTATTCGTCCCATACCCTGGCTGAGTGCATTTTACAATAGTGGTATGGGCAACCTGCATTCTGGTGCCACCAATAATTCTTACAATTATATTCAGTCTGATCATATTCAAAACAAATCATGGGTATCCCCGGTTGGGCAATTTGGAAATTAGTGAAATTGAGGTAAATTGGAGTATTGCACCCGGAGGGGGGGCAGTCTGCACTAGTTAGCAGTTTACCCGCTTGGGGGGTTTCCCCGGGGTGAGTTTTGTTCTCATAGAGCCAGAACCTCCAGACATAGGGATTAGACAGCGCAGCAGTTAGGAGAGTCAGATGTATAAGGCATAAAAGCATAGGCAAGCTAGACATGGTTACGGCTATGTGGGTGACGGCGCAGGGTTAGCTTTAAGGGATTGTTCTTAGCTTTGTCTACAGTCCATGTAACTGGTGCTCCAGACGGCTCGAGAAGGTCGGATGTTGGGTCCACTGGTTTGACGTGTGTGTAGTGGATCCACGAAGCGATGCCTTCTACTTTGAGAGCGGTGGGAGTAGTCAGGAGTACTTGCAGTGGTCCTTTCCACCTGGGTTGAAGAGTTTCTTGCCGGTGGCGCTTGACTAGGACCCAGTCTCCCGGCTGGAACGGATGAGGCGTCGGCGGAGGTCCTGCCTCGTACAGTTCTCGTAGTCTGGGCCAAATTTCCTGGTGAATTTTCTGTAAGGCTTGTAAGGAGAACAGGAGCTCAGAGACATTTTCAGTTTCAGGTTTGAGTAAGTCATCTTTTAGACTGGGGACCAGGGGTGGGGGTCTGCCATACATGATTTCATATGGTGTGAGGCCCAGTCTGTAAGGGGTATTTCGGGCCCGGAACAGAGCGTAGGGGAGAAGTACTACCCAATTAGCGCCAGTCTCCATGGTCAATTTAGTTAAGGTCTCCTTCAGAGTCTGATTCATCCTTTCTACCTGTCCTGAGCTTTGGGGCCTATAAGCACAATGTAATTTCCAATTTGCCCCAAGAATGGAAGCCAAATCCTGACTTACCTTAGCAACGAAGGCTGGTCCATTGTCTGACCCTATTTGGACGGGAAAGCCATACCTGGGGAGGATTTCTTCCAAAATTTTCTTTGCTACAACCTGAGCAGTTTCTCTCTTAGTTGGGAACGCTTCTGTCCATCCTGAAAAAGTATCTACAAAGACAAGTAAGTACTGATACCCATATTTTCCAGCCTTTATCTCAGTAAAGTCTATTTCCCAATAGATACCAGGCCTAGTTCCTCTACACCTAATTCCTGCGGTGGTCTGGGTTTGGGGGCAAGCGTTGTTTAGTTGGCAGGCTTTGCAATTTGTTGTGACATCGCTGGCCAGTTCAGCTATGCGCCTGATTCTAAACTTGGCGTGCCTGATTAAGTCCATCATTCGCCGGGCACCCAGGTGGGTTGTCCGGTGGATGTGTTCCAACACCTGCCGTCCTAATTTTTCTGGTAGGATGGTTTGGTCATTTATATCAGTCCACCACCCATTTTTAACCTGTTTTAGGGGAAGCGTGTTCATCCATTCGCGATCCTGTTTGGTATAGTCGGGAAAACATGGCAAATTTCGCGGGCCAGGATCGGGGAGCTGGAGCGCGAGGAGCTGACTGGGAGCTTTTGCTATGCTCCTTGCGGTTTGGTCGGCTAAGAAGTTGCCTCGAGCAATTGGCGTAGTTGGTTTCTGATGCCCAGGGCAATGTACGATAGCCAATTTCTTTGGTTTCCACAAAGCAGTTAATAGAGCTAGGATCTCTTGCTTGTTTTTTATTTCTTTGCCTTCGGCTGTTAATAGTCCCCTTTCTCTGTAGATGGCCCCATGTATGTGCGCAGTAGCGAAAGCATAGCGGCTATCCGTGTATACTGTTAGTTTTTTCTCTGCCCCTAGGGTGAGGGCCTGTGTGAGGGCTATCAGTTTGGCTCTTTGGGCCGATGTCCCTGGAGGCAAGGGTTCCGCCCAGATTACCTCAGTCTCTGACGTTACAGCCGCTCCTGCATACCGCTGGCCTTGGTGGACGTAGCTGCTGCCATCAGTGAACCAGGTGAGTTCTGTGTCGGGGAGCAGACGATCTTGCAGGTCCTCCCGCACCCCATGCACCTGAGCCAGTATCTCAGTGCACTCATGGAACGGGGCGTCCAAGTCTGGATTTGGCAGCAGTGAAGCAGGGTTTAAAGAGGTTGGGGGCAGAAAAGTTATTCTGAGGGGGTTTAACAGCGGTCCTTGATAGTGGGTGAGCCGGGCGTTACTCATCCATCGGTCCGGCGGCTGCCGGAGGACGCCTTCAATGGCATGCAGGGTTATAACGCGCAACTCTTGCCCCATGATAAGTTTATCAGCGTCTCGGACCATTAGGGCGGTCGCCGCGATTATCCGCAGGCAGGGTGGCCAGCCAGCAGCCACTGAATCTAATTTTTTTGACAAATAGGCAACTGGCCTCTGCCAGGGGCCTAGGTACTGTGTTAACACGGCTTTTGCAACACCCTTACTTTCATCTACGTATAAGTGGAAGGGCTTGGAGACATCAGGGAGCCCCAGCGCGGGGGCTGATAACAAGGCAGTTTTGATTTGTTGAAAGGCCAGCTCAGCCTCTTCCGTCCAATTGAAGGGCTGCCGTTCCTTTGTTGCCTGGTATAGGGGCTTGGCTAACTCAGCAAATCCGGGTATCCATAACCTACAGAACCCTGCCGACCCCAGGAATTCTCTCACTTGCCGTGTCGACTGGGGTCTAGGGATGCGTAGGACTGTTTCCTTTCGGGCTTTGGTTAGCCAGCGTTGCCCCCCTTTTAATAGGTACCCCAGATAAGTTACCTCCGACTTGCAGATCTGAGCCTTTGTTGCTGAGGCTCAGTAGCCTAGCTCCCCCAGAGTCTTCAAGAGGTCCTCAGTCCCTTGAACACAAGTTTCCGGGGATCTGGCTGCTATTAAGACATCATCAACATATTGCAAAAGAGTTATTTCAGGGTGTTGCCGCCGGTACTCACCCAGATCTTCATGAAGGGCTTCATCGAACAGGGTTGGTGAGTTCTTGAACCCTTGTGGCAGCCTGGTCCATGTTAGCTGACCGTTGATGCCCCTCTCAGGATCCGTCCATTGAAATGCAAAGAGTCCTTGACTTTTGGGAGCCAGAGGAAGGCTGAAGAAAGCATCTTTTAGATCAAGAACGGTATACCACTGTTTTTCGGGATGTAAAGCACTCAGAAGGGTGTATGGATTGGGCACAGTGGGATGTATGTCCATGACCCTTTTATTAACTTCTCTTAAATCCTGTACTGGCCTGTAGTCCGTACTGTTGGGTTTACGAACAGGTAACAGTGGAGTATTCCAGGATGAGTGGCAAGCCCGTAGGACTCCCTGGTCTAGGAGTCGGCGGATATGGGGTGTAATTCCTTCTCTTGCCTCCAGGGGCATAGGATATTGCCGAACCCGAACCGGGTCCGTCCCTGGCTTAACTTCCACAAATATGGCAGGTCGATGTTTAGCTAGCCCTAAGCCCCCAGTTTCTGCCCACGCTTCAGGGAAACGCTGGAGCCAAGAGTCAATTTCCTGATCGGGGGGCTTTTGCTCTTGATGGAGTCTGTACTCATCTTCTAAGGTGACAGTCAGGATAGATATTGGCCTGTTTTGGGAATCAGTTATCTTGAGCCCTTCTGGCTCAAAGTGGATTTGGGCCCCCATTTTTGTCAGCAAGTCCCTCCCTAGTAGAGGGCAGGGGCTCTCTGGGATGACTAGGAAGGAATGGGAGACTTTTCCCGTTCCTAAGTCTACAGTCCTCTGGGTTGTCCAGGGGTATTTTTTGATGCCTGTGGCCCCGTGCACCCAGGATGTTTTCTTAGACATTTTTCCAATTGGTTTGGTTAGGACTGAGCGTTCCGCCCCAGTATCGACCAAGAAGCGAACTGGGGACCCCTCCACTTGCAAAGTTACCCTGGGTTCGGGGAGGGGGTCCGAACCCCGTCTTCCCTAGTCAGAGTCCTGGGTAACGAGTACGGAGGTAAGGTTAGCTGGTCTCCGTTTCTTTGGGCAGTCTTTAATCCAGTGACCACGTTCCTTGCAATAAGCACACTGATCCTTTTC
Source organism: Macaca mulatta (assembly GCF_049350105.2). Classification (NCBI taxonomy): domain Eukaryota; kingdom Metazoa; phylum Chordata; class Mammalia; order Primates; family Cercopithecidae; genus Macaca; species Macaca mulatta. The sequence goes on from NC_133426.1 coordinate 130,686,702, forward strand.
TAATCCTTGCCTAGAGCCTTGCTTTGTCTGCTTTCTGCTTTGGCCATTCCCTGCCTGGGGGAAAGCTGCTACTAAAACTTTGGTCATTTCTTTGGTTGCCTTGAACTGTTTTTCTTCTGGAGTATCCCTATTATTATAAACTCGCTGGGCCATCTGAAGGAGGTCCTGAATCTGCTTTCCCTCTAAACCTTCTAATTTCTGGAGTTTTCTTCTAATATCTGATGCTGCCTGGTTTACAAAGGACATTACTACCGCAGCCTGATTTGCCGGTGCTTCCGGGTCCATAGGGGTATACTGTCTGAAAGCTTCCATTAATCTCTCTAAATACACAGCGGGGCTTTCTGTCTTACCTTGTAACACAGAATATACTTTAGCCAAATTGGTGGGCTTGCGAGCTGCAGCCCGGAGACCCGCCATTAGAGTCTGGCGATAAATGAGCAGTCGTCCCCTACCTTCTGCCGTGTTGTAGTCCCATCTGGGCCGGGTCAAAGGAAAAGCCGCGTTAATGAGGTCAGGATTTGCAGTTGGCTGGCCGTCATCTCCTGGAACCAGCTTTCTGGCCTCAACTTGGATTCTTTCCTGCTCCTCCGTTGTGAACAGGATTCGGAGGAGCTGTTGACAGTCATCCCAGGTTGGCTGGTGAGTAAACATGACACTGTCTAACAACGAGGTTAGATCTTTGGGATTATCGGAGAACCGAGCATTTTGGGACTTCCAATTGTATAAATCACTAGTGGAAAAAGGCCAATACATGAGACGGGAGAGCCCGGTATCATCGAGCGATCCTATTTCTCTGAGAGGCAGGGCTACGGTGGAGTCAGGGAGTCAGGAAGCTTGGTCCCGCAGTACGCGGCCTCGCGTTCGGCCGGCCGGCCCCCCCGGGTTACTTTCGCTCTCGGCTGCTTCCGCTTCTCGGTTTCCCTCTACGGAAGCACCACCCTGGGGGACTGGGTCCTGTGGGATAAGGTGCGGATATGGTGGGGGAAGTGTGGGTTCTAACGTTAGGGGGTCCTGGCTGTCTGGCAGCACAGGGGCCGAGGGAGCAGAGGGAGTCCTTTGTCTTGTAGGTCGCATTACTAGGACCTTGCAAGGCTCAAGGATGAATGGAGTTATCCAGGGCGGTGGGTCTTCCACAAGATTTTGCCACACTAGAATATAAGGAATTTGATCAGGATGTCCTGACTGCCCTGGCAGGAAAATCTTAGTTTTTACCTTAGTAATAATAGAGAGACAGAAAGTTCCTTTGGAGGGCCACCCTATGCCGAAAGAGGGCCACTCCGAACGGCAGAAAGTAACTAGCTTTCCCTTCTTTAGTTCTACGCTTAAGTTACGCCCCCGAGCCTTCACATCCTTAAAATTGGTAACAAGGAGTGAGAGCGGCGTGCTCTGGTTGTTGCCCATCTTTGGACTGCTCCTACAAAGAGAAGGAGGGACGAAAATGAGTGTGAAGCAGAGGGGAGTATCCGACAGGTCCGGTCCTGGAAGGGGAAGAAAAGGTTTTATGTTTTGTTTTGGACTTACACTTAACACTTAAGAATAACGGACAGACAGTGAGAAACGATGAGCCTTCGCGAGCGCGTGTCGGACTTCCGACCTGAGTCAGACGGGGCAACCAAGGATGGAGGCCCCCAGATGGGCACTGGGGGACGTCTCCCACCAGTCCCGAGTGGCTGTCTTTTAGTGCATCCGCCAAGACCATGCCACTTATAAAACAGACCAATACAGATTACAGATTACGGATTTCGCGAAATTTCAGGGAGACAGACAGAGACAAAGACAGAGACAGTGACAAAGCTGGCTTACCTACAGATTAAGATCCATTGACTTGGGGGTCTGGTGGGCTTGGGGGAAATCCCGGACGAGCCCCCATTTGTTATGCCCAGACCGTTTATTCCCCGAAGAAGACCACCAGAGTCCAGAGTCAAAGCTAAGCAGCAAGGATCTTTATTACAGGTTCGAACCTGGAACTCTCCCTCGCTTGTGAAACGAGACGGGCAGGAGAGCTCCCCCACTGAGCTCCGAGCAGTGTTATATAGTCTAAGAAAAGTGGGCATAGAGTTATTATACAAATCAGATATATGATTGGCTAGTGTTTGAACAAGGCGATTTGGCTATGATTGGTTCCCGCCATTTCTGATATTTTGGTTCAAACTTTGAGGCAGGAGAGCAGGTTTATGGCAGCAAGAGTTTATCTTACTTAAACACGTCTTGTGACCTTGCCTCAGAACTTACAAAATCTTTGGTATGTGCAAAACAAAATCTCTGGTACGTGCAGAAAACCAGGTACTCACAGAACTTACGAAATCTCTGGTATGTGCAAAGATTAGAGAGCAGAACAAGGGTGTAGCGGGTGGGGGGCGGGTACACATCTATCTTTGTGTCCTTTCAACATGAATCAGTTTTTCCCTTGTAGTATATCTCATATGTTTTCTTGTAGTACAGCTCATATTGTGGCTTAATGGGCAAACTTTTCACAGGCTCTGGAAAGCATATTCAGATTTCTAGTAACATTTTCAAGTTAACTCCAACTGAAGATGTGGTCATCTACAGAATGAGATTTGAGGAAGCAGCTGGCAGTATACTTCTCCCTCCAAGTTCACTGCCAGTCATTCCACAATTTCTCATTTTTTTGTGCCTTCAAGAAACTCCTAGCAAAATGTCAAGTTTGGTGTGGGTTCTACTAAAGCCCTTTCAGAGTAGACTCCCCTGAAAAGTGACTTTCTTTCCTTTTCATCAACTTTTGGAGAGCAGTCAACAGCATGGGGACCATCAAAGTTACACTGAGGGGAAATGAGGATATCAGAAACTTTCCAGATGGCTTGAAATGAATGCAGGTGTGCCTGGAACTCTGCCATTGCTCCTCATCTTGAAATGGTAGTCAGTAAATGCACTTCTGGTAAACAATTCCAATTTTAAATGTGCCAGTGGGATATACCAGCTAAAGAAATCCAGGAATGAATCTGTTTGTTCAGCAAATAAGTCTCCCTGTTTTTGAAGTTTGCATTTTTATTGAGGTTTCTTAGATTCTTAAAGTGGTTTCAGAAAGTTTTATCACAAAAGATATTTAACCTAAGTAGACAAGCTGATTTAGATGGTGAGTTATATGCATATATGGACAAAGGAGGAGAGAAGGGGAAAGATTTGTGTTGATGGGCTATGGTGTGTACACATGCGTATGTATCTGGCAGGTAGAGATGACCAACATTTATTGATGTTTACTACCTGTCAGGGACTACACTAAGTGTTTTTCAGGAACCATTTTGTTTGACTCTCATGTCGACTTTGAGGTAGATACTATTATTCTCCTTTTACTGCTTAGAGAGGTTAAGTAATTTGCTCAAGGTCACAGTAGAATGGAGATTTGTTTCTAGGTAACAGGAGAGCCAGATCTAGCTGTGTGACCTTAGGCAAGTTATATCTCTCTCTGGGCGTCAGTTTCCTCATCTGTTAAATGAGAGGTTGTCTTTAGAGCACTTCTGGCTCTGACAGTCTAAGATTCTATGTTTCTCGGCTGCTTCCTATGTTTTCTGGGTGTTGTTTCCTAAGGAGATAAAGGCCGGAAGTCAACAGTGACTGACTTGCTAGTAGGGATATTTCACAATGTAGTCACAGACAGCGGGGTACCATGGACAATACATTTGTTTGGGTTTTTGTGTTGTTGTTGGTGGTTTTTCATTACCTTGATCTGAGTTCTGAACGCTATTAAAGCACTTCGTTCTCATCATTAACTTCTGTCTTGAGAAAGACGGAAACCCAGACCATTTATTGTAATTTTTCCCTGACTAAATTTGGATTCTTTCAGTGCTTCTTATTGCCCCAAAGTGCTGTCCCTGTGAGTTCCATTCATTCAATGACAAATATTTATCTAGTGTCTGCTATGTGCAAAATATTTTTCTAGGCACTGAGGATACATCGATGAATAAAACAGGCACATATTTCTGCCCTCATGGAGCTTATATTTTAGTGTGGTGAACAGGCAATGAATGAAAGATAGTCATTCAGTATACAGTAGTATGTTAAATGGTGATAAATTCTGTGGTAGAAAATAGAGCAGAATGAGGGACTTGGGAGTGCTCGGTGCAATTGCTTACTATGTCCTTGGGAAAATCAGTGCTAGGTTTTTTTTTTTGTTTTTTTTTTTGTTTTGTTTTGTTTTTTTTTTTAAATCAAGGCATGGATAACAGGACATTTCTTACCTAGGCAAATAAGCATGGACTTTGGAGTTAGATAGACCTATTTTGATTTGTGACCTTGGGCAACTATATCCCAGCTTTGCGACCTTGGGCAACTAATTTTCATTGAGCCTTGTATCAGCCAGTGTTCTATCAGAGAAGCAGAACCATTAGGAGTGACACAAAGCAAAGGGTTTATTATGGAGATCAGATCTTATGCAATTGTGGGAGCTGATTAAACAGTTCCTGTAAGACTGTTGTTCTGGGGCTGGGTGCGGTGGCTCATGCCTGTAATCCTAGCACTTTGGGAGGCCGAGGCGGGCAGATCACCTGAGATCAGGAGTTTGAGACCAGCCTGGCCAACATGGCAAAACCCTGTCTCTACTAAAAATACAAAAATTAGCTGGGCATGGTGGCTCACACCTGTAGTCCCAGCTACTTTGGGAGACCAAGGCAGGAGAATCGCTTGAACCTAGGAGGCGGAAGTTGCAGTGAGCCGAGATCGTGCCACTGCACTCCAGCCTGGGCAACAGAGTGAGACTCTATCACAAAAAAAAAAAAAAAAAAAAAAAAAAAAAGACTGTGTTCCGGATCTGATGCTGGGCCTGAAGTCAACCAGGCAGATAATCAAGAAAGATGGATGTGAAGTGGGAGGAGAGCAAGGTCACACTAGAACTTGTGAGGATTAGCTGGAACCCAAATATACCTCTCACAGCCTATAAGCCTCCAACTTCAAACTTGGAGGTATTGTACAGGAGAAGCTGGTATGCTTCATCACAGAGCTAAACACACACGTGACCCCTGAGTCAGAGAAGCTGAAGGAGGAAATCCCAGGGGAACGAGAGAAGTTGTGGCCTATGTGTGTTCTCTCAGAAATCAGAGAAGCTGGCCAGATGCAGTGGCTCATGTGGGTAATCCCAGCACTTTGGGAGGCTAAGGTGGGTGGATTGCTTGAGGCCAAGAGTTCGAGACCAGCCTGGCCAACATGGTGAAACCCTGTCTCTACTAAAAATACAAAAATTAGCCAGGCGTGGTGGCACGTGCCTATAGTCCCAGCTACTGGGGAGGCTGAGGCAGGAGAATTGCTTGAACCCAGGAGGCAGAGGTTGTGGTAAGCCAAGATTGTGCCACTACACTTCAGCCTGGGCAACAGAGCAAGACTCTGCCCCAAAAAAGAAATCAGAGAAGATGAAAGAGGAGCTTTAGCAGTTGCTGTGGGCTCAGACATGCCCCAAGCCAAAGTTAAGAGCCAGGAGAGACGAGACAACATACTTAAGCTGCAACCACACCAAGTACCCTCCTCTGATCTTCTGGGCCTAAGAAGATGAGGGCAGCTGCTTCACTTCTGTCTCCCAAGTTTCATGCAACATATATCTGGTCCATGCTAACCCAGCCTATTTAGAATAGAGAAAGGAATTGTAGAGATTCTAGTTCTAGCTTAGCTAGGTTGACAGTATACAAATCCATCACAAGCCTATATCTTAATGGGAATAATAATACCTAATTCACAGGATTTTTGGGAGGAATAAATGAGATAATCCATGTAAAAGTATCTAGCACATAGTAGATAATAATTTTTTTCTTCCTTTTTCCTACCCTTTGGCCAAGGAATAGCACAATTTCAGGCCTCAAGGCCTGTGGAGAAGATTTTATGTATTTATTTATTGGGGGAGTGTGCTGTGGGGACTGTGAGGATACCTTTTTAAATTATTAAATGATTATATCAGATTGCAAATTACTTGTTATAGCTATATTTGAGGTTGACTCTGTTTGAGGATGTGGACGATACACTGAATACCCCAGGCCATTGAAGATACATTTAGCATACATACATATACAAACAATAAAAACAGATAGAAAGAAATTATATAAATTGGTGGAAAAACAAATTTAATTTATGAAGTCACAGAGTCAAAGAATGTCAGACCTGGTAGGAGCTTAGGAGGAGGTCAAATATTTCGATACTTAATTTACACAGATGATAAACTGAGGCTCAGAGAGGAGAAGTAAATTGGCTACATTCACTAGTTGTTTGGTTCAGAAACATTTTTTATAAGATGTTTTTTAGAATTCTATAGAACTCGTTAAATATATTGTAAGGATATTGTCGAAGACTTCATATACTTTGTTGTTCAGTGTCTTCTATATGGCATCCCCACATGAGAAATTTTAGAACTAAGTGCCAGGAAAAATTTTGTTTAACCTGAGGAACTGGTATGCTTTTATTCCTTATGGACAATATAAATCTGGTAAATGATCATGAGGAAACATGATCATTTTGCTTTGGCTGCCGGGATGTTCAGAGCCAAATTTGCAGCCCTAACTTTACTAACCATGTAGGTCTCTATGAGCCTCAATATAGATGTCTTACCTTTGCCACTGGCTTTGTTGCTTTTTTTCTTCTTGTCTTGATTTTTAGTTAATATAATTTTTATATGTTTAGTTAATATGATTTTTATATTTAATGCGATATATATCACATTATATATAATATATATCACTATATATTTTATATATATATATATATTATAGGTGGCCTCAAATTCTTTTTGGTATGAGGAAGGATATAAGCACACAAATATAAAAATCCTATATTATTTGACCTCTGTGGTACAGTGAAAAAGCACTGGGCATGGAATAAATTCTAGTCTAGGCTCTGCCATTTTATTTTATTTTATTTTATTTTATTTTATTTTATTTTATTTTATTTTATTTTATTTTTTTGAGACGGAGTCTCGCTCTGTCGCCCAGGCTGGAGTGCAGTGGCCGGATCTCAGCTCACTGCAAGCTCCGCCTCCCGGGTTTACGCCATTCTCCTGCCTCAGCCTCCCGAGTAGCTGGGACTATAGGCGCCCGCCGCCTCGCCCGGCTAGTTTTTTGTATTTTTTTAGTAGAGACGGGGTTTCACCGGGTTAGCCAGGATGGTCTCGATCTCCTGACCTCGTGATCCGCCCGTCTCGGCCTCCCAAAGTGCTGGGATTACAGGCTTGAGCCACCGCGCCCGGCCTCTGCCATTTTAATAGACTTCTTTGAACCTCAGTTTCTTTGAGCAGCTTGGATATTGTAACTTCTGGTATGATTCAGAAGGCAGCCTTTTTAAAAGAGTATAGAAGTGTCTAAAACCTTGTGTCTGCCCCTTATATAAAAAGTGTTTTGGGGAACTTGACTCTCAGGTAAGAGATTCAGGGTGATTTGAAATGAGGATTTTACTCAATTCTGGATAAGAAACCAGAGCTAGATTAAGTTTCTAGATTGGTGAGAGAACAGTACATAAAGTAGAATGTGTTCATTTATTTGCTTTTATTTTTATTTTTTTTAATTAAAAAAATTATATGGTAAAATTGACTTTTTGGTGAGTATGCATTCTATGAGTTTTAACATATGTATAGATTCACATAACCACCACAAGCAGGATACAGAACAGTTCCATCTCCTCAGAAAAGTCCCTCTGGCTCTCCTTTTGTAGTCAAACTCTCCTCCCACACATATGCCTTGATTTTATTTATTTTAAATTGTCCTCCCCACCATTTTATGAGAATAGATTAAGATAAATTTGATCCAACCATTGACTTTATAGAGTTCCTACTGTATGCTCACCACTGTGGTAGGTTCTGCAAGCTGTGTAAGGAGTATCATATGTGGACCAGGGCTTCAAGTATGTTACGATGTGGTTGACAAGATCGACTTAATACACTGGAAACAATTAGAGGAGCCTATAAGACACTGTATAAGCAAGTGCTAAATTGGTACAAATCGTAAGATGGGGAAACATCTGTCTGTGTTTGGAATATAGGCTTCTGCAAGCGAATGACACACTACTCCTATTTGTATATATCTTTCTGTGTGAGGACAGACTGAAATGTATTTAGAAGTGTAGAGTTAAGTTTTACCTCTAAAAGGGATATATTAGCCTAAACAGATGAAAGAAAATCACAGGATTGTGAGAGTATTTACAAAAGTCTTCAGAATCTATAGTCAAGGAAGTCTACCTAAGTGCAAAAAACTATTTTATTTTTATAAGATGTGGAGAGACAGATGATTGCCAAATGGCTTTACTCTGTGTCCAGAGAAATTTAACGAAGCTGACAGCCAGATATCTATTGCAGAAGTCTGACTAGAATTTTCCATTATGAATACAGTGCATGTGAATTCTGAACATATGGCTCCCATCAGTGATCTATGAGGAGGTGATGGAATGTAGGTTGGCGAAGACAAGAGGAAGGGCCAAGTCTGTGACTCTAAAGTGAGAGGCAGCTGGACCCCATATGTGTGTATGTTTAGACTTGGAGCCAGCTTTATGTCAAGGGAGTAGGCAGTCACCCAAGCCTCATGATTTGTAGGGTGTAGAGAAAGGATCTTCCTTTGCCAAATTCTTTCCCTACAGGCAAGCCTCAAAGCCTGAACTTTCCATTAGAGAAAGAAACAAAATATTGTGTCTTCCAAAGCCCCTCTTTAAAATATAAGGAGCTGGGTAGGGAGTGGGACACCAACCCATTAAGCTGGAAACAGCTATTAGAGTCTTGATGTGGAGCAGTTTATCTAATAAGCCTAGTGAAACTGGAGGGAAGAGTAGGACCCATGGGTGTTCATGTACATGCATGCTGGGAGTCAGTGTGTTTGCAGAAAACCTGGCCCCCATACAGATTAGAATGGTAATATTTAGTGCACATTTACATATTCCAGCTCATTTGCTACATGTTGGGTGCCTGCAATGGTTTACTCTCCAAGCTGGCAGGCGTCCCTGGTATCAACCAGGATACAGGTTACTGCAGAAATTTGTTAAGAATTGATTAAGAAGACAACCTTATGAGGTACCCTTGGCCTGAATATCTTGAAGGGCCTCTTAAGACACCTTCCAGCCAGCCCTCACAGAAAGTGGGGGTAAAGTCAGGAGTGTGAAGCCCATGACATGAATGGAGAGACTAGCTATTAAAGAAGTTGTCACTTCTCTAAAAATAACCTAGATATTTAGGGTACAAGCAGGACTGTCTGGTGTGTATGTGATGAGAGCCAGAAGCCCTACGCTTTCTGAGCAAATGAGGTGATATGAAGAGCAGAACTTTCTGACCATGTCCTTTATACCTGACACCCTAGGTATGGTCCTGCCTTGCATCCTGAAAACTGTCCTTACTTCTCAACAAAATTGCCTCTGGAGTCCTCTTTCCAAGCTATTTTTAGCAATCAGTCCAACCTTGCTAATCTGGGAAAGCATGTAAAACTTGTTTTTCTTTTGAAAATGAAGGAAAATGTATTCTAAGAAGCTATGAAGATGTGTAGGATCTCACTAAATGTTGAATTTGACTATTTGAAATGTGCAAGACTAATCAGTTCAGAGGATTGTCCAATCCTTAGAATATGCAAAAGCATTGGACCTACGAGAGAAGGAGCTTCACAAAACTTAAAATCTAGTGCCAAAATGTCTGCTGCGTTCATTGATCCTCTTTGACATAAAAGTGTTAATTTGGCTGAGTGCAGTGGCTCACGCCTGTTATTACAGCACTTTAGGAGGCCAAGGCAAGTGGATTACGAGGTCAGGAGTTCGAGACCAGCCTGACCAACATGGTGAAACCAACCCTGTCTCTACTAAAAATACAAAAAAATTAGCTGGGCGTGGTGGTGCGTGCTTGTAATCCCAGCTACTCAGGAAGCTGAGACAGGAGAATCGCTTGAACCCGGGAGGTAGAGGTTGCAGTGAGCCAAGATCATGCCACTGTATTCCAGCCTGGGTAACAGAGCAAGACTCCGTCTCAAAAAAAAAAAAAAAAAAAAAGTGTTAATTTATCTCACAATTCGGTGTGATTTTGGTAATTACATAACTGAGCCTTTTGTATTAAAAAGGCAAGTACTTTGTAGATTGGTGTAGGGTGGAGAAAATCAACGAAACCCCATGTGGGTATGGTGTTGGCTTTTCTGAGTTCATTGTTGGATGGAAAATTCAGACTACTTCTCAGCCTGAGTCATCTGAAAAAATTGGATTTGCTAATTTGCAGGTGGAAAATTTAATGTGCCTGTTAATTTCTTCAGATGATGACATTTAAAGGTGAAAGTGATAATGGTGCTGGGAAGGTGTACCTGAGGATCATGGGCTTTATGGTGCTGGGTCAGAGCTGCTGTTGAGGTCAGGTGAATTAGCTTTGGTCAAAGGGCGGAAGCCAGGACTCTAGTATAATTTCCCTGTAGATTGATAATGGAAATTTCCCATTACAACTTATGGGCATTTGATGTATTGGAGATTCATAAATAGATTTCTTGGGCCCTGAGGCCTACTTTCTGCTGGTCAAATTTGTGTTTGTAAATTTTGGATGGTATCCAGGAATGGGGACTCCACCAACTTTCTCAATAGCCTGCTCCAGTTTTAGAGAGGTCAAAAAACTCTTATTTCTAGCAATGCTGCTCCTACTTAAATCTACCGATTTCTTCTCGGTCAGTGTTTCATTTACATGAGAATGACTTCTCAGCATTGTTCTCTTCAAATGCCTTCACGGACTATTGGACCACCCTCCTCAAGTCTTCTCTAGGCTAAATAACTTTCTGTAGTGATAACAAAGGCCTTTCTCAATTCACTCATGAAGAAATGAGTCTTTAGGCTTCTTTCTTTTACAATAATAATGATAGCAATAGCAATAGCTAATAATTGTCCATTTATGGAGTGCTTACTAATTGCCAGGCAGTGTACTAAGGATTTTACATGTGTTGGTTCATTTTATCTTCCTGATAACCCAGTGGGGGCATGAGTTATTATTTTGCTGTTTTAAAGATTAGGAACTTGAAAGTGAGAGTTAATTTGTCCAGGTTCATACTGTAAGTTTAACCAGTATCTTTCTGTGATGCTCTATGGCTTCCCTGATCACTGAGATTATTCTGGCTTGTTTGTATTTATTTTTCATGTATGTCTGTGTACACACACATATACTCTCACACACATATACACAAACATATGGGAATATAAGTGTGGGTAAATTTGCTAGATACATGTCATACTGCTTTGTGCCATGCTGGGGTACTAACATCTTTAAAGGAAAGAGTAGCTGACCTTCATCTCTACTGAAATTATTCCCTTAGGAATATTTCGTTTCTCTTTTCCATTAATAAGCTGCCTTGAAGAGCAAATTAGTTCTATGAAAGATGCTATATTAAATTTCAAAGTGCTAGAGCCAAAGGAGTTTTAATATTTTCACCTTTATTCTGTCCACATATGTTGTAGATGATAAAATTTTACAGCAGTTCCTACTCTGTGCATTGCCTCTCAGCCCTAGAGGCTGTCAGGTGATGGCTAAGAGGAAGCACTGCATATCCCCAAGTGAATGGATTACTGTATAGGCCACTTTGTAGCCCTTTACAGTTTAGTAGGAGAAATGGGCATAAGCATATGTTGTAGATGAGAACAAACCATGCTTCATGTGGTACCTGTGTACTAAGTACATTTTCAGAGTTGCTCCTGGGCATTGGAGGAGAGAATGAAGTGTACATTTTCAGGGGATTTAATAGTGCCTGAAAGTTCAGAAATCCAGGATGTGGCATTTGGTTTCAGATTTGAAGACAGGGAACCAAGGAAGAGAAGAGGAATTCCTGAAGTGGAATTCATTAGTTTTGTATCGGAATTGAGCTGCCAGTCTCAGATTGGCACTGCTGTGTGCCATGATGGGCTGGAGGCAGAAGGAAGAGCAGCAAGACTTGGATCCTAAACCTGTCTTTGCCACTTTGGAGGTGTGTAACCTTGGGCAAGTTAAATCTTACCTCTGGGCCTCAGTTTCCCCACTTGTAAAGTGAGGACAAGACCATATGTACCTCATAGGCTTGTAATGGTTAAACAGGTTATTAAATGCGAGACAGCTTTGAGCCTAGAAAAAAAATTAGAAAAGTTAGCAATCACTAATAATTATATTTTAGATGTACTCTAGATGAATTTTTTATTAGTTTTTTTCTTTCAAAACGAGGTTTATTCTTTCCCAAGTATGTCTCACAGTATACAATTGAAAAATATTGTTTTTAGCACATGATAGAATAAAGTTTAGCCACTGATCCTATTTTGCCTCCTTCAGCCCAAGCTCTGAACAGACTTGGGGTGGCCTTCTCCTGGCTGGGGACAAGGAATGAGTTTCTCAACTCTTTTTTTTTTTTTTTTTTTTTTTCGGAGATGGAGTCTTGCTCTGTTGTCCAGGCTGGAGTGCAATGGTGCAATCTCGGCTCACTGCAACCTCAGCCTCCTGGGTTCAAGTGATTCTCCTGCCTCAGCCTCCTGAGTAGCTGGGATTACAGGCATGCATCACCATGCCCAGCAAATTTTTGTATTTTTAGTAGAGACGGGGTTTCACCATGTTGGCCAGGCTGGTCTCAAACCCCTGACCTCAGGTGATCTGCGCACCTCAGCCTCCCAAAGTGCTGGGATTACAGGCATGAGCCACCGTGCCTGGCTATTAGTTTTTCTTTTCTTTTTTTTTTTTTTTGAGACGGAGTCTCGCTCTGTCGCCCAGGCTGGAGTGCAGTGGCGCGATCTCGGCTCACTGCAAGCTCCGCCTCCCGGGTTCACGCCATTCTCCTGCCTCAGCCTCCCGAGTAGCTGGGACTACAGGCGCCCACAACCACGCCCGGCTAATTTTTTGTATTTTTAGTAGAGACGGGGTTTCACCGTGGTCTCAATCTCCTGACCTTGTGATCCGCCCGCCTCGGCCTCCCAAAGTGCTGGGATTACAGGCGTGAGCCACCGCGCCCGGCAAAACGAGGGCTAGTTTTTCAACTATTAAATTAATGCACTGCCTGCCACTCACCTACTCATTTGGCTTTAAAGCTCATGGCTTGCCCTTAATTGATAGCTTAGGAGAGTGGTCTCCAGAGTGGGGATGTATGAATCCATGGGGGTTGTGCAAGATGATCTATTTGGGTGTGGAGAAAACATTAATATTTCTATTTACTTTTTCTATTTTTTTTTTTTTTTTTTTTTTAGAGCCCAGGGTCTAAGAAAAACAAAACAAAACAACTCCTGGGCTCAAGTGATCCTCCTACCTCAGCCTCCTGAATAGTTGGGACTATAGGTAGATTCCACCATGCTTGGCTTACTTCCTAGTGTTAAATCTTTGAATCGACACTGCTACTCATTTGGACCTGTGTTAGATGTGTCACGTATGTTTGGCAGCACCTTGCAGAAAGAGTAGGTGTTTCATAATTCAAAGTGATTTTCAGCAATAGCCTCACTTGTTTTTTGCTTTCAGTATATTGTAAAATACTGTGGTTTACCTCTGCAGGGAGAAGGCTATAGTTTATATAATCTTAACTGATAGACTCTTTTATATGGTTTGTAAGGAGATGGAGAATGACCGTGAAAATTCTTAGCGCCACTCTGAGATCTCACTAGTTATCTTGAGGAAAATATTTTAAAAATTGCTCAACTTAGGGATGAGTTACAATCTTTTTCTTCTAAACAAAGACAAGTGTTCCAAATTTTCTTATCTTTTCTTGCTAAGTAGTTGGCAATACCCAGAAGATATTATTTTTTAAAAAGTGAATTTTAATAATGAATGAAAAGTAAATGCTTTAAAAAAGCATAACTTAAAAATGGATGCTGAAAAATGTTTCTATCTTCTCTGTCGTTTTGTTGCTTTGCCACCTACCATAAAAACCCCTAGTACCTGCATAATTTTAAAAGTTGGAAATAAACATTTCTAACCTCTTTAAAGCTTTTTCAAAGGAAGGATTTTGGCAAATTTTGATCCCATTTGTTAAAAATGGCAATATATCACACTTGTGATTAGTTTGCAGGCACAAGTGATTGACATCAGGGAATAAGAAAATTTATTAGACAAATTACAGCAAACACGTTTGAATAATTGAAGGATGAAATAAAAAACACATTCAGGATTAAATATTAAGCATAGACAATGATGTACTTCTGTTTGAATCTGTGTATCTTTATGAGTTCTCTTTTTCAACCAAGATATTTATTAAAACCTAGTAAATAATCTGATTTAGAACAAGTCCTTCAAATTGCTGTAACATAAGATTTAAAAACTTAAACAATGTTGAGTCATATTACTTTCATTTGATAAATTATGTCAAATATTAATTTTAAGTGAGAACAAAACCATTTTTGTGCCATTTAGAAAGTGTGAAGTATTGCTAATTTTTAATCATTCTTTTAAAGTTCATATTTCTGTATATGTTTATATCATAATGTATGCAATAATATAGTTGTACTATATAAATAATTTGTAAATAAATAAACATATTTGATTTTGGGGTGGCATGGGCTTTAAAACTCTGATTGTGTTAAAATTTGGAGGCCACTAAACTACACTACTAGTTGCTTTAGACACTTGATAGTGAACATAGCCTTGAGTTATCTGCTACAGTTCCTATCAAGAGCCTGGCTGAGGGAGCTGAAATTTAGGTAAGGGACATGCTAACTATCCCTCCCACTGACTCAAATAGGTATTATGCATTCTATCCTTGGCTCAAGCTAGACCATTGATAGGCTACATATCTAGCTTGTTTAAGGATGGGTTAAGGTGAAATAGTAGAGCAGGCAAGGTGCTAGAAGGAGAGTATGGGTCAATAACTGGAGAAGGAGAGGCCGGGTGCGGTGGCTCAAGCCTGTAATTCCAGCACTTTGGGAGGCCAAGGTGGGTGGATTGCCTGAGTTCAGGAGTTGGTGACCAGCCTGGGCAACACAGTGAAACCCCGTCTCTACTAAAATACAAAAAGTTAGCTGGGCGTGGTGGCGTGCGCCTGTAGTCCCAGCTACTTGGGACGCTGAGGGAGGAGAATTGCTTGAACCCAGGAGGTGGAGGTTGCAGTGAGCTGAGATCACACCAGGGCACTCCAGCCTGGGTGACAGAGCGAGACTCTGTCTCAAAAACAAATCAAACAAACAAAAATAAAATAACCAGAGAACGAGAAATGAATCAAGGTATGGAAGGATTGAAATTTTGTGACACTCTCTATCTCCAGATTGACCCACCTCAGGTCTTAGAAAGGTCATCCCGAGGTAATACTCTACAGCACATCTCATTGCCTTTATGAACCTGCCTCTAGTCAGTCACACAAAGCACACAAGACCACAAAGAAGACAAAGCACTGAATGGTATTATCTTCTCTTGTTCCTTCATCATTTTACACATGTAAACTCTGGATAATGTGGTAGTAGTTAAAAGCAAGAAATCAGATCTTAATTTGAATCCTGGTCCCACTGGTTGTTTGCTGGCTCTGACCTCTTTTGAATTCTAGTTTCTTCATCCACAAAATGAAGATACTAGTACCTACCTCTCAGGGTAGTTGAGAGAATTAAATTCATAGGAAGCATTTAGTAAGTAATCTGGCATATATCAGGTACTAATAATGATGACATTATTCACCACATTGTTACCTCCTGATGGTTGGAACCATGCTATGTGCTCTTTTTATTTTTCTATACTCACAATGCCTAACAGAGATCTAAGTATACACTAGGCGTGCTCATTTACTACTTGTTGAACTGAATAGAATTAGTGGGAAAGACATGTCAGGACAAAGATGATTTAGGAATCGAGTGCAATCTGACATTAGAGACTTTCAACTAATTTACTTTCCTTATCTCTGCTATACGAACTCATTTTATGTCAACTTTTATTTTAGATTCAGAAATACATGTGCAGGTTTGTTACTTGAGTATATTGCATAATGCTGAGGTTTGGGGTATGAATGATTGCATTACCCAGGAAGTGAGCATGGTACTCAATAGGTAGTTTTTCAGCCTCTGTCCCTTCCCTCTCTCTCCCCTCCAGTAGTCCCCAGTGTCTATTGTTCCCATCTTTATGCCATGTATACCCAATGTTTAGCTTCAACTTATAAGTGAGAACATGCAGCATTTGATTTTCTGTTTCTGTGTTAATTCACTTAGGATAATGGCCTCCAGCTGCATCCATGTTGCTGCAAAGGATATGAATTCATTCTTGTTTATGGCTATGTAGTATTTTGTGGTATATATATATACTACATTTTCTTTATCCAATCCACCATTGATGGGCACCTAGGTTGATTCCATTCTTTGCTATTGTGAATAGTCCTCTGATGAACATATGAGTGCATGTGTTTTTTCGGTAGAATGATTTATTTTCCTTTGGGTATACACCCAGTAATGAGATTGCTGGGTTGAATGGTAGTTCTATTTTATGTTCTTTGAGATATCTCCAAGCTGCTTTCCACAGTGGCTGAACTAATTTACATTCCCACCAACAGTATATAAGCATTCCCTTTTCTCCACAGCCTTGCCAGCATCTGTTAATTTTTGACTTTTTCTTTTGAGACAGGGACTTGCTCTGTCACCCAGGATGGAGCTCAGTGGTGCCATCATGGCTCACTGCAGCCTTGACCTCCCAGGCTCAGGTGATCTTTCCACCTTAACCTCTCAAGTTGCTGAGATTATGGGTGCATGCCACCACACCTGGCTAATTTTTAAAATTTTTTGTAGAGATGGGGTTGGCCATGTTGCCCAGGTTGTCTTGAACTTGTGGGCTCAAATGATCCTCTCACCTTGGCCTCCCAAAGTGCTGGGATTACAGGTGTGAGCTGTGCCTGGTTGACTTTTTTTTTTTTTTTTTTTTGGTGATACAAGATCTCAATCTGTCATTCAGGCTGGAGTGCAGTGGCACAATCACAACTCACTGCAGCCTTGACCTTCAGGGCTCAAGTGATCTTCCTACCTCAGCCTTCCGAGTAGCTGGGATTACAGTTATGCACCCACTATCTCCAGCTAAATATTTGATTTTTCTGTAGAGACTGGGTTTTGCTATGTTGCGCAGGCTGGTCTTGAACTCCTGGCTCAAGTGGTCTTCCTGTCTTGGCCTCCCAAAGTGCTCAGATTATAGGCATGAGCCACCATGCCCAGCTTCTTGACTTTTTAGTAATAGATATTCTGACTGGTGTGAGATGATATCTCCTTGTGGTTTTGATTTGCATTTCTCTGATAAGTAGTGATGTTGAGCATTTTTTCATATATTCATTGGCTGCTTGTATGCCTTTTTTTTTTTTTTTTTTTTTTTTTTTTTAGACAGAGTCTTGCTCTGTCACCAGGTTGGAGTGCAGTGGCACAATCTTGGCTCACTACAACCTCCACCTCCCGGGTTCAAGCGATTCTCCTGCTTCAGCCTCCCAAGTAGCTGGGATTACAGGCGTGCACCACCACACCAGGTTGTATTTTTAGTAGAGACGGGCTTTCACCATGTTGGCCAGGATAGTCTCAATCTCTCGACCTCGTGATCCGCCTGCTTTGGCCTCCCAAAGTGCTGGGATTACAGGCGTGAGCCACCGAGCCTGGCGTATGTTTTCTTTTGGGTAGTGTCTGTCCGTGTCCTTTGGCCACTTTTTAATGGGGTTGTTTTTTGCATGTTGAATTGTTTAAGGTTCTTATAGACTCTAGATATTAGACCTTTGTCAGATGCATAGTTTGGGAAATAACTTATTTTTGAAAGGCATTCTGAATTTTTTTAACCCCAAATCTTGTTGCAATAACTCTTCTCATATACACATTTCTTCCTTTTAGGGGGAAAATAAAAATCTCATTTTCATCAGTGATATCAGTTTTCTCTTCATCAGTGAAGTTTGAAATATTTGACTTTATCATCTCCTTCAATTCTAGTAGAAGAATGCTAGCAATATCATTTTGCTTCTCTCTGCATAAAACTATTCATAAATGGCTCTTTTCTGTCTACTAGTGAAGCCCAAACTCTGAACCTAGCACTGAAGGCCTGGCATTTAACCAGGCCCCATCTGACCTATCCAAATCTGTTTCCTACAGAGCTGCCTGCTGCAGCCAGGCGAGTCTTACCATTGGGGTCTAAGCACTATGCACAACTCAAACTGTATTCTTTTGCTAGGTTAGGATCTCCCATTTCTAAATGTGAGGCTTTACCTAGCTACTAACGCCCCATTGAGTTCTTCAAGATTGCTCACTAGCTATATCACTCATTTGGATTCTTAGCTCTCTGTTTCATGTGTGTATCTGTTTTCCACAAAAAAGATTTGACCCACCTGAGGGCAGGGAGAAGGTCTTATTTCTTAGTTATTTCCCATTATGCCATGTGTTTTGCAGAGCACATAGTAAATGATTAAGATGAAAGAACCATGAAGGTGCTTTGTAAACCAAAATAGCCATGGATTATCAAAATTAATCTGTGCATATAATAATCATTTACTGAGTACCTACTGCGCTAGATAACTAGGATGGATGTAAAGACTTTGTAAGTATCCTTTAGGGACTCTCAAAAATTCACAGGGAGGATAACTTGATAAAAGACTAGATTTTCTGCACTTAAGTGGGATGAATGCTCAGATTTGGTCATTAAAAGTTTGTGTGACCTCACACACCCATGTAATTAGAGATATTTAGGTTGTTGATTTATTAGCCTAATTGAAGGAAGAATGTGCCCATCAGAAGGGACTTGTTAATATCTTTATTGCTCACCATTATATCTTAGTGTCCAGAACACAGAATTTGGCATATAGCAGTATTTTAAAGGACACTGTTGAATGGACAGTGAGACTTCTGGAGAATTGAATTTACTCTGGGTGTGCTGTCAAAGTAAGGCTCCTGGGACCTTACTGAAGGTCACACTCCTGGGACAAGGCTGAAGGTCACACAATGGAAAGTTCACTAAGTTGTTGCTACTCTGAAAGATCCTTGGAAAACACCTAGCCAGGCTCCCAAAGAGACCTCAATCTGTCCCTTTCTATTAGAAACTTCTTTAAAAACACTTTTTGGCAGTGATAACACCTTTTCCTCTTATCTGAAAGCTAAAGTTAACTTTATACAATTTTCATAAATAATGAAAACAGTAAATCTTAGTTTGTTATCTTTTCCATATCTTGCCTACATTCACTGTGTTACATTTTGTAAATATCACTCTGAGACAACCTACATTAGTTAGTCTGCATCTCTTACTTGTGGTATTTGACACTCAAGTTTTCGGTTGGACACCTTCTTCACTTTTAGCAACCTCATAGTAAACCACACCAAATATGAGAAAACAGTTATTCCATCACCTCGGAAAGAAGGTAATATGGGAGTCATTTAAAAATAAGTGTAAAAAAACTCAAACCAATTGCTGTTGCTGTTATTGCTACCCACTATAGAGAGGGAAAGGTCCTTAAATGTTGAGAATCATTTTCATTCCACTCTGCAGAGCCAAATCATCTGGTCTGTGTGCTGAGTCCAAAACACGTTGCTGCATATTTTCCTCAAGGAACAAACCAGGGAAAGGGAATCTGAAAAATCACAATAAGTTGTTTTTTGTTTCTTGTTTTTTTTGAAACAGAGTCTCACTTTGTTGCCCAGGCTGGAGTGCAGTGGCACGAACTCAGCTCACTGCAACCTCCACCTCCCAGGTTCAAATGATTCTCCTGCCTCAGCTGCCCAAGTAGCTGGGACTACAGGTGAGTGCCACCACACCTGACTAATTTTTGTATTTTTAGTAGAGATGGGGTTTCACCATGTTGGTCAGGTTGGTCTTGAACTCCTGACCTGAAGTGATCCACCCTCCTCAACCTCCCAAAGTGCTGGGATTACAGGCGTGAGGCCACCACATCTGGCTCACAGCAGGTTTTTAGGTGAAGAGAACTTACAGGAAAGAACCTCCTTGAAAATAAAGGTTATATGTGATGAAAGTACTGCTTTCCAACCACTGCCTCATCTGTTTTCTCTCTTATATTAAATGGCAGTAGAGGTCAAATACCATTTGCTTCTCTGTTTGTTCATGACCTATTTTCAGAACTATTTCCTTCATTTCAGCCTTTAGGTTGCTATTCCTCAGTGGAAAGAGTGTGGAAGCATAGGATGGAGACTGACATCTTATATGTTACTGGATGCTTTCACTCAGCCATATCAACATCAGTCCTGTTGCTGGCTCTAGGAACAAGCACTGTAGTCTGGGTTCTGAGTTGCTCTTCGCTTGGCTCTTGGTGTGTTTAACATCTCATTCTTCATGCCTCAGCCTATATGTCACTTCTTCAAAGAGGTCTACCTTGACTGTCCTATCTAACGTATCCACCCCCTCCCCAAGCTCAGTCACTGTCCATATTGGATTCCTCTGATTTCTTTCACAGTAACTTATCTAACTTAACTATCTGAAATGATCTAGTTTATTTACTTATTTTTCCTCTCTTCCCTCCCTAGTAGAATATAACCTTGATGTAGGGATTATGTCTGTCTCATTCAGCTGTTGTATATACCCAATGCTTAGCACGGTGTCTGGGGCATTCTAAGTGATCAGGAGCTATTTGTTCAATAAATGAATGAGCAAGAAGAACAGAGTGCAATTCAGGACTGTCATAATTTTTCTTTTTCATGGTGGGTATGGCCACAGAACAGAGTCTGCCAAGATTTGTCATGCTCACTAACCTCTCCACACACCTGCCGATTCACACAAGAACAAATGATATAAGTGAAAGAGGCAGAATTGTCTCTTTAGTGATTTTAAAGTTGGATGTGAAACTTGAAGGGCTTGGGAGTACAGGTAGCATTTTCATTTCTTTCATAGGGTAAAAAAATGACATAGGCAGATAATGAATGATACAGGAACTTGGCTGGGCAAGATGACTCATGCTTGCAGGCCCAACACTTTGGGAGGCCACGGTGGCCCGATCACTTAAGGCCAGGAGTTTTCAGACCAGTCTGGCCAACATGGTGAAACCCCATCTCTACTTAAAAAAAAAAAAAAAAAAGCCAGGTGTGGTGGTGCACGCCTATAATTCCAGTTACCCAGGAGGGTGAGGTGGGGGGATCTCTTGAATCCAGGAGGTGGAGGTTGCAGTGAGCTGAGATCGCACCACTGCCCTTTAGCCTGGGTGACAGAGTGAGACTCTGTCTCAAAAAAAAAAAAAATACAGGAAGTTAACAGTAGACTACATTCATAATGTTGAGCAGGATCTAATTTTCTTAACTGTGCAACAATGGGTTGCTGGTAAAGAATGAAATATAGGGCTGGGCATGGTGGCTCATGCCTGTAATCCCAGCACTTTGGGAGGTCGGGGTGAACAGATCACTTGAGGCCAGGAGTTTGAGAGCAGCCTGGCCAACATGGTGGAACCCTATCTCTACTAAAACTACAAAAATTAGCCAGGTGTGGTGATAGGTGCCTGTAATCCCAGCTACTAGGGAGGCTGAGGCAGGAGAATCACTTGAACCTGGGAGGCGGAGGTTGCAGTGAGTTGAGGTTGCAGTGAGTTGAGGTTGCAGTGAGTTGAGGTTGCACCACCACACTCCAGCCTGGGCAACAGAGCAAGACTCCATCTCAAAAACAAAACAAAACAAAACAAAAAACATACTTTATGAAGACAAAAATAATCTATCTGTTAGGAGATTCACAAACCTCATCAAAAGTATAAATTTCTAGATTTAAACCAGATGCTTAGTTAAATTTGAATTTTTAATATCGGACAAACAATGAATAATATTTTTAGTATAATATGCCTCATACAATATTTGGTGTCCTGTCTTTTATCTGGTAACCCTGTAAGAGTATTTTCATCCAGTTCTCATTACTCTATATCATTCATAGGAATATTATAAGAACTTTACCAGATGCCTTGCTGACTTCTAGACTTATACTCCTAATTAGATTGGCACAAAAGCAATTGCAGTTTTGACATTAAAAGTGCAAAAAACTGGAAATTACTGTTGTACCAACCTAATGGGAAACAAATTTGTTAGTTTTATAACATCTCATATATACCATACATTACTTAAATGAATGGTTTTATATGACACTTAGCTTGTGAATACTTTGATGCAGGCCAGAGTCTGGCAATATTTCCCAAACCATATTCCATAAAACCGTAGGGTCCAATAAATGGTCAAATGTATTTAAATGGTCAAATATATTTACAGAATAAACTGCCCTGTTAGTCGCAGTGCACATTAGGATATTAAAGGTGCTGAAAGTCTTGCAGAAAAGGCCTGCATATACATACGTCCCCCAAATTTGCTTCTGTTTTGAGGCTCCATGCTCTCCGACTGAATTATCTCTCTCTGGGATTCTCATCCTTACCTCATGTGACCAGCCTTACCGAATGCTTTGACTCTGTCGTTGGGCCAGGTTCTGTACTGGCTGACTTTCACATTTCCCTCTAGGGGCAAGGAATACAGAAACATAAGATTTGGGCCCTGAAGAAACATTATTTCATAGTCTTCCTGAGGGTCTCACTGCTTATTCTCAGGTGTGTTAGCAAGCCAGCACTGTTCAGGAGCCTTCTGAGGTTCCGGGGCCTGCTTGCACATGTGCCCAGCTTAGAAGAAATCCCATAATAGGACTCGTTCATTGTATTAGAAATATTTTGTTGTCATGGTTTTTAAAGTACAGTACAACAATATTTGTATGGAAAAAACCATGTTTATCATAGGATGTAATTTGTGCATAATTTTCTAGATGGAGTCCAGAATACATCTTTTTCAAAGGTAAACTTAATGACATTTGTTTCATAAATACCATCATTCTTCACTGTCAGTCCTCTGTGAACACTCTAGCCTCTGACATTCAGTGAAGCAATAAAGAAATCAAACATGCCTACCTAACCTTTATGAAAATATTTAAAATTATGATTTAATTTTTAATCTCCCATGGCAGCAGTAAAATAAATGATATAAATCTCAACAGGACTGTCTACTTCACAATAACACTTAGGGTATGGCCTAAACAGGCAAGAATTCCTCTTAATCATAAACTGATGTGGCACAGGTCTGGGCAAAGGGAGGGTGGTAGATGTTGACATTTCGCATGTCATGGGGACCCAGAGGGTAGAGAGTGGAGAGGCAGTTTTGAAATGCCCTGTGCTAACAGTTTGGGTACAAATACAATGTCTTGTTCTTCCTTGCCACTGAACTTTTCTTTCTTGTGATTAAAACAAAACAAATAAAAACCAAGAAAACTCAAAACACACAAAACAACCACCAGGCCAAAAAGAAGTGCAAAGACAAGGAAAAGCATGTATTTTTAACTTTTAAAGGGAAATGAAATAATCTGCTCAGTCTAAAAGGATGGGATTTAAGGTTTAGAGTCCATTGTGAAATCTCTTACACAATTAGCTAAGGTCTGCGGCACAAAGCCATGGATAAATTTAGGGATGCCAAATTAAATACAATGGTTTGTTGAGTTAAAATGATACTAATATAATACACCGTAGATACAGTAACTATAGTTACTAGTTTCTCAATGTTTCCACAGTTTAAAGAGCAAACATAAGAAACTTCTATTAGGTTGGTGCAAAAATAATTGCGGTTTTGCTATTAAAGTGCAAAAAACTGCAATTACTGTTGCACCAACTGAATAGGAAACAAATTTGTTAGTTTTATAACATCCCATATATGCTATACATTACTCAAATGAATGGTTTTATATGACACTTAGCTTGTGAATACTTTGCTGCAGGCCAGAGCCTGGCCCATAACTAGGGGCTTAGTACATATATGTCAAATCCATGAATGCCCTATATATAATTATAGCTTTAAGACAATGTAATCAAATCTATGAACAGTTGTTCATCTGATCAAATTTTTCTGGAATCTGGCAACTCAGCTGAATTAGATTATATCGACAGGGTTCATCAACCCTGGCACTATTGACATTTTGGGCCAGATAGTCCTTTGCTCTGGGTTCTAGCCTTTGCATTATGGAGTGTTTAACAGCATATCTGGCCTCTATCCACCAAGATGCTAATAGTACATCCTAACTGTGATGACCAAAAGTATCTCCAGACATTGTCAAATGTCCCTGTGGGAAGGAGAAAGTAAAACAGCTCCCAGTTAAAAATCACTGGGTTATAAATGCCCATCAGTGACAGAATGGATAAAGAAAATGTGGCACATATATACCATGGAATACTATGCAGCCATAAAAAAGAATGAGATATCTTTTGTGGGAACATGAATGGAGCTGGAGGCTACTATCCTCAGCAAACTAACACAGGAACAGAAAACCAAATACCAATATGTTCTCACTTCTAAGTGGGAACTAAATGATGACAACTTATGAACACAAGAAGGAAACAATAAACGCTGGGGTCTACTTGAGGTTGGAGGGTGGGAGGAGGGAGAGGAACAGAAAAGATTACTATTGGGTACTGGGCTTAATTCCTGAGTGATGAAATAATCTGTACAACCCATGTGACATGAGTTTACCTATGTAACCTTCCTATGTACCCCTGAACCTAAAATAAAAGTTAAAAAATAAATAGGCCGGGCGCGGTGGCTCAAGCCTGTAATCCCAGCACTTTGGGAGGCCGAGACGGGTGGATCATGAGGTCAGGAGATCAAGACCATCCTGGTAACACGGTGAAACCCCGTCTCTACTAAAAAATACAAAAAAACTAGCCGGGTGAGTTGGCGGGCGCCTGTAGTCCCAGCTACCCGGGAGGCTGAGGCAGGAGAATGGCGTAAACCCGGGAGGCGGAGCTTGCAGTGAGCTGAGATCTGGCCACTGCACTCCAGCCCGGGTGACAGAGCGAGACTCCGTCTCAAAAAAAAAAAAAAAAAAAAAAAAAAAAAATAAATAAATAAATAAACAAAAATCACTGGGTTAGAAGACAGTTCAGGTTTAGGCCGAGAGTTCCCATGAGTTGACTCTCATCCTCTACAGATTACATGGTTCTGCCACAATTGCTTTGACAGATGGAATCTAAAGACTTTCATGACTGCAAGAGGTGGAGAATCACCAAGACAGGCCTGGCTAAATGTCCATCAGTAGATGAATGGATAAACAAAGTGTAACACATCCATAAAATTGAATAATATTCATCCATAAAAAGGAATGAAGTAATGATACATGCTACAATGTGGATGAACCTTGAAAACATGCTACATGAAAAAAGCCAGACGTTTCATTTATGTGAAATATTTAAAATAGATAAATCTATCGAGACAGAAAGCAGTTTGTTGGTTGCCAAGGACTGGGAGAGGTGGAATGGGGAATACTGCTTAATGAATGTAGTGTTTTCTTTTGGCGTGATGGGAATGTTTTGGAACTACATAGAGATGGTGGTTGCACAACATTGTAAATGTTGTGTATGTAACATTTGTAAATGTGTGTGTGTGTCATATACATTTACATGTATATTACATTTATTTACAATGTAAATGTAAATGCCGCTGAATTCTTCAGTTTAAAATTGTTAATTTTATGTTATACGAATTTCAACTTAATACATTTAAATAAAGGAGAGGCCAGACAGACACAGCAGAGGCCCAACCTAAGGAGAAGAAAGTGAATCATGGGAAGTAGAATTGCCTATTTTTTAGAGCTATGTTTCATGGAGTGCTGAGGGTTTTGAGGAGCTTCACTGGGGCCATGGGGAAGGTGGAAAATAGATGGGGTCCCAGGTTCCCATCCTCTCTCTTGCTTTTATCAAGGTAAGCTATCCCTACTGATTATCGGAGACTTTTGAAGCTGAAAGCACAACTTCCTTCACAGGGTTGTTCTAAAAATCCAATGAGATGATGTATTTAAAGTTGGCTAGCACATAGAGAGTGTTCAATAAATAGTGGTGATTATTAGTTTTAGGTCTCTGCAGACAGGTATCTTCCTCTCCTCTTGGATCCTCAACCCCCATGCAAAAACAGGCTAATTTGAGCTCTTTGCCAGCAATGCCTCTTCTCTTTTCACTGGGTAAGTTAGAATCTACTCTTTTCATCAGATTTATATAAAAACCAATCATGCCTCTGACTATGGTACATAAAATAGGTTCACTTTTAGGGCCAGCTGAAGGTCAAACTTGATCATGACACCCAGTTTTACAATCACATGGCACAAATTGGCACAAGGCAATGACTAGTCAAAAGAAGTGCAGCCGGGCATGGTGGCTCACACCTGTAATTCAAGCACTTTGGGAGGCGGATCACTTGAGGTCTGGAGTTTGAGACCAGCCTGGTCAATATGATGAAACTCCATCTCTACTAAAAATATAAAAATTAGCCTGATGTGGTGGTACATGCCTCTAAGCCTAGCTATTCGGGAAGCTGAGGCAGGAGAATCACTTGAACCCAGGAGGCGGAGGCTGCAGTGAGCCGAGATTGTGCCATTGTACTCCACCCTGGGTGACAGAGCGAGACTCTGTCTCAAAAAACAAAAGAAGTGCTTCAGTGTCCCAGACATGGGAGGGACATTTAAAGAAGTAAGCTGTTCCTCTTTTAGTGAGAATTTGAAAGGAACATGGAAACAAATGAAAAACCTAAATAGTTCAGGGTTAAAACTTAGTACTCCCACTCTGCTTCTTTAAAATACAATCTTCATAACTCATGACATGTTTCATAGAGGGAACTATAAGTATGTGTGAGTGTGTAAAGGGATGTGAAGAAATGTGCCTGTGAAGAGAGAAACATGGGTTGAAGGGGCTTTGAAATGGAATGCATCTTGAGTTATCTCAAATTCTACGCTGGACTTAGGTGGCTCTTTCTGCTCTTTATGAAAAACAAAACAAAAAAAGGCTTTGGAATGCATCTTCTCCATTAGTATTAGACCCAGTTATTTTATGTAAGTATGAAAGAGGCAAATGGGGTGCTTTGTTCTGGAAGTGGAATTATGTTTCTCCTTCTGATGCTGTCTTCCCAGCAGATTCAAGAGGCGTTAGGAGAGGTGAGGTAGAATATTCAGTATACAGAATAACAAGCAAATGTATACTTGATCCATTGCTGCCCCTCAGACTTCCTCTTTCTTGGTCTTTCTCTAGTAGTATTGACAGGTTGTTGGCTTTATATCAGATCTAGAGAGAGGTGGAGGGAACTGTGAACTGACTTTAAACATCACCTAATGAAAATATAATGCCTCTATTTTAGGAGAGCTAAAATTAAATATAGATGAGCATCTTTTATTGTTTGATTTGAACATTACATTTCATTAGTAAATAGTGTAAGCTTTGTTATTCTTAAGAAGATGTGTCAGAGGGTCCTTTGGCACTTTCTCTCATGGCAAAGCACCAGCTCCTTTTGAGGGGAGGAGGGTGGTTCTTTGAGCTGGTCAACCTTGGGTGCTCTGCCTCCCTGCAGCCTGCCCGCTCCAGTCTAGTAGAGACTTCAGCTGGCTGCAAAATGTGGCCACCAGGGACATATGCTCTGGTATCTCTAAATAGACCAGAGATAAAGAAATCAGGACCTGGCCAAGGACTATCATATTCAAGTGTACAGTAGGCATTGTGAGCACAGTAGAAGCATAAACGAAACTCTGACAAGGTTTCTTGTCTCGGGGAATAGAGCAGAAGCCTCCACTTTTTCCAACAACTTTGCAGTGTCAGATGCCTTAACAGTTCAGAGGCAGATCCCAGGAGGGAGAGGGCCAAACCCTGTGACTCTTCTCCAGTTCCAGGAAAATGAATAAGAATGATTGATTTTTCAGAAAGCGAGCCATGTGCAAAAGAGGGCTCTTGACCCCAAGACGCAGCAAGGGGAGGGAGGAGGAAACAGATGTTTGAGTACAGCAAAGGGATCTGGGAGGCTGTAATGCTGTGTCGATGATGTAATGCTCAATTGAAATGACTCCCAGAGATGCGTGGGCTGTCCCTTGCCCAGGGAGTGAAGAGGATTCCCATGCAGGTGCAGGTACCTGAATCCCAGACAGCAAGTCACAGATGAACTTGTGCTTGCTTCAATTTTCTTTGTCTCTTTGTCCCAGTCTGAGCCTTAGCTCCTAGATGCTGACAACTCTGGGGATAAAGACTGAAAAAGCTTTGAAATGTGATTCAGGAAGAGCCAAAAAACCAGGGCTAGAGAAGGAGTGGTGATAGAGCTGTGACAACATGTTTATAGCTCTCCCAGCCTTATGCTTTCTTAGATTGCTTTCCTTGGACTGAAGTCCCCATTGGATAAGACCCCAGAGCTTTTCTTATCTATGAATTTCTGCTGGAAAATCCCAGCTGTGCATAGATCCTCCACAAGGTCTGGACTATACACTTTATTCAACCCTGACTTCAGATGCCATGGAAGAAAAGAATACTTGTAGAAACCCTATCATTTCCTTGCTTTAAACCTTCTGGTGGTCTACTAACATTTGTCCCCCCTAGATTCATCTTGTGCCTCCAGTTATTATTCTCTTGGCTCCCTGACTTTCTGTCAGTTTCTAGAACACTCCAGGCTTTATCATACAGCAGGGATTTGGCACTAACTCCTACTCCTCTTATTCAGTTCTCAGGGCCTTGCCAATGCCTAGTACATACCTGGAACCAAGGAAACACTGAGTGGGAGCAGACAGTAGTGGGGCAACTGTGTTTATTTTGGCTTATAGATGTTTGGTGGAGAGGTCAGGTTTGGTGATGGGGATGAAGATAAAGGGGGAGGAATTCTGTAGGTAAAAGCAACAAGTGTAGAGCAGAGTGAGAAGAAGAGGGACTGTGGGTGACCCTTGGGTTTCATCTGTTATCCATGGGGCAGAGCTGAAGCACATGGCTGGGCTCTAGTACTGGGACTTTACTGACAGGGGCCACTCTAACCTAAACCAAGGAGGAAAACACCAGGGCAAATTCATTTATTGTCATAATCTAAGAAAGCCAGATAGCAGCCTGTGGGATTGGTAGGGAGAATTTCACTTATACTTTCAGTCAAGAAGCTGATTATTGAACAATTGTCTCTTCATGGCTTATCTCTATCTGTGAGAGGGATATTTTCCCAAATTCCTTTCCACTCTTGGCTGGAAGTGATGCCTCTTTCACATGCTCACAGTACTAGGCGCTTCTCTCCATCAAGTCACTGATGTCAGTACTATGCTTGACAGGTGTGAGTCTGTCTTCCCCATTCACCTGTGAGGTCAGTGAGGAAAGGAACCATATCACTAACAAGTGCCTAGAAAAGTGCTAGGGTTTGTTGTTGGATGAGTGAATGAAATGTTCCTTGATCATCATATGGCTGCCTCTTGCCTTACCATGCTCACTCACTCACTCATTTGCTCATTGATTACACAAAATTTTTTGAGGAACTGTTATGTGTCAAGCCTTCTGCTAGGCGTTAAGGCTACAAAGGCAGAAAAAGACCCTTCTCTTCCCTCACAGTGCTTACTGTCCAGTGGAGGCGACAGATAAGCTAACAGGTTATTGTAATGCAGTGTGGTGAGTGCTAACAGAAAGTAAAATGTTCCCTGGGGGCAAAGACAGTTATGGCATTGAAGAGTATGCCAGGCAAAGGAAATAGCATAGGCAAAGGCCTGGAGGCAAGACAACAAGGTATCTTTGAACAATTGAAAAAAATGTAGTTTAGCTAGAGTAGAAAATACATCTGAGGGTTGTAGATCTGCTGCCAGCCAGAACTTGTGGCTTTGGAAGTTACACATTTTGGGTCAGCCATCACCCAGGCAAGTGAGACAAGCACTCTGACCACTAGACTCATAGACTATATCTTCAAAGAGCCCGTAGAGTCAATCCATCTGTCTTTCTGTCCAACAACAACACAACAACAACACACACACCCACCTTACTATAAACAAAGTGAAAAAACAAATATTAGTATACAGACTATATTGAGAACTCCTGCAAATCAAGAAGAAAAAGGCAAGCAACCCAATAGAAGAATGGAGAGGGGGGGAAAGGAAATTCAGAGTAGAAAACACAAATGGCCAATAAATAAAAGAAAAAAATGCTCCCCATTGCTAATCAAGGAAATACAAATGAACTACAAGAGGACATTTTGTACCTCTCAGGCTGACAAAAATTAAAAGTTTGACAGTACCAAGTGTTGGCTAGAAGGTAGAGCAAAGAGAGGTCTCTTTTATTGTTGGGTAGGATGTAAATTGGCTTTACACACTTGAGAGAGGAGCTTGACAATATCTAGTAAACTTGGCAACATGTATACAATCCAGCTATTGATACTTCTTGGTATGTATCTAGATATATTCCTGTACATATGGACAAGGATCATTCATTTTGGCATTGTTTCTAATGGCAAATAAATGAAAACAATCTAGGTGTCCATTAATAGGAGTATGGATACACAAAATAAGGTATATTCCTATAATAGATTTTATATAGTAGGTAAAAGGAGTGATGTAGATCCATAGGCAGCAAAATGCCAGGTTAATAAAGCAATTTGCAGTGTACGCACACTTTAAAACACACCTGAACTAAACTCTGTGTTGTTAATGGATACATATGAGTGCACTTAAAGTGCAGAAGGTATTTTGAAATAATGCACACAAAATTCACAATGGTTATTGCCTTTGAGGAGTGGGAAAGATAATGGGTTTGAGAGTGGGTCCAAGATGATCTGACTTTATAAGGTTTTCTGTCTTTTATATATGAAGAGTAGTATGTTGATAAATATTTAACAACTGGTCCTCCAGGAATTTTAAAATAAAAAACACTGATTCATAGCATTTGAGGATTTCTGTGTTGAAATACTCCCACTATGGCTGATTTTTAAGCTACCAAAGCTTTAGCAACCAGTTTGCATAATTCCTGAAAATTTAGCACACGATTCTCAAGAACAAGTATGAGCTGGCGCAGCACAACGTTCTGTGTGTGCGTATGTCTGTTGTATGTGTATAAAAACTTGAAGCATTGATGACAATATTAACAATCCTAAGTTTCGTATACTGGAAACAGAGGTATTTGGTTATCTTAGTTCTGAAGTTTTATGTGTATATTAGATTTCTTGGAAAAAAGGAGACAGTTCTATAAGAATCAGAATGGGTAAAAATATCTGACAGATTAAATTATAACTGGACATAGTGTAAAGCAGGGCTTTGTTCTGGATGCCCTTCTCTATATCTTCCATTTTAATAACTTAATACTCATTGAATATATTGAATAAACACAGTAAGTCAAGCATCTTCCTCTCTGCTGGTTACATGATTTTATGAACCAAGAGCAGCCTTTAGAAATAGCTAACTTTTATGATTGAATTAAAAAAACACTCAAAAGAAAAAATACCAGTTAACTGAAGAGAATGGTTTAAATAATTCCCTGGTATCTCAATACTTTTTTGACATGCTATTGGAATACGTTTCACTTCATTGATGCACCATAAAAACAATTGCTAGATTGTTTGTACAATGTATTTTTTAATGAGCCTCAAAGTCGTAGAGCAGTGATGATACATAATCCTACTTTATATATGCTATTACTACTTTCTGTTACCACAACTGAAAGAGGCTCAACTGTTATTGTGGAAGGAATGGAGCAGTTAAATGTAATAACAGGTTCCCCTGTTTCCCATTCATCTGTTATTTAGTGAGTGCCTAAAATGCATCTAGTTCCTCTGGCTTTAGAACAGTCCATTGAAGCATACACAATGAGGAAGCTATTCTTTCCTTATTGATTTCATCTTTCATTTTGACTTCTGGAGATCAAAATGGGAAAACAGGAATCCAGAGAGAAATGCTTCAAAATGCCTCCTTTTCCCCACTTCCCTCAACCTCAAACATTCAGAAAATATTTTAGAAATAATATTATAATCAGAAATTAACTTTATAAATAAATTATATATATATGTATGTAAAATTTTTTGAAACAGGGTCTCACTCTATCACCCAGGCTGGGGTGCAGTGGCACGATATTGGCTCCCTGCAACCTCTGCCTCCCAGGTCCAAGCAATTTTCCTGCCTCAGTCTCGCGAATAGCTGGGATTACAGGCACACGCCACCATGCCCTGCTAATTTTTTGTATTTTTAGTAGAGATGAGGTTTTGCCATGTTGGCCAGGCTGGTATTGAAATCCTGACCTCAAGTGATTTGCCCACCTAGGCCTCCCAAAGTGCTGAGATTATAGGCGTGAGCCACCACGCCTGGCAAGTTTTAGATATCTATATTATAAATGTATTTATATTAATAAAATATTTTATAAGTAAATTATATTTGTAATGTTACAAATTATATTTCTAAAAATTACAAAATAATAACTTTATTTGTAGAATAAACTAGAAATTTATATTTTATAAACAAATAGCCCTGGAATAAATTGTATACTAAGGAAATTTCTGCTTTGGAATTAGATATAAAGAAAATTATTAGTTGCTATAACAATTACATTCAATAAAAAGTCTTGTTATATTAAATATTTACATAAAATAAAAGTAAACCCTGCCCACAGAGAATTGTCACACATATGATGTATGTTGTATGTTCTTGACTGTGTCTACCCTACAGAACACTTAATTTTTTTTTTTTTTTGAGACGGAGTCTCACTCTGTCACCCAGCGTAGAGTGCTATGGCTCAATCTTGGCTCACTGCAAACTCCACCTCCTGGCTCAAGCGATTCTCCTCCTTCAGCCTCCTGAATAACTGGCACTACAGGTGTGCATCACCACGACCGGCTAATTTTTTATATTTTTAGTAGAGACAGGGTTTCACCATGTTGGCCAGGCTGGTCTTCACTCCTGACCTCAGACGATCTGCCTGCCTTGGCTCCACAAAGTGCTGGGATTACAGGTGTTAGCACACTTTTTAGACAGACAATTTTCCCATAGAACCAGGTCATTGTAAGTAAAGATTTATTCATATTCCTGACTAATCGAGATTCCAGTTCTCACTTAGCACAAGACACTGAAAATGTTGTATTTTCTTATCTTTAATGTAGCCTGTGTGTTCTAATCTTCAAATTGTATAGATGAGGGGGAATTGTTTTGAAGGCAATAATTTGCTATCTGTACCACTTATTTTTCATATTTTGTTTTCTTTATTAAAAATGTTTCTCAGGATAGAAGTTATATTTGTTCTTTGTAGGAAAAAGGAAAGTACATAAGAAATAAAAGGGAATTTTTGCTTTTTAAAGGAATTTTCACTTTTTGCATTTTACACTTCTATCCTCCTTAAATTTAATACTTTGAACTTCTATTACTTTTGTAATTAAAAACAGTAAAGAGCCTGGTGTGATTCTGTCCTGCGCAACTGTTCTCTGGGGCAGTAGTTGTTTATCTCCACCCACCTCATTTCCCAACTAAGTGCACGCTACCACCCCATGGAAGATTTGATGGACATGGACATGAGCCCGCTGAGGCCCCAGAATTATCTTTTTAATTGTGAACTAAAGGTGGACAAAGATTATCACTTTAAATTTGATAATGATGAAAATGAGCACCAGTTATCTTTAAGCACGGTCAGTTTAGGGGCTGGTGCAAAGGGCGACTTGCACATTGTTAAAGCAGAGCCAATGAATTATGAAGGCAGTCCAATTAAAGTAACACTGGCAACTTTGAAAATGTCTGTACAGTCAATGGTTTCCATTGGGGGCTTTGAAATAACACCATCACTGGTATTATGGTTGAATTGTGGTTCAGGGCCAGTGCATATTAGTGGACAGCACTTAGTAGCTGTGGAGGAAAATGCAGAGTCAGAAGACGAAGAGGAGGAGGATGTGAAACTCTTAAGCATATCTGGAAAGTGATCTGTCCCTGGAGGAGGTAGCAAGTTTCCACAGAAAAAAGTAAAACTTGCTGCTGATGATGAAGAAGAAGATGATGATAATGAAGAAGATGGTGATGATTTTGATGATCAGGAAACTGAAGAAAAAGTACCAGTGAAGAAATCTATAACGAGCTACTCCAGCCAAAAATACACAAAAGTCAAAACAGAATGGAAAAGACTGAAAACCATCAACACCAAGATCAAAAGGACAAGAATCCTTCAAAAAACAGAAAAAATCTCCTAAAACACCAGAAAGACCTAGTTCTGTTGAATACATTAAAGCAAAAATGCAAGCAAGTACAGAAAAAGGTGGTTCTCTTCCCAAAGTGGAAGCCAAATTCATCAATTATGTGAAGAATTGCTTCCAGATGACTGACCAGGAGGCTATTCAATATCTCTGGCAGTGGTGGAAGTCTCTTGAAGAAAATAGTTTAAACAATTTATTAAAAATTTTCCGTCTTATTTCATTTCTGTAACAGTTGATATCTGGCTGTCCTTTTTACGATGCAGAGCGAGAACTTTCCCTACTGTGTTTGATAAATGTTGTCCAGGTTCCATTGCCAAGAATGTGTTGTCCAAAATGCCTGTTTAGTTTTTAAAGATGGAACTCGGCCCTTTGCTTGGTTTTATGTATGGAATGTTATGATAGGACATAGTAGTTAGCGGTAGTCAGACATGGAAATGGTGGGGAAACAAAAATATACATGTAAAATAAAACAGTATTTTAATAAAGTAAAAACAAAACCAAAAAAACAGTAAAGGAGGCTTGGCATGGTGGCTCATGCCTGTAATCTCAGTGCTTTGGGAGACTGAGACAGGAGGATTGCTTGAGGCCAGGAGTTCAAGACAAGCCTGGGCAACATAGCAAGATCTGTCTCTAAAAAAAAAAAAAAAAAAAAAAGCCAGGCATGGTGGCACGTGCCTGTAGTCTCAGCTAGTAGGGAGGTTGAGACAGGAGCATCACGTGAGCCCAGGAGTTCATGGCTACAGTGAGCTATGATTACACCATTGCACTCCAGCCTGGGCAACAGAGTGAGACCCCATCACTAAACAAAAACTACCACCACAGCAACAACAAAAACTAGTAAAGAAAAACATATATATTTTAATATTCTTTCACTAGGTAATAAATAATGACCCAAAGATGAGTTAGACTTTGTAACAAAATAAAGTTAAAAAAAATTGTTTCATTGATATAAAAACAACAAAAACAATGCACTATCAACACCCAGGAATTAGCATCCTTAACTTTTAATGTATTTTCCTTCCAATCATTTATGTATACCTAACATATATATTATATAATATATTCATGGTCTTATATTCATGGTCTTTAATCTTCACTGTGTATTAAAATCACAAGGGAATGTTTTTTAAAAATACTAGTGCTAGGCTCCTATACCCAGACCATTTTAATCAGAATCTCTGGGTGTGAGATCCAGGCATGGTTACTTTTAGAAGTTCCCCAGGTGATTTTAGTGTGCAGTTTCAGTTGAGTACTATTGTAATATATCTATATGTTGCATCATTTTGAATTTTTGGGTTGCAAGGAACAGAATCACTAATAAAACTGGTTTTAAAAATAAAAGATTTTTTTTTGGTTATTGTTACTTGAAAAGTCTAGAGGCAATGAAGCCTTCTGGCACTGTGTGATTAGGACTCCAGCTAAGTTTCTCTGAAATTCTCTTGACAGGTCTCCTCAATGTGCCAGCGTCCCTGGTGGTTCAAATCTAGAGGGAAAAAGGAACATAGGTTCCTGTGACTCAGAAACTTTGAATAAAAGTCAGTAAGTTTTACTCTGATTGAACCAATATGAACTAAAAACTGTGGCCAGATGACTGCTGTGGGCTCTTGCCTTGGGCTTAATGTTGCCCACGCATGAACTATGACAAGGAGGGAAATCTGTATGCTTTTAGAGAAGGGACAAAGGAAATTGGATATTGGATAGGAAATCAATAAATGTTCACTACATATATGTTTGGCCACTTTGTATTATACTACATATAGTTTATTATCCTGATTTAAAAATGTACATATTATATTTTAATACATTTTGAAACATGATTTTTAATTAGCTACATAACATTGTATCATATGAATGGAATGTCATTTAACCTTTGCCTTTTTTTTTTTTTTTTTTTTTGAGATGGAGTTTCACTCTTGTCACCCAGGCTGGAGTGCAGTGGCACAATCTTGGCTCACTGCAACCTCTGCCTCCCGGGTTCAAGTGATTCTCCTGCCCCAGCATCCCGAGTAGCTGGGACTATAGGCACCCGCCACCATGTCTGGCTAAGTTTTGTATTTGTAGTAGAGATAGGGTTTCACCATGTTGGCCAGGCTGCTCTTGAACTCCTGAACTCTAGTGATCCACCTGCCTTGGCCTCCCAAAGTGCTGGGATTACAGGTGTGAGTCACCACGCCCGGTCTCCTTTGCCCTTTTTTTGTCTATATATTTTTTTCTAATGGAACAATCAATGGCCTTAAACTAGTTATGACCATATGACCAAGTTTACCTGGGACCATGCTCATTAATGTCTGTTGTGCTGGAATACTTATTAATAATGCCTTATTAACTCTCAAAAGTATCCGGTTTAGAGGATAAATTATATGGCCATCTTACTTTAAACATAAATATCTGTCCATTTATCTGATCATATCTTTAAGATAGATTATTGGAAAAATAATTTCTGGTTCAAAGAACAGAAACATTTTAACATTTTGATACACAATGAAAAACTTTTTTTCCCTAAAAATTATGCCTATTTAATATTCCAGCCAGCAGTGCACAAGTTAGACCATCTCACAAAATTCTGTCAGCACTGAGTATCACCTTTTTCCTTCCTTCTCTTTTTTAACATTTGCCAATTTGATAGGAAAAAAGGAAGGTATGTTAATAATTTGATTAGTTCCTTGGTTATTGGTGAGCCTGAATATTATTTTTGGATGCTTAGTGACCATTTGCATATCTTAGTTTATGGCTTGTTTATGTCCTTTGCTCATTAAGAGTCCTTTGTATATGAATACTTTATCTACCATATTTGTTGAAAAAATTTTCTTGTTTATATTTTGTTTATTGTCTTTTAAAGTAACATTACAGACTTTACTTATAATCTTTTTTTTGAGACAGAAAAAAAAAACATGCTCTGTTGCCCAGGTTGGAGTGCAGTGATGTGATATCGGCTCACTGCAACCTCTGCCTCCCAGATTCAAGTGATTCTCCTGCCTCAGCCTCCTGAGTAGTTGGGATTACAGATGCGTGCCACCCTGCCTGGCTAATTTTTTGTATTTTTGGTGTAGACAGGGTTTTGCCTTATTGGTTAGGCTGGTCTCAAACTCCTGGTTTCAAGTGATCTGCCTGCCTCAGCTTCCCAAAGCATTAGGATTAAGGACTGCCTATAAATTTATCTATAAACACTTTCCTTTGTTATTTTTTTCATTGCCATTATGCTGGAAAAGTCCTTTATCATCCTGAGATCAGATTGATATTCCACCTTACTTTTATAATCTGCCTTAAATTTTCTTCTAGAATTTCAGTTTACTTTTTTCTTTTTTGTGGAGATAGGAGTCTCACTCTGTCACCCAGGCTAGTGTGCAGTGGCATGATCATAACTCACTGTAGCCTCGAACTCTTGGCCTCAAGCAATCCTTCCACTTCAGCCTCCCAGGTAGCTGAAAGCACAGATGTCAGTCACCATGTCTGGCTAATTTTTAATTTTTTTTGTAGATATGGGGTCTCACTATTCTGCTGAGTCTGGTCTTGAACTCCTGGGCTCAAGCAGTCCTCCTGCCTTGGCCTCCTAAAGTTCCGGGATTATAGGTGTGAGCCCCTGGCCTAGAATTTCAGTTTTTTAAAATTAACTTTTGAATACATTTGGAATTTATTTTGACATAAACTTTGAAGAAATGTTCTCACTTTATTTTCTTTCCAATAGTTAAATAATTTTTTTTCAATATCAATTTGATTGAAATTGCCATATAGTTATAACTTAAGGGAATAATTGACACCTTTATGGTTATCAGTCTTGTGCTTATTATCCAGGCACTTGTATGTCTCTCCATCCACTCAAGTCTTTTTTCTTTGTGTCTTTCATTTTATCCATGTTATTTTCTTCAAACAGGCCTTGCATACTTCTTAGTGAGATTATTTCTAGTGATTTCATATAATATACTGGTAAGGTAAATAGAATCTTCCCCCCATTATATTTTCTCACAGGTGGTTGCTGTTGTATAGGAAACTTGCTTATTTTGTATATTTATTTTGTATACAGTTACTTATTAGTTTTCATGGATTTTCTGTTGATTGATTCTATTGGTGTTTTAGGAAGACCATTTTTTTATTATTTATTTATTTGTTTTTTGGGATGGAGTCTCACTCTTTCGCCCAGGCTGGAGTGCAGTGGTGCTATCTCGGCTTGCTGCAAACTTGGCCTCCCGGGTTCAAGCGATTCCCCTGCCTCAGCCTCCCAAGTAGCTGGGATTACATGAGCTTCCATGCTGGGCTGGAAGACAAATATTTAATCTATAAGAATTATAATTGTGTATCCTTTCTAATAGTTATGCTTCAAATTTATTTTTTTATATTTTACTAATAGCACTTTTAGAAAAGTATACCTAATGCTAATTGTAGGGGGAATTCTTGTTTTGTTCCTGACTTTAAAGGGAATGACTCTACTGTTTTAATTTTTTTTTTTTTTTGAGACAGAGTCTTGCACTGTCACCAGGGCTGGAGTGCAACAGCGCAATCTCGGCTCACTGCAACCTCTGCCTCCCGGGTTCAAGCGATTCTCATGCCTCAGCCTCCCAAGTAGCTGGGATTACAGGTATGAGCCACCATGCCCGGCTTTGTTTTACTCTTAAATAAGATGTTGGCATTTGAATTAAGAAATATATTTTTATCTTTTTATTTATTTATTTTTATTTATTTATTTATTATTATTATTATTATTTGTATTATTATTATACTTTAAGTTCTAGGGTACATGTGCATATCTTTATTAAGAGACATCATTCTATTTCAAGTTTAAGAGTTTTTTCATTTCTTTTTTTCAAAATTGAATTTAACCAAGTGTATTTCTGTCTTTTATGTTTATAAACACAACATTTTCTTCCTTTGCTCTACTGATGTGATGAACAATATAAATCGGTTTCATTATATTGAACTATCCTTATGTTCCTGAAATAAACCATATTTAGTTATATAGTGTTCTTTTTATACGCTGTTAGATTCATTTTGCAGGCACTTTTGATGGGATTTTTGCGCCTATACTCATAAATAAAAATGGTCTACTGTTTGTGTGGAAAGATGATGGAAATGATCTATTCCATAACCCAGGGAACTCTGGTGATGGGCTTTCATTATTAGGATTGGTTATTTCTTTATGTTCCACCATCCTTCTCCCACTTACTTCTCATTTATTAACCACTCCTTTACTCTTTAACCTCTTGTAAGCTTACCTCCATTCCCAGTACTGTATTGAAACCATTCAGGTCTACATGTCCAGTGACCTTTTTATTGCCCGGATGGCCTTTTCTCAGCTCTCATGTTCCTTGCTTTCTCTGTAATAATTGACACCGTTGATATCTTTAAATTCTCTCTTCTCTTGGCTTCTGGCACTGTGCATTCTCCTTTCTTGCTCTTCCATCTCTAACCAGTCCTGTCTCATGGTTCCTTAATTCTCATCTTCTTTAAAATCCCTTAAAGTTGAACATTTCTTCCTCCAGGTCCTGTCTTCAGCCTTTACTGTTTTCTTTACCCACTCTTAGTAATTGGTTTCATTTCTGTGTCTTCGACTATGCAGATGCCACCTGGGAAATTTCCTAGTATAGTGACTATTACATATTAGGTGATCAAGAAATGTTACTTCAGTTTGGGTTTCACATTCATATATCTGGGCTTGACAACTCCTAAGTCTCAGTTTTGAATTTCCAACTGGCTATTGAATGTTTTTGGTGGGATATCCTTCTCACACCTCAAGTTCACTGTGTGCACATCAGAACTTACCAACTTTCCCACTCTCATTTCCTTCTTCCCAATTTCACTATTTCTGTTAGTTGTAGCAATTTGTTCTGCCATAACTCAATGGGTCTGGTGTAAGACAATGTAAGACAGTGTCTCATGGTGGGAGCTGTGGAGATTGACAGTACCTGCTTTGTTTTACAGAGTGTATGTACCAGCAAATTATTGTCATGCAAAATATTAGCCCAATATTGCCAGATATCAAGATTTTTTGGGAGAAGCTGGACATTAACAAAACATCTTTAATGTCAATTTTCAAATGTTTACAACTAATTCAGTTTTTTAAAAATTGAGTCCATCCTCTGGTGGGTGCTGAGGTTTGAAAAAAAAGAAAAAAAAATGAGTCTAAAACAAAACCTATCTATGGGCTGATTTTGACTTATGGGCTACCAATTTGCAATCTCTGTGCCAAAGAGTTTTCAGAATCATAGGTTGTTTTTTGTTTTGTTTTTGTTTTTGTTTTTGAGACAGAGTCTCACTCTGTCCCCTAAGCTGGAGTGCAGTGGCACGATCTTGGCTTACTGCAAACTCCGTCTCCCAGGTTCAAGCGATTCTCATGCCTCAGCCTCCCAAGTAGCTGGGATTACAGGTGCCTGCCACCATGCCCAGCTCATTTTTGTATTTTTGGTAGAGATGGGGTTTCAGCATGTTGGCCAGGCTGGTCTCGAACTCCTAACCTCAGGTGATCCACTTGCCTCGGCCTCCCAAAATTCTGGTATTACAGGCATGAACCACTGTGCCCGGCCAGAATAATAGTTTTAATGCTTTTTTTTCCTGTAGGTGTTTTAAATAATTTGCTTTACTTTATTTTGTCATAGAGCTTACATTATTTTACCTTTATATTATTAATTAATACATAATAATTGTACATATTTATGGGGTATATAGTGATGTTTCGATACATATAATGTATAGTGATCAGATCAGGGTAATTAGCATCCCATCATCTCAAACATTTATTATTTCTTTGTGTGGGGAACATTCAATATTCTCCTTCTAGCTATTTTTAAATGTAGAATAAATTATTATTAACTATAGTCATCCTACAGTGGTATAGAATACTATAACTTATTTCTCCTATCCTATCTATCTATAATTTGTAATCCTTTCAGAGATCTCTCCCTTTCCTCCCTTCTGCCTACTCTTCTTGGCCTCTAGTATCCTTTATTCTACTTTTTCCTTCTATGAGATCAACTTTTTTTAGTTTCCCCACACAAGCAAGAATATTATCTTTATTAGTCCATTTTCACGCAGCTATAAAGAATACCTGAGTCTGGGTAATTTATAAAGAAAAGAGGTTTAATTGACTCACAGTTCCACATGGCTGGGGAGACCTCAGGAAACTTAAATCATGGCAGGAGGCAAAAGGGAAGCAAGGCACGTCTTACATGGCAGCAGGCAAGAGAAAGGGGAGGAACTACCAAACACTTTTAAATCATCAGATCTCATGAGAACTCACTATCACAAGAACAGCATGGGTGAAACCACCCCCATGATCCAATCACTTCCCACCAGGTCCCTCCCTTGACGTGGGGATTACAGTTCAAGATGAAATTTGGGTTGTGACACAGAGCCAAACCATATCACATGTGGTGTTTAACTTTCTGTTCCTAGTTTATTTCACTTAATGTCCTTCAGTTCCATCTACATTGTGAATGACAGGATTCCATTCCTTTTTTTTTTTTTTTTTTTGGTGATACAGGGTATTGCTCAGTTACCCAGGCTGGAGTGCAGTGGCTGGATCACAACTCACTGTGGCCTTGACCTCCCAAGCCCAAGTGATTCTCCTGCTTCAGCCTCCTAAGTAGCTGTGACTACAGGTGTCCATCTCCATGCCTGGCTAATTTTTATATTTTTTGTAGAGATGGATTTTTGCCATGTTTCCCAGGTTGTTCTTGAACTCCTGTGCTCAAGTGATCCTCTCGCCTCAGCCTCCCAAAGTGCTGAGATTACAGGCATGAGCCACTGCACCTGGCCCTAGGATTTCATTATTTTTAATGGCTTAATAGTATTCCACTGTACATATATACCACATTTTCTTTATCCACTCATCTGTTGTTGGACAGCTAGGTTGATTCAATTTCTTGGCTATTGTGAATAGTACAGGAATAAATATAGGGATGTCTCTTTAATCAGTTTTATTGACATATAATTTATATAATATAAAATGCATATGGCTTATTTGTGTAAGTTAAAGAAGTTTTTGTATGCATAACAAATGTATATGCCTATGTAATCACTACCCCAATCATGATGAACAATATTTCCTTGTTCCTTTCTGGTAAATCTTTCCCTATCCACAGCTGCTGTTCTGATTTATGCTACCATAGTTTAGTTTTGCCTGTTACAGAACTTCATATAAGTGGAAACAAACAGCATACACACTTCTATATCTGCCTTCTTTCACTCAGCATAATGTTTCTGAGATTCATCCATGTTCTCGTGCATCTCTGTCATTTATTTTTTTATTGACATATAGTATTTCATTTTACAAATATACTACAATTTGTCTACTTAGTTTCTTGTTGATGGGTGTTTTGGGATTGTTTCCTATAGGAATTTTAAGTAAAAGTAGTGTTATATGCAGTTAAAAAACATACACATCACTGAGCAAATCCATCTTTTGATTTTAGTTAGCTTTTGTTTTTCTGTTCTACTCACTGCTGTTTTCTTTAGCTTGGGTGTTTTCCACATCCCTATTACCTTTATCATTCATCATCCATCGTTACTGTAAACAATCCACCAGAGTTCATCGTAAATAGGGCAGGTGTGACCCTAGCAACCCCTCCTTCATTTGAGGTTCTAGTTCCTGATGGCAGTGCTATCTGGTTATAACCTTTATAGGTCTATGTGATGCAAATCATATATTCTAATTAATTAATTGTGTTAGGAAATCTTAGTAGTAAGAGAAATGCCTGTTTGCCATTCCTGGATATTCAAGCTAGAAACCTTGTTTGAAGTATAAACAAGAAGGACCGTGAGTGAATTTATTACCACTCTTATGTTAGCTGGTCTTGAGTAATTAGCCAGGAAATATTTGTGAATGTAAACCTGGAGATAAAATAGAAAATATACCAGATATTGGGATATTTGATATATATATTTATGAATTTCATATTCACTCAACAAGCGTTTATATTTTTTTGTTATGATTTTTCAAAAACAAATAATGTGACCGGATACAGTGGCTCACACCTGTAGTGCCAGCACTTTGGGAGGCCAAAGCAAGAAGATAGCTTGAGGTGAGATGTTCAAGACCAGGCTGGGCAATGTAGCAAGACCTTGTCTCTAAAAAAATAACAATAAGTAAAAAAAAAAAAAACCACACTATAGATACTGTTGAAACCTTTCATACTATTTCATAATTCTATTTCCTTCTCCCCTTCTTAGTGAAGACCACTGTCCTGAATTTGATATGTAACATTTTCATGCGTGTGTGTGTATATATATGTATATATCTACACTTTTAATAAATACATATCCATAAATGATTTTTAGTATTGTTTTGCCTTATCAAACATTACATAAATGGCATTATCTTGCATTTATTATTTTGTAGCTAGCTCTTTTGCTTAACCTTAGGTCTGTGAAAGTTCTCATGCTGATACATATAGTTCTAATTCATTTTAATGTCTCTGTAGTATTCGACTGAATGAATGTGTCACAATTTATTCATCCATTCTCCTATTGATTGTCACTCAGGTGGTTCCTACTTTGGTTATTACAAACAATGCAGCAATTATCTTTTTTTTTTTTTTTTGAGACGGAGTCTCGCTCTGTCACCCAGGCTGGAGTGCAGTGGCCGGATCTCGGCTCACTGCAAGCTCCGCCTCCCGGGTTTATGCCATTCTCCTGTCTCAGCCTCCCGAGTAGCTGGGACTACAGGTGCCTGCCACCTTGCCCGGCTAGTTTTTTGTATTTTTTAGTAGAGACGGGGTTTCACCATGTTAGCCAGGATGGTCTCGATCTCCTGACCTCATGATCCGCCCGTCTCGGCCTCCCGAAGTGCTGGGATTACAGGCTTGAGCCACCGTGCCCGGCCCAGCAATTATCATTTTTATGCTAGTCTGCTTATATACACATGGAAGAGATTCTCTGGGTTTTTACCTAGAAGTGGAATTGCTAGGTTTTGGGGTATGTGCACCCTGCCCATCCTCCTTACCAGATGTTTTCATAGCTTATTAACAATTATTTAACTTCAGTTTCTCTGAGAGTTTATGAGTGCCTTGTAATAGAGTTTAGACTAAGTCAATATGACAGAGTTACAAAATACAGTGGTCCAAACAAAATAGAGTTAGTTTTGTCATGTATTATAGTCTAGAGTCCAGTTCAGGTAGATGACTTTGCCACATGAACGCAGGTTCCTTGTGCCATATAGCTCTGACATTCCCTAGGGCAATGTTCTGCAAACTACAGTCCTTAGGCCAAATCCTGCCTACACTTGACTTTTTTACAGCCATGAGCTAAGAGTCGTCTTTATATTTTTAAGTGGTTAAAAAAGAAACAGAAGAGTATTTCATAACGCATGAAAACTATAAATTTCAGTGTTTATAAATTAAGTTTGATTGGAACACTGCCATTCCCATTTATTTCCATATTGTCTAGGGGTGCTTTTGAATTACAGCATCAGTATTGAATAGTTGGGGCAGAGGCTATATTGCCCACAAAGCCTAAAATATTTATTATCTGGTCCTTTAAAGAAATAATTTGCTGACCCTTACCTTAGGATGTTGTCCATGTCTACATGGTTCAAGCTAGATAATCACCACAACTTTACTCCAGCAATGGGATGGAGGAATGAGGAGTGCAGGACAGCCAATTTCCTTTTCAAAAGATTTAATCCTCTCTTGTCTCATTGGCCAGAACTTAGGTATCTTTTTCTTTTATTGTTCTAATTTCTTCAACTTTATTTTCCAGCTTTAGTTTCATTATATGTATATAATATGGTTTGGCTCTGTGTCCCTGCCCAAATCTTATGTCGAATTGTAATACCCAATGTTGGAGGAGGGGCCTGCAAGGAGGTGGTTGGATCATGAGGGTGGACTTCCCCCTCGCTGTTCTCATGATAGTGAGTTCCCAGGAAATCTGGTTGTTTAAAAGTGTGTAGCACCTCCCCCTTCTTTCTCTTCCTCCTGCTCTGGCCATGTAAGACGCGCCTGCTTCCCCTTCACCTTCTGCCACGATTGTAAGTTTCCTGAGGCCTCCACAGTCATGCTTCCTGTACGCCTGTGGAACTATGAACCAATTAAACCTATTTTCTTTATAAATTACCCAGCCTCAGGTAGTTTTTTATAGCAGTGCGAGAATGGACACACACACACACACATACATAATTTAGATATATAATATATATATTCATTTATGCTATCCAGTTTTTAATTTCTAAGAGCCCTTCATTTTTCAATCTTTAAATGTTCCTTTTCTAG
The DNA here is from genome assembly GCF_049350105.2 of Macaca mulatta. Lineage (NCBI taxonomy): Eukaryota > Metazoa > Chordata > Mammalia > Primates > Cercopithecidae > Macaca > Macaca mulatta. Next base: position 130,731,650 of record NC_133426.1, read on the forward strand.
AACCCTGTTTTGTTTTGTGGATGCTGTTTTCTTATCTCCATCTATCTTGATATTTAACGATATTTTAAAAGTCTTCCCCAAATCATCTCTTTCCTCCAAATCGCTTTTTTAAAATTTTTATTGTAAATAAAAACAGATGCAGAATATAAACAAAACAAACATATATAGCTCAGTGAAGGACTGTATGAAAACATCCTTTTAACTATCACCCAGATCACTAAACAGAACTTAGCCAACTACCCCAGAAGCCCTTCCACGTTCTCCATTCCAATGACGACTTCCTGATTCCCATTCTAAGTAACCACTATCCTGATTTTTGGTGTAATCACTATCTTACGTTTTAAAAATAGTCTTACCAAATCTGCACATTTTGATATATCTTTTTAAGTCTTTTAAAATCTGTTAGTTCACCCTTCAGATCTTTCTCTTCTTTATAATTTAGCTGTTGAACTCAGAGAATAACATCTGTAATTTCTCATAATCTGAGTTTTGCTAATTTCACATTTATGTGGAGTCCACCACATTTTTCTGTCCTTTGTGTTTTTGACAAATTGGCAGGTGGATCCAGAGACTGCATCAGACTCAGATTTGATTTCTTTGGCAAAATTTTAGGTGGTGTTTGGCCAGACTATGGGAGGCAAATAGTGTCTGGTTGTCTCTTTTTTTGTGATATGAACAGATATTAATGCTTAATGCCTATATTTATCAAGTCACGGAGGTTGTAAAGTTGTGGTATTTTAATTCTATAGTGTTTCCTACTCATTAGTTGAAATAGTTTTATATAGAACAATTATCCTCATCTACTATTGGGTTACCCAACAGTACAGTTCATATGATTCAAACATATTAGACGGGTTTCCATCCTTTGTAACTTTTATTAGTTTGGCTAAGCTGGAATTACGTTTTCCAGAATCCCCTTCCCTCCATGGCACCAGGTGAGAGTTGGCCAAAAGAGAAATTTGTGCAAGATTTGGAAGACAGAAATGAAGTAACTGTTTCACTCTCTGAAGGTCGTTGTTACATGCAGCGAGAACTAGACATAGAGGTGCCTGCTGGTTCCAACTTATGCTTGCTTTTCTCCATTCAGAGTCCAGCTCTTCTTCCCAATTGCCAGTAAGAGTGAGTAAACCCAGGCTAGTATTACAGGTTGCCAGATAAGATGCAGGACACAGAGTTAAATTTGAATTTTAGATACACTATATTTATTAGTATAAGTATGGCCCATGCTCTATATACACATGTATATATATGTTTTACATATGTGTGGTTTTATGCATATTTCACACATATAATTTACATACATATTTTACACACATTGTAAATATACACATACAGTATGTGTGCACGCATGCATGTGCAAAATCTGGCTACCCTACCCTAGATCCACCACTAGATGCAGAGGGAAACAGCTTTCCAGAGACTTCTCTATCAGCAATCCTTTCCATTCCCACTCTGGCAACTGGATACGTCTGACTGTTTAGTGACTTTCCTCTGATCTTCTAACTCTCTCTGGTCCTTACTTTCCCAGCCGCTTTCCCAATTATGTATGTTTGACCCTTGAATAACACGTGTCTGAAATGTGTGGGTCCACTTATATGTGGATAATTTTCAACCAAACACAGGGATGTGAAACACTCCTATACAGAGTGCTGACTTTTCATATATGTGGGTTTCACAGGACTGACTGCGGAACTTGAGTATATTTGGATTTTGGCATACACTGGGGATCCTGAAACTAATTCCATGCATATAGCCAGGGATGACTGTAGTTTTATTACTATAACAAATATCTTCCTCCATCATACTCATAATGGTTCAGTTTTCCTGGCTAAATCCTGACTAATACAATCCTGCAAATACAACCAAGGCTTTCATGCCTTGTCCATAAGGTAGACTGTAAAATTTGAAAACCAAGTAAAACAGTGTATATATTTATATGATTATTCAATTCTGAGTCATGTAATGTTGGGCCAAGAAATGCCAAGACAGTCAGTGTACTAAAATTACATCACATCCTCTATGGATCCTAATCATTTTTTTTTTTCTGAGATAATGTGTCACTCTGTTACCCAGGCTGGAGTGCAGATCAAGGCTCACTGCATTATCTACCCCCCAGGCTCAAGTTATCCTTCTACCTTAGCCTCCTGAGTATCTGGGACCACAAGCATGCACTACCAAGCCAGGCTAATTTTTCTATTTTTTGTAGAGATGGGGATTTGCCATGTGATGTGGTTTGGCTCCGTGTCCCCACCCAAATCTCATGTTAGGTTGTGATCCTCATGTTGGAGAAGTGGCCTGGTGGGAGGTGATTGGATCATGGAGGTGGACTTCCCCATTGCTGTTCTCATAGTGAGTTCTCAAAAGATCTGGCAGTTTAAAGATCTGTGGCACTTCCCCCTTGGTTCTCTCTCTCCTGCCAGTCATGTGAAGATGTACTTGCTTCCCCCTTTGCCCTCCTCCATGATTGTATGTTTTCTGAGGCCTCCCCAGCCATGCCTCCTTTACAGCCTGTGGAACTGTGAGTCAATTAAACCTTTTTTTCTTCATAAATTACCTAGTCTCAGGTAGTTCTTTATAGCAGCATGAGAACAGAATAATATACCATGTTGGTTTTGAATTCCTGGGTTCCAGTGATCCTCCTGCCTCAGACTCCCAAAGTTCTGGGATTATAGGAGTGAGCCACTGCACCTGGCCTGGATCCTAGTCTTAAGGTGAAATGGATATTCTCTATGTGGGTGTTTTATGGTATTTTCTTAAATCCATCAATTGAATAAAACCTGTTCTATTTCAGTTTGCTTGATGTTTGGATCACGATTTTTCTGTACATTTAAAAACTTTTCCTGGAGTTTTCTTTTATTTATTTCTCTCCTCATCCTCTGCCCCTTTCTTTTGTCATTAGAATTTTGAAAAAAAAAAGCCAGATGAAGTATTGGAGAGTATATAAAATCCAATTTGTTGTTACTTAAATATCTAAAGCATTGCAGCCCTGTTAGGATAGAAAATATTAAGAAGACAGAATGAGACAATCAAGTGGTGAAGCAACCTGGATGTGGGGGTATAGACTCAAATTAGAAGGAAAAATTAGGAGTGTATAAGTTGAATTCAGTTTTTTGTATTTGGGCTATGAGAGCACACCACTGGAAAATCTGAACATGAGGGTTTCTACTAGCATGATGACTATTAGAAAAAGCACTCAAGTTTTCCATCCACATTGCAGAAGGTATTAGAATCCCAGGTCCCAGCCAAAAACTCTGGTCAATAAACAGATTAAATCCTGTGTGATAGTGATCCCAATTTTGGGAAAGTATTATTACTTCCATAGTGGGTACCTTTTTAATGTTGGGAAAGCTTAGAATTAAGTATAGACATCATTAAATAAATGAAAATGAAAACACCTGTACATTCATGTTAAGTTCAGAAATGGTGTTTTTGTAATCATTGAGGCAATTTGTATATGTGGTGTTTTAAACATTTGTAATGTTTAAGATAATTTGACATATAAAATTATCTATCAGATTAGTTTTATGATTCCAACTGAGTAATTGATTTTATACTTGTGTTTTCATCTTGAAAAGAAGAAGAATGCTCTAAGTTTCTAAGCAGTATTAGAATGTTCACACAGACTTAAAGATTCACCCATATTTATAAATTTCATTTATTGTATTTACTAGAATTGTTTAAGTACTTGTTTAATTGTTTAGTGCTTGCTAGGGTCATTTTAAGTATTTAAAAAGAAAATTAGACATATTAAATGTACAAATGCAGCTGAAAATGTTTAAGAGAATTTAGTTAAGTTAGAAATTGGACTGACTAATAAGTAGAATAATATTTGTAAATTTAAATTAAAAGTTAAGGGAAAACCTAGCTTTTAAATTTCCTAATTTAAACAAATTGAAATTAAACAAACAATGTAATCATAGTCTTTGTGTGTGTGTGTGTGTGTGTAGAAGTCACCTTTAATCACACTAAGAAACTTGCATTGTCAGTTTCTTCTAACTTTATTTAACTTTGTAATATCTTGAGATTTTTTTTTTCTCCCAAACTTATCACTATGCCATTTATCCCATTGAAGGCACATTTCTTTTTTAGATTCTCTGTTTTCCTGTTCTGATCTGGTCCGATTGTTCCTGAGGCCTGCTGCACAGCTATAATACCAGAACTTCCCTCTCTTGCTTTTCTCAGATAAATCCACTGTTTTCTACATCAGGTGTGACCAAGACTGCAAGTTGCCCTTCAATTTCCATTCTCCCTTTCTAAAATAGTGACAAATCCCTTCATTTTTAGATGGGCAAATAAAGATAAGTTCTGGCATTTCTTGCAGGTAGGTGTGACTATGTTACTAAGTTCTGGCCAATGGGATACAAGTGGAAGTAACACTTGCAATTTCCAGATTGTGCCCTTCTTAACCCACTTCATCCTGTTGCCTGGAACATAGATGTATGAGGGTATACCAGCCTGGAACATGCATATGAGAGGAACAATTTAGGTAAGATAAAACAACAGGATGAAAGAAGCCCAAATTCCTGATACTGTGGATTCCTGGTTGCTCATTCACATTGTTTAATTAAACAAAATATTTCAACCCTTTCTTTTGAAATAATTTTTAACTTAAAAAAAGTTGTAAAAATAGTACAATGAATTCTTATATATATGTAAATGTCTTACATATAACAAAAGCACAATTATCAAAATTAGGAAATTGATATTGATAAAACACTCTGATTTCATCAATGGAATTTATTCAGATTTCACCAATTGACAACTAATGTCATTTTCCTGGTCTAGAATACAATCCAGGACCATATGATGTATTTAGTTGTTAAGTCCACTTTAATGTGACAGTTCCTCAGTGTTTCATTGCCCTTCATGACCTAACACTTTAAAAGAGGACAGTCCAGTTATTTTGTAAAATGCCACTTTATTTGGGTTTGTCTGATATTTCTTTATGATTAAATTTGGGTTATGCATTTTGGATAGAAATAACAAGTGATGTTGAGTCATCAGTACATCATATCAGGAGGCACATGATGTTGCTTTGTTCCATTACTGGTAATGTTAGTTTTGATTGTGTAGTAAAGTTGCCCATGTATTTTTAAAATTGTGTTTAAAATACAGTCAAATTCTAACAGATGTTATACAAAGAACAGCTGGTACCATTCCTACTGAAACTATTCCAAAAAATTGAGGAGGAGGGACTCCTCCCTAACATATTCTATGAGGTCAGCAGCATCCTGATGCCAAAACCTGGCAGAGACACAACAAAAAAAGAAAACTTTAGGCCAATATCCTTGATGAATATCAGTGCAAATAGCCACAACAAAATACAGGCAAAATGAATCCAGTAACACATCAAAAGCTTGTTTACCACAATCAAGTAGGCTTTATCCCTGGGATGCAAGGTTGGTTCAACATATGAAAATCAATAAATGTGATTCATCACATAAATAGAACTAAAGACAGAAACCACATGATTACCTTAATAGATGCAGAAAAGGCTTTTGATAAAATTCAATATCCCTTCATGTTAAAAATTCTCAATAAGCTAGGTATTGAAAGAATACACCACAAAATAATAATAGCTATCTATGACAAACCGATAGCCAACATCATACTGAATGGACAAATGTTGGAAGCATTCCCCTTGAAAGCTGGCACAAGACAATGTGCCTCTCTCACTACTCTTATTCAATATAGTATTGGAATTCCTGGACAGAGCAATCAGGCAAGAGAAAGAAATAAAGAACACCCATATAGAAAGAGAGGAAATCATACTATCACTGTTGGCAAATGACTTGATTCTGTATCTAGAAATCCCCATAGTCTCAGCCCAAAAGCTCCTTGATATGATAAACAACTTTAGCAAAGTTTCAGGATACAAAATCAATGTACAGAAATCACTAGCATTCCTATACAACAACAAAAGCCAAGCTGAGATCCAAATCAGGAAAGTGATACCATTCACAATTGCCACAAAAAGTATAAAATACCTAGGAATACAGGAAATTAGGGAGGTGAAATGTCTCTACAATAAGAATTACAAAACACTGCTGAAAGAAATCAGAGATGACACAAACAAATGGCCAAACATTCCATGCTCATGGTTGGAAAGAAAAACTATCATTAAAATGGCCATACTACCCGAAGCAATTTATCGATTCAATGCTACTCCTGTCAAACTACCAATGACATTCTTCACAGAGCTAGAAAAAATCATTTTCATATTCATATGGAACTAAAAATGATCCCAAATAGCCAAGGTAATCCTAAGCAAAAAAACAAAAACAAAAATAAAACAAAACGAAACAAAAACAAAAGTAGAAACATCATGCTACCCAACTTCAAACTATACCACAGGACTACAATAACCAAAACAGCATGGTACTGGTAGAAGAGTGACACGTAAACCAATGGAATAGAACAGAGAGCCCCGAAATAAGGCTGCACATTTACAACCATCTAATCTTCAACAAAGCTGACAAAAACAAGCAATGGAGAAAGGACTCCCTATTCAAGAAGTCATGCTGGGATAACTGGCCAACTATATGCAGAAGATTGAAACTGGACCCCTTCCTTATACCATATATAAAAATCAACTCAAGATGAATTGAAGACTTAAATATAAAAGCCAAAAGTGTAAAAACTCTGGAGGACAACCTAGGCAATCCCATTCTGGACATAGGAATAGGCAAAGATTTCACGATGAAGATGCCAAAAGCAGTCGCCACAGAAGCAAAAATTGACAAATGGTGTCTAATTAAACTAAAGTGCTTCTGCACAGCAAAAGAAACTATATAAACAGAGTAAACAGATAGCCTACAGAATGAGAGAAAGTATTTGCAAACTATGCAACTGACAAAGGTCTAATATCCAGCATCTATAAGGAACTTAAACAAATTTGCAAGAAACAAAAAAACCATTGAAAAGTAGGCAAAGGATATGAACAGACATTTTTCAAAAGGAGAAATGCCTGTGGCTAACAAGCATATGAAAAAATGCTCAATATCAGGGGTGCACCCAAGATGGCCAAATAGGAACAGCCCCAGCCTCCAGCTCCCAGCATGAGCGACACAGAAGATGGGTGATTTCTGCATTTTCAACTGAGGTACCAGGTTCATCTCACTGGGGCCTGTCGGACAGTTGGCGCTTGTCCGTGGGTGCAGCCTGACCAGCGAGAGCTGAAGCAGGGTGAGGAATTGCCTCACCTGGGAAGCACAAGGGGGAAGGGAATTCCTTTTCCTAGCCAAAGGAAACTGAGACACACAACAGTTTCTGGAAAATCGAGTAACTCCCACCCTAATACTGCACTTTACCAAGGGTCTTAGTAAACGGCACACCAGGAGATTATATCCCACACCTGGCCCAGAGGGTCCCACGCCCACGGAGGCTCCCTCATTGCTAGCACAGCAGTCTGAGATCTAACTGCAAGGCAGCAGTGAGGCTGGGGGAGGGGCACCCACCATTGCTGAGGCTTAAGTAGATAGACAAAGCTGCCGGGAAGCTAGAATTGGATGGAGCCCACCACAGCTCATGGAGGCCAGCCTGCCTCTGTAGACTCCTCCTCTGGGGACAGGGCATAGCTAAACAAAAAGCAGCAGAAACCTCGGCAGAGGTAAATGCCCCTGTCTGACAGCTTTGAAGAGAGCAGTGGATCTCCCAGCACAGAGGTTGAGATCTGAGAATGGACAGACTGCCTGCTCAAGTGGGTCCCTGACCCCTGAGTACGCTAACTGGGAGACATCTCCCACTAGGTGCAGACCGACACCTCACACCTCACATGGTGGGGTACACCCCTGAGACGAAGCTTCCAGAGCAAGAATCAGACAGCAACACTCACTGTTCAGCAATATTCTATCTTCTGCAGCCTCTGCTGCTGATACCCAGGCAAACAGGGTCTGGAGTGGATCTCAAGTGAACTCCAACAGACCTAGAGCTGAGGGTCCTGACTCTTAGAAGGAAAACTAACAAACAGAAAGGACACCCGCACCAAAACCCCATCAGTACATCACCATCATCAAAGACCAAAGGCAGACAAAACCACAAAGATGGGGAAAAAGCAGGGCAGAAAAGCTGAAAATTCAAAAAATCAGAGCACATCTCCCCCTCCAAAGGAACGCAGCTCATCGCCAGCAACGGACCAAAGCTGGATGGAGAATGACTTTGATGAGTTGAGAGCAGAAGGCTTCAGTCAATCAAACTTCTCAGAGCTAAAGGAAGAACTATGTACCCAGCGCAAAGAAACTAAAATCCTTGAAAAAAGAATGGATGAATGGATAACTAGAATAATCAGTGCAGAGAAGACCTGAAAAGAACTGATAGAGATGAAAACCATAACATGAGAACTACGTGACAAATGCACAAGCTTCAGTAACTGACTCGATCAACTGGAAGAAAGAGTATCAGAGATTGAAGATCAAATGAATGAAATGAAGTGAGAAGAGAAGTATAGAGAAAAAAGAGTAAAATGAAATGAAGAAAGCCTCCAAGAAATATGGGATTATGTGAAAAGACTAAATCTATGTCTGATTGGTGTGCCTGAAAGTGACAGGGAAAATGGAACCAAGTTGGAAAACATTCTGCAGGATATCATCCAGGAGAACTTCCCCAACCTAGTAAGGCAGGCCAACATTCAAATTCAGGAAATACAGAGAACGCCACAAAGATACTCCTCAAGAAGAGCAACTCCAAGACACATAATTGTCAGATTCACTGAAGTTGAAATGAAGGAAAAACTGTTAAGGGCAGCCGGAGAGAAAGGTCGGGTTACCCACAAAGGGAAACCCATCAGACTAACAGCAGATCTCTCGGCAGAAACTCTCCAAGCCAGAAGAGAGTGGGGACCAATATTCAACATTCTTAAAGAAAAGAATTTTCAACCCAGAATTTCATATCCAGCCAAACTAAGCTTCATAAGTGAAGGAGAAATAAAGTCCTTTACAGACAAGCAAATGCTTAGAGATTTCATCACCACCAGGCCTGCCCTACAAGAGATCCTGAAGGAAGCACTAAAAATAAAAAAGAACAACAGGTACCAGCCATTGCAAAAACATGTCAAAATGTAAAGTCCATTGATGCTAGGAAGAAACTGCATCAACTAGCAAGCAAAATGACCAGCTAATATCATAATGACAGGATCCAGTTCACACATAACAATATCAACCTTAAATGTAAATGGACTAAATGATCCAATTAAAACACACAGAATGGCAAACTGGATAAAGAGTCAAAACCCGTCAGTTTGCTGTATTGAGGAGACCCATCTCACATGCAGAGACACACATAGGCTCAAAATAAAGGGATGGAGGAAGATCTACCAAGCAAATGGAAAAAAAAAAAAAAAGCAGGGGTTGCAATCCTAGTCTCTGATAAAAGAGACTTTAAACCATCAAAGATCAAAAGAGACAAAGAAGGCCATTACATAATGGTAAAGGAATCAATTCATCAGGAAGAGCTAACTGTCCTAAATATATATGCACCCAATACAGGAGCACCCAGATTCATAAAGCAAGTCCTTAGAGACTTACAAAGAGACTTAGACTCCCATACAATAATAATGGGAGACTTTAACACCCCACTGTCAACATTAGACAGATCAATGAGACAGAAAGTTAACAAGGACATCCAGGAATTGAACTCAACTCTGAACCAAGCAGAGCTAATAGAAATCTACAGAACTCTCCACCACAAATCAACAGAACATACATTCTTCTCAGCACCACATCACACTTATTCCAAAACTGACCACATAGTTGGAAGTAAAGCACTCCTCAGCAAATGTAAAAGAACAGAAATTATAACAAACTGTCTCTCAGACCACAGTGCAATCAAACTAGAACTCAGGACTAAGAAACTTAATCAAAACCGCTCAACTACATGGAAACTGAACAACCTGCTCCTGAATGACTACTGGGTACATAACGAAATGAAGGCAGAAATAAAGATGTTCTTTGAAACAAATGAGAACAAATATACAACATACCAGAATATCTGGGACACATTTAAAGCTTTGTGTAGAGGGAAATTTATAGCACTAAATGCCCACAAGAGAAAGCAGGAAAGATCTAAAATTGACACCCTAACATCACAATTAAAAGAACTAGAGAAGCAAGAGCAAACACATTCAAAAGCTAGCAGAAGGCAAGAAATAACTAAGATCAGAGCAGAACTGAAGGAGATAGAGACACAAAAAACCCTCCAAAAAATCAAGGAATCCGGGAGCTGGTTTTTTGAAAATATCAACAAAATTGATAGACCGCTAGCAAGACTAATAAAGAAGAAAAGAGAGAAGAATCAAATAGACGCAATAAAAAATGATAAATGGGGATATCACCACCAACCCCACAGAAATACAAACTACCATCAGAGAATAGTGTAAACACCTCTATGCAAATAAACTAGAAAACCTAGAAGAAATGGATAATTTCCTGGACACTTACACTCTTCCAAGACTAAACCAGGAAGAAGTTGAATCCCTGAATAGACCAATAGCAGGCTCTGAAATTGAGGCAATAATTAATAGCCTACCAACCAAAAAAAGTCCAGGACCAGACGGATTCACAGCCGAATTCTACCAGAGGTACAAGGAGGAGTTGGTACCATTCCTTCTGAATCTATTCCAATCAATAGAAAAAGAGGGAATCCTCCCTAACTCGTTTCACGAGGCCAACATCATCCTGCTACCAAAGCCTGACAGAGATACAACAAAAAAAGAGAATTTTAGACCAATATCCCTGATGAACATCAATGCAAAAATCCTCAATAAAATACTGGCAAACCGAATCCAGCAGCACATCATAAAGCTTATCCACCATGATCAAGTGGGCTTCATCCCTGGGATGCAAGGCTGGTTCAACATACGCAAATCAATAAACGTAATCCAGCATATAAACAGAACCAAAGACATAAACCACATGATTATCTCAATAGATGCAGAAAAGGCCTTTGACAAAATTCAACAGCCCTTTATGCTAAAAACTCTCAGTAAATTCAGTATTGATGAAACATATCTCAAAATAATAAGAGGTATTTATGACACACCCACAGCCAATATCATACTGAATGGGCAAAAACTGGAAGCATTCCCTTTGAAAACTGGCACAAGACAGGGATGCCCTCTCTCACCACTCCTATTCAACATAGTGTTGGAAGTTCTGGCTAGGGCAATCAGGCAAGAGAAAGAAATCAAGGGTATTCAGTTAGGAAAAGAAGAAGTCAAATTGTCCCTGTTTGCAGATGACATGATTGTATATTTAGAAAACCCCATTGTCTCAGCCTCAAATCTCCTTAAGCGGATAAGCAACTTCAGCAAAGTCTCAGGATACAAAATCAATGTGCAAAAATCACAAGCATTCTTATACACCAGTAACAGACAAACAGAGAGCCAAATCATGAATGAACTCCCATTCACAATTGCTTCAAAGAGAATCAAATACCTAGGAATCCAACTTACAAGGGATGCAAAGGACCTCTTCAAGGAGAACTACAAAACACTGCTCAGTGAAAAAGAAGAGGACACAAACAAGTGGAAGAACATACCATGCTCATGGATAGGAAGAATCAATATTGTGAAAGTGGCCATACTGCCAAAGGTAATTTATAGATTCAATGCCATCCCCATTAAGCTACCAATGACTTTCTTCACAGAATTGGAAAAAACTGCTTTCAAGTTCGTATGGAACCAAAAAAGACCCCACATTGCCAAGACAATCCTAAGTCAAAAGAACAAAGCTGGAGGCATCACGCTACCTGACTTCAAACTATACTACAAAGCTACAGTAACCAAAACAGCATGGTACTGGTACCAAAACAGAGATATAGACCAATGGAACAGAACAGAGTCCTCAGAAATAATACCACACATCTAAAGCCATCTGATCTTTGACAAACCTGAGAGAAACAAGAAATGGGGAAAGGATTCCCTATTTAATAAATGGTGCTGGGAAAATTGGCTAGCCATAAGTAGAAAGCTGAAACTGGATCCTTTCCTTACTCCTTATACGAAAATTAATTCAAGATGGATTAGAGACTTAACTGTTAGACCTAAAACCATAAAAACCCTAGAAGAAAACCTAGGTAATACCATTCAGGACATAGGCATGGGCAAGGACTTCATGTCTAAAACACTAAAAGCAACGGCAACAAAAGCCAAAATTGACAAATGGGATCTAATTAAACTAAAGAGCTTCTGCACAGCAAAAGAAACTACCATAAGAGTGAACAGGCAACCTACAGAATGGGAGAAAACTTCTGCAATCTACTCATCTGACAAAGGGCTAATATCCAGAACCTATAAAGAACTCAATCAAATTTACAAGAAAAAAAACAACCCCATCAAAAAGTGGGCAAAGGATATGAACAGACATTTCTCAAAAGAAGACATTCATACAGCCAAGAGACACATGAAAAAATGCTCATCATCACTCGCCATCAGAGAAATGCAAATCAAAACCACAATGAGATACCATCTCACACCAGTTAGAATGGCAATCATTAAAAAATCAGGAAACAACAGGTGCTGGAGAGGATGTGGAGAAATAGGAACACTTTTGCACTGTTGGTGGGACTGTAAACTAGTTCAACCATTGTGGAAAACAGTGTGGCAATTCCTCAAGGATCTAGAACTAGGAATACCATTTGACCCAGCCATCCCATTACTGGGTATATACCCAAAGGATTACAAATCATGCTGCTATAAAGACACATGCACACGTATGTTTATTGCAGCACTATTCACAATAGCAAAGACTTGGAATCAACCCAAATGTCCATCAGTGACAGACTGGATTAAGAAAATGTGGCACATACACACCATGGAATACTATGCAGCCATAAAAAAGGATGAGTTTGTGTCCTTTGTAGGGACATGGATGCAGGTGGAAACCATCATTCTGAGCAAACTATCCCAAGAACAGAAAACCAAACACCGCGTGTTCTCACTCATAGGTGGGAATTGAACAATGAGATCACTTGGACACAGGAAGGGATCATCACACACCAGGTCCTATTGTGGGGAGGGGGTAGGGGGAGGGATAGCATTAGGAGATATACCTAACGTAAATGACGAGTTAATGGGTGCAGCACACCAACGTGGCACAAGTATACATATGTAACAAACCTGCACGTTGTGCACATATATCCTAGAACTTAAAGTATATATATAAGAAAAAAGCAAGAAAGCAAGAGAAATAAAGAAATATTTAAATACTTCAATATTTTAGATTTTTGCCATCATAAAAAAAAAGAAAAAAAGAAAAAATGCTCAATATCATTATATCATTAGAGTAGTGCAAATTACAACCACAATGAGATACTGTCTGACACCAGTTTGAATGGCTGTTATTAAAAAGTCAAAAAATAGCAGATGCTGCTGGGTTTGCAGAGAAAAGGGAACACTTATATGCTGTTGGTAGGAGTGTAAATTAGTTCAGCCACTCCGGAAACAGTGTGGTGATTCCTCAAAGACCTAACAGCAGAATACCATTAGACCTTGCAATCTCATTACCGATATATACCCAAAAGAGTATAGATAGTTCTACCATAAACACACATGCACGTGTATGTGCACTGTAGCACTATTCACAATTGTGAAGACATGGAATCAACCATCAGTTCCATACTGGATAAAGAAACTGTGATACATGTATACACCATGGAGTACTATGCAGTCATACATATACACCATGGAATACTATGCAGCCATAAAAAAGAATGAGATCATGACCTCTGCAGGAACATGGATGAAGCTGGAAGCCATTATCCTTAGCAAACTAATGCAGGAACAGGTAACCAAATACTGCATGTTCTCACTTATAAGTGGGAGCTAAATGATGAGAACTTATGAACACAAAGAAGGAAACAATAGATACTGGTGTCTACTTGAGGGTGGAGGTTGGGAGGAGGGAGAGGAGCAGGAAAGATAACTATTGGGTACTGGGCTTAATTCCTGGGTGATGATGACATAATCTGTACAACAAACCCCTGCTATGAGTTTACGTATGTTACAAACCTTCCCATGTGACTCCAAACCTAAAATAGAAGTTTAAAAAATTGTGTTAAAATGCATGCAACATAAAATTTGTCATTTGAGTATTCAATTCAGTGATATTTGAGTACATCTGCAATGTGCAATGTTTAGTCCTAGAACATTTTTATCACCTGAAATGGAAACCTCATGCCCACGAGAGCAGTCACTACCCATTCCTCACTCTCCCAAGCCTTAGCCGCCACTAATCTGTTTCTGTCTCTGTGAACTTGCTTACTCTGAATATTTAATATAAATGCAAGAATACAATATATGGCCTTTTGTTTCTGGCTTCTTTCTCTCAGCATATTGTTTCAAAGTTCATCCATGTTGTTACATGTATCAGTACTTTATTGATTTTAGTAGTTGGTTATGTTTCATTGAATGGTTATTGCCCATCTTGTTTGTCCATTCATCAGCTAATGGATATTTGGGTTGTTACCTTTTGGCTATTACAAAACAATTCTGCTCTGAAGATTTGTTACAAGTTTCTATGTGACCATAGATTTTTAGTTCTCTTGGGTATATACCTAGAAGCAGAATTGCTGGGTTATATGATAATTCTGTGTCCAGTGTTACTGAGGAACAACCAAATAATTTTCCACAGTGGATGCACCATTTTCTTTCCCACCAGGGAATGAGTGAGGGTGATAATTTCTCCATGTCCTTTTCTGTTTTTTGATTGTAGCCATTCTAGTGGGTGGGAAGTGGTATTTCATTGTGGTTTTGATTTGCACCTCCCTAATGACGAATGATGTTGAGCATCTTTTCTGTATGATTGGTAATCATATGTCTACTTTCATTTCTGATTTTAGCGGTTTCTATTTTCTCTCTTTTTTCTTAGTCAGTGTTGCTAAAGGTTTGTCCATTTTGTGGATCTTTTCAAAGAACAAACTTTTGATTTTATTGATTTACTTCATAGTTTTTAATATACTATTTCATTTATATCTGCCTTAAAATTTATTATTTCCTTCCATCTACTATTGTTTATTTGAAAGCATGTTGTTTAATTTCTACATTTTTTTGTGTTATTGATTTTTAGGTTTATTTTATTGCAGTCAGAGAAGATATTTTGTATGGTTTTAATATTTTAACATTTATGGAGACTTATTTTGTAGCCTACCATATGGTTTATTCTGGAGAATACTCTACTTGCACTTGAGAAGAATATATATTCTGCTATTTTTTGCATGGTCTAGTTGGTTTTGTTAGGTCTAGTTGGTTTATAGTGTTATCCTCTATATATTTATCGATCTTTTGTCTACTTGTTCTATCCACGATTGGAAGGGGGATATTGAAAAGTTTTTTATTGTACACCTATTTTTTCTTCCATTCTGTTAATTTTTGCTTCATATATTTTGGGACTCTGATGTTAGGTATGTATACATTTATAATTGTCATACCTTATTGATAGGTTGACTCTTTTTATCAATATATAAAATCCCTTTTTGTCTCATAATAATTTTTGACTTAAAGACTCTTTTGTCTGATATTTGTATAGCTACCAGAGCTCTCTTTTGGTTACTATTTACATGGAATATCTTTTTTTGCATGGAATATCTTTTACCATCCTTTCACTTTCAGCCTATTTTTATCTTTACCTCTAAAGTAAATCTCTTATAGACAGCATATAGTTTGGGTAATGTGATTCTTTCCATTCTTCCACTCTGTCTTTTAATTGCTAAGTATAATCCCTTTGCATTTAATGTAATTACTGATGAGGAAGGACTTACTTCTGTCATTTTCCTATGTATTTTCTATACATCTTATATCCTTTTTGTTCCTCAGCTCCTTCATCACTGCTTTTTCTTTTTTTCTTTTTCTTTCTTTCTTTCTTTTTCTTTTTTTTTTTTTTTTTTTTTTGAGACAGAGTTTCGCTCTGTTGCCCAAGCTGGAGTGCAGTGGCACCGTCTTTGCTAACTGTAACCTCTGCCTCCTGGGTTCAAGTGATTCTCCTGCCTCAGCCTCCTGAGTAGCTGGGATTCCAGGCGCATGCCACCACGCCTGGCTAATTATTGCATTTTTAGTAGAGACGGGGTTTCTCTGTGTTGGTCAGGCTGGTCTCGAACTCCTGACCTCAGGTGATTTGCCTGCCTCGGCCTCCCAAAGTGCTGGGATTACAGGGGTGAGCCACTGTGCCCAGCCCATTACTGCCTTCTTTTGTGTTTAGTTGATTTTTTCAGTGTACCATACTTTCTCATTTCTTTTTCTGTATATTTCTCAGTTACCTTCTTAGTAGTTATCCTAAGAATAACAATTAATATGTTAAATTTATAAGAAACAAGTGTGTGAATTAATATTAACCTGGCTTCAATAGTATTAAAAACTTGTATATACATCTCTGCTCCCATATAGGGCCATCCTTCCCTCTTTATGCAAATAATGTCACAAATTACATCTTATACATTGTGTGCACATTAGCATAGATTTATAATTATTGTTTTATGCATGTGTCTTTTAAATCACTTAGGTAAAAAAGAGGCATTACAAACCGAAAATACAATAATATTAGATCTCCCCAGTTTTATTTTCATATAATTGAGAAATAAATATTATATATATTGAAGGTGTACAACATGCTTTTTTAATATATGTATTCTACATTTACCTATGTAGTGGCATTTACCAGTATTCTTTATTTCTTCATAGGGCTTCAAGTTACTGTCCAGTGTGTGCTTTCATTTCAGGCTAAAGAACTCCTTTTAGTATTTCTTATAGGACAGGGATACAAGCAATGAACTTCCTCAGCTTTTGCATATTGGAGAATATCTTAATTTCTACTTCATTTTTGACGGATACTTTTGTCAAATACAGAATTATTGATTGACCAGTTATTTTTTTGTTTCAGAGGCACTTTAAATATTTCATAATACTGCCTTCTGGGCTTTATGGTTTCTGAAGTGAAATTGGCTGTTAATCTTTTTGAGGATCCTTTATGTGTAATAAGTCACTCTTGGTGATTTCAAGATTCTCTCTTTGTCTTTCAACAATTTGATTACTAAGTGTTTTGGTGAGTTTAAATGTTTTACTGAGTTTATCCTACTAGATATAAATTGAGTTTCTTGGATGTTTAGATTCATATATTTCATCAAATTTGGGAATTTGGGGCCATTATTTCTTCAAATTTTCTTTCTGTTCATTTCTGTTTTAAAAAATTTTAATATATTTATTTATTTTGAGAGTGGGTTATGAGACTGGCTAATTTTTCAATTTTTTTTTTGTAGAGACAAGTTTTGTCATGTTGCACGGGCTGGTCTCAAACTCGTGGGCTCAAGCGATCCACCTGCCTTGGCCTCCCAAAGTGCTGGGATTACAGGCATGAGTCATCGTGCCCAGCCTGTTCATTTCTTTCTGTCTTCTCCTTCTGAGACTCCTATTATGCCTAAGTTGACATACTGGATGATGTCCCACATGTCCTTTAGGCTCTATTCATTTTTTTAAATTCTTTTTTCCTTCTGCTCCTCAGACTGGATAATTTCAATGGGCTTGTCTTCAATTTCTGTCATTCATTCTTCTGCCTGCTCAAATCTGCTGTTGAATAGCTCTAGTGAAATTTTCGTTTTAGTTACTTTCTTTTAGGCACCAGAATTTCATTTTATTCCTTTTTAATAATTTCTTTTGTTTTAATTGGATTTATTCTTTTATTCTCTATTTGGTGACACAGTGTTCTCTTCGTTTCCTTTAGTTCTTTGTCCATGGTTTTCTTTAGCTCCATGAGCATGTTTAACACACTTGATTTAAAGTCTTGTCTAATAAGTCCATTTTCTTCGATTCCCTCAGGAACAGTTTCTGTTGTTGATCTCATATTTTCCTCATAACAGACCATACTTTCCTATTTCTTTGTATGCTTTATTTTATTTTTTTAAATTAGAGATGGGGTCTTGCTATGTTGAACAGGCTGGCCTCAAATTTCTGGCCTCAAGTGATTCTCCTATCTCGGCCTCCCAAAGTGCTGGGATTAGAGGCATAAGACATGAGTTACAATATTTTGTGGAAAACTAGACATTTTGAACATTATTATGTGGTAACTCAGGAGATTAGATTCTCACCCCTTCTCTTGAGTTTTTGTTGCTGCTTGCTTTATTTATGCTTATTTGTATAGTGCCTCTTCTAAACTATTTTTGTAAAGATGATATTCTTTGTTGTATGTGATCACTGAAGTATGTGGTCCATTAGCTTGGTGGTTAGTTATTATTTTGACAGGGTTTCCTTAAATGCTTAGAACAGGAGAAAGAAAAATCTTCTCTCAGTCTTGACATATTAGCTCTGTGTTGGGGCACTCATTCATAGCTTCACCACATTGCTTATAAGTCTGCCTCAGCCTTCACTTCATGCTTGTGCAGAGCCTAATGGTCATCCAGAGGTGAAAGCTTAGGGTCTTCTCTGGCTTTTTCTGTACATGTATCCATCCTTGGGTAGTCTTACAGTTTTCTCAATTTGTCAGTATATCCAGGAGCTTTAAAAAGTCATTTTACCCACATATAACCCCTTTCCTAATCTCTTCCCATGCTTCTTGGTCTATCTATTGCTTGTCCCCACTGTTGTTCCTCGGCACAGTCCACTGTGGCCAATACTTGTACCTTTACGTGTTTATGTTAAATGCCGCCTTAGAAGTTGTCCCAGCCCTGGGAATGCTCTGAGTCATGTAAAACAAAGGCAAGCCCATGTGCCTGTTCTTCAGTGGGCCACCAGATTGGTAGAAATGGACATCCAGAATTATTTGAGAAACAGTTCTGTATTGCTCTTTCTGGTACTAACAACCTTCACCAGGAGTGTGGGCTGCTATCCTTAGAGCCACTGCTGATCTGAGAGTTGGGGGATGGTAGGCAGGCCATTTTAAATGCTACATCCCTCTCTTACCCATGTTGCAGCCACTTCTTTCTTCACCATGCCTTCCCTAGTGATTGTACATTTTTGACTAGATTTCAGAGTTCTGCAAAAGTTGATTCTGACAGTTTTTGACAGTTTGTTAGTTGTTTTTGTGGATGGAGCACTGGAGTTCCCTTGCCATTTTCAGTGATATTACAATCCTGTTCTTTTTTTTTTTTTTTTCAGAGTCTCGCTCTTTTGCCCAGCCTGGAGTGCAGTGAAGCGATCTGGTCTCACTGCAACCTCCACCTCCTGGGTTTAAGTGAGTCTCCTGCCTCACCTTCCTGAGTAGCTGGAATTACAGGTGCCTGCCACCACGCCTGGCTAATTTTTTTATTTTTAGTAGAGATGCGGTTTCCCCATGTTGGCCAGGCTGGTCTTAAACTCTTGACCTTGTGATCCACCTGACTTGGCCTCCCAAAGTGCTGGGATTGCAGGCGTGAGCCACCACGCCTGGCCCCATTTATTTTTTTAAGAAAAATTACTGGGTAGCTGGTGTGGATTTTCCATTTGCTATTGCATAAAGCAGCTTTGTTTTCCAGGTACATCTCTCCACTGATGACTGACTGGGATATCTGACAGGGATGTCTTTATGTAGTAGGGTCGGGATGGGGCCTGGTTGCTTGGAAAGTTTTGTTTTGGGGTGAGTAGGCTGGAAATTGGCTGTTTGGCTATTAGCCTTCTAAATGCCTAGTGAGAAGGATATTTCTCTGAGACGCCTATATTCAAACCAAAAGTTTTAGCTTTATTGATAGCATTAATTTCTTTTCAGATAAAAGTCTTCTAGTTTTTGTTTGTTTTGTTGTTTGTTTGTTTGTTTTTTCTTGTTAGCAAATGCCAGTAAATGGTATTCTGGTAAGGAATTTGGGAGGAATATGGCAGTGGGGACTGATGCAACTGTTCTGTTTTACAAATCTTCAATTCCTCAATTTAAAGCCCCACTTCTCATTCCTGTTCCCCTCTGTACTTGCTGACTTACAGTCCAGAGTATCTCCAGGATTCTGCCAAATAGGCTGGCTCCCATCTCCTCTGGAGCTTCCTTATAACATTTTCTAGGCTGTGGTTTTATCTATCTGTTTCATCTGCCAACTCGCTCACATCTACTTTCCTTCTTCCAGAAACGTGTTGGGATCTCTTTTTGTTAGTAATTTCCTCAACTTCTGTCTAATTCTTTTTGCCCTTGGAGGTTTATTCCCTTATGTAGTGCTGTACTTTTATATTAAGGGAATCTAGGAGGCTTTGGGAGCAATGTATGTAGCTAGTCCACCATCTTGAACGGGGGACAACAAATAGTTTTGAGTACCTTCCCTGTACCGGGTACTATTCTAGGTGCTAGGAGTGTAAACATGAATGAAACTTATTTCATGGTATCAAGGAGCTCATAGTGTGGTGGCATAGGCAGTCGCATGCAATGGATATTAAAATGGGACTTGTCTCCAAAGCTGAAAACAAAGGGTATTAAGGGCTCACATATTCTAAAGAGAGGTGACACACCATTTTTACAGAACTTGCTAAAAAATAACTTCCAAAATATGATCTGTGTCCATTAAATGTCTTGAAGGCACATAAAGGAAGCTGGCGATTGACTGATAGGAGAGTGGTAGAGAAGATAGTTTTGAAGAGAGGTATGGGAATGCTATGGAGTTTCTCCTGCTCATGGGGGAGTGGAGGAGATGCTTCCCATTCACTTAAGTGGAAGGCGGCTACAAGAGAATCACTCCAGCATCTTGACATGTGTTCCCTGGGGATTGACATTTATAGGAACTGGCAACTTACTCGTACCTAAAAACGAAGTCTAGAGGTGAAAGAGGCTATGGCTACAGCAGCCTGTGAAAACAGAGGAAAGAGAGAGGGTTACATTTGCAGGGAGCTGTACTTCTGCCAGTGTATGGGCGAAGCTGTCTGTTTCCCAGGGGCCAGAGGTGGTCATCATGATAGAAAGTTAGAGTTGGATCATCTTATTAGGGGTCTCCCCTAAGAGGATTGCTTAGAGGTATGCAGTGATCCAAACAGAGGAATGGACTGATGGAAACCCGGGACAGAGGAGTTGAAAAGGGCCTGCCAGATGAAGTTGCCTAGGCCAGGAAAACTGCAGGTGAGAGATCTCCAGTGATGGGAGGCTCCAAGGAACCCTTTAGAGAAAGTGTCAGCTTTGGACATACGCCACACTCTTCAATCAATGCCAGGTTAAAATTTAACCAGTCAAGGAAAGCTCTTTTTTTGGCCCTTACTTTTTCTAGTCCTTCCCTGGCAGACTTCTTTCAACTCCTCTGTCCTAGGATTCCATCAGTTCATTCCTCTGTTGGAATCATTTCAGAGTTGGAACAGCATAGGGAGTGTGTGTGGTGGGGTGTGTGTGAGGAGGGATCAGATGAGGAAATGGACCAATGGGGAAGCCAACCATGCTCCAAACCCTTCCCCTACTATGTTTCTTGGCTGAGTTAGACCTGAGCTTGGGGAGGAGATAAGCTTGGAAATGGGTGACAGATTGAAGCTATAATATACTAGACTGAACTGAAAACTTTAATGCCTGAAAACAAAACTATGTTTTAATATCTGAGAGTGACTGAAAAATGTATGAGATCTGTCTGAAATTTTATGCAGGGGTGGGGAAAAATGATTCCACAGAGCTTGTGATGTGAAAGAATTATATTGCTTTCTGCTTACACCCTACTGTGTCTAGCTCATTCAAAAAACTAGTTTATATAAGTGCTACACTATATGTATAGTCAAGGTTCAGTGAGTAAGTAGCACACAGAAGAAAGTAATAAACTCTTTCCAGGGAGGCCAGGGAAGGCCTGACACTTTCTCTCAGAGGAGTTAGTGTTTGAGCTGGGTCTTAAAGAATAAGAAGGAATTTCTTAGGTGAGGATGAGGCGGGAGGACATTTCAGAAAGAGGGAACAGCATGCACAAAAGTAGGAGGTGTATGTGGGTGATTGCATGTGGTTTGGTGATTCTGAATCACTGTAGTGTAAACTGCTGTTGGGTGGGGAGGGAGGTCATACTTGCATTTTAAAAGGCCACTTTTGTCACAGTGTGTTAAGTGGGGTAGTGAGAATTGTGGAGACTGGGAAACAATGTCATGTTAACCCAGACAAGGAGAGCTCTTGGTTATCTAGAAACATCCTAATAATAGACTGACCTACATTTAAGAACATTTGAAGCCAGGCAACGTGGTGCCTGCCTGTAGTTCCAGCTACTCTGGAGGCTGAGGCAGGAGGATTGCTTGAGCCCAAGAGTTTGAAGCTGCAATGAGCTATGATGGTACCACTGCACTCCAGTCTGGGTGACAGAGCAGATTCCATCCCTTAACAATTTTTTTTCATCTAAATATAGTAGGATTCCCAGCTTGAGTTCTACCTGGGAGTTGGACCTGTCTGGGCTTATTCAATGAACCGCAGGGATGGGCAGCCATGTCTTTTAGCATCAGGTCCTGTAAGGTCCCCCTAAAGTGAGCTCATTCTAAGCCAGTGGTCCTTAACCTGAGGTTCACAAATAGAATCCATGGGGTCTGTGAACTTGGAAGGGAAAACAATTACATCTTTGAAACTTAGTGTTTTTCCCTAATTATGAACATACACAGAAAACTACCGTGGCATTAACCATATCTGTGACCCTGTCATGGATAGAAATCCCAGATATTTTCATATCACATTGCATTTTTTTCAGATGTCTCAAAATGCTATTTACTCATGCATTACTTTGAGTTATTGTGGTGTTTGATCTGCTGCTGGATCATTTAATGTGTTAATAAAAAGCATACATGCTATATAAAATTTGTTCTAAAAATAGTTAGATAACTATATCACAGTGTAACGGGTTTCCTTTGTAATCCTATGTATTTTGTTTTATGCATTTAAGAACATTATTCTGAGAAAGGGTCCATGGGGTTCACTAGAGTGCCAAAAAGTTGCATGGCACAAAAAAATGGTAGGAAACCCTGTTTAAGGAAAAAAGAATCACCCAAATTTGTCTCCTTGTCCACTTACATGCAAGACTGAGTAGCTGATGATGAAAAGGGATACCTGCATGCTCCCTATGAGAAAGAGACTTTTGTTAACTTATACTAGCCACTCTCCCTTTTTTCAGTAAAAAAAGATAATAGAGCACAAGCGGACTTCTTCCCCACTTTTTAGCAGAGCACCACGCAGATCTGCCATCTCTAGGCTCCTCAGCTGCAGCAAGACATCAAGGAGCCTGGTAGGAGATGCCATGAAATGCCTAATGGGGGACAGTGATGCCTGGCTGATGCCATAACGTCCAGCTAAGAGAGTGGGGAAGGGAGGTGGAGGCAGAAGAAAGAAATGGTAGGAACCGCATGGTGGGTGATTGGACAGCTGGTTAGACTAGTTTGTGCTTACAGATGATATCCACTTCCTAAGAATGCCTGGAGACACTCTGGGGAGCTTTTAAATGAAGAAGCCCTCGACCCACAACAGGTCCCGGGGTGTGATGTTCCCTGCCCTGTGTCCAAGTGTTCTCATTGTTCAATTCCCATCTATGAGTGAGAACATGCAGTGTTTGGTTTTCTGTCCTTGTGATAGTTTGCTCAGAATGATGGTTTCCAGCTTCATCCATGTCCTGCAATACAAAAAAACAGTAAAATTTGGTGATTGCATTTAATAGAACCCCTTTTACAATCCACAGGCTAGAGAAACCTGAAGAAATTTGGGTTCCAAAGCTATTTGTTGTGGGAATGACAGCCTGATTATACTGGTTTTATTACTTTTTATATGAAAGAGAAAAAACAAGTGAGTTCTCTCTTTCATGTTCAATATTCCATTAGTTGAACATCCGCTACATGTGTCCATAGAAATATTTTATGTTCTGAGAATAACTTCAGAGTTTGAGAGCATATTTCCCCCAGCGTTTGCTTTAGAGCTTACTTGAATAATCAACTCCCTGTTTTCAGAACAAATCTTAGTTTTCATGAACATCAGTATCATCAGTCATTCATTGATGGATATTTGAATGGGAAAAGTGCCAGGTGTTTCAATTTCATCCCCAGCAGGTTTACAATTAAGCTGTTAGTAGTTTGCTGTTGGTTTAAAAAATTTTTTTGGTTTGTTTTATGACCAGAAAAGGAATTCCCATAATCTATCAGATGGAGATGTGCTGCTGGAAATGCTGCTACCTTGTGACCAAAATAAATAAATAAATAAAAATAAAAATTTGCTGGGTTTATCATCAGCTGTGTCCATTCAGATTTATCAATAATAAATTGAGGTTCCTTGCATTACAAATGTGGCCTATTCTTTTTTTTATTATACTTTAAGTTCTAGGGTACATGTGCACAAAAAGGTGCAGGTTTGTTACATAGGTATACATGTGCCATGTTGGTTTGCTGCATCCATTAACTCGTCATTTACATTAGGTATTTATCCTAATACCATCCTTCCCCCTGCCCCCCACCCTGTGACAGGTCCCAGGGTGTGATATTCCCCACCCTGTGTCTGAGTGTTCTCATTCTCCTTGTTCAATTCCCACCTATGAGTGAGAACATAGGGTGTTTGGTTTTCTGTCCTTGTGATAGTTTGCTCAGAATGATGGTTTTCAGCTTCATCCATGTCCCTGCAAAGGACATGAACTCATCCTTTTTCATGGCTGCATAGTATTTCATGGTGTATATATACCACATTTTCTTAATCCAGTCTATCATTGATGGACGTTTGGGTTGGTTCCAAGTCTTTGCTATTGTGAATAGTGCTGCAATAAACATACATGTGCATGTGTCTTTATAGTAGCATGATTTATAATCCTTTAGGTATATACCCAGTCATGGGATCACTGGTTCAAATGGTATTTCTAGTTCTAGATCCCTGAGAAATTGCCACACTGTCTTTCACAATGGCTGAACTAGTTTACGTTCCCAACAACAGTGTAAAAGTGTTCCTATTTCTCCACATCTTCTCCAGCATCTGTTGTTTCCTGACTTTTTAATGATCGCCATTCTAACTGGTGTGAGATGGTATCTCATTGTGGTTTTGATTTGCATTTCTCTGATGACCAGCGATGATGAGCATTTTTTCATGTGTCTGTTGGCTGTATAAATGTCCAGCCAACAGACACATGTATAAATTTTGAGAAGTGTCTGTTCATATACTTTGCCCACTTTTTGATGAGGTTTTTTTTTTTCTTGTAAATTTGTTTAAGTTCTTTGTAGATTCTGGATGTTAGCCCTTTGTCAGATGGATAGATTGCAAAAATTTTCTCCCATTCTGTAGGTTGCCTGTTCACTCTGATGGTAGTTTCTTTTGCCGTGCAGAAGCTCTTTAGTTTAATTAGATCCCATTTGTCTATTTTGGCTTTTGTTGCCATTGCTTTTGGTGTTTTAGTCATGAAGTCCTTGCCCATGAAATGTGGGCTATTCTTTAAAGTAGGCCATGTTATTAAATAAAATGATATGCAACAAGTACTTAGAACAGTGCTTGTTGCTACAGAGCAAGTGCTTGATAAATGTTAGCTATCATCATCATCATTGTCATCATCATCATCCAGCCCAAGAAGTGCATATTTAAATATACACCCTAAGTTGTTGTCTTTCTATATAGATTATATGTGTGAGCAGAGGGGCAGAGAATTAAAGTGATAAAGAATGTGTCCTCACTTAGGTGTGTGCTGGCTTTCTTGCAAATTCCTATGGAAAAGGAGATAAACTAAAGCCTCAGTTTGCTTGGCAAGCGCTTCATTTGTTTACGAGAGCATTTGTTAAACCCTTTTCTGTGGAAAATTAGTCCTGTAAGATCCTTAAGTGAAAAGTGATACCTTTCTGAATAAGTTTATAAAGTTCTCCCTCTACCCCACCTTGGAGGGTCATTTATCCTTGAGTACATTAAGCAAGCTGAGAAGACCTCCAGAAAAAAAGGCTATTTAATTTTTTAACCTCAATATGGCAAAGTTCCTTGACTACATAACTTCTTTTTGTTGTAACACTTCTTAATATCCCCAGGCACTAGTGTTTTACATGTAGTGGGGTGTCCTATCAGAGATGATTATTTTTGTCCTCTTCTGAGAAAGGAATTTCCAGTCACTCTCCATGCAGGCAGAGTGACAAGGGCATCTTGGAACAGGTCTTCAAGAGGTCATCTTAGTTATCCAGTGTTCACTAGACAGATGTGTGTATGTCTGGAGAGAGGGTAGGCCATTCACCATACATCCATGGAAAGAACTTCCAATCCATTTGTTGAGACTTGGAGTTAGGAAGAATGATCAAGATAGAGAAGGTCATCCTTTTCAAGGCCCACTGTCAGGAAAGGACAATAGTATCCATAAAATAATGTATCAAAAAACCAGAGTGTGCTCTGTCTGGTGGGCTGGCTCTGGTACTGAGTAAAGAGGAAGAAAGGGGATGGTGGTGGGATTGACTATATAATTTACAGTGCCCAGTGTAAAATGAAAATGCAGGGACCCTTGTTTAAAAATTATTAAGAATTTCAAGGCTGGGCGCGGTGGCTCACGCCCGTAATCCTAGCACTTTGGGAGGCCAAAGCAGGCAGGTCACCTGAAGTCAGGGATTCGAGACCAGCGTGACCAACATGGCAAAACCTTGTCTTTACTAAAAATGCAAAAATTCGCTGGGCATGGTGGTGCATGTTTGTAATCCCAACTACTCGGGAGGCTGAGGCAGGAGAATCACTTGAACCCAGGAGGCAGAGGTTGCAGTGAACCGAAACTGCACTACTGCACTCCAGCCTGGGTGATAGAGTAAGACTCTGTCTCAAAAGAAAAAAAAAGTATTTCACGACAGCAATAGTGGAGCATTAAGCCAAATATGGGGCCCTTCCAAACACAGTGCTCTCTGTGACTGCATAGGTTGTATACCCATGAAGCCAGCCCTACATTGTGGTCTTGGGTTTTCTGAGTCTGTACACAAAAGGACTGTCTGGAAGTGGCTCTACTAGGTCTATATTAAGACCTGCAGAAGTAATTGAGTATGAAGTGAGATTGCTGGTCACTAAGAGGTGTAATGAGATGTACTGAGGGACTTCTGGTCCTAAAATGGCAGTATAGAGACATCCTGGCTTCACTCTCCCACACAGAAAAACAAAAGCAGATATAAAACACTGAGATATTACCAGCAACAATCCAGAGCGCAGGTATGAGGACAAGACAGTTCCCAGGGCCACCAAGTAGTGGAAAAACTCTAACTAAGTGGTGGTAAAATCAGACTTTCACATCTGTGATTCCAGTTCTGCCAGGCACCAAGTGTGTGGAAAATCTCGCTCCAACTTATGGTTTCTATGCTGGAAAAAGTGAAATTGAGGTAGTGAACTAGCTTCTTCACTTTCTTGGGTTCCCTGGCAGGAGACCTGTCGTTGCCTTAACCTAAGAGATGCATCTTGACTGCCTGAAGGGAGAAATATCATTGAAGACAGGCAGAGTCAGGAGAGATGGGGCTACTATTTTCAGCCCTGGAAACTCTGCTCTGTAACTCAACCAAAGGAGATACCAAATCAGAGTAGCTGTTCAGCAGCACCACACTGTAAGAAGTACATTCTGCAGGTCCCCTGGGCATGAAGACTTCCCATACTGCTGGGATAATCCCTTTGGGACTTCCCCATTTGCAACAGGCAGTGCTCCAATCATTTACTAGAGCTGAGGTGAACCTGGGGTTAAGGTGCCACCTAGAACTGAAAAGAAGGCAGTGGCCTAGTGGCAAAGATTTGCTAAGCATATTCAAAATTGCTAACATATTGCTATTGATGCTAATATAAATTGCTATTGATGCTAATATGAATTGCTAACATATTCAAAAGGAAAACAAAACAAGCCAGAAAAAGAAAACTGGAATAAATAAAGAATCATTCAATGCCAAGACATAAATGTATAAACCAACAAAAAACAATAGCAAACAGGGAATCATGACCTCCCCAAAGGACAAAGCAAAAATCCAATGACTGACCCTAATAGGATGGCAATTTATGAGCTCTCTGACCAAGGATTCAAAATAGCAGTTTTAAGGAAACTCATAGTGAGCTCCCAGGTAACACATAAAAACAATTCAGAAATTTAGCAGAGAAATTTAACAGGTATTGAAATTAAAACAAACAAACAAACAAAAATCTTGGAAATGAGAAATGTATTTGGTGAACTGAAGAACTCTTTAGAGGCTCTAGACAGCAGAACAAACCAATCAGAGGAAAGAATTAATGAGCTCGAAGAAAGGGTATTTGAAAGTGCACAGATGAGAAAAAAGAAAAGAGAATGAAAAGGAATGAAGACCACCTACAAGATATAGAGAATTATCTCAAAACACCAAATCTAAAAATTATTGGTATTCAAGAGAAAGCAGAGCAAGAGAAAAGGGTAGAAAGCTTATTCAAATAATAACAGAAAACTTTCCAAAACTTGAGAAAGATATAAATATCTTGGTACAGGAAGGTCTTAGACCACTAAGCAGATTTAACCCAAATAAGACTGCCCCAAGGCAGATAATAATCAAACTCTCAAAGGTCAAGGACAAGGAGAGGATCCTAAAAACAGCAAGAGAAAAATAACATATAATGGAGCTCCAATTTTTCTGGAATCACACTTCTCAATGGAAACCATATAGGCAAGGAGAGAGTGGAATGACATTTTTGAAGTGCTCTAAGAAAAGAACCTGCCATCCAAGAATATTGTATCCAGCAAAATTATTCAAATGTGAAGAGAGATAAAGTCTTTCCTAGACAAACAAAAGCTGAGAGAATTCACCACCAACAGATCCATCTTACAAGAAATGCTGAAAGCACTTCTTCAGTCCGAAAGAAAAAACACTGATGTACAAAAGAAAACATTTCAAGGTATAAAACCTACTGGTAAAATTAGGTACGTAGGTGGCCCAGCATGGTGGCTCATGCCTGTAATCCCAGCACTTTGGGAGGCCAAGGCAGGCGGATCACGAGGTCAGGAGTTTGAGACCAGCCTGACCAACATGGTGAAACCCCGTCTCTACCAAAAATACAAAAATTAGCCAGGTGTGGTGGTGCGTGCCTGTAATCCCAGCTACTCGGGAGGCTGAGGCAGGAGAATCACTTGAACCTGGGAGGTGGAGGTTGCAGTGAGCTGAGATCGTGTCACTGCACTGCAGCCTGGGTCGACAGAGCAAGACTCTGTCTCAAAAAAAAAAAAAAAAAAAAAAAATTACACAGGCAAACCCAGAATATTGCTGTATTTGTGGTGTATAATCTACTCATAACCCTAGTATGAAGCCCAAAACACAAATCTATCAAAAGCAATAGTAGCCACAGTAACCTATTAAGAGATAGGTAATACAAAAATATGTAAGTTGAGATAACTAAAAGTCAAAATGGGGGTAAATTGAGTTAAACTGCAGAATTTCTTTGTATTTTTTGCCTTTGTTTGTATTATTTGTTATCTAAGATAAGTTGTCATCTCTTTAAAATAATTTATTATGTTTATAAGATGTTTTTTGTAAGCCTCTTGGTAACCACAGCACAAAAGTCTGTAATAGATTCACTAAAAATAAATGCAACAAATTAAAACATACTAACAGATAATCACTTAGCCACAAAGGAAGACAGGAAGAAAGGAGGAAAGGAAGAGAGGAGTCTCAAAACAACCAGAAAACAAGCAACAAAATGGCAGTAGTAAGTCTTTCCTTATTAATAATAACACTGAATATAAATGGTCTTAATTCTCCAATTTAAAAAACATGGAGTGACTGAATAAAGAAGTAAGACCCAACTCTGCTGCCTTTGAGAAAGCCACTTCATTGATAAAGAACATGTGCTGAGAGTGAAGGGGTCGAAAAAAATATTCCATGCAACTGGAAACCACAAAAGAGCAGGAGTAGTTATACTTACATCAAATCAAATAAAAGACTGTAAAAAAAAAAAAAAAAAAAGACAAATAAGGTCACTATATAATGATAAAGGGGTCAATTAAGCAAGAGGATAGAACAATTATAAATATCTATGCACTCAACACTGGAGCTCCCAAGTATATAAAGCAAACATTGATAGATCTAAAGGGAGAGATAGGTTGTAATATAATAATAGTAGGGAACTTTAATATCCGACTCTCAGTAATGGACAGATCATACAGAAAATCAACAAAGAAACAGCAGAGTTAAACTACATGCTAGATCTAATAGCCTAACTGATATTTCACATTCTTTTCATCAGTCTATGAAACATTCTCTAGAATAGGCCGTATCTTAGGCTTCAAAAACAAGTATGAACAACTTACAAAAAATAAAAATCATATCAAAGTCATATATCTTTTCTGACCACAATGGATTAAAACTAGAAATCAATAACAAGAGGAGCCTTGGAAAATATACAATGCATGGAAATTAAACAACATACTCCTGAGTGATCAATTGGTCAAGGAGGAAGTTTAAATTTGATTTTTAAGAAAGAAATTTAAAAATTTCTTGAAACAAATGAAAATGGAAATACAGCATACCCAAATCAGTAGGATATGACAAAAGCACTGCTAAGAGGGAAGTTTATCACCATAAGAACGTACATAAAATATTGGAACGACTTCAAATAAACAACCTAACAATGCATCTCAAGGAACTAGAAAAGAAGAACAAAACCAAACCCAAAATTAGTGGAAAGAAAGAAAGAATAAATACCAGAGCAGAAATAAATGAAATTGAGGCTAAAAAACAATATAGAAAATCACTGAAACGAAATGTTGGTTTATTGAAAAGATAAACAAAACTGAAAAACCTTTAGCAAGACTAAGAAAAAAAAGGCCCAACTGAAATTGGAAACAAAAAAG
Organism: Macaca mulatta; assembly: GCF_049350105.2. Lineage (NCBI taxonomy): Eukaryota > Metazoa > Chordata > Mammalia > Primates > Cercopithecidae > Macaca > Macaca mulatta. Next base: position 130,762,271 of record NC_133426.1, read on the forward strand.
AAGACAAAACAACTGAGACGTCAGAAATACAAAGAGGCCAGGCATGGTAGCTCATGCCTGTAATCCCAACATTTTGGGAGACCGAGGTGGGTAGATTGCTTGAAGGAGTTTGAGACCAGCTTGAAGGAGTTTGAGACCAGCCTGGCCAACATGGCAGAACCCTGTCTCTACAAAAAATACAAAAATTCAGCCAGGCATTGTGGCACGCCTCTGTAATCCCAGCTACTTAGGAAGCTGAGGCATGAGAATTGCTTGAGCCTGGGAGGCAGAGGTTGCAGTGAGCCAAGATTGTGCCACTGCACTCCAGCCTGGGTGACAGAGGGAGACTTCACCTCAAAAAAAAAAAAAAAAAAAAGGAAGAAAAGGGACTGTCTCCAAGCTCATTCTATGAGGTCAGCATTAGCATATCAAAACCAGACAAGGACATAACAAAAAAAGAAAACTACAGGCCAATCGCACTAATAAACATAGATGCAAATATCCTCAACACAAATACTAGCAAACTGAATTCAGCAACACATTAAAAAGATCACTTACCATAATCAAGTGGAATTCATCCAGGGATGCAAGGATGGTTCAACATATGCAAATCAATAAATGTGATCAATGAATGTGATACAGAGTTGAGAATAAAAACCATAGATGCCGAGAAAGTATTTGATAAAATTAAGCATCCCTTTATGATAAAAACCCTCATCAAAATGGGTATAGAAGGAATGTACCTCAAAATAATAAAGGCCATATATGACAAACCCATAGCTAACATCATACTGAATGGTGAAAAATCAAAGGCCTTTTCCTTTGAGGACTGAAACAAAACAAGGATTTTCACTTTCACCATTATTATTGAACATAATACTGGAAGTTGTAGCCAGAACAATTAGGCAAGAAAAAAAAAAGTGCATCCAAATTGGAAAGGAAGAAGTCAAATTATCGTTGTTCACAGATGACATGATCTTATACCTAGGAAAACCTGAAAACTCCACAAAAAAACTGTTCAAACTGATAAATGAATTCAGTAAGTTTGCCGGATACAAAGTCAACATATGAAAATCGGTAGCATTTCTTTCTTTCTTTCTTTTTCTTTTTTCTTTTCTTTTTTTTTGAGACAAGAGTCTCTCTCTGTTGCTCAGGCTGGAGTACAGTGGCATGATCTGGGCTTACTGCAACCTCTGCCTCCCAGGTTCAAGTGATTCTTGTGTCTCAGCCTCCCGAGTAGCGGAGACTACAGGTATGTGCCATTGCACCCAGCTAATTTTTGTATTTTTTGGTAGAGATGGGGTTTTTCCATGTTGGCCAGGCTGGTCTCAAACTCCTGGTCTCAAGTGATCCGCCCGCCTCGGCCTCCCAAAGTGCTGGGATTACAGATGTGAGTCACTGTGCCCAACCCAAAAATCAGTAGCATTTGATATGCCAACAGTGAACAATCTGAAAAAGAAATCAAGAAAGCAATCCTATTTACAACAGCTACAAAAATATAAAATACCTAGGAATCAATCTAACCAAAGAAATGAAAGGCCTCTACAAGAAACTATAAAGTTCTGAGGAAAAAAAAATAGAAGAAGACACAAACAAATGGAAAGCTATTTCATCCTCATGGAATAAAGAATTAATATTGTTTAAATGACAATACTACCCAAAGAAATGTACAGATTCAATGCAATCCCTATCAAAACACCAATGACATTCCTCACAGTAATAGAAAAAATATCCTAAAATTTATATGAAACCACAAAAGACCACAAATAGCCAAAGCAATCCTGAGCAAAAACAAATCTGGAGGCACCATACACCTGACTTTAATGTTTACTACAAAGCTGCACTAACCAAAACAGCATGGTACTGGCATAAAAACAGACACATAGATCAATGGAACAAAATGGAGAACCTTGATGTAAACCCATGCATTTACAAGCAACTGATCTTCAACAAAGGCACCACAAACATACAAGGGGGAAAGGACAGTCTTTTTGGTTAATAGTGCTGGGAAAACTGGATAACTATATGCAGAAGAATAAAACCAGATCCCTCTCTTACATCATACACAAAAATCAAATAAAAATGATTAAAGACTTAAATCTAAGACTTGCTAAATTCAACTCCTAGAAGAAAACATTGGGGGAAATGCTCTAGGACATTGGTCTGGGCAAAGATTTTTTGTGTAAGACCTCAAAAGCATAGGTAACCAAAACAAAAATAAGCAGTTGGGATTACATCAAGCTAAGAAGCTTTGCAAAGCAAAGGAAACAATCAACAAAGTGAAGAGACAGACCACAGAATGGGAGAAAATATTTGCAAGCTATCCATTTGACAAGGGACTAATTATCAGAATATATAAGGAGCTCAACTCAATACGAAAAAAAAAACCCAAATAATTTGATTTAAAAATGGGCAAAAGATCTGAACAAATATTTCTCATAAGAAAACATACAAATGGTCAACAGGTATATGAAAAAATTCTCAACATCACCAATCATCAGACAAATACAAATCAAAACTACAATGAGATACCATCTCACCCTAGTTAAAATGGCTTTTATAAAAGAGAGAAGCAATAACAGATGCTGGCAAGGATGTGGAGAAAGGGGAACCCTTGAACACTGTTGGTGGGAATGCAAATTAGTACAGCCACTATGGAGAACAGTATGGAGGTTCTTCAAAAAACTAAAAATAGAACTACCATATGATCTAGCGATTCCACTACTAGGTATATATCCAAAAGAAGGGAAATCAGTATATCAAAGATGTCTGCACTCTCATGTTTATTGCAGCATTCTTTACAATAGCCAAAACATGGAATCAACCTAAGTGCCATTCAATGGATGAATGGATAAAGAAAATGTGGTATATATACACTATGGAATATTATTCAGCCATAAAAATAATGAAATCCTGTCATTTGCTGCAACATGGATGCAACTGGAGGCCATTATGTTAAATTAAATAAGCCAAGCACAGAAAGACAAATATCACATATTCTCACTTACATGTGGGAGCTAAAAAAAATGGATCTCATGAAGATAGAGAATAGATTTGTGGTTACAAGAGGCCAGGAAGGGGAGGGAGGGGGGATGAAGGGGACAAAAAAGAATATAAGTGTATTTATTACCACTGAACTATACACTTAAAAATGGTAAAGATGCTAAATTATATATGCATATTTTACTTAAATAAAAAATGCATTGAAATCAGTTTCTTGCAGCAGCAATCCAATGTTTTAAATTTTTATTGCTGCTATAACGAATTACCACAATCTTAGTGGCTTAAAACAACATAAATCTATTATCCTATAGTTCTGTAGTTTAGAAGTTTGAAATAGGTGTCTTTGGCTAAAATTAAGGTTTTTGCAGGGTTGACTCTAGGTGAGAATCCATTTCCTTGCCTTTCCCACTTTCTACAGCCCACTTATTTTCCTTAGCTTGAGGTTCCTTTCCTCCATCTTGAAAGCCGGTAATGTTGCATTTCTCTGTGTCTGTACTCACATCTCCCCAGGACTCTACTCTTCTTTCACTTTTAAGGACATTGGGCCCCCCCCTGGACAATCCCAGATAGCCTCCCTATCTGCTGATTAGCAATCTTAATTTAATCTGCAATAGTAATTTTCTCTTTCCATGTAACCTAACATGTTCACAGGTTCCAAGGATTAAGACATCTCTGGGGACCATTATTCTGCCTACCATACTCAGAGATAAGCAAGACAAACTGGACCTTGATTTTAAAACAGATTATTGGAGTATAACATGTAAAATGTGCTCAAATCTTAACTGTACAGCTTGATGAATTTTCACATACATATATAACTATTTAATTTGTAAATATACACCTGTGTAACCACAACTCGACCAAGGAATGAAATATATCCAGTACTTCAGAAGGCTTTTATGTGCTCCCTCTCAGTCACTATCCATCCCCCAGGGGTAACCACTATTCTGTCTTCTATCACTGTATCAGTTACCTATTAGAAAGCATTCCAAAACTTGGTGGCTTAAAATAACAACCATTTGGCTTTTAATTCTGTGGGTCAGAATTATAGGCTTGACTCAGCTGGGCAGTTCATCTGCTGGTCTCACCTGAGGCCACTTAGGTGACTGCAGTCATTTGGCAGCTTGACTAGGGCTAGATGGTCTAATATAGTGTTATGCGTATGACTGTGGTTGGTGCTGGCTATCAGTTGGGCCTCTCTCCCTCCATTTGTGTGCTTCACCCTCCAAGAGGGTAGAGTGGGCTGCTTTACATGATAATCTCAGGGCAGCAAGAGGGCAAGAGCAGAAGAATGCTCGGAAGTTGTACAATGTTATCCCTGCTGCATTCTACCGGTTAAGTCACAAGGCCATTTTAGATTCTAGGGGTAGGGAATAAACTCGTTTGATGGCAGGAGCTGCAGAAGAGCGTGTGGTTATTTTAAAAATCCACCTCAATTACTGCTATGGCTTGACGGGTCCCCCCAAAAGCATGTGTTGGAAACTGAATCCCCAATGCAACATTATTAGGAGGTAGGGCTTAATGGGAGGTGTTTAAGTCATAAGGGCTTCACCTTCATGAATGGATTAATGCCAATTATAAAAGGGGTTGAGGCTGAGAGTTTGACCTCTTGCTCTCTTTTGTCATGTGATGCCTTCTGCCATGTTATGATGTAGCAAAAAGGCCCTCATCAGAAGCTAGCACCTTGATTATTGACTTCCCAGCCGCTGGAACTGTAAAAAATAAATTTTCGTTCTTTAGAAATTACCCAGTCTCAGGTATTCTGTTATAGCAGCCCAAAACAGACTAAGATAATTACCATATGTGTTTCCTGTTATTGAATGTCATATAAATGGAGCATACTGAAAATACTGTTATGTCTAGCTTCTTTTGCTCAACATATGTGAGATTCAACCATACTTTTGTATGTGACAGTAGTTCTTTTCCATTGTTGCTTGTCATATTCAATTGTATGACTATACCACTATGTATCCATTCTACCATTGATAAATATTTGACTTGTTTCCAGTTTGTGGCTATTATAAATAATTCTGCTATTAATATTCTTGTGCATGTCTTTTGAAGGGTATATGTACTCAGTTATCTTGGGTATGTATCTAGAAGTAGAATTGCTAAGTCAGAGGGCAGCTTAATAAGCTTCAGAAGATATTCTCAAGTAGTTTTCTTAAGTGGTTGTGCTATTGTACAGACCTGTCAGCAGTGTATGAGAGTTTTGTTTGTCCCACATCCTTGCCATCACTTGATGTTGTCAGCCTTTTAAATTTCAGCCATTTTGATAGATGTTTAATGGTATCTCATTGTTTTCACTTGCATTTCCCTGATGACTAATGATGTTGAACACATTTTCACATGCTTAATGGCCATCTGGCTATGTTTTGTGATGTGCTTATTCAAGTAGTTTCGTGAAATGCCATTTAAAAAACTGAGTTACTTGTCTTTTTCTTGTTGATATGTAGGAGGTGTTTTTTCTAGAGTCTACATATGAGTCTGTTATTGTATATATGTATTACAAGTGGCTTGTCTTTTCCTTCTCTTAATTGTGTCTTTTGCTGAACAGAAGTTCTTAATTTGAACAAAGTCCAATTTATCAATATTTTCTTCTATGATAACTTTTTGCATTCTGTTTTGAAATCTTTATTCCAGTGGACCTTGATTGTAAGAGTTTTATAGCTATAACTATTATGTTTAAGTCTTTGGTCCATTTTAAATTCAGTTTTTTATATGGTATGAAGTAGGGGGTCCAAATTTATTCTCTGGTATGTGGTGTTTCAGCAGCATTTGTTGAAAAAACTGTTTTTCCCTATTGAATTGTCTTGGAACAAGACAAGTCTTTTTCTGTCCCTTTAGTGGGAGTTTCTATTTCAAGGACACCAGCTATCTTTGTGTTGGATCATCATTGTCCTACATATGTGTTATTTTCTAATTACTTTAATCTCATGGGCATTATTTTTTGCATTTGCTGTAATTATCTCAAGTTTTACTTTATGCCGTAATTTGATTTTTTAGTAATATCTATTCTGTTTTCTTGTTATTTTTAATCTATTTAATAGATCTGTTAAGGTTCCTTTTTTTCTTATTTTTTTCTTCTGTAATCTCCCCTTTCTGCTTTTTCTGTTGTTATATTATTTGTCTTTGAGCCCTTGGTTTATTAAATTAATATGGTTGTTAAGTTCCTTTATAGCACAACAATCCTATGGGGAATATACCTCTATTCTTTGAATTATGTTATTTTTATAGTCTGGATTCTTTTTCCATGATATTTGTTTTCATTTTTGCAGAGTTAACTTGGTTATGCCTAATGTGAAAAGCTTCACTTAGCTCTTCTATTTGCTCTGACAGAGTTTAGGTACATTCTCCTTGGCAACCTTCCCACCTTATCTGGGATAATTTTGTTTCTCCCTAGGAGTTAGAATTTGGAAACCGAGTGCTGCTTTCAATTTGCCTTTAGGCCTTCTGGTTTCTGGTAACGGTGAATAAGTTTATTCAGACCAATTCTCCCACTGAAAACAACAAAAAATTTTGGATACAGTATTAATGATGGCTTCTCAAAAGCATTGAAGATTGACAATATAGTAAGAAGTTACCATGTCAAAAATGAAGAAAAGGTGGTAAAGAGCAAGGAAGCTCACCATTATTAACATATAATATAGACTTCAAGGTAAAAACATTACTAGAGATAAAATTCTTACTATGTTTGAAATTTTTATACAAATAAATGTTTTGATTTGCCAGAAAGACATAACAATTAAAATTTTTTATGCTCCTAATAACATAACTTCAAAGTATAAAAGCAAACATTGAGAGTACAAGGAGAATTAACAAACCCATAGTCATAATGGTAGATTTCAGTATACTTCCTTCAGTAATTGACAATACAGGCAGAAAAAATTCTCTCTCTGAACAACATAATGAATACATTTTTAAAAATAAATCTTTTATTTTGGAATAGCTAAATATATAGAAAAAATTGCAAAGTAGTACAAGGAGTTCCCATATTCTCTTCACCCCACTTCCCCTGATTTGAACATCTTAAGTAAACTACAGTACATGTGTAAAAACTAAGAAACTAACTAATGTACAGATGTTATTAAAATTTCACTAGATTTTCTACTAATGTCTTTTTTTCTTTTCCAGTAACCAATCCAGGATATCACATTTCATTTGGTTGTCATGTCTCCTTATCTTCTTTGATCTGTTACAGTTTCTCAGTCTTTCTTTGTTTTTCATGATCTTGCTGATTTCAAATGGTCAGGTATTTTGTAGAATGTCTCCCAATGTGCATTTGTTTGATGTGATGTTTTCTCATGATTAGAGTTATGAGTTATTGGAAAGAATACTATAAAGGTGAAGTACCCATCTCATCACATCATCCATAGAAGTGAAGTACCCATCTCATCGCATCATATCAGGGGTACATGATTTCAATATGACTTATCACTGGTGATGTTAGCTCTGATCATGCCAGGTTTCTCTACTGTGAAGTTACTATTTTTCCCTTTCCATACTCTATTCTTTGGAATTGTGTCATTGATCTCAGCCCACATTCAAGGAATGGACAGTTACGCTCCCCTTACTTTAGGGTGGAGTATCTACATAATTTATTTTGAATTCTTTTGCATAGGAGATTTGTACATTTCCCCCATCTATATATTTATTCTATCATTTAGTTATATCAGTATAAACCCTTATTTTATTCTTTGTGTCATAAGCCAATATTATAGTTATTAATTTTGTTGCTCAAATTGTGCAATTAACAAAATTGATTTGATAAAAAAGATATAGATTACTATGCCAAAAGCATCAGAATTAAATAGTTTTCAAGCACACATAAAACATTTATCAAATATGACCACGAACTGGGCCATGACAGTCATAATACATTTCAAATAATTGAAATCGTGATGTGTGTTTTCCTACTTCAGTGCAATTAAAATAGATATCAATAATAAAAAAAGAAAATCCTCATAATTTCGACAGTAAGGAATAGATTTTGAAATAACTCTTGTATCACAGAAGACAACATAATGGAAATTAGGAGATATTTTGAACTACATGACAAGGATATATTACATATTAAAACTTGTGGTATGCAGTTAAAGTACTACCTGAAGGGAAAGCTACAGTCTTAAATATCTATATTAAAACAAAGAAAGGTTCAAATTTAATGAACAAAGTTCATGATGTTAAAAAAGAAAAAGCCCAAAGATCGTAGAAAGAAGAAAACAAAAAGGGTAATGTAAAAGACAAAATACACCAGATAATTAAGAAGATGATTTGAATCAGGCTATTGCAATCCAGTGAATGTACCTCAGTGAAGAATGTCTCAAAGAATAGGAAGGGAGCCTGGAGGTTTTAATAGAGGCAGATAAAGAAGGAAACTGTAAGTAAGTCTTATGGGACATGAGGAGGATAGAGATGGGTCTTTTCTGCATTGTGGAAGAGTGGAGGTGGGTGTTTTATTGGGATATATGAGAGCATGGTGGTCCTTTACAAGTTAGCCAGAGCACAGAAGGGTAGGAGTACACGGCTCAGATAATGTTCAACATTGTCAGTAAGAACAAAAATATACAATGGACTCTGGGGACTTGAGGGGAAGAGTGGCGGGTGGGGAGGGATAAAAGACTACAAATATGGTGCAGTATATACTGTTAGGGTGACAGGTGCACGAAAATCTCACAAATCACCACTAAAGAATTTACTCATGTAACCAAATACCACCTGTACCCCAATAACTTACAGAAAAAAGTACATGGAAATGCGAAAAAAAAAATCATTTCTACTTCAAAGAAAAAAAAAAAAGAACAGAAATTGACTGGGCACAGTGGCTCACGCCTATAATCCCAGCACTTTGGGAGGCTGAGGTGGGCAGATCACCTGAGGTCAGGAGTTTGAGACCAGCCTGGCCAACACTACTAAAAATACAAAAATTAGCTGGGTGTGGTGGCATGCGCCTGTAGTCCCAGCTACTCAAGAGGCTGAGGCATGAGAATAGCTTGAATCCAGGAGGCGGAGGTTGCAGTGAGCCAAGATGGCACCACTGCACTCCAGCCTGGGCAACAGAGTGAGACTGTCTTAAAAAAAAAAAAAAAAAAAAACAAAAAACACCAGAAAAACAAAACAACAACAACAACAGAAAAACCCTGAAATTAATAAAATAGAATACAAAATAATAATGCAACAGATGCAACAGAGTGGACCAGCAAAAGTCATTCCTTCTAAATGAAATGGAGAAATCTCTACCAAGACTAATGAAGAAAATAAGAAAACGTCTACTCAATATCAGAAATGAAAAATGTGGTATCACTACTTATGCTGTAGATGGTGAAGAGATGAGTATATTATAAATGAATATATTGGAAAATTTAGATAAAGTTTAAAAATTCCTAGAAAATATTATATAACAAAATGGACTCAAGAAAAATTAGGAAATTTTGCTTCTATTCACTATCGCAGACCACATCTCTGTAATTGGAAGAAAATTACTGAAAGTTGCCAGACTTTTGTCGAGACTCCTTCTTTCCTCAGTATTAATTATGAAAGTGAAGGTGGGTTTAGAGGCATCATAAACTTTTTCTCCTGGTTCTCTTTTTTTAAAGTTTACAGCATAAGGTGTTTTCCTTTCCTTGTCTGGCTGCTGGTGATAAATTTGGGCAGCTAAAAAAAGTACTTTTTTCTTAATTTAATTAGAAATCTTAACACAGAATACAACAAAATAAAACAATTACATAATAACCCCCCCAATATTTTTTTTTAAAGTTCAGCTTTTTATTGAACACATTATAAAAGAGGATTAGTCAAAAAGACCAAAGCCCATGTCATCATCGGACTCCTCAGATTCTTCTTTCTTTGCTTCTACTTTCTTCTCCTCAGCTGGCAGTCCTTTGGTAAAAGCCAAGTACATGTTCTATGGTAGTGCAGCCACATACATTGCTTTCTAATAGTCTAATTAATATATGGTTAAAGAAGAGAAAAAATCTGGAATAGTGCGCATGGTGTGTGGTCAGAATATAGCTGATACAAACTCTGAGTTCACAGATCAACTGTATCTGGATCATGTGGTGAGCATTTTGAGGTCCCACTCTTTTTTTTTTTTTGAGATGGGGTCTTGCTCTTGTTGCCCGGGCTGGAGTGTAATGGCATGATCTCGGCTCACTACAACCTCTGCCTCTTGGGTTCAAGCAATTCTTCTGCCTCAGCCTCCTGAATAGCTGGAATTACAGGCGCCCACCACCACGCTCAGCTAATTTTTCATATTTTTTAGTAAAGACGGAGTTTTACCATGTTGGTCAGGCCAGTCTCGAACTCCTGACCTCAGGTGATCCACCCACCTTGGCCTCCCAAAGTGCTGGGGTTACAGGCACGAGCCACCTTGCCCAGCTGTCCCGTTCTTAAAAAGCCTAATTGAGTAGGTCTGGGACCACACCTTGAAATCTGCATTCTATAAGCCTATTGAGTGATTGTCCATGGACAGTTGGCTTGGGAACCACCATCTTGTTTTCTCTTTCTTAAGCATCAGTTGTCTTAACTGTGCTATCATATTTTAGATGGCCCTGTTTAGTAAGTTCCCAGAATACAGAAATTCTGTATTTGTAGTCAGACTGAAGTATAATCTTGTAAGACTTTTCTGGAGAACAATTCAGTAACATCTAATAAAATTGTAGATGCATGCATCAGGAAATTCCACTTCTAAGTATATACTCACAAATGTATACCACCAGTCGTGTACAATGTTGTTAATTACAACTGCTGCTAATGATGATAATACTGGAAATAACATAAATGCACATTCAAAGAGTGAGCAGCAGTTAAAATGAATGAACTAACCTACAGTTATCAACATAGGAAGATATGGAAAATATCATGTAACAATGCAAATTTGAAAAAAGTTGATATTGTTTACCACAGAGGTAATACTACATATTGTTTATAGATAAATACATATCTATAAAAACATACACAGGAAGGTATATGGCTTGGGCTACTTTTGGGGATGGAAGGCACAAGGGAGGGAAGGAGAAAATGTGATACAGGAGGACTTTAGTTGTATCACCAACATCAAATTTCTTTAAACAGTTCTAAAGCAAGTATGACAAAGTGTTCACAACACTGTTAAGTCCACCACTTCCTAGCTGCGTGATCTTGGGCAAATTACTTATGCTTAACCTTTATGAGCCCCAGTGCCTCTGTCTGTAAAATGGGTTGATAAGTGTACCTTTAATACATGGAGTTGCTTTGAGGATTAAATGAGGTAAAGGCATTTTTTGTGTAATAACCCCATAGTAAACACTCCCTAAATCATGGCTGTTATGATGAGTAAGAAAGTGTTAAAAGCATTCGCTCAGATGTGGGTCAGTAAAGGCAGATGGGAAAATGTACATTCCCGAGAGAGACGACATATGGCACTTTAGAGTAAAAGCCTCTGGTGAGGGCACAGGGCTCTGAGTGTGCCCTTGGGCAGAGAGCAGGGCTGATTTATTTATTTATTTTTCTCCTTTATTGGGTGCAGTGTCTGTCTGTATGTGTGTGTGGTGTATGTGTGTGTGTCGGGGTCGGGGGTTATATTTATTATGGGAGTGAGTGATGAGTGCCTTTACCTGGCACAAGGCACTGTGTGATCTGGATTCTTCTAAACTCAAATCCCAAATTTCTAAAGAATGTGGTGGCACCTTCAGAGAGTGATCTGCTTTCTAGCCACTGCCTTGTGGAAAGCAAGATAATAATGGAGTACAGATTCCAGGCACTGGACAAATTGGTGACGAAGTCACCATCCTCTCTTCTTAGCCATGAGTGAAGTCTGAAAGGAAAATTGATTTCTTCTATCAATGGCTTTTGGGCCTGTCCTCCTTAGATTAGGAAATTTTGGTAAAATCCTACTGGATCTCACTGTCTAATAGCAATCTGTACTTCATTGCTCAAGGCTCAAGACAGTGGTGGAAAAATGACAATGATAGCTCAAGTGGCATTTCAAAAAGAGATTGTAGGGTGGTGTGGGGTTGGGCTTGTCAGTACTGTCCTCACCAGTGCAAAATAGATGCTGACTTTACCTCTTCCGGTTTATTCAATAATCAGATATAACCTACTGGACCTTCAGGTATCCAGTGCTTTCAGAAGTCACCCTCTTGCCATTAGATCAAAACCAGAGTAGTAGTCATTTTATACTCCTAGTATCGATGTATTTATATTAATTTTTGTAAGTGGCACTATTGATAGGCTATTTCTAATAATTGCTAAGGCAAAGGAGCCTGTCAGTTTCCTCCAATTCAAGTCCAGTAATTTTTCTTAAAGGTTGTTTCCCCCAGCCTTTCTGTACCAGTCAGTCTATGCTTATCCTGGGGTAACTAACTGCTCATAGATCTGCAACCTACTTAGTTACTTCCTTTATGTTTCAGCCTCCTACCTTCTGCCCTAACCTTAAGACTCTAGATCCTTGGAGATTCAGCATCCATTCTTCTTTGTTTCATACCCCTCTACTTGGCTGATGAATCATCTGCCCCTGCCCTTCCCTCCAAGAGTGGTGATCTAAGTCTGACTTGCCAGCCAGTTAGTTGGCTAGAGCTTAAATGACCCAGAGTTCCTGCTTCCTTGAGTCCTCCAGGCCACATTGGCATGTAAGCAGACATAAGAGATTGTTTGTAGGGGCATGTTTGTGGTGGGGGTGGAGGTGGGAGGTGTAAACTTGTGAATGATTTCCGTGAAAATGTTCAGTAGGGATGTCACTTACAGATACTAAAGGGCTAACAAGTAGAAAGAAAATACAAAAACCATTTGTCTATGGAAAACAAATTTATGTCTGCTTACTCTTTATGGCTAATTTTACCACATATGCAATAATAACCGTGAGTGTTGTCAAGATGGGTCTGATGAAATTGATTGTAAAGTATGTTCACTTACAATGTGCCGTTGTGCTCAGCTGTGCTCACACTTGCGTTGATTATTGACTATGGGCTTCTGCCCATGTATTCTGCTCACATGGAAACAAAAATTAAGGGGATGTGACTCTAGTCTTTTTGAGATTAACTGCCTAGCTGCCTCCTTTCTTTTCTTTTGGCATCTGTTGGGTAGCTATATTGAATAGGTCACTGTGGGTACAAAGTACAAGAAAAGAAAGTATATGTAATAAAAGGTGTAAATTTTCCTAAAGTGGCATGAAAATTGTTCCTCAGTACTCAGCATATATAGGTTATATTTACTCTATATGCCTTTTCTCTATTCTATTTACCACCTTTGATTCCTAGGAGATTAAATCTGCACAAACGTAGATACATACTAATACTATGAACTTTAAAATGTTATTTTCCTTCCTTTATCATCAATGATTATCATTTAGAGTTGTTATGAAGGCTTTGTGACAGAGCTTATACTAAAATTGAAAGTATAAGAACTTACTGAAAATCATGTAAAAATTAGCTATGTTTTTAATGTGGTTTCTCAGATTGATTAATTTATGCAATTGAATTGTTCTACCTCTTGAAACATACATTCACACTTTGCAAACTTGCACACCTGCAAAGTAAAGTGTGGTGGTATTTTTGATATTATCATTGTTTCATCAAGAATGATAACTCAGCCAGGTTACCCTTTAAATCTCATTTTATAGGCCATTATATATCACCTTCCTGTCTCAATATAGTGGAAATTGATTCCATAAAGGGCTCAAAGGCCAAAAGTACTTTAAACTTAATAATTTAAAAACACATTGGCATTTATGAAGTGTTGTTACATTAATTTGGAAATAGTTTGAAATTGTTATAAAGTTTAACAGTATATGAAAGCACTTCCCCAAAAGATAGATACATCAGTTTGGATACAGTCAATTTTTTTCCTTAGGGAAGTATGTGTCTTTAAAAAATTGTTTTTCTCTGAATTGAAAATATGACAAGAATATTCCCTTATAGCTTTCAGTCTGACTTTTAACCAAGATTCTAGAACTCATGAAATAGTCTCTGTTTTTCCCTTTTTCCTTCCTTTTTCACTATCTTCTATTGCTTTGTTCCCTCTTTTTGGCATTTATAAGCACTACATGTAATAGGAACCATATCAGGTGCTAGAAATCCAGAGATGAAAGGACACAATCTCAGTTCTCAAGGGACTAAGTCTAATTGAAGAGAAAGAAGAATAAAAAATCTAATTACACAGTATTGGTGGTGTAGTGGTCAGGAAAAACTTCTTGGGAGAGGTGGTGATTGAGCTGGAAGGATGAGTGATAGCTGACAAGGAGATAAAATGAATCTTACTTGGGATATTAATAGGTTTGGGGTATGATAGCTCTCTTTATACAAAAAGTGGCAGAGTAGGGCAACTGGGGTCTCTATCCCTTCATAAAAGCATCTAATGGAGCTGGAAAATACTGTTAGAATTAAGTTTTGCAGAACTCTAGAATCTAGTCAAAGCATATAACAATTAGGGGAAAGCTTAATGAAGAAAGAAGCTGCTGCCTTGCAGTAAGGGAGTTCTCTGGTGTTTCAAATTGCCTGTCTCCCTTTCCGCACACACTAGATTGGAGGCAGCCATGAAGACAATAGCATGTACTCCTGGTACAGGATGACATGTGCCAGATGGAGCAATATGGACCTTATTCTCAAAGAATTGTGGTTGTGTGTTTCAATCTGTCTGGTAGCTCCTTGAAGGACAGATGTAAGGGCTTACTTCTGTTTTGCCCATCTGACTCAGCTTTCCAGGTGGCATTTACCAAAAGCATTTAAAGGCAAAAGTATTGGCTGTAGCAGCCTGGGACAAGAGATAGCAGTCAGGACAAGCAATAGATAGACCAAAAATCCTGGGAAGAAAGAGGGTGGGAAAAAGAGATATGTGGGAGAATGAGGGCCTTTAAAAACCCTAATGTAAATCAGGGAATTGAGAAAGCCTTGTACATGCCCAAGACTGGACATGCTCAGAAAAAGGCCTGAGAAGACCCCATACTTCTACTTGTTGCTGACTTTCAGATTCGCCACAAGCAGGAAGTAAAGGCAAAGGCAGCATTATAAATGATCTGGGTAAGCATTAAAGGAGTTTCCCAAAAGAGTCAATCCTTAAAGACTGGGAAAATTTAAAAAATTCTCTCTTCTCTTCTCTTCTCTTCTCTTCTCTTCTCTTCTCTTCTCTTCTCTTTTTTCTTTTCCTGATGGAGTCTAGCTCTGTCGTCCAGGCTGGAGTGCAGTGGTTCGATCTTGACTCACTGTGCAACCTCCATCTCCCGGGTTCAAGCGATTCTCCTGCCTCAGCCTCACGACTGGCTGGGATTACAGGCACTCGCTGCCACGTCCAGCTAATTTTTGTATGTTTTTTTAGTAGAGATGGGATTTCACCATGTTGGCCAGGATGGGCTCCATCTCCTGACCTCGTGATCCGCCCACCTCAGCCTCCCAGAGTGCTGGGACAACATGTGTGAGCCAATGCTCCCAGCCTTCTTTCTCTTTTCTTAAAAAAATATTTTTGGGGCCAGGAGCGGTGACTCAAGCCTGTAATCCCAGCACTTTGGGAGGCTGAGGCAGGTGGATCACCTGAGGTCAGGAGTTCGAGACCAGCCTGGTCAACATGGTGAAACCCCATCTCTACTAAAAATACAGAAATCAGCTGGGCGTCGTGGTGGATGCCTGTAATCCCAGCTACTTGGGAGGCTGAGGCAGGAGAACTGCTTGAATCCAGGAAGCAAGGTTGAGGTGAGCTGAGGTCCCGAACACTGTACTCCAGCCTGGGCAACAAGAGCGAAACTCTGTCTAAAAAAAAAAAAAAAAGGAGGTTACAAGCCCAAAATACATTAATCCTGTCTTGTATATTGACCTACATTGTTATCTTTACCATGTGGTTTTTGTTTGAATTCTAGTTACTGTCTAGTGCAGCCCAGAGGACTCCCTTTAGCATTTCTCCTAGGGAAGATCCAGATCATGGATGAGCATTTAGTCAAAAGGAAAAAGAGATACCCTCTGAGATCTGGGTTGACCAGATAAAGATGGGAGTGAATTTACAAGGACTTCATGGCTCAATTACTTGCTTTTCTTGATGACAGGGACTATAAGTTCACCTGTTCAGGAGCTAAGGGAAGGGTGCAGATAGCATGACTGACTCTATGGAATGTTTGAAGTAGTAACTGAGAGTACAAGAGATGGAGCTGAGACAAGAACAGCACCCGTATATACACCTATCCAACTCCATCACCTGGCTAGGGATTCATTCTATGATACTGGATATTGTCCTTCCTAAGCTATTGGAAACGGGTTCTGTTGGGACACTACAGTCTGCAGCACACCCATTTTCCCTGTGGGGAGCGCTGTGCCAAAAGAAGCTGGTCCCAGCAGGCCTTGTGGGTCCCAGCCAGCCTTGCGGCACGACTCAGCTTTTCTCTGTGACGTGTCGCGGAGTCGCCCATAGGGTTCGGTGTGGTGAGGGGGGCCTGGTTCTCTCTTTGTGAGAACAAGGGAGTGAGGGAGGAAGGAGGCCGAGGAGGAGGCCAGGACTGAGCAAGGACTAAAGTAAGACTGAAAGGGGAGGTGAGGGGCGGACTGGTTGGTGGCAGCAGCCTGTACCGGAAGCGACGGCGGCAGCCGAGGCGACGCACTGTGAGGCAGCTGCTTGACTAGGCCGCAGCCGTCATGGCGATGAATTTTGGGGACCATGCCAGCGGGTTCCGCCACAGTGATGTGATCAGGTTCATTAACAATGAAGTCCTCACGGACGGCAGCGGCCCAGCCTTTTATGTGGCCTTCCGCTCGCGGCCGTGGAACGAGGTAGAGGACGGGCTTCGGGCCATTGTGGCTGACTCGCAGGTGCCGCGCGCTATCAAGAGGGCCTGCACCTGGAGCGCGTTGGCTTTGAGTGTGCGAGTGGCCGCGAGGCAGCGGGAGCAGATGCTGTATCACGTTCGGCGGCTGCAAAGGCATGTGGAGGAGCGCCAGGTGACCTCCTGGGCTCTAACGTCCCAGTTGCAGCAGCTGCGCCTGGAGCATAAGGTGGCGGCAACACAGCTGCACCTCGCGCAGGCTGCCCTGCAGCAGGCGCTGAATGAGCGTGATGGGCTGTATGGGAGGCTGCTCCAGGTCGAGAGGTTTCCCCAGGCCGCTCCACTGACCCATGAAATAATGTCTGGGCCTCAAGCAGAGCAGAATGGGGCTGCGGCATGTCCCCTGGCTACAGAGCAGCAGAGAGATATGGTGGCCATGGGGACACAGCCTAATGCCCAGATGCCAACCCCAACAGATGCTCTTTATGTGCCAGGACCTCTGAGTCTCTGGGCCCAAGGCATGCAACCTCCTCTGCCAGTGCCACATCCATCCCCACTCCCACCACGATTTCCAATGAAATCCCCATTTTTGCCACCTCTACCACCTGCTGTAGTCATGGGGGCAGAAGCAGCAGCAGTCCCACTTCAGATGCCTCCTACTGAGATCCACCCACCTTGCCCGTGGCCTGCAGTGGGCTTGCAGGAGGAGATGGCCCCTCAGTGGTACCAGAGAAGCTACATCCAGGAGGAAGATTCCAAAATCCTTCAGGGGTCATTCCCCTTAGAAGACAGCAGAAGCCACAGTCAGGGAGAAAGTTCAGAGAGGTCCCAAAGAATGCCCCTCCCTGGGGACAGTGGGTGCCACAACCCGCTGTCAGAGAGTCCCCAGGGGACAGCTCCACTGGGGAGCAGCGGATGCCACTCCCAGGAAGAAGGTACAGAAAGACCCCAGGGGATGGTTCCCCTGGGGAACATAGAAAGACAAAATCAGAAAGAAGGTCCAAAGAGGGCCTGGAGGATGCGCACCCTGGTGTTTCGCAGGAGCCGCAAACCAGAAGGTTCAGAGAGGCCTCAGGGGACTGTCCCCCAGGGAGACAGAAGTTACAGCCAGGAAGGATGTTCAGAGAGGGCCCAGGAAATGGCCACCATGGTGTTTATCAGGAGGCGCAAACCAGAAGGTCCAAAGAGGCCCCAGAGGACTGTCCTCCAGGGAGACAGCAGAAGCTACAGCCAGGAAGGAAGCCCAGAGAGGGCCCAGGGGATGGCCACCCCGGTGCTTAGCAGGAGCTGCAAACCAGAAGAAGGTCTAGAGAGACCCCAGGGCACTCCCCTGGGGGACAGCAGGAGCCATGGTGTCAGAGAAAGCCCAAAGAAATGGCAACGTCGGAGGCAGAAGGCCAAGAAACCAAAAGTGAATAAAGTCTCAGGATCCCAGCAACAGGAGAAGCCTGCCTCATTTCCAATTGCAGTGAATTGGAAATGCCCATGGTGTAAAGCCATTAATTTTTCATGGCGTACAGCCTGCTATAAATGCAAGAAAGCCTGTGTGCCATTTGAGAGTGGAGGACAAACTCACTGATTTCAGGAAGGTAAGTAAGAATGGACATACTTCAAAGAGAAACCAATTTCCTAAGACCCTCTTCTGATTAAAGTATAACTTATTTACTTCACAGAAAAATTGAAACCAAAATTATGGAGAAAATTAAATAAAATAATGTATTATCCCATTACCCAAATTAGCCATTTAAAAATTGTTTTGGATACACATACATACAAATGTATATGTATTTATATTCTAATTTTATTCATTTACTTGAACAGAGATGGACTACTTTTGATTTCTCCTGATTGCATTTAAATTTTGCAGGTGGTGGATTCTGGATGGCTGATGCTGATTGTTTATACCCTGGAGAAGCTGAAGTCATGAAGCCTTTTCTTTTCCTTTTTGTTTCATTCCTTTTCCTGAAAATGCCATGTATGTGGCTGGGAGCAGTTGTGTGATTTTAGAGTTAGAAGCTATGTTGAATTTTAGGAACAGTATTTTCCTTTAAAATGCTATTATTCCTTTGGAAACAAATTTTAGAAACACCACACTTCCTTGAAAATGCTATTAATCCTTTTGAAACTACTGTAATGTTCATGTTTTCTTCATTTTGCTTTGTTGGCTTTATAGGTGAGGTCCTATTTCTGTATCTCAGCTCCACCAAACTTGCTTGTTGCTGAGGAAGCTGAACCTGTCCCATTAGAAGATCTTCCTAGGCCAAAAGAAATAACACCTCACTCCTAATGGACCCACACCTCAGTGAGACTGACTGCAAACTTACTGTATGCAGCAGAGAGGAGTAAGAGGAAGTCAGAGAAGAAGAGATGATTTGACACTCATTAGGAGGAAAAGGAAGAGCAGAATTGTTTTGTTAGAATTGAATTTTTCCATTGGGACAAGGAATTAACTTGGAAGAGTTTGGGGGTTTGTAATGTTCAGTTCTATAGATGATAGCATTTCATCTATGATTTTCACTTCATTTAGATGAATTTCATTTAGTTTGTTAAATAGTTATTGTCTAATATGTGTTAGGAGCTAGACTTATAGGTTGTTATTTGGTGCACAGATCATAATCCTTGTTGCTGAGTTGGTTAGAAGATAGGAGAGAGCGTAATTTGGGATACAAATTAGATCAGGGGTATCTTCTTTGCCTTGCATGTAGTGTTGCCTTAGGTAAAACCAATTTAAATAACATCTAGATCCATTTTTGCAGTTGTGTGGGCAATGTGAAAGAGACTTGCATGAGAGGTCTTGAGTAACCAAACTGCTAGTCTCAATGGTTTGCAGGTGAGACAAATAAGCAGTGGCAAACTTCAGGAAAGTGGCCTTACAGAAGTGCAGGCAGGGCTTTTATGATTTTCTGCTGATTTCCTCCTTTGAGAGGGACAGATATTTTCCTGGCTGCCCATAAGCCTGCCTGAAAGACCACTGGGGTGTCTTGAAGAAAGACAGTGCTCTGAGGAGTATTCACTGCACACTCCAGCCCTCAGCCTTGGGCTGCCCCCATTCCAAGTCCCTTTCTAGTCAATAGGTGGTTGAAGAACAAAATGGATTTCAAGGACAGACAGACAGACATAAGGGCTGTGGGCTATGGATGGTGTTTCTCTTGGGAGGACTAATTGGGTTAAAAATAAAACTGGACTGGGGCGAGCACTCTTGGGAATGCCCCTGGACCCTTCCTCTTTGGTATGTTCTCTGCAGGCTCCCCCAAAGCAGCTGTTGCAAGGCAAGGCGGGATCCAGGGTGAAGCTCAGGGGTGGTGGGTTAGATCTGCCTCCAGTACAAGCTAAAGATATCTTCAAGTTTCCCTGTGAGATCCCGCCCAGCTCACCAAAATCAACCTTTGTCGGGGGTTTTCTGATCCTAACTAGTAATAAAGAGTGTGCACTTGACTGCTGTGTCTTCTGCGTAGTGTGTATCTCATGGCAAGTTTTCTCAGAGGTGAAAGCTTAAATCTGCATCTTTCCTCCATCCTACTGAAGTTCAATCTCATTTACTACTGGACGGGTCTTCCTCTTACGAGGAATTACCCAAGAATTGGGGGGACTTCTATAGGACCTTCAATCCATCATGATTGTCCTTTCTATCCTCAGTCCAAGTCCATATGGTCCTGTGAAGGTTAGCATGTCTTCTACTTCAGAGTGGTGGGGCAGGAGGGGTGAGTTGGAGAGGGTGCTTCTACCTAGGCTTGGAGCTCTGATGCCTGGAGTCCAGCCTGCTGTGTACCAAGAAGCCATTTCCCTGAGATCCTGTCTCCCTGAGGTCCCCTGATGTCCCATGAACAGAAAACTTCCCTCCTGCATTTCTGTCTTCCAAGTCACTGTACCCTCTCCCCTATGCATAATCCTATCAAGTTGTTTAGAATTCTGGAAAACAGCCAGGCTGTAGCCTGTCTGCTCACAAGACAAATGTTCCCTGAGGTGAAGGGGAGTGGAGGCCAGCTACCTGCTTGGTATGGGCACAGGAATGGGGACAGAGAACAAAAGTGACCTTGCACTACTAGCATTCTCACTTCCCTCAGAGTCATGATTACTGGGAGGGCCTTGGTTACTTTGGAGGGGAGCACTTCACAGGAAGGGATCCATTAGGGATGTCAGACCCAAGGCTAGGTTTTCTGGATTGGAGGCTGGTTTTATGATACTTATGTGGGCTGATAGCTCCTTGGAATTTTGGGAAGATGGGACACAGATGAGACTTGGACATGTTTCAGCATAATCCATTTTCGCATACCAGCAGGCTTCACTATAGTTGTTTCTTTTATGGCTTCAAAATGGACTCTGTTGTTAATTGGCATGCTTTTAGGCCTTTATAAAACAGACTCACCCTGTGTATAGCTTTTATATATTTTAATATGATTACACAGTCTTTCAGGGTCAACCTTTTTCAAAACAATCGGAATCATTGAGGCTGTCAGATCACTACTCTCTTCCAGGCTGCATACATGCAAGAAAAGGCAGCAGGTTTCTGTGGCATAAACCTGGGCTTTGGAGACAGAGAAAACTGAGTTCAACTACTTGATCTATTATTCAGTAGCTGTGTGACCCCAAAGAATTTACTGAAAGTCTCTGAGCCCCACAAGTGTTAGTTCCCTTTCTCTATCTTCAGGGTTCCACTCTGGATCCTGTGGTCATGAGTATGTGAGATTATTAATCATAGTAAGAGATACCATTAGAGTGTTTACTATGTGTTAGGTACTTTAAGGACATTGTCCCTTTTGATGACTGTGAGGTATTATAGGTACCTATATTAATAGTTTTCAAAGTGGGTACTATTGTCCCCAATTTACAAGTGTGGTAATACCCAAATTTGGGACTTAGTGAAGCCTGGCTTCAAAATGAAATTTTACTAGTTCCAATGTCTGTACACCACCTAAGGTTTTACCCTTACTGAGGGATACTGTGCATTTTAACAGGGATCATAATACCTAAACCCAAAGAAATGACTGTGATGGAGGGACTCTGAGGTATAGTGGCAGTTTGGTGGTTGTGGAGCTGCTCTTTTAGAATATCTCAAATTTTGGCTGGGCGTGGTAGCTCAAGCCTATAATCCCAGCACTTTGGGAGGCCAAGGTGGGCAGATCACCTGAGGTCAGGAGTTTGAGATCAGCCTGACCAACATGGTGAAACCCCGTCTCTGCTAAAAATACAAAAATTAGCTGGGTGTAGTGGTATGTGCCTGTAGTCCCAGCTACTCAGGAGGCTGAGAGAGGAGAATTGCTTGAACCCGGGAGCTGGAGGTTGTAGTGAGTGGAGATCACGCCACTGCACTCCAGCCTGGGTGACAGAGCAAGACTCAGTCCCATTTAAAAAAAAAAAATCCCAAATTTTGGGATATGTGATCGATAACCCAGGATGCCACTGAGTAGGGCCATTTATTATCTTAGTCACCAAGACTGCAAAATAAGGGCAATGATTTAGGCAGCAGGCATGACTTGTGTTGATTCAGCAGACTGGACTTATGAAAAGTTTATATCTGAGTTCAATATTAAGATAGGACACATCTTGACTGCTTACCTAAAGTCTGTCTGAATTATTCAGTTTTTGTTTTAAGTGAATAAGGTGCCAGCTGTAAAAGTCCAATATACTCTGTGTGTGTGTGTGTGTGTGTGTGTGTGTATATATATATATATATATATAATATTTTTCAGTGAGGAAGGAGGGGAAAATTAGATTTTGAAAACATCAGACTCATGTTGCCAAACGGGGATGTTTTTTACATTATGGTGCTAAATCTACGACAGAATGGCAAATAAACACATAACTTCCTTATCACATGCTTTGTAAAGACTCAACACAGAATGGTAGCGGCTGCTTCTTATGTGGTACAGGCGCTGCATAACACTCTTCAGTGGTTTCTTCACTTCTAGCATGTGATAGAGTCAGTGCATCCACTGGCACTAAAACTCACATACACTTAATGATACTCAACTGCCCTAGCCTGTGACCTTAAGAGATTGCTGTTGAACAGATTTTTCTCATTCTCTATACTGTTTATTCTTTGGTGTTTAAGAAAAGCGTTCAGAAATAGTGAAATAGACATAGGAAGTGTTGCTGCACTGGGTATTAATAACCCCAGGAGACCTAGCAAAATTTTTTGAGTACAACTCCCTATTTGGTTCGCTGTTGGAGGCACTCTCTTCAATGGACTTAAGAATTGCTCTAGTAGGTCAGATCCTGGTCCATTTAGGCTAACTTCTCTGGGGCATAAAGCAATTGTGGAAAAGCACCATATCATCCTGAGTGATAATTTTAAAGGTAAGCAATGCCACTAGAAATCTCTAGCTTGTTTTATTATTTTACACATCAAGTAAACAGCATGCATTCAGGGCAGGATTGTTATAAGCTGGGCAATATGCTTTACTCTGTGGAAGTGATCTTTGTTACCCTCAGTGACCTTGTATTCTATTACAAGAAATAAGGTAAATATGCAACAAACAGTTTCAGTCTTTTCATCAATTGTTCCATCATATTTTTTTGCTTGTAAATGCCAGTTTTTAAAAGATTCTGTATGCATATCAAATGACATCAATTAATAAAAGATTACTTGTTCGTTTAAAATTAAGAAAACCTATATAACTATAAAGTTCTCTCATACAAATTCTAATCAAATATAATTATAACCAAAAAGCAGCCACTTGCCATTTTTCATTTAGGATTTTGGTGAGGATTCAATGAATTCCATTGTTTTTATTATTGCTATTATTATTATTACAAGCAGCCTAATCCCAGGCAAATGGACCATTTTACTAGGCTCTTTGTAATATTGACAATGTTTCAAAATCAATATTACCTTCTTAAAATTCTATGAACCTTGGGAACATAAGTTAGGAACAACCTCTGTAGAAAGCTAGTAGTTTTAATATGTGTTAAATGCCAGTAAGTGCTAAAGGATTTTTGACAAGTGCAGTATATACCATTTTGGGTCCCAAAGCTTCCATGATAGCCAGATGGTTCCAAATTGTGTCCACAGTCTACAAAAAGGTTGCTAGGAAAATTGGCTTTGTTTTGTTTCAAAATAATATGTGGTATTACAGCTTCACTTGAGACATTTTCCAGCACTTTGTTGCTTGTGTCTATATATACTATTTTAGATTTTACTCTTTATTCTGCACTACATTATAAAAATAATTTCACACAAGGCCGAAACCTATGATTACTTTTGTGGTAGGCAGCAGTAAACCATACCCCAGTGTTTATAAAATGATGACAATGAGCTATCTGAGGATTTTGTCTGTATTTAAAAGTTTTAGGAGATTTAATCTCATTTATTTTTTGCTTGATATATATATTTGTTTTGGTAGTTTCAGTGAACCATATTGGTTTTAGGAAGGAAAAAGATTGGGCAAGTATTGAAAATTTCATACCTTTACCACTACAATTCCTGATATTGTCTAGACAGTTTTGAAACTTCAGAACGTTTATGACTTGCTTTATAAAAGACTCATAGTATTTAACTCCTCACTGATCAGTGATTCTAGCATTTTTTTCATGAAATATTTATTACTGAGAAGGAAAAGCAAAATAATGTCAATGTTGCATATGTAACTACAAAATGCATTTAGAAATTCACAATTCACCACTAGCTGTTTTGTTTGCTGGGTTATAATATTTCATTTGTATTTATAAAACTGCTTAAGGAAATGTTTATAGTTCATTTCATTCCATTGCTTTGCGAAATTTTGGTATTTGTGATGTACAGATCAAAGTGGTCATCTGTGTTTGAAAACATCAGAGATTTCTTTAAAAATGTTCAGGCAAAAATATATAGACAAAATAACAGTCTCTTGGACTTTAATCTTTTCGATTAAAGCTCCAGTGGTGGAATTTTGTTCTTGAGCTTTCAAGAAAGAGAACAGATTTTTTAGATGAAAAGCTGCAGACTCATTTACAAAGACGTAATATTTTCTTGTGCCGATAGCATACCCTGAGGGCCCCCACCCAGGGTAAAGAGAGGCGGAAAGAAGATTCTGTCACGACCCAAAGGCAACTGGTTGATGAGGCCAAATAAGTACATGATGATTTATTTGTGTGTCAGGTGCCAAGGTGTGGGATGTGAAGAGTTGTATCTATAAACCAAAATGAGGCAGACCACAGGGTAGACGTTGGTAAGTGATGAATGTGAAAGAAGTCAATGTCAGAAATGATACACTTCTTGAGGCAAATTAGAAGCCACACTCTCTGCAGAGGCTTCTCTCTATAAAGGGAAAGAAGAGGGGGAAAGGAAGGCAGCTAACTAGGTGCCAGGTACTCTTTTAGGTTCTGGGTGTGCTAAGAGGAATATGACATCATCTCTGTCTTCCGGGAGTTCACAGGCTAATAGGAGAAAATAATATTGTGTATTTGTTAGGCTCCAGGCACTCTGCATATACCATCACATTTATCTTCATGGAAAAAGATAAAAACTAGTGGCCTTCATTTGGTCTAGAAAATGTTCAAAAAGGAGAATGGGGTGATAAGACCTTATCTGTATATCCAGGTCTTCCCAGGAGAGAAAATATCCTTATCACTTTAAAAACAAAACAGAACAAACCAACCAACCCCAGACTACTCAGTGTTCTGTTACTTTGGATGGATGAGCTTATGATCCTGATTCCAGACCCATAAACCCAGGAAACAAACCTTGACTCTGAACTGAAGACCCTTCCAAGACAGTAAATAAAGAGAACGAGGCTAAAATAGTATATCCAATTTGATAAGACATATAGTTATATATAGATACTCTATGGGTCAGGGCATGGGACCAGTTGACACTTAAAATATAAGAAGAATATTCTAGAAATCCAGATTACAGTTGCTAGATAGGAGACTGAAGCTTGAGCAATCCAGTGCAGTGACCCCTGAATTAATGTTGGGAGGCAGAAGAGGATAGTGGTGAAGTGCACAGGCTCTGCAGTCAGTGGCCTGTGTTCATATCCTGGGTCTGACATTGACCAGTTGTACCACCTTGAATAAGCTATCTAGGTTCTCTGGGTTTCAGTTTCTTTGTCGGTAAAATGAGACTAATAATAGTATTTGCTTCACAGGGTTGTTGATATAAATAAATGAGATAATACATTCAAAGTGCTTAGAAGGATGCCTGGAATGTAGTATGCAGTTAACAAATATTAGCTGTTGCTATTATTCCGAGAATGAAACCTCAGAAGCAGGCAGAGTTTCAGCTAGAATGAGGGAACTTCCTTTGAGTCGTGAAGGAGGCAAAATTAGTGCAATTAAAAAAAAAAAAAACCTGTACATAGCAGACAGAAAGATAAAAACACTTGCCATCTCGAATAGATTGTGCAGGTTAGAATATAAGTTGAGTTAGATATGCCACTACTATGTCCCTAGAGCCCCATCCTTTCCTCTATCTTAGCTCTTGTTAAATGAATTATAAGTGTCTCTTTGCTTGTCTGTCTTCTTCACTGGACTATGAGCTACTTAGGGGCAGATACTGTACTTTTCTGTAACCTAAGTACCTACTATAATGTCTGGCATATGGTAGATGCTCGTAAGTGTTGGTTGAAATAATAAAAATGTTTAAGACAGGCTTAAATAAACACACACAACAACCCTGTCTCTGGCTTCTCACTTAAAAAGGGCATTTAGAAAGATTGGCCTCATAGGTAAACCCAGAGATTATCAAAAGGAGGTGCTCTTTAACAAAAAAAAAAACCCCAATTCTTTTCTTTAATCATTTTTGTAAAGGAAGTGAATTTTAGTAAGTGCTGAGAGAATGTGTAAACTCACCACAGGTAACACTATCATAACACTGTCACAGGAGAATTCACACCTATAGATGAGCTAGTGGAAGAACAAAGTTAGTTTTGAAAGGTCAGAGAAAAAGATTTTGAAATGTCAGAGTCACTCTATAAAACTGACCACCCTTGGCATTATTCCTTTAATCTACCTGGGTTTGAGAATAGCCTAGGGCATTTGAAATGAAGACAATTAGCACCTCAGACAGGGCTCCCACATGCAAAATCCTGTCACCTCTCAGAGACCTCAGGAGTTGACAAGTTTGGATAAGAAGATACTTTCAACCTTGGCTGGCAGTTTTTCTAAAAATTCAATGCTTTTATATTTGATTTAAATGGCATCTATATTCTAAAAGGTTGTAACTGTGAAGCTTTCTTCCTCCATTCTATGATTTTTCCCCTTAGGTTACTGTAAAATGCCAAGAATGAAAATATTTCCTTTATTGAGGGAGATTGAGGAAATAGGTCTTTATTCTTGTACACAAATAAGTTCAATTCATTTCCCCTCTGTTTCTCTCTAAAGCACATATGGCTTTTGTTTAGAGAATAGAATGTTAAACCTAGAAGTGACCTTAGGGGTCATCTGCTTAAATTCCATTTGACAGATGGAGAAAATGAGACTCAGAAGAAGTGATTTAGTGGCAAAACATGGCGTATATTTAAACTCTCCTAATTACTGGAATACTGCTCCTTCCAATTCATCTTGTCATTTCAAAGATGACCATAGGCATGTAGAACCAATATTGTGTGTGTGTGCATGTGTGTGTGTGTGTGTGTGTGTGTGTAAAAGAGAATTTCAGTATTTTTTCTTTTATTGAGAGCATTAATTTTATTCTTTCATTCACACAACAAATATATGTAGCATCTACTACTTGCCAGACACAGGATACAGTGGTGAGCAAAGTACACAAAATCCCTCCATCATGGACCTTACATTCTAGTGGGGGAGACAGACAACAAATAATTAATTAAATAATTCTGCTCCTAAGTGGTTTATACTTGTATTTGGGGTCCATTCTTCCTAACTCTTTCTCTGTTGCTGCCTCTACTATCTTCATTGCTCCCCTCTTTCATTTTCTCCCATTTCCTCTCGTGTGTATGGGGAGAGAGAAGGAAGAGAGTCATTTCAATTCTTCTTTTCTCTACACTTCAAGCTCAGTGTGAAGTTTTGAGTTTGCTAAAGTCAGGTTTAGTACTGGTGTAGGATTATAGTGAAGATGTCAGTATTTTTCATCAACACGGCACTAGTGGGCTGGCTCAGCTGTCAGCTTGCTTGTAAGATGACAATGAGGTACTGGATGTGAAAGTTGTACTATTACCTTATAATTTATCTGTTTTTAAATGCAATTTTAGTTGTACTGAACCCTGTCATACCTGGGTGCTTTGACAGGTGTGCATTTTAGCAACACGGAACAAAACAGAAAGAAAAGAAGAATGCACGGTATGCTTGTGCTGTCAGATCCAGGTTGCTCTGTTCCTAAGTTTATGGATGATTTGTTCAGAATTGTTAAGAGACACACAAAAAAAAGGTTAGGTTTTGTTTTCACTTATGTGACACCAAATGTTCTCACAGTTCACCTCACAGGTCGACTGTTGCTCATATGGACCGATACAAAGGGATCCACTTCTCTGTCTCCTCCCTTCTATTTGAAATTCCACCATTTTGATTAATTCCTCTGGGCTAACCATTTGCCTGCTCAATATATGGAGAGTCCAAGGTGGACAACCTTTCAAATCCTTAATGTTGGAGTATGCATTCATATATCAGATTAATTTCTTCCTTGATACAAAGCACGAAAAGGGGTAAGAGGTGGAGTTGGTCAAAAACATGTGAGGAAGGAAGATGATAAGATAATATTGGTCCAATTCCCCAGAGCCATCCCCAAATGTCACCTTGAATGCTTTTAAAAAAAAATTCTTAATGCTGAAAATGACTAGTAGGAGACTTATGTTTATACTTTGCATACTAAGGCTGGACACTCTTCAATCAAGAAGAAAAATTGTTACCAGCTACCACTGAAATCTTGGAGGATTGTTCTTAACCCTAGTAGATGAAGAGCAAATATCTGCCTTTGGTGCAGGTCAGCTCTGTACATCCAATCCATTGGTAAGCCACGTGAGGAATTAAGTGTCGTTCTCCCTGTTGAGCTTCCAGGCTTGCCATATTCTCCAAGAACTACACACTGAAGTTGCAGAAAGCATATAATAGACGACATAGCTTCAGCTATTTAAGTTCCAATTTTAAAAGTACTTTACATAATCTAAAGGTACATGTATAAGACCATTCAGCTTCAGCAATAAATAAAGTCTTACTCTAGTGAAAATGCAGGAAGTTTTGGGGAAATATTACCTAGCACATTTTGAAATAGAAGCAATGCTTTATTTCAGAGAAGAAAATGCAGATTGAAAGGTTTTAAAATATTAAAGACAGTTTAGCATCAATTGAAGAAATAACATTTTCTAGAAACAACAGAGAATAAAAGTTACAATAATATTATCAACAACTTGCAAATGATTCAAAACAGATTTTATGGCCAAAATGCTGAAAGTTGGGCCCTATACACCAAAGGGCACATACAAATGCATATAAAGGCAAAGCACCAGTTAAATGATTCACAGTCTCATGTAAAGCCCATCAAATAGATAAATCTGGAAAATCTTTGGATGTACATTGTGACTTTTGTATCTCAACTAGCACTTTGGGACCTTGGACAAGGTGTTAGGAAAGAAATCAATATTTACTCAGGACCAAGACTTTCAAGATGACTGCGTGAGGTAGAAGGAAGAGGGAGAAGAAGAACTTGCCCAAAGTTCACTGTTAATCTACTATGTCCGATTCTGTGGGAGTCTTCATGGCCATGTTCAGTAATGATTGCATACTGACAGTACTGATAAAACCATCAGTGTTTTGTTCTCAGAGCTTTTGATCCTTTCATTTTGTTAGTATGTTTTTGCCCTACATGATGGGTCCACATACCGACAGAGACATGTACAACTTGCCTCTATCATCAACTCCTTACCGGCTAGTTGAGCTAAGTTATTCCTGGTGGCCTCTGAGTAAACTGCAAGAACAGAAGCATTACTAAGCATCCCTGTCTGAGTGCAAGGGTGTGTGTTGGCAGTACAGCCCCAATCTTGCAAAATCCTTCTTCCAATGTTCCTTCCCGCTCTGTATGAACCCTGTGTTGGGGGGCAGGAGATGGAAGCCCTTGGCAAGCTCGATTGAACTAAGCTACTAAATTGCTGAGCTCGTTTTAGTTGAAGTGTGAGAAGGAGGTTTAAGGCAAGTAGACAACATCCTGTTGTTTGGGTGCTTCTCTCTTTTTTGCACATCTGGCTGAACTGGGAGTCAGGTGGTTGACTTGTGCCTGGCTGCAGTAGCAGTGGCATCTCCCTTGTACAGTTCTCCTCCTCGGCCTGCCCAAGAGTCCACCAGGTCATGGACGCAGTGGCTGTGTATCATGGCAAAATCAGCAGGGAAACAGGCGAGAAGCTCCTGCTTGCCACTGGGCTGGATGGCAGCTATTTGCTGAGGGACAGCGAGAGCGTGCCAGGAGTGTACTGCCTGTGTGTGCTGTGAGTATGATACAGTGGGCATGGGCCTGCTGAGGGTGTGGGCGGTGGGCAGCGGCAGCTGGGGCCAGGGTGGAGGCCGAGGCAGGCAGGGGCGCCGGCATTAGCAGCTCGCCGACGACGCCTCCATGGTCCGCCCTCAAGTCCAGCCCAGGGCCGTGGTGAAACACACTTTCGCCTGAGTCCCTCGCTGGGGATTTCATTCCCTGGGCCACCTGCTCTCCAGAAGGCCCTCACCAGAGCCTTTTGGGGCAGCCGCAGAGAATACCCTTTCGGGTGCTGAAATGTGGTCTAGAGTTTACCTTCGCTCCAGGAAAGACCCAGGCTCCCCACTTCTATTTTGAACCCTATCGGGTGGTGCCCTGGGAGCCTTACTCTAGCTCTCTTTAAACGACTTTTGAAGTGTCATCCCAAAGGAAGGGCATGACATTCAGGGAGAGGAGACACATTAAGAAACAGAGTCAATTACTTTAAGAATGCAATGCCAGTAAAGTCGAGATGCTGAGAGAGGAGGGGGATGTGTATGAGTAAAATCACCTCTCTGGATCTGCTGATGTAGCATCCTTTAGAAAAGTAGTGGGGGGTGGGGAGGGGCAGGGGATTTCAGAAATAGGACCCTTCTTGATAAACGTTAGGACTCACAATAGTCTTAAAGGGAATGGAGGGAAAACACCCTTGTTATGATTCAGCTTTGCCATTTGCCTAGGCATGTCTCAGTCTAAGGCTTCATTTTGAATCAAATTCATCTGCGTCTTTGCTCCAGGGCTCCGGAGTCAGGCAGATCTGAGACTTTCTCCTGTGCTAGTCAGATGTTAGGCTTGTGACCTGGGCAAATTAACCTCTCAGTCCCCCAGTTTTCTTATCCATTGAATAGGTATCATATTACTGCCTACCTCATAGGATTGTAAGATTAAGTGCTATAATGCAGTAAAAAAATTAGCACTGGGGCCTGACACCTAGTAAATGTTCAATAAATGTAAGCTATTGGTATTGTCATTATACCAAAAATATATTGTTATTTTATCTTCTCTTTTCAGTTGATTTCTTTTAGGAATCATGGGGGCATTTCTAAGGAAGGACCTAGCTCAAGCATTATTGTCAGCAGGATAAAAAAAATCCATGAAAACAGCAGCCCTGCATAGTAGGTTCTAGACAGAAACCAAATGAGGTTAAATGCTTGGTAGTAAGTTCAGCATCTGATGATACCCCACAAGAGTTTGAAATACCTTATGGGTCAGTGAAGAAAGATTATCCTGATGCTGGTGCTAGAGGATTTTCACTGTATATTGGTTTTCAAAAATGGTCAAGCCTTGTTTGTGGCAGCTCTCAGGTCATGCTAAATACATTTTTCATAAAGGCTTCCAGGGAAATACGTGGAAGTTATTGAATGTCTTGGGCTTGAATCTTTATGTTTTGCTTATATAATTATGTTCCCGTGTGGAACCTAGGGAAGGGCAATGAAAATCAGCTAGGATTCTTAGGCTCTTTTCTCATTGAGAGAAGGTGGAGTGAGTGGGTGGGTGAAAGGCGCTGCTTTAGGGAAACTGACAAAGGAGATAATGTGCTCCTTAACCCAAAGGTGAAAAAGAACATACAAAACAAGTCTGGGCAGGGGAGGGACAACAGGGTATAGTGAGAGGCAAGATACACCTAAGACTTCAGCCTCACCAGGCTCCTGGCCGTTTCTCAAGCTCCTCAAAAATGCCCCCACTTAGGATTTCTGTGCTTATTGTTCCTTCTGCCAAAAATACCTTCAGTTCACATGTTTGTTCAACTGCCTCCTCCCTCAGAGAGGACTTGCTTGGCCACCTATCTAGAACAAGTGCCCTCTCTCTGTCCCTGATACACTCACTCCATCTCTTTATTTTTGTTCAAAGAGCTTTAAACTATTTGATAATTTGCCTGTTTACCTACTTATTGCTGGGCTGTCCTGCAAAAATATAATCTCCATGAGGACGGAGACATTGTCTCCATCACCAGGAACACAGGAACACATAATAGGCACTCAGCAGATATTTTTGAATTAACAAACTGTTAAGGCAAATTCTATTCTTTACTGCAAGAAAAGGAATGAACATCGAGAGGTTAGGGTGTGGACCCTGGGAAAGTCACTCAAATTCTCTGGGCCTCAGTTTCCATATTTATAAAACAGGAATAGTAATGTGTATCCTACCTTCTGCAAAAGATTGCCTTAAGTACCATATACAAGAGAGAAGGACAACTTTAGCCTTTTTCCTATGTGGGCCAGAACCACATGAGGAATTAACTTAGGCAGGTGAGAAATTCTCAAGCATTTAAGTTTTTGCCCAAAGTGAATCTTGCATAAATGCTTTTTTTATGACTCTCAGTTCTCCATGAAAACTGCCTTGTGAAGTAGCGGAAAATACTAGACAAATTGGGAGTTCCCTTACGGTGTCTTTCAAATGGTACACTGGGGACTCAAAGTCTTATGAGACTGTTTGGGTGATAGCCAGAATGTACTGCAGAGGGAAGATATAAGGATACATTGCCTTTTATCAGTTTCTCAACGTTTTTGAGTTGAGTGTCCCTTTTGACAAATGTAAAAAATTCATTCCCTCTTTTTGGTGCTACACTGTAATTATAAAATCAAATTTTATTTAGAAATAAACCATGTACTCATTTTAAACCAAAACACTTATGCTTATGATATGTAGTCGAAATAACAATATAAATGGTGTCACGTACACATGGACAACAAGGTATAGCTGACAAACATGCATTGAATGTAGGGTTTACTCAGAATGGTTTCTCATTCTATCTTTTGTTTACTCCTATTAACCAAGAAGATTTAATTGAGCTATAGTTTTTATATTTTTATTGTAGAGATAATACATTTCATATGCCTTTCAAACTGTACTTTAAACTGTACTTTCAAACGATGCTTGCCCTTTTCCCCAGTTCTGAAGCTCCTAATCATGGCTTTCAGATATGGCCTTTTCTTCTGTTCTGGTTTAGAAAATTGAACTCCTTCATAAAGCACTAAAGGAGTTTTCCATTTGTAGGATTGCTCACCTTCATTTTAAGTGATAAGTTTTTCTTTCAATTACTTTCTCTAAATAAATATAGATTTTTGTATAAGTCTATTAAAAATAGTTCCTTATACCTATTCGTTATAGAAAAATTGAAACATATAGACAATAGAAATTAGAGAAGCATCTATAGTTTTTTTATTTTTTTTCTGAGATAAGTTTAGTTTAATCTTGTTTTTTTTTTTCAAATTTTTACATCTACTGAAACATCATGTGTAAACCAATACAAGAAGGTTGATTCAATATGAGGATATGATTTATTTATTTTTGCCTTTCCAGATAATTTTGGGAAAGAAGTCAAGTGAGATAAAACATTGAACATACGTGTGAAACTAACTAAAGACTAGCTGTAAACTTCAGATAATCATTGTATTAATGAATTAACACTTTTTTTCATATCACAGTGCCTAGACTGTGATCAAAAAGGTGTTTTTTAAAATCAAACCTATCTAGGCCAGGCATGGTGGCTAACGTCTGTAATCCCAGAACTTTGGGAGGCCAAGGCGGGAGGATCACTTGAGGCTGGGAGTTCAAGACCAGCCTGACCAACATGTTGAAACCCCCTCTCTACTAAAAACACAAAAATTAGCCAGACTGGTGGCGCACACCTGTAATCCCAGCTACTCGGGAGGCTGAGGCTGAGGCAGGAGAATTGCTTGAACCCTGGAGGTAGAGGTTGCAGTGAGACGAGATCACCTCACTGGACTTCAGCCTGGGTGACAGAACGAGACCCTGTTATTGCTAAAAATTAGGTGAATTTTCTTCTATATTTTAATAAGATGAATTGTTTTTTGCGCACGTGTGCTCTCACAATTGTATTCTTACGAGTGACATATTTGACTACTAAAGAGTTTGATTTTTGTATGTGTCAAAAAAAGTAAGGGAAAACACCAAACTTAGAAAAGATACCTTACAACAGATCAAGGATTAGTTTGTGTGTGTGTGTGTGTGTGTGTGTGTGTGTATACACAAATTTACGTGTGTTAAAAAAGTATGATTGTATTCTTACAATTGTATACACTTCCCATTTCCCACTTAACATGAAAAAAATACACTCATATATAATGTTCTTAGAGACAACTTTAAGATGTTATTTTTAATGGCTGCATGGTAGTCCAGCTAGCTAGTAAGTATACCATATTTTGCTTAGCCAGTCACCTACTTTTAGACATTTGACTCATTCCATATTTTTGTTATTATAAATTCCATCAGGATGTATATTTCAGCACATTAAAGTTTCCTTGTATTTATGATTATTTCCTTATAATGAATTTCTGAAGTGGAATTTCTAGGTCAGAAAACATAAACAGCTTAGGATTCTTGATATATACATGATCATGAGATATTTTCCCTAAATGGTTATTCCAATCTACATGCTCACCTGTAATGCATGAGTGTCCGTTTCACTACACCCTCACTAGAAATGGGTATTATAGTTAAGAAAATTTTCCTTTGACATTTGGTGTGTCATTCTTTATTTTATATTTACATGCTATCTCTTTATTTTTCTCATTTTATATTCCTTTGATTAGTGACTGTCATTTTATATGGTTGTTAAGCTGTTGTATTTCCTGACATGATTTGGCATTTTGTGTATTTTTCTCGTTTAACTAGTTGAATCATACTTTTTTTTTTAACACACTGTATTAGTATATATATAAAATATATTAATCCTATTATATATAATATATAATATCCTATTGTATATATAATATATTATATATAATAGGATTATATATATAATAGTGTGTATATATATATATACACACACACACACACTAATCCTTGATCTGTTGCAAGGTATCTTTTCAAAGTTTGGTGTTTGCCCTTACTTTTTTTGACACATACAAAAATCAAACTTTTTAGTAGTCAAATATGTTACTTGTTTTCTTTGTGTTTGATTTCTTCCTTGGCTAGAAAGTCCTTTCCCCTTGAGGTATGCCATAAAACTTCACTGCAGTTTTTGTTTTAAATTTATGGTTTTGTTAGTTTACATTTACCTTTTTAATTCCATTTGGAGTTTTATTTTGATGCGGATAAAGGATCTAATTTGATTTTGTTTTCAGATAGGTAGCAATTGTCCTAATATAATTTATAAATACAACTTCCATTCTTCATTGATTTGCTAGCCGACTATACCATATATTAAATTCTTATATATAACAGTTACTGTTTCTGGACTATCTATTTGTCTCAATTGATCCGTTTATTCTTGCACTGATAGCACTATAGTATGATAATGTTTTAATACATTTTAAAAATTATTTGCTATTCTTATCTGTTGGTTCTTCAAAATGAAATCTAGAATCATTTTATTAAGTTAAAAAAAATCCATTGGACCAAATGTTTTAGCTCTCACATTCGAGTGAGAACACATGATATTTGTCTTCCTGTGCCTGGCTTATTTCACTTCACATAATGACTTCCAGTTCTATTTACATTGCTGCAAATAACAGGATTTCATTCTTTTTAATGGCCAGATAGTATTCAATTGTATATACATAGCACGTTTTCTTTATCCATTCACCTGTTGTTGGACTCTTCCATATCTCGGCTACTGTAAATAGTACTGTGATAAACGTGTGGGCACAAGTATCCCTTTGATATATTGATTTCCTTTCCTTTTGGTAGATACCCTGTAGTGGGATTCCTCAGTCATATGGAGGTAGAGAGTAAAATGATAGTTACCAGAGGTTGAGAAGGGTGGAAGGCGATGAAGAGAGGCTGGCTAATGGGTACAGACATACAGTTAGATAGAAGAAATGAGTTCTAGTGTTCAGTCGCACAGTAAGGTGACTATAGTTAACAATATCTTATGTATTTTAAAATAGCTAGAAGAGACTAGTTGAAATGTTCTTACACATAGAAATGATAAATATTTGACATGATAAATATCCTAAATACCCTGATTTGATTATTATAATGCACACATGTGTTGAAACATCACACTGTACCCCATGAATATGTACAATTATTATGTACTAAAATTTTTTGAAAATACCATTGGGGTTACATTAAATTTATTAATACACTAAGAACGAATTGTCATCTTTAAATGATTTAGTCTTCCCTTCCCATAAGTCTCTCCATTTATAATTTTTTCCTTTATATCCATCAATGAAGTTTTATAGTTTTCTTTTTGTATGTCTTACACATTTTTTTATTTCGAGTTATTGTGTGTATGAATGTGTATGCTGCTTTTAAATATAAATGGGATCTGTTTCCACTATATTTTCTGTTTCATAGGAAAGCTACTGATTTTATGTTCTGTTCTTGTATTTATCCAGTGTACTGAATGCTCTTATTAATGCAGATAGTTTTTTTTAAAGTTTATTCCCTCTGTTTTTTTAGATACATCAAGTTTCTTTTCACCGACGTACATATGTGCTCTCAGATTTCTTCCATTCTCACCCTCAGTGTAGACAGCTATTGGGGAAGTTCTGACTGCCCAGTAGGATTGTTTGATGGTGATAAGAGGAGAACTA
The DNA here is from genome assembly GCF_049350105.2 of Macaca mulatta. Lineage (NCBI taxonomy): Eukaryota > Metazoa > Chordata > Mammalia > Primates > Cercopithecidae > Macaca > Macaca mulatta. The sequence goes on from NC_133426.1 coordinate 130,798,854, forward strand.
ATTTAAAATATTTAAAATAATTAGCTCAAAAATAGTTTATTTCCATAGTTGGCATTCTTCTGGACATATCTGCCTTTGTTTGCTACTTATCTGATGGAAGATTTGGAAGAAGAAATGCTGTTATAATTCTTTAACGTCAAGGACACATAATGAAGTCATTTGACATATATGTCTTTAGATAAAAGCATAATTATCTTTTTGTCCTTTAAGTTTTAAAGGTACAACTGGGAATAAAGTGCCTGTCAAACAACTGAACTGGAGAAATGGGGGAGGAGCAGTGATGAAATAAAATTCCAGTTTATCAGTTGCACTAAAGGGGAACAGTGTGGCAAAGAACTTGAAATTATAACTTCATTTAGTGAGAAATTACAACTGACATTTAGTTTTTGAATTCAATTGGATATGTGCCTTAGTGCCACATTTATCTTCATGATAACTTAGGCCACCAACATTGTTTTTGATTTCCTGAATACAATCCAGTGGTAAAGTGAGCCTGAAAACCAGCCTAGGATTAAGTTTGCCACATATAAACCATCAAATGGATAATTCATGGCAAATAAGCCAAGTACTGACTCCGGCTGACAATGTAAAATTAAAGTTGCAAGATTAGTCTGAAGATGTCATTTAGCTTAAGCAAAGGGGGAGTCTGGATTGATCTCTTTCAGGCTCTCCCCACCTGGCCTCTTCCCTTCAGCTCCCTCCACTGCCCTCCTTCTCTGGGTGGACAGTTCCAGCTCCATGTCCAAGCAGATTCCCTCCCTTTTGAGAATTGTGCTTTTGGAATTGTGTTAAAGACCAATTTGTTAATACATTCCCTCTAGTATAAGAGAGGGGCAGCACAGAATGGTGGTTAAGAGCCCAGATCTTCCAGCCAGATCTCTGGGTGTGCATCCCAGCTCTGACCCTTAACTAGCTATTTTACCTTGAGCAGGTTACTTTAACTTTCTGTGCTTCAGGTTTCTTACCTGTAAAACAGCAGATGGTGATAATGAGAGTACTTACCTCACAGGGTTGTTATGACGATTATGACATGAGTTAATATTTGTAAAGTTAACATGTAATATGTGTTTTTTTTAATTGTTTGTTTGTTTTTGTTTTTTAGACAGAGTCTCGCTCTGTCGCCCAGGTTGGAGTGCAGTGGCACGATCTCCACTCACTGCATGCTCCCTCACCTCCAGGGTTCACACCATTCTCCTGCCTCAGCCTCCCAAGTAGCTGGGACTACAGGCACCCACCACCACGCCCGGCTAATTTTTTTGTATTTTTAGTAGAGACGGGGTTTCACCGTGTTCGCCAGGATGGTCTGGATCTCCTGACCTCGTGATCTGCCCGCCTCGGCCTCCCAAAGTGCTGGGATTACAGGCGTGAGCCACCACGCCCGGCCGTGTTTTTTAATATAAATAAAAGCTCTATAAATAATTGTAATACAAAGTTAGACCCACATAAGTATACATAAATAAAACTTGATATGAAAGTTCGGGGGAAGAAGTGATTATATTTATTTTCATGACTTATCAAAATATCAGATAGTTTTACCGTCAGACTTGAAGTTGAATGACTTTCAACTGTTTCAAAAATTAAAATTCTCTCTGAAAGAATAAAGTTTGGGCCATTGGAAGTTTGGAAAGCTCTTGAATCAGAGTATAGTCTCAAAAATAATGGCTTTGTGTGGGATACTATTCCTCTGGATATAAAAGTTCTGAAACATTTGTTAAAAATCATTATAGTAGGCTGGGTGCGGTGGCTCACGCCTGTAATCCCAGCACTTTGGGAGGCCGAGGCGGGCAGATCACGAGGTCAGGAGATCGAGACCATCCTGGCGAACACGGTGAAACCCCGTCTCTACTAAAAATGCAAAAAATTAACCGGGTGTGGCGGCGGGCGCCTGTAGTCCCAGCTACTTGGGAGGCTGAGGCAGGAGAATGGCATGAACGCGGGAGGTGGAGCTTGCAGTGAGCCCAGATTGCGCCACTACACTCCAGCCTTGGCGACTGAGGGAGACTCCCTCTCAAAAAAAAAAAAAAAAAAAAAAAAAAAAATCATTATAGTTGTGTCTGAATTTTGTATGTAGCATTAGTTCATATAGACATAAAGGGCATAGGTACTGGCTTGCTTTATTTGCAGTGTCATGAAGAAGTCAGGTGTAGCTAAACTTTTTCTTTTGTGTAGTCCTTGAAGTGGTATAAAAAAGGAATTGATGTGGTTTTTTCAGTTCTAAACCAGGATCTGTCCCCAACACTGACCCACTGAGAAAATAAGAAACAAGTCAGGTTGGTTGCTTCTTGTCCATTTCTAACCTGAACACTTTTTTACAGTTAGGGACAACTTTTGATGAAATAAAGACAAATTTCAATATCAGCAGAGACTAGATTAACACATGCTTTATAGTAATTAAAATAAATTAATGGCAATGATAAAACTCCACCGTTCTTTAACAATTATTCATTTTCTGATTTTTTTGGTGATGCATTTTAAATTCTAGGATTATCAAAAAGTCCAAAAAAACTTTAATGAGGGAAGGAAGTTAAAATTACACGACATTGCTGGTTTGTCTGTATTAATGAAGGGAGTCAGAGGAAATATAATCCTAAAGGGGATGTAACAATTTAAAAAATGAATTATCTTTTTATGAGTTGTGATTTGCTTAGGCTAGGTTTGTAAGCCTCCAAATTGTAATTCTGCTTGTTTTTTTTAAAAAAGTATTCACTTAAATAACTATAGGAAAAAATAACATGCAAGAATGCATTTATGTTAGTTTAAGTTTACTTCTAGTGTATATATACACAGGGACAGACAGTTTTGAATAGTTGTAATCAGAGTGGGATCTCCTTGTGCCCACTTTTTACACATACTATCATTTTATGTCAACATAGTCCACATACTTAAAGTTTTTTTGAAAACCTAGGACTCTAATACTTTTGAATTTTGGCATAATATTTTATTTATTTATTTATTTATTTATATTTTTTGAGACGGAGTCTCTCTCTGTTGCCCAGCCTGGAGTGCAGTGGTGCGATCTCAGCTCACTGCAACCCCTGCCTCCCAGGTTCAAGCGATTCTCCTGCCTCAGCCTCCTGTGTGGCTGGGATTACAGGTGTGTGCCACCACACCTGGCAGGTTTTTTTTTTTTTGTATTTTTTAGTAGAGACAGGGTTTCACCATGTTGGCCAGGCTGGTCTCGAACTCCTGACCTCGTGATCCACCCACTTCAGCCTCCCAGGGTGCTGGGATTACAGGCGTGAGCCATCGTGCCCAGCCAGCGTAATATTTTAAACCTTCACCTTTGACAGAGAAAGTGTAATTTTGAACCATTTTTTCTGCTGTAATTCCCTTATTTTTTTGTAATTTATATATTATCTCTAAATTGACAAAAATTGTATATATGTATTGTGTACGACATGATGCTTTGAAATATGTATACATGTGTAATAGCTAAATTGGAATAATTAGCATACGCATTGCCTCACATACTTATATTTTGTGATGAGAACACTTAAAATCTACTCTTAGCAACTTTCAAGAATACAATACATTGTTTTTAACTATAGTTGCCATGTTGTACAATAGATCTCTTGAACTTGTTCCTCCTGATCTAAATTTTTTATCCTTTGACCCAAATTTCCCAATCCCCACCCTGCACGCCCCTACCAGCCCCTGGTAGCCACCCATCATTCTACTCTTGGCTTGTATTAGTTCAACTTTTTAAGATCCTGTGTATAACTGAGACTACGCAGTATTTGTTTCTCTGTGCATAGCTTATTTCACTTTACATACTGTCCTCCATATTCATCCATGTTGTTGCAAATGACAAGATTTCCTTTGTGTTTAAGGCTGAATAGTATTCCATTGTGTATATACACCACATTTTCTTTATCCATTCATCTGTTGATAGACATGTAGGTTGATTGCATTATGTCTTGGCTATTGTGAATAATGCTGCAATATACATGAAAGTGCAGATTTCTCCTTGACATGATGATTTCATTTCCTTTTGATATATACCCAGCAGTGGGATTGCTGGATCATATGGTGGTTCTATCTTTAATTTTTTGAAGAACTTTCATACCATTTTTTATAACGGCTGTACTAATTTATATTTCTACCAACAGCGTGCAAGGGTTCCCTTCTCTCTGCATCCTCTCTTATTTTTGATAATAGGCATCCTAACAGGTGTGAAATGATATCTCATTGTGGTTTCATTTGCATTTTTCTGATGATTAGTGAGGTTGAGCATTTTTTCACATACCTGTTTGTCATTTGTATATTTTCTTTTGAGAAATGTCTATTCTGGTCCTTTGCCCGTTTTTAAATGGGATTATTTGTTTTCTTTCTATTGAGTAATTTGAGTTTCTTATATATTTTGGATATTAACCCCTTATCATATGTATGGTTTGCAAATATGTTCTCCCATTCTGTAGGTTGTCTCTTCATTCTGTTGATTGTTTCCTTTCCTGTTCAGAAGCTTTTTAGTTTGTTGTAATCACATTTATCTATTTCCGCTTTTGATGTCTGTGCTTTTGGGGTTATACCTAAAAACAATTCCCCTATTTTGAGTAATTATTCCTTATTTAGGGGTACTTAGGTTAGTTCAATGTTTTCATAATTAAAATGGGCTAGTATGAAAATCTTTGTCAAATTGCTTTTTCCTCTTGACTTGTTTCCTTGGAGTATATGAAGATAAGCAAGGTTATGCAGTCAAAAATATGTATGGTTTTATAGCTCTTATTATATAACTTGCTCTTATTATATAACTAGTGATTTTCCATGGACAGGGACAGAGTATGTTTTGTTTGAAAAGGCATATTCAATATTTTAGTTTAATTTTATATTACAAAATTACTGGTTTATAATAGAAGCTATAGAAAATAAAACTAAGAAATATTATTGGGGAAGAAAGGAAAAAATGGTTCAGAAACACTGTCCTATGAAGACTGAAATGACTGACAAACCTTCAGCTTATACTAAAATAAAATTGCATTCTTAAAGCATAGACTGAATGACTACGGAGGAGGTGGTACAGAAGTACCCTGGGCAGGTGGAAGAAGCCCGATTGACATCAGGGAAGTTGCCATCAATATTCCCAATGAGATGTGGGCGTTCTCTTTGCATTTTAATCAGTCCTTCTGTAACTTTAATGTTCACACAAATCACCTGGGCATCTTATTAAAATCCGGATTCTGATTTAACAGGTCTGGGTGGGGCCCAAGAGTCTACATTTCTAACAAGCTCCCAGGTGATGTTGATGCTGTTATCCTGGGAATGCAATTTGAGTTGCACTGTTTTAGATCTCTTCCATGTATGACATATAGTAAGAGTTGACTACATGGGATCCTTGGTCAGTTACTTCAGTAACTTGAAAGTGAAAGATATAAACTGCTGGCCTATTTGAGGAGTGAGACAATTTTGCTCATTCAGAAATTGGAGGGGTTGTGGGGAGAAAGAAATTGTTAATATTAGATGAGTTAATCATGAGAAGTTTTATGTACCATTGACACCAGGTTGTTCAGAAACTGAAGGAGGTAGGAACTTTTGAAGTGGTACTCAGGTTCCTGCTGCTTAACTGAAAGTGAGATAAGATCAGATTCGTTAGGAAACAATTCTCAAAACAGACTCATTTACTTTGACTAAATACGTCTGAATGATAGTAGGGAGATAGAATCATTGCATTGTTTAGAGACCCACTGTTTTAGAAAGTGGAAAACTTGTTGCTTACCATTCTGCTTATTTTGTTGCTGAGATTTTAAATAATGAATCTCCACATCACTCTTATGATGCTGAATTATTGCCATTAATCGTTTCTCATAGGGAAAATGGAACTAACAACCTATGCTGTTTCACTGCTTCCATCTCCATTTTGCTATATCGCTTTAAGAAAATCACTTAAAGGCTTACGTTGAGTTCCCATGGTAAAAAATGGAAATCAAAGCTCTTGCCTTGTTCCCCATAGAGTACTTGCTGAAGTTAGTGGGCTTTGAGGTAGATTTCAAGTGTTTAAAAAGACAAAAGACTTTAACATTGTAATATTGTATATTTATTCAGCATATTATATATAGGCATATATCAAGCTATTTTATATATGATCTAAATATTCTGGAAATCCTTTGTAAAAAATAAAACATCATATAATCCACATCAGTAGTTAAATTGACCTTTTGTTTAGTGTCATGAATCAAGTAAATCTGAATAGTGTATTTCAGATATTTTTTGCCCTTTGGGTAATCAGTCCTGATGGATATTGATGAAAGATGTAGTAATTTTTTTTTTTTTGAGATGAAGTCTCACTCTTGTCACGTAGGTTGGAGTGCAATGGCGTGATCTCAGCTCACTGTAACCTCCACCTCCTGGGTTCAAGCGATTCTCCTGCCCCAGCCTCCTGAGTAGCTGGGATTACAGGCGTCCACCACCACACATGGCTAATTTTTGTATTTTTAGTAGAGATGGGGTTTCACCATGTTGGCCAGGCTAGTCTCGAACTCCTGACCTCAGGTGATCTGCCCACCTCAGCCTCCCAAAGTAAAGTGCTGGGATTACAGACGTAAGTCTAATTTAATTCACGTATTTAAATACTTTTATTTCCAAAGGAGGTTAATGGTAAATGTGATCATCAAGTCAAGCATGACCTTCTGCTTGTAAACACATTGATTTTAACCAGAGTTCAGTGCGTGTCCTGGCTAGGTGTGGTGGTTCACACCTGTAATCCTACCACTTTGGGAGGCCTAGGTGGGAGGATAGCTTGAGGCCAGGAGTTCAAGACCATTGTGGTCAACAGAGCAAGACCCTGTCTCTGCAAAAACTAAACTAAACAAACAAACAAACAAAAATTTGCCAGGCACAGCAGTGTGCACCTGTAGTGGCAGCTACTCAGGAGGCTAAGGCAGGAGGATCGCTTAATCCCAGGAGAGCAAGCCTGCAGTAAGCTACGATCACCCTGCTGTACTCCAGCCTGGGTGACAGAGCAATACACCATTTAAAAAAAAAAAAAAAGCACGTGTCCTAACCAAAGATCTCTATTGACTCAAACTTGTGCCCAAGAATAGCAATCAGAAAGTTTATTAAATAAATGATTTAGTTTCACATTCAATTGATTCACAATAGATTTAGATTCACATTCAAAATCTGAAACAATTCATTATAAAGTTTACCTTACGGTTTTATGAGGTAAAATTTATTAGGCAAATTAAGTGGCATTACTATATATACTAAAATATAACAAATAATCTGTATCAGTACAGTGTGGGGATCAGGAACTGGGGATCTAGAAATGGGCCTGATTCAAATCCCATTTTTGCTTTTTAATCTCTAGTCTGATTTTGGTTACTTAACATATCAAAGTCTCAGTTTCCTCATCTATAAAATAAATATTACAATATAAACCTAATAGGATTTTTGTGGGGTCCAAAGGAGATAATGCATGTACTATAAACTTAACTTTTTTTCCTCCTAAATTCACATGTTTAAACCCTTACTTCCAATATGCTTGTATTTGGAGATAGGACCTCTAGGATGTAATTAAGGTTAAATGAGATCATAAGGATAGGGCTGTAATCTGATAGACTTGGTGACCTTATGAGGAAAGGAAGAATGCATGTACAAAGAAGAGGTCATATGAGCACACAGCAAGAAGGTGGCTGCCTACAAGCCAAGAGAAGAGGCTTCAGAATGAAACTTACCGTACTGGCACCTTGATCTTGGACTTCCCAGTCTCCAGAATTGTGAGAAATAAATTTCTGTTGTTTAAGCCACCCTGTCTATAGTATCTTGTTATGGCAGCCTGAACAGACCAATACAGATTTTGGTACTGAGAAGAGGAGTACTGCTGTAACAAATACCCAAAAATGTGGAAGTGGCCTTAGAACTAGGTAATGAGTAGAGATTGGGGAAGTTTTAAGGTGTATTCTAGAAGAAAGCATAGATGGCTGTGAACAGAATGTTGGTAGAACTGTTTATTCCGATGAGGTCTTAGATGGAAATCAGGAAGATGTTACTGCAAACTGGGAGAACTGGGAGAAAGGTGTTCCTTGTTACAAATGGTAAAGAACTTGACTGAACTGTGTTCTAGTATTTTGAAGAAGGTAGAATTTGTTGAGTAAAAAAATTGACTATTTATCTGAGGAGATTTCTAAGCAAAATGTTGAAGGAGTGGCTCAGTTCCTCCTGACTGCTTATGGTAAAATACAAAAGGAGAGAGATGAATTGAAGAAGGAATTGTTAAGCAAAAAGGAACTGGAACTTAAACATCTGGAAAATTCTGAGTCTTTATGTATTGCAATAAATGAGGAAGCTTGTGCTGGAGACAACACTAGGGTGTGGCTGGATTATCTATCACTCCTTAAGATTACTTATGATATTAACCACCATCTCAGCAGAAGTCAGGAATAGAGTTTGGATAAAAGCAGCAGAAATATTACCAGTTTGGACCAAAGAGAACAGGACAGTATGGTATAGTTATTTGGCTGCAAACATGGTTTATCCTTCAAGAAAAAGGGAAGAACGACCCTGAGGGTGATTCAGAGATCACCAGGGCTGCCATTCCTACTATAGGCCCAGAGTACACAGGCCTGGAGGCTAAGGCTGCCTCTACCTTGGTTTCAGAAAGTGAGACTGACATCCAACAGAGCCACATGGGTGGGGCCATCACCCTAGCCAAAGGATGTGGCCACCTTACAGAGCTGTGGGGGTGATGCTGCTTTCCCAGTGAACCTGAAAGGCAGAGTATTGAATCAAAGAGGATTATTCTTGAGCCTTAAGAGCTAATGGAGTTTGCCTTGCTAGGTTTTGGACTTGCTTAGGACCTGCAACCCCTTTATTTCTTCCAATTTCTCCCTTTGGAATGGGAATGTCTATTGTCTTCCTGTAGTACCATTATATTTTGGAAGCACATAGCTTGTCTGGTTTCATAGTTTCACAACTGGAAATAAATTTTGCCTCAAGATGAATAATACTGCTAGTCTAACCCACATCTAATTTTATTTAGATGAAACTTTGGACTTTAGATTTTATGTTGATGCTAGAATTAGTTAATTTATTTTGAGGCCATTGGGATGGTATAAGTGTGAGAAGGACATGAGTTTTGGGGGTCAACAGTGGAATGATGTAGACTGAATTGTGTTCCCCCCTAATATGTTTAAGCTCTAACCTCCAACATGACTGTAATTGGAGATAGGGGATAATTAAAGTTAAATGAGGTCATAAGGGTGGGGCTCTAATATGATAGGATTGGGGGCCTTATTACAACAGAGAAGGCTGTGTGAGCACACAGCAAGAGGTCAGCTACTCGCAAGGCAAGAGAAGAGGGCTCAAAATGAAACTTACGTTGCTGGCACCTCGATCTTGGACTTTCCAGCCTCCAGAACAGTGAGAAAGTAAATTTCTTTTATTTATGCCATTCAAGGTATGGTATTTTGTTATGGCAGCCAAACAGACTAATGCAGAAAGTAAAACTCTTGGCATGTAGTAGAAATCAATTAGACAGATATGCAATATAGATATAAACTGAGTAATGGGAGGGAATATTTATCCCATTTAAAAGGATAAGCTGCTTTTAGGAAAATAAAGTTACAGCTAAGGCACTTTGGAGATAGTCCTAGTTTACAGCATTTTAGAGTTGCTCTTCCACAAAAATATAATAAAAACAAGCAGCACTTGTTTTGAATTCATATTTTTTTACTATTATTTCATTTATAATATATTATAGAGTAATATAGTAATACAGTTATGTGCAATATAGCAACATTTTCCTTAATAACGAACAGCATATACAATGGTGGTCCCATAAGATTATAATGGAGCTGAAAAATTCCTATCACCTACTGATGTTGTAGCCATTGTAATGCCACAGCACAGTGAATTACTTATGTATTTGTGATGACACTGGTATAAACAAACCGACTGTGCTGTCAGCTGTATAAAAGTATAGCACAGGCCAGGTGTGATGGCTCACATCTGTAATCCCAGAACTTTGGGAGGCTGAGGCAGGTGGATCACCTGAGGTCAGGAGTTCAAGACCAGCCTGACCAATATGGTGAAACCCCGTCTGTACTAAAAACACAAAAATTAGCCAGTCATGGTAGCGTGCACCTGTAGCCTCAGCTACTTGGGAGGCTGAAACAGGAGAATTGTGTGAACCTGGGAGGCGGAGGTTGCAGTGAGCTGAGATTGCGCCACTGTACTCCAGCCTGGGCAATACAGCGAGACTCTATCTCAAAAAAAGAAAAAAAAATAGAAAAAAGAAAAAAATGTATAGCACAGACAATTATATACAGTACACAATAATTGATAATGATAACAAATTACTGTGTTACTGGTTTATGTATTTACTGTACTACACATTTTATCATTATTTTAAAATCTACTCCTACTTATATAAAAAATGTTAGCTGTAAAACAGCCTTGGGCAGGTCCCTCAGGAGGTAATCCAGAAGAAGGCATTGTTATCATAGGAGATGACAGCTCCCTGTGTGTGACTGCACCTGAAGATCCTGCAGTGGGATAAGATGTAGAGGTGGAAGACAGTGATACTGATGATCCTGACCCTCTGTAGGCCTAGGCTAATGTGTGTATTTGTGTTTTAGTTTTTAACAAAAAAGTTTAAATAGCAAAGAATACATAAAATAAAAAATTTAAAAACAGAGAAAAGCTTATGGAATAAGGATATAAAGAAAAACAGTTTCGTATAGCTGTACAATGTGTTTGTGTTTTAAGTGAAGTGTTATAAAAGAGTCAAAAAGTTTAAAAAGTTTAAGAGTTTATAAAGTAAAAGAATGGAAGCTAAGGTTAATTTATTATTGAAGAGATTTTTTTTTTTTTTTTTTTTTTTTTTTTTTTTTTTTTTTTTGAGACAGAGTCTCGCTCCCTCACCCAGGCTGGAGTGCAGTGGCGTGATCTCATCTCGCTGCAACCTCCACCTCCTGAGTTCAAACGATTCTCCTGCCTCAGTGCCTCAGCCTCCCAAGTAGCTGGGATTACAGGTGTGTGCCACCATGCCCAGCTGATTTTTTGTACTTTTAGTAGAGACGGGGTTTCATTGTGTTAGCCAGGATGGTCTCGATCTCTTGACCTCATGATCCGGGAAATATAAATATTTTAAAATAAATTTAGTGTAGCCTAAGTTTACAGTGTTTATAACATTCTAGTAGTGTAATGTCCTAGGCCTTCACATTCACTCACCACTCACTCATTGACTCACCCAGAGCAACTTCCAGTCCTGCAAGTTCTATTCATGGTAAGTACTCTCAACAGGTATACCATTCTTTATCTTTTATACTGTATTTTACTGTGCCTTTTCTATGTTTAGGTAGGTTTAGATACACAAATACTTACCATTATGTTACACTGCATACAGTATTCTGTACAGTAACATGCTGTACAGGTTTGTAGCCTGGAGTAATAGGCTATACCACATAGCCTAGGTGGTATACCATATAGGTTTGTGTAAATACAGTCTATCATGTTTGCACAACAATGAAATCACCTAATGATGCACTTCTCAGAATGTATCCCCCTTGGTAAGTGATACATGACTGTGGCAATATTATATTGCTATACATTAAAATAGTAATTTTATAAAAATATAGTTATATTCATATTATAGTATTACATCCTTATACTATTGCTATTATATTTATAACAAATATTATTAATATTAATAATTATGTAGGCCTGATAGTGTATTATCCCAGTGAAATGTTTTCACCTTAAGGTTCGATATGTACTTAAAAATAAGTCTATTGTTTGTTAAAACTATCTAATAATTCATGGTTTTATCAATTACAACAGGTCCCTGTTGTAGTTTCTTTCTGTCCAAATAGTCTCTCAAGTTGACAAATCTTTAGGAGCATGAATTTCCATATTTCAAAAAATGAAAAGATAAATCTCACTGGAAACTGTGGTTGGGCAGTTACAATATGGAGACAAGTTAGATTCACTATGCTTTGCTTCCTGTGAATGCAATGGCACCATATACGTGTGTCCTAGTATAAGTGACATTTATATGTAATATTAAGCTTAAATTTACAGTATCCATTGTCCTTTTGGAATATTCTAGTAATGGAAGTTTATTCTCTCACAGGTATCACGGTTACATTTATACATACCGAGTGTCCCAGACAGAAACAGGTTCTTGGAGTGCTGAGGTATAGTTTTATTTATTTTTGCTTCTGGGGGTGTCAAGGAGGTGTTTGAAATTTAGGCTGGTTTTATAAAAGAGCAAATTCTACATTATGAAGTATTCATAAGGTTGAAATATTTAAAGCTCCAATCAAAAATTGTTCTTGGGTCATTAAGAAAGCTTTAGAGAATTTTGGTCCCAGTCCTGTTTAGCCACCATTTTGCAGAGTTGTATGACTTCAGGAGAAAGATAAAAATGTTGAAGGGTTATGTCAAACTTTTAGTGACTATGTGAAATCTTAGAAAGCATATCAAAATCAGGTAAAATAATTAAATGAACAGTTATTTACCAGATGATACCAATATGAGTGTTGGTATTATGGGAGATTAAAAACCATGATGCTTGTTTTCTAAGAGACTACAATATCCTTGGGAAGTTATAACTTGAAATTAAACAGTTATGAGTGGAAGAAACTCAGCTTTGGGAAGAAACTAGGCAAATCTGGGTTCCAGGTCTGGTCTCCCCTCCTCTCTGATAGGTCTATGATCTTGGGCAGGTTACTTAACTTTTCTGTGAGCCAGTTTCTTCATTTGTAAACTGAGCCTAAGAATCCTCCCTTATGCACAGGGCTCATTTTGAAGAGTAAATAAGATAACACACATAAAGAAGCTCTTTGCCATGGGGCCTGGCACACAGTGAGCCCTCAAAAAAGTGAACTCCTGAAAATTGCCACAGCTCCTATTAATAACTCAATCTATACATTTAAAATTTTCTGAAGTCTATACTTCAAAAAGTTAAAATAGCTCTCCCGTTTACTAATTTATCAGTAAATTGGAAAGCACAAATTACAGACCACAAATGTTTTGAACCACTGAGATGAATTAGGCCAAGTTTTCAAACATACTGTTGCTGTATTATGTAAGGATTATTAAAACTATAATACTAACTAAAGATAAAGTTATGCCATTTCTAATCAAAATGATTTATAGTTGTTTATTTAAAAAAAATTCTCTGTATCACTGCAGAGATGATTGAATAAGAAATTAAACTTTATTATGAAGAAAGTTACATGTAACATATACTGACAAAAACACACACACACATATATGTTTGTATATTATTTCACCAGAAATAGCTCTTCTCCATAGAGAAATACCCTTCAGCTGCTGAAGAATATTATGTAACAACAGGATCTTAAATTCTTAGGGTTTAACAACTTTGTTTTTAAACTTTTTTCCTGCATTTTGAGTATAACATCATATGAGATTGTTACATGCTTGTGATCATGTTAAAGAAGAGAGGGCTTATTGAACACAAATGCCCCCTCATCCTGTTGTCTGATCTGACCTTGTTTATTTAATAATATTGTAATTTTCTGCATCAAGAGAGCAGAAGATTGGCATGACTTATCCCCAAATAGAAAATAGTTTAAAAAGTTCTTTAATTTTTGAAATGCATATTGCGTTTTTTTCTATCTACTAAATTTACCTTATTAGCAGTGCTGTTCTAAGGTGAATATTAAACTAGTATATATTCTCAGAGCTCATACCACCTGACTGGAAGAAATTTCTCTAGAGCATATTGAAAACCAGCTGTGATCTAATACATGTTTCCATGGATAACTAAGAGGTGACAGTATGGGAGATGTGCAAATTTGAAGAATAGCTGAGTTCAGTGACAGGATGAGAGTTGTCAGTGGTACAATTCTTGTGATAAATGTATTTTCAAAGCTGGGTAAATGATAGATATTAATACTGATTTTTGGAACAATGTTTTAGTTTGCCATGCTGCAGGAAAAATCAGGGCAGTAACACGCCATCATCTGTGCATATATTGTGCTAGAAATGTAGGTAAGTGAGATTTGTTTTAAAGAGTGTAATGAAATCGAACCCTGGCCCCACAGAATTATGAAAGACAGATATCATGTGTATTTCTAGTTTTAGAGAGATTTTTAGGTTAAATCATTGCCTAGTGTATTATCTTATATGACTCAGACTAAAATTTTGCTAAATTGTTAATTTAGATAATTCTACAATCTACTTTCCCTTATTAATATGTGAATTGTTGGCAATACATTATTTAAAATGTACTGACATCACAACAGTGATGTCACCCTGTTGACATCACTGTCTTCAGGCTTTACTGGGTATATGATCAGGAGATCAGCAGATGTTAAATAATTGTCCTTATTAATCTAAGTAAAACACTGTAAAATAGGCCAGTCATTTGCTTATGAAACATCAGATCCCCAATTCAAATAGCTTCCATACCTCCAGTGCTATTATTCCTCTCTGTTAGCATGGATAATCAAGTGTTAACTACATATCAGTACCCATAAAAATGATGCTTCTCTGTTTTGTTTTGTTTTGAGGCAGAGTCTCACTCTGTCGCTCAGGCTGGAGTGGTGGAATGGCACGATCTCGGCTCACTGTAACCTCTGCCTCCCAGGTTCAAGGGATTCTCGTGCCTCAGCCTCCCAAGTAGCTGGGATTACAGGTGTGCGCCACCACGCCCGGCTAATTTTCATATTTTTAGTAAAGCTGGGGTTTCACCATGTTGCCCAGGCTGGTCTTGAACTCCTGAATTCAGGTGATCCACTGGTCTCAGCCTCCCAAAAAGCTGGGATTACAGGTGTGAGCCACTGTGCCCGGCTATGCTTCTGTTGATAAATGGTTTTACAAGCCACAAGAACAGCCAAAAAGATGTGTGGTTTGAAATCTTTCCACACTTGGGGAGTGTACAGTTTCTCTTCTGGTTGATGACCCTAGCTTCGCTAGATCCTGTTTGACCCAGTTCTAATCTGAAAGGCAAGAGACTGGGTCCTGGGATTCAGAGCCAGTTCTGCCTCTGGTTGTCTGTGTGACTTTGGGCAAGCTGATTAATTTCTTTACATTCACATTTTCTTATCTGTCAAATGGGAATAACTGAATAAGCCAATAACTGCCATTTTGTGAGGAAATAGTGAAGGCAAGAGATAGGAATGTGCTTTGCAAATGAAAAAGTGCACTGAGGAGAGTATAAGGAGGCAATTTGTGCCTATGGCCTGCATTTGCAATTTGGAGATTCTATCTTGGAACCAAAGAACTGTTTGGATTTCTGCAAGAATGGCCATGTTATTTTGGATGAGTTCTCAATCAAGCTTTAGGAAGGTGGAGGGTAGGTGAGAGAGTGGGGTGGAGCTGGGTGAGAGAGTGTTCTACATCTACTGTGAACATATGGGGGAACACTAATATAGAGCTAAAGAGAATTTTTGTCATGTTTTCAATGAAAAATTACCCCAACATAAGGAAATGACTGAGAGTTACTATGGATAGTGTAGTATGCTATCTTCAGCATACCGCTGTCTAGCTGACAGAAGTCTTCATGCCAGCCTTCATGTTTTCTCATTAAATTCTAAAAAAACAAACAGCTCCCACCTCAAAAATCTTCCAGATGGAATAGCTGAAAAACAACTTAAAAAAAAATACTAGTCATTGTTCAATTGCTCATAGCAATACTACTTTATTTTATGTAAAATGACAGTTTTGAGCTGATGCCTGAAGCTTGGCTCATAAGCTTTTGCAGGAAATTGTTGTTGATTTCAGGCAGTGTCTTTGCAAGACAACTGATGTCAGGAAAGGAATACATTTTAATAGTTACCTGCAAATAACTGTCTCTTTAAAAATACACAAATAAATAAAGGTGACCTTATATAGTCTTTCATTTTCATGTCATAGAGAAAACCTTGTTACAGTGACATGCTGATGAAGAGAATAATTTTGGGAGTATAGGGAAGTTTCCCAAGGAGGAAAAATTTTAATGTGAAGAATGACGCAGGAAATATTATGAGATGAAAGAGTATGAGGACTGAACTAGCCGTGCACTGTGTGTATCATAACAGCCAATTTTTAATTTCCTGTGTAGCATTTTATATTGTGGGATGATGGCAGGGAGGATGGGTTGTTGGTTTTTCTTTTGTTGTTGTTCCTCAGGCTTTTTATTAATGACCTGTAGGATCTGTTTTTTTTTTTTTTTTTCCTGTTTAACTGCATCCCCTCTGTTGGTGAATTCATTGTGGGTAATGGCCTGTATACCCTTAGAGGTTTGAGATGTCTGATGGGGAGCAGGCAGGAAGGGCAGGGCGATGAGCAAGAGCTTCTACAAACTAATACCACCCTTGGGAGAACTGAAATGACAGCTCATTAGCTCCTCTTGCAGGGAAATTCAGCCAACCAAAGTAAACTCTTCTGGAATGTTGTTTTTCCTTCTTTCTTACGTTTTCAAATATTTCAACAAGTTACACAACTGTTACCTCTCTTAGCATCCCTAGCACATTTTGTAGGTCTTTTTGTATCATTTTGAGATAGGTAAATAATTTTCTTGGCCTTTTATTTTCCAGACAGCACCTGGGGTACATAAAAGATATTTCCGGAAAATAAAAAATCTCATTTCAGCATTTCAGAAGCCAGATCAAGGCATTGTAATACCTCTGCAGTATCCAGTTGAGAAGAAGTCCTCAGCTAGAAGTACACAAGGTACTACAGGTATGATTTACTCTTAATTTTTGACAGGGTTTGGAAGCTCAGATTTATGAGTCAACCTATTCATAACCATATAATCAATTAGAAGTTATGTAAGAAAAATGCAATGAGAAAGTAGATGTAGCCAGCAAGTCAAATGAGAGGTGACAATTTATGTGCTATAATTTTAATCTATTACTCTATAAACTTTTAATAAATCACTGTAAAATCATCAAAAATTCTATAAGCCCATAACGTTTTAACTGCTCTTGTCTGTCTCATCTTGTTCTTTCCTGTCCCTTTTATAGGTAGCTAAGTATCATTTCACTTCACTAATTCAGACACAAATAATGTGAAAGATGGTATAATTCAGAGAACACCTGAGCTGTGCTTTACCTTTGCTTAGTAAACTTTTTTTCCTACAGGGACATGAAAGCTAATGTTAGCCTGGCACACACGATTCTGGTTTCTGAATCGGTGGTGCTTGAATTAATGACATTTTTCTGAAGCAAAGGAAATTAAATAGTAGACTTTATTGTTCCACTGGCACAAATTATTACATATCCTGAGCAAACCTATTTTAGTGTATGTGTCATGCTAAAGACTGAATACCAGCCAATGTCTGTAGCTATCTGATACGTGACTGTTTACTCCTCTATTGAATGGGGTTTATCATTTGTTTGGAGTAAGAGGATCGGCCTTGATTGAAACAATAAATATTTATGATAAAAGAAAATGAATTGTTATGTCCCTTTTTGACAGGGACCTAGGCTCAGGCATAAACTGACAATTAGACTAAGTGGTGAATTAAATTAATGAATATCCTTTTTAATACAAATGCAAATAGAACTCTAATTTCCAAGTTGGCTAGTTGTTTTTTTCTGCCTAGTATTCCATTCTTCATAACTCAATTTTAAATAATAGTTGCTTGTGGTGTATTATTGTGTTGTGTCATTGTGAGTTTTATGCAGTTGGACATTTTATAAGTATGCGTTAATCTATAATTTTAATAGCTTGCAAGTTTATTTTTTCTTGATTTTTGTTATTTTTCTTTAGGGATAAGAGAAGATCCTGATGTCTGCCTGAAAGCCCCATGAAGAAAAATAAACACCTTGTACTTTATTTTCTATAATTTAAATATATGCTAAGTCTTATATACTGTAGATAATACAGTTCAGTGAGCTACAAATGAGTTTCTAAAGCCATTGTAGTCCTGTAATGGAAGCATCTAGCATGATGTCAAAGCTGAAATGGACTTTTGTACATAGTGAGGAGCTTTGAAATGAGGATTGGGAAAAAGTAATTCCATAGGTTATTTTCAGTTATTATATTTACAAATGGGAAACAATTTAAAGCATAATGAATACTTTATAAATGATTAATGTCAATTCTTGCCAAATATAAATAAAAATAATCCTCAGATTTTGTGAAAAGCTCCATTTTTAGTGAAATATTATTTGATAGCTACTAATTTTAAAATGTCTTGCTTGATTGTATGGTGGGAAGTTGGTTGGTGTCCCTTGTCTTTGCCAAGTTCTCCACTAGCTATGGTGTCATAGGCTCTTTTGGGATTTTTGAAGCTGTATACTGTGTGTTAAAACAAGCACTAGAAAAAGAGTGAAGGATTTCTGTTTAATTCGAAAGCAACCTTCTTGCCTAGTGTTCTGATGTTGGACAGTAAAATCCACAGACCAACCTGGAGTTGAAAATCTTATAATTTAAGATACGCTCTAAACATGTTTATCGTATTTGATGCTACAGGATTTGAAATTGTATTACAAATCCAATGAAATGAGTTTTTCTTTTCATTTACCTCTGCCCTAGTTGTTTCTACTACATGGAAAACCTCATTTTGAAGGGAAACTTCAGCAGCTGCAGCTCATGAATAACTGATTTGTAACCAGCCTCCTTTTGAAGTAACCCTACAAAATCACTGGAAAGTTTATGATTATATTAAGTTTTTAAAAAAATTCCAAGTGATTGAAACCTACATGAGAGTCAGAATTTTATGTGGTATTTTCTTCTCACATTTATATTTTCATGATTTGTGATTGATTATATGTCACTTTGCTACAGGGTTCACAGAATTCATTCACTCAACAATATAATAGGACACTGAGGGTATAGAAGTAAAAACACCTGGTCCCTGCTCTCAGTTCACTGTCTCGTTGGACGAGAAAACAATAACGATAAAAGACAGTGAAAGAAAATAACAATAAAAGACAAGGAAACAATAACAATGAAAGTTGATAAGTACGTGATAAATGAGGTTCCCGTGTGTAGGTAGATCTGGTCTTTAGAGCCAGGTAGATCTGGTCTTTAGAGGCAGAACGAGTCAATGCAAATACTCTGGTCCGTGGGCCATATGAAAAGGCTAAGCTTCACTGTAAAATAATAACTTGGAATTTTGGGTTGTGTATGAGTGTTGGTGAACTTGGTTTTAATTAGTGAACTGTTGAGAGACAGAGCTACTCTTCATGTACTGTCAAGACCTGATTTCTGAGCATTTAATATGGATGCTGTGGGAGTGAAAAAGTGGAGTATGGCCCCAGTAATGCATTATGGGTGGTTTACCATTTCTTGAGGTAAAAGCATCACTTTAACTTGTAAAGGAATTTAAAAATCCTACTTTCATAATAAGTTGCATAGGTTTAATAATTTTTAATTATATGGCTTGAGTTTAAATTGTAATAAGTGTAACTAATTCTAACTCTATAATGTGTTCATTCTGGAATAATCCTAAACATATGAATTATGTTTGCATGTTCACTTCCAAGAGCCTTTTTTTTAAAAAAAGCTTTTTTTGAATCATCAAGTCTTTCACATTTAAATAAAGTGTTTGAAAGCCTTATTTACCTAATTTGTCTTGAACTATTCCTTATAATTCCTTATAAAATATTCAGAGACTGATGCTATTAATAAACCAAATAAAGGATTGATGATTATCTTATCTTTTTGGAGTGATTCCCTGGAAAAGGTAAGTGCTTTTTCGATTTTGTTGCTGTCAAAGTTCCCAGTTGATGAGCCTACTCCCTGTCTTCTTTGGCTGGCCTTTTATTCATCAAGTTTTTTTTTTTTTTTTCACCTTTTCTTTCCCAACATGAGCATCCCTGCTATTTTCCAGTATGTAATAACTTGCACCTTTACAGAAAGGTCATATCCTTGCCATATCTAAAATATTGCCATGCTAACATATTGTAAGATGCTGAGTCAAGGTAGAAAAATGCACAATATATTTCCAAGTGTGCAGCTCTCTTCAGAAAAAAAAGTGTGTCAGCAAGCCCAAAAAGGAACATGACAGCTTATCAAATACTTATTCATTTCCTCTGAAATTTGCTCTTAAGAGATAAGGTCAGTACGGAGACAAGCTTAGGTAATTGTCTGTTTGGCTGTTACAGGCAGGGAAACTTTGTGGTAGTGCACAGGTAGAATAAGTCTATAAAGAATGCCTCTGATTAAGTCCTCTGCTCTAAATAAAGGGCTGGATTTAAGATATTCTTTGGGGTAGAATGGACACAGAATTAAAAATGTGAGGAACAGCTTTAAATTCTGTTAATAATGTTTCAACATCAGCTTATGTTTTATTTGATTCACTTTGTTAAGCTTAGAATCCAGTCTACTACTAGTACAACCCAGATTTGCCCTTGAGCATTTCAAGGTTATGGGATGCCTGGTCTTCCTGTTAGGATGCCATACATTCAACTTTGACACTTATATTTTCTCTTGCAGTAAATGGGGTACCATTATTTTGCAGTTTGCAACTAGGGGGGAAGTCAAACTACCCAGTTTGGATATTTTCCTAATTTGGGGTCATTGGCCAAACTTGTAGTAAAAGGCTAATTCTTATCATTAGGTCATTTAGTTCTTAAATGAAGGTTTTTTTTTTTTTTTTTTTTTTTTTTTTTTTTTTTTTTTTTTTTTTTTAACGTAACAAGATACAATAAGCCTGACCAACTGTTTGGATAGAACCCATTAACATATATGGAATTGAGATATATATACATCTTGGTTGCACACATACACACAGAAATAGAACTGTTTTCTCACAAGATGACAAAAGGCTATAGTACGTATCACATTCAGTATTGGACAGAGAGAGTAAAAGCAGGAGTGCATGAGATCTGATTTTTTTTTTTTTTAGTCACCTGGTGGGCCATATAAACATTTTTTTAAAAATTTTTATTTTACTTTAAGTTCTGGGATACATGTGCTGAATGTGCAGGTTTGTTACATAGGTATACATGTGCCATGGTGGTTTGCTGTACCTATCAACCTGTCATCTAGGTTTTAAGCCCAGCATGCATTAGGTATTTGTCCTAATGCTCTCCTTCCCCTTGCCACCCACCTCCTGACAGGTCCCAGTGTGTGATGTTCCCCTCCCTGTGTCTATGTGTTCTCATTGTTCAACTCCCACTGTTTTTCATCTTTGTCACTGATTATCCACGTGACCTTAGGTAAGTCAGTCTGTTACTGTTATTGTATTTGCCAAGTAGGAATAATTAAGTCGTACTAACCTCACAAGATTATTAAGGTACAATAATTTACATATATATATGTGTGTAGTTATATATATGTATAACTTTAAGGTAGTAATATTACTGAATGTTTAAATAACATTGATATTCACAGATCTCTAAAAAGGAGAGTGAATAGGGAAGGAATATACAAAAATCTCCTATTTCCTTTAATAATTATCTCCCTATAGGAGCTCCTGCCCTTTTAAAAAATACCCTGAGTGTGAGGTGGGATGCATATTTTGAAAAAAATCCAGATGATTAATACTAACAACCCCCTACTCCCATTATTTTTTACTGATGGGTTGTGTTGAGATGATCAAGGTTGTCTTCTGCTCCATGATTCTTTTCACTATATATATACATAGTGAAACACACACACACACATAAAAAAGCAGCAGGGCATTTTGAAGTGTAAATTGCAGGATTCCAAGTTTCAGTAATGGGCTGTTTGGACTATATGTGCTCCGCTAGTATGAAGATGAATTTTTGAAGATCTGTTGGCCAGATTTTCCAGCGTCACTTGTAAATGTCTTCTTGTGAAAAACAAGTGCCAAATGGCAATTGTAATTGCATAGGATTTTTTTAGTGTTTCATGATTGCCTCCCCTCCCTGACACCCTTCCCCACTGGCTGCCGCCCCAACATCCATTTTTTTGCCAGTGTGTTTGGACACCCTGAACTCCTATATCTCTCCCACCCCATTTTTATAATTTTTTATTTTCTTTCTATTGCTGAGAAAGGCACCAAAAGCAGAGCGAAGCCTTTTTAAAAGTCATAGCCTAGAGGCATTTACATTTGCAGCAGCTACTCTTCTTTGTTTATTAAATGGTCATTTGTGTCAGAGATCCTATTTGTATGAAAAATAAAAATGAAGAGACGTCTGCCTAGGATTAGTGACTTTTTTATTTCTGTACCTACATTTTCAAGATGATGTGTTTTTATTGTTCCCTGTTAGTGAGCCACTTGTCCTATCTAAGGTGACCAGACTGACTTGAGAAGGCAGTTTGGCGCATGAATAAAATGGGACACATTTTTCATTGGCAATTTTATTTTTTAAAAATGAAATATTCAAAGTACTTTTCTTTCAAATATCAACACATAATGTTTAACTTTAAATATTTACAGCATGTTGTTGTGATGCTCTTGTAGAAAAATGCATGCTTCTGGCCTGAAAGCCAGAGCAAAATGCAAAAGACCATTTAACTGCAGCCAGAGAACATGAACCTGTACAGTATCCAGTCACTTTTCAGCACAGGAGAGCAGGAATACAAAATTGGAACCTATTGTTTCCTAGCAACATGGCTCAGACCATTATAACACAATTTTCAATATGATTAGAACCTCTAACTGTTGTTATACAGAAACGGAAAACTTGACATACACTGTAAACATCTTTACTTTTCATGAGAAAGTAAGCAGCTAAAAAGAATGTTTTTCTGACATAAAGGCTATACTTCTCTTTTTCGCCTTCTCTCTTACTGATGCTTTTGCCAGAAGAATAGTAAAGATTTAGACGTTGTCATGATTCATACAAGTAAAATATTTTTCAAGGACACAATCTGATATACTAACATTTATTTAAGAGGTTAAAGTCCACCACTAAATCTAAGGAAAGATTTTTAACTGCCAAACACATTTCCTTTGACAAATAATGTAAGATGACAACTGCCAAGACAAAATCCACAGCAAGTTTAACTCTAAGTATTTTCAGTTACTGTTTAGAAAGTAATTTCTTCATATAAACAGTAGTATATTTGGTCCTTAATAGCTTTCACATGAAGGACACACTGAAATAATAGTCACTATTTATGGTTGAATTCTTTTTTGTTGTTTGTTTTCTGTATTTTTAAATTTCACTTTGCTTTTTTTTTCGTTTTTTGTTTTTTGCTTTTTTTCTGTTTTTTTTGTTTGTTTTTGTTTGTTTTTTTGTTTGTTTTCTTTGCAGAAGAAAGAACCTTTATAGAAGGCTGTGGAAGAGCTGAAGTACTAGTCAGGTCAGCTATGTGTATGTGAATTTCTTCAAGAAAACAGGAATGCTCCATTCAATCTGTAGCCTTATGTCTTTCCACAAGCTATATATAATATGCTCCAATCTCTCCAAAATTTTCTTTTCAATACTTCATTACTATACTTTTGCTTCTATTACCAATGAACTCCTTTACAATCACCCTTACATGGACACATCTTCATAAATGCAAAAACTTTGCCCTGACTCTCTTAAGTGATATTATAGTGGGGCCTGGTCTAGTTAAAAATACACTTTTAAAAAAAGAAAGAAAAAAAGAAAAAGAGTCAAAATAACATGATGGAATGCTTGAAACTGTGTCAACAGTGATCAAAAAGTCTCATGAAAATTATAACTTAATTTCATACCTCTCTACATAGGTAGCATGTGAATTCCAAATTATACATCATTGTCAAGTTTTCATACATTTGGCTATGTTGTATATATTATATATATGCAGTCTATATATTATCGATCATCTAGATAAATTGACAGCAAAGGACACACTTATTTCATACATTTTTTGGGTTAAAAATAAATCATATACCTATTTATATGGCAAGTGTTTTGTTGAAAGTTAGTATGAATTGAGATTTACTTCCCTTTCCTTCAGGAGTCATGCTTCTAATCAATAACGATTAGAATGACAACTAAAAATAAACATATTTAAATGTGTTAAACTTTGAACTTTTCAGTTCATTTGGATCTCTAGACTGTAGTGCAAGAGTGAAAACAAAACAAAACAAAACAGAAAAGCACAAACAAAATGGGCTTAACTAGGAAAAAGAAACAACCATGGAGTATTCCTTGCCTCCAGCCCAGAATGTTCTTCATAGGAGAGTCTAACTACTATGCTCTCACTTTAACTTACTCGAATGGTGTGTGGCTGTGCAGTGTCAGCCATCTGTCTGCTGGGTATGAGAAATTCATATGTTTCTCTGAAAAATGCTTTTACTTTCATCAGGAAATGCAAATGAATTGTTCTTTCAATAATTTAAACTTCAGAACTGCAAGTCAATGAAGGCATTCTTTCTATTCAGCTGAATAGGAAGTGATATACTCAATATCTCCATGTTCTTGTTAAGAAATGCCAAAATGTTTCTCTTCGATTTACTACTCATTAGTGCTAACCTTTTTTTTTTTTTCTTTCCTCCCTCGAACTTTAGGAGTTGTAAAAAGAATAATAATAGTTCAAGGCAGTATTAAAACCACAGCTGTAAGTAATAAAAAGTGCATTTCCTGAATATAATACAAATGTAACTTTAAGAAACTAAAGGCACGAACCAACTAAATATGTATTACAAACTAGAAATCCACAGTTCAAGGTAATCACTATTAAGTAAAAGCTTCAAATACTTGTTTCTGATGGATACTTAAAGCAGTTTGAAAATGATACATCATCAGTGAATTGCAAAAAAGTATAATTGCTTAAAATATAAGCAAAATAGACTCTAATATTGACATTTTGGATTCGTGATAAAATACATAATCACATTTATGAATGCACTCTCTATATACAGTTCACAAATTATTTTTCCATTAATTTAAAAGAACATCAGAGGTTCTAGGAACTTAAGGTCCTTTTTTAGGTTGATGTGGAGGTATTCAAATTTTCAACAAGTTTGTTAGTAATTTTAGAATTCCCATTCTGAATAAATACTGTACCATTAACACAGGCCTGATTCAGGAAAAACCCAATAATATGATTTTAGTATGGATTAGCAATATATCAAGTTGGTATGTTTCCAGTTATAAAGAGAGATGAGTTCATCATGAATTCTCTTTCTCAGAATACATGTGTAAGTGGTATTCTAACCCAAAGGTTTTGAAAATGAAATGTTTGAATACACCCTTCCCTACTGTTTGCCAGGGTCATTTCCTTTCCCTTGCTTTCCTTTGTGTAGTAGGAGGCAGATTCTTGAAAACCTTAACATGAGCTTATGACTTTGCATATTTTCAAAGAAACTGTCATCGCAAAGCAAGGCAATGACCCCACACTGCATTTAGGTAGCAGCTGGAAAGAATCCAAACTAACATTCCATCATAAATTTGCCTTCAGACATAGCAAATGTTCAGACTCGGTGATGAAAGTGCAGAAGCTGGCTCAGGGGAATTTTCTACGGGCCACATTGTGCTGTCATGTATTTTCATTTGTGGTAACTTACAATTACACAGCATTTTACAAACTGTCTCTTTGTCACTGGGCACAAATCTTTCAGCTCACCAAGGGGCTTCTTTTACTGCAGGATTCCTAGAGATTGAGAAACTGCAGCTGATATTAACACTAATCCTGACCTTTCTCCAAATTTTAAATGATCACAGAACAAATAACCCGTCCTGGAAAACAGTTATTTTCCTAGGCAGTAGAGATGATTAAATAAAAATAAATGGGTAAGGACGGAGAACGAAAATAACTAACCATATAAATTATTTTAGTAAAAATGAGTCTGCGTCTCTATAATTAGTTGAAATGTTTTTGGTTGGAAAGGATTCACTTGATTCGATTTCCTGAGTATGGCTGGGAGATGTTCAATACAGAATTGTACATTTGAAAGATAAATCTAAGTGGGCTGAAACAATGTGGCAGCAACTGCTGTGATGTTTGGTCTGGTCTTCCCTTTAGTACTTTCACTTAAGTACTAGGTGTATTTTTTCACAGTTTTGGCTCTTATGAATTTCTGCAGTAGTAGTTAATGTATGTATCGGCATCCCAGGCACGTATGCCTGCTAAAGCCTCTTTTTGTTTTTGTACCAGAATCATACTTTTAAGTAAATTACCTTTCATGTACACAAAACCATTGGATTAGTGTATAGATGCTGAATCACTAATGTGAAACTATGACCAAAATACATCCTATATATAAATGAGAAATTCCTACCCAGGTTAATAAAAGCTACGTTTACATGATACCAATACAGCTGGACAACTTAGTAAAAAGTTGAGTCAAAACAGGTTGTGTGAGAGAGGTCACGCTGGCCAGCTGCTTTGGTATCACGTACACATGAGCAAATAGTGGCTATTCAGTCTAGTTACCACACCCACAGGGAAGCATGGTAGACAGAACCCAGCCACCACATGCCAAAACACAGCACAACAATATGGCATTTACTTTAACAAGCAAGGAGGAATAATCAAGAAGGAAGGGCAATTGGGTCCTGACTCTAGGAGATGGTGGCTGAAGACATTTTACACCTGTTTTTAAGTTTCCTATAACAGATCTGGAAAATGTGAAAGGGCTGGCAGTCTTTTGAAATGCAAGGTTCAGATACTACTGCACCACCTATTCAAATAGCCCACAATTTCTGCCAACAGTTAAGGATGAAACTGCTTGTCACAATAGAAATAGAGAACCTTGGGTTCTTTCTGGATATTGGAACATATGCATGGCTCGGCAAATTGAAAGTGGTGCTTTCCGAAAACTGTTTTTAGCTGTTTGAGTTCTACTTGTGTTATTTTGAATACTGCCACACAAGAAATAAAAATCTCTGTCATTTCTTAAAGAGTTTAAACAAACAATATTAAAATACCATCTTCCGTCACATTGAAAGGCAGTTGGATATGTTTTTCCTCCATATTTACATATACAGAGTTCTGATCTAGAAAACCAATACAATAAACCATTTTATGTTTTAAAAACAGGCAGTCTTTGGTGACGCAAAGGCAGAGATTTTTTTTGTTACCTCCTGCCTATTTCGCTCTGTCTCATAAAGTGAATATTGTTGGCACTGTCAGAAAGTTCTAAATACTGCTCAACAGACAAAACAAAATACCCATCATAACCTTGTACCCGCCCAGTGCTCAAAAGCTGCTGCTTTTCCCCTTCTGTCCATGCCCTAATCCCCTCTTCCCCCTCTTGCAGCCTTCTTTGTTCCTTAGTCCAGGCCTGGGCCACAGCACGCTGTCTGGCGATCTCCAACACGTGATTCTTTTCCTCTTCGACAGTTGTCCCGTACCGGATGTTGAAGCACAGGGCTCCATGCTGGAGCTGAATATCTGCAAACCGTCTAGTCCTCCCATTCAACACAGAAGTCATCTGGGACACAGTGACATTGACACCATTCTCCAGAATTCGCCTCCCCCCAGTGTTACCAATGAGCACCAGGTCTTCCTCCAGAGATCCAAGCTTAATGAAGTAATGAGTGTCCCTCCCCTCTATGGTAAAATGTAGGTTTTCCAGGTAATGGGCATTATTGAGAATGGCAGCAAGCCGCCTGCTATCTTCATTGGCTACTCCTATAATATCAGCTGTTACTATGCCATCCTTGATGGCAAATTTTATACCTTTCCCAAAAACAGAAGGGACAGCAGCAAACCTTGGTTGCTTCCCTCCTTCAAGGCACCGTCCATCATTGTATCGGGGAGTCATAGGTAGTTGGTCCAAGGAAATGAAATTCCTGAGCTGTTTCTGGAGTTCACACTGAATGCCCAGGATAGTCTAGGAAAGAGAGGCACAGAGCAGATGCAGCATGGAGTTAGACATCTGTCAGATACTTGGTGATTGTGGAAAGGACAGGCTTGCAAGGTTGCTTCCTTCTCTCTTTAATTTGCCAGTGAGTGATTTAAAAATCAGCCAGATTTGGAACCTCTTCATCAGAGATTTGGAAAAGACTAACAGGTGATTACCTAGCATTCTTATGTCTTGGAGTTAAGCATGAAGAAATACATTTAAACTTGAAATCACAGAATTGCAGAGCTGAAAGGCACATTAAGTGGGTCCAGCTCTCCCAAAACACAGGCATTTTATTTTCACTGATTTCACTCACATTGACTAGATGTTATTACTACATGTAGATTAATACTTAGGCACAGCAAGGCACACAGAAATGCATAAGGCATAGTTTCTACTTTAAAGAGTTTAAGACCTTATAATTAACTACGGCAAATCAGCCAGAAATTCACTGATCTTTTTAGGTGGACTTAAAAAAAAAACCTTTTTATTTTTGGCAATTTTCAAACATACTAAGAAATAAAGAGAAAAGACTAATGAACCTCCAAGTATCCATTACGAAGCTTCAGCAATTTTCAACATTTTGCTAAATGTTTTTTAGAAGGACTTTTAATTACAAAAAGCATTTACATCTTTACAAAGGGATGGATTCATAGGACCTATCTAGAACTTCCTGTCCCTTATAATTTTTTAGACTTAAATTTCAAGGTCTCACACCCACATTTCAGTTTTATTGTATCAAGCTCATTTTGTTTTTGCAAACACAGATATTCACATTTCTTTCAGTTGAAAGAAAAAGCTCCTTCTTATTTTCATTTGTACCTCACACGTCTGATGAAATCATCTGCTGAATCTTAAATGTTTTGATGTTCTTATTTTTTCCCAAAACTGTACCCTTGTAATATTCATTATTTTTGCTTCATTGTGCTTATGTATTTTTTCTTTATCAGAATAATTTTATTCTTTTATTCCCATGCTCTTAAGACATCATCCCCTAAATTATTTTACAGTTGGAAATCTGATGTTTTCATGTCTCTTACTGAACAATTTTCTCTAGGTAGAATCCATAATTGCTCTTGGTAGCCCATTTCAGAATTTTAAAAGTACAGTTCCTCTTTCCTCTTATTTACCTATTGCAGCAGTCATCAAGTAACCTGTTAATCTTTTTTCCCCCAAAATTCCAATTCTCTGATCTTTTTCTCATGAAGCTTTTTTTCTACCTTCTCATTAATTGTGCACATTTTAGTGAATATTCAAGAAGACTAAAATGTCAGTAAGCAAATATATGTAAATATAATTTCTAGGTATGGAGTGCCCTTCTGTTGTTTCAGCTAAAAAGAGGTGATAAAACTTTTACTAACCTTTCCAGGATCCCACTCTTGAGTTTTTGTCTGAAGCCGTAGAAGCTCATAAGTTAATTCTAAATTTTCTAATTCAGGTTTGGGAAATCCAGGTAGTACATTGTGTAACTGGAAACCAAATAGCTCCAACCAACTTCTGATGTCTGTGAGACACAATATTAAAAAAGAAAATGAAAAAATCCCATACTTTATAACCTTTGTTGAAGACTTGAAAGATACCTCTCCTGCCTTCAAACTGTTTAGGCAATAGAAGTTAGGAATAAAACTTTTATTTATTTATTTATTTATTTATTTATGAGATGTAGTCTCAGTCTGTTGCCCAGGCTGGAGTACAGTGGTATAATCTTGGTTCACTGCAACCTCCATCTTCTGGGTTCAAGTGATTCTCCTGCCTCAGCCTCCTGAGTAGCTGGGATTATAGGCACGTGCCACCACAACTGGCTAATTTTTGTATTTTTAGTAGAGATGGGGTTTCACCATGTTGGCCAGGCTGGTCTTGAGCTCCTGGCCTCAAGTGATCTGCCTGCCTCAGCCTCCCAATGCTGGGATTACAGGCGTGAGCCACCGCACCCAGCCTAAAACTCCCCTTTATATGACCCACACTAAAACACCTGATCCTCTCTCTACAAGGAAAAATTTTGATTTGTGGATAACCCTGAATTATAAGCTCAGCCTACTACATTGAAATTCCTAATGTGATAGTGGTACTAAGGCCACATGGATCATCATATTAGGTTTATATGATGAAACAGAATCCTGAATTTTTCTTTTACGTAATTATTCATATAAGCATGTAAGAGTAAAACACAGAAACAGCTAAAAAAAATGTAGCAGGATGCAAAAGCATTATGTTTTATGTTAACATGCATGTTTTGCTCACTCCAAAAAACTAAGGAAGACAGCAAATGCACAATAACCTGTGGGCTAACTGTCAGGAAGAGGAAGCATATTTACAAAGGCATTGAGATTCTGTGATAAAATCAACAGCACTGAGTTACTCAGGTTTAGTTTAAAGTTTTAAATAGTTTAAATACCTGTGGTATACTTTGCAACATCTTGAATTTTGCCAACTGGGTAGTTATTTTCAAAGGAGTAGAGGTTGAATGGTTTAGGAAGGAGGTTCAACTGTTTCCATATGTGATGATTAGGCGTTGTCCATCTGCCAGCGACAACATCATAATCCCTTTGCCCCAGGTGCACTAATTTAGTAAGGAAATCATAGAGTCCTCCATGAAAACCAATAATGACCTGAAAGTCAGGGTAAGTGTCATGATAGATATCGCCATAAGGTGTGTATAGTATCTCCTTTATGACCTGACCTCGGCTGCTGAACACAGCTAGTGGGGTACCTGTATTATCACAGGCTACGTAATATTCTTCACCACTGCTTAACTCCATGGCAATAAGGTGACCTTGGAGATCATAATACAGAGATGTAATCTCCGAGCTTGTGTGGTTGTACAAATGAGTAACTCTTATGGGGTTGGTAAGGTCTGCATAAAAGAACTGAAGGTGCTGCCCCAGGCTGGACTTACTCGCGACGCGTCGCCCAAGCCCATCATAGTAATACTGCACAGTCCAGCCAGAAGCCTTATTGTAGGCTTTCTGCAGCAGGCCATTAGAATTATATTCAAAAATGTCATTTCCCCTCTGCCTCAGAAAGCCATCTTCATCCATTTTATACTGAATTTCTCCTAATCTGGTGATGCGGTCTCGGAGGTCATATCGGAGAGGAGTAAGACGAGCACTATTCCCATGGCTTAAGAGGTTGATGTTTCCATTCAGATCATAACTATAACGCCACTGGGTTTTGTCATTTACAGAAACAGTTTGAAGTTGCCCATCAGCATCGTATTCATAGAAGTACCTTGTTATATTGGCATCTACTCCTACCCTTATGTCACATATTACCATGCGGCCCACATTATCATATTGAATAGTCATCCAGTAGGCAATTGCCTTTAGGATTTCATATTGGACTTCAATGACTTGTCCATTGGCACTGAAGATTTTGGTGTGTTTCATCACTGTAGTAGTTATGACCTGATTTAAATCATAATTAATTACACTGAATTTTCCAAACTGCTCTGTTCTGCCAGAGACATCAACATATCGGTACAGATCTATAGGCAAAGGGGTTTCATTGATTACAGCTTGCATGCTGGTGACACGGAAATTGTTGTAGCTGTAGTCGAACCGTGCATTCACAAGACCTTCTTCACTGAATCTGAAAATCTGGCGTCCAATAAGAGGTCCTATAGGAACCGAAACAAAAACAGTAAGAAGCTAGGTGATCAGTGTGGAAGAGTCAGAAAGGTCTAGTGTTATTTTATTTAGTACCAGTGCTTTTATATTCATAATAAAATATTAGAGATTGATCTCTGATATCAAATGCCTGGGCATATTATCTCCTGGATATATATTCTCATAGTGGTAATCCTGAAATATAAAAAAATTAAAATACTGTATAGTTATAGAACATTTTAATTATAGAAACTACAGAAGTAATAACATCCAGTAGCCCAGGGTGATGAAATTGATATTATGAACATGTTTTCTTGCTATAATCACTTGACAAAAATGCTTTCATTTCATTTAACCTTTGCTACAAAGTCAGAGGGTCAGGTTTTGACAAATTCCAGCATTAAAGTAACTGGATTTCGGCATTCTATAAACCCAAAGGGTAAAATACATTAGAAAGTTCTGACTTGTGAAGATATTTTGTCATCAACTGAGGCTTATAAAGGTTACACAGGGCTTGAGCTAGTTTCAGTGAGGCTTATATCTTGCAGTTTCATCTTTGAGAAGATTTGGTGCTGAGCAGGAATGGGTATACGGTTACACTAGGCACTTGGATTTCAAATTACTTGAGAGCTGAAAGAAAGAAATGCACTATATGTTTTTAAGAAATCAGTTTTCATCAGACTATAACATGCTTTAAATTTTCAATGTCAGATACTTTGATAAGTAAAGTGAAAGTTGGGTTGAAGGTGTGTAGATTAATGCTTCTATCTCACACTGTGGTCAGTAAAAACGTCATAAGAAAATAGTGATGTTGTTGTAGACATCATCACTCTTTCACAACAAACCTGTTTGCCTGTATCTGATTGTGCAGATGAATCCGTCATGCATCAGGTGTATTGTCTTAATCACTCCAGAAGACTCTTCATATGTTAATGTGACCTGAGTGGTATCATAGAGCACCTCAGAAAGCCTTGCTTGCTTGGTGTACTTGTACAAGACTCTGCGCCCTGTCCCCAGATGCTGGGTCTGTAGCAATCGGCCATCTCGACTATAGTCTTGGATAAAAGAAGTGCTACTGTCTGGTGGGGTGTAGATGTTCCGGTAGTAGCCCACTGAAAGCATGGTTTGTAAGCTGTGACGCACCATGCTAGGCATGGTGACTGAGAGCAGACAATCTGGTTGGTCATACTCAAAGATATAACGCCGCTGGCTATGTAAGAGAAGCATCACAGACTGAAACGAGACAAAGGCAGAATAGCACATTATGGACAACTAAAGTTGAGGCGATTAAAGAAAATACACATTCATCCATTCAACACAAATTAATCAAGCACTTTCTGTGTGCCAGACACTGTGGCAAATCCTAGTGGATACAGTAGTGCACAATAGTGGTGTCTATCTTCATGAAATTTACAGTTTTAATGGAGGAGAAAGACAAGCAACCAAGCAATTACAATATAGTGTGAAATGTATTATGACGGGGGAGTTACAGAGTGCTTCTGAAAGGCAGAGAAAGACCAACTTACTCAGACTTGAGAGACCAGAAAAGGCTTATTGGATAAAGTGGCATCTGAGTTGAGACATAAAGATTGCCTGGGGATTGTCCAGGCAAAAGCCTGGGGCCAGGGTAGGGAAAGAGTATTCTTGGCAGAGAGCACAGCCTTGTGAGGGTCTGGATATGAGAAAGAACATGGCTTTTTCAGAGAATCAGAGAAATTTTGTGTGGCTAGAGCTTGAGTGTGTTGGGAATGGTGGGAATGGCAGGAGATGACGTCAGCTACGTAGGCTGAGTCCAGATCATGCTAGGCTTTCTAAGCCACACTAAGGAGTTTGGATTCAAGTATGTTGGCAACAGGGAGTCATCAAAGGGTTTCTGTTTTATTTCATTATTTTTTAGAGCCAGGGTCTCACTGTGTTGCCCAGGCTGGAGTGCAGTGGTATAGTCATAGTTCACTGCAGCCTCAAACTCCTGAGCTTAGGCCATCCTCCTGTCTCAGCCTCCTGCGTAGCTGGGACTACCAATGTGTGCCACTGCATCTGGCACTCTTGAAGGGTCTTAAAAAAGTTAAGGGACGGTTGCAAGAGGGCACGTGCAAGCTGGGAGAAACCGTCAAGTTGGTATTTTAGAAAGGTTGCTTCAATGTGCATATGTTTCAGAGGAAGGTAAATGGATGGCAGGGCATTTCACAAATTAATTTATAGTTACCATAAAGTATTGATTGACTTCACGGAGATATCTTCCTAAAAATTGTGCATAAAATATTATTATGGTATTATTATTGTTTTGCAATTGATGTTTTAACTTCACATTTCCATTTGTGTTTTAATATTAGGGAAGCATGTCATTAAAATTGAATGATTCTCTGGTTATGCAACCCCTCTCCCCTAAACTGATCTGTATTTCAGAAACAGTTGTTTGTTGAGGTATAATGCTTAGCAGGTAATAGGTGTTTCATAAATACTGATTGTCTTGTTTTAATTGCAAATACAGACATAAAAGGAGCACTGTTTTAGGGAGGACTGTAATTGACTGACATGTGCATCTCATCTTTTAATAAAAATAAAAATTTCTCATCCTTGGAGATTCTGATATGACTCCCTAGGGGAGCTTTATTCTTCTCCTTTTGAAAATTACCTTTTCAAGCAAAGGGATTTAGTTGAGGGTTATTTATTCAAGTTTGTGTTATGAAAACAATAGGTATAGTTTCATTTTCTAAGCACAAATTATATGTTTATGAATGTGAATTACATAAGTATATGTAATGTGCATTTATATCTTCTAAATATGACATTACATTTTAATATTGAATGTGCTTTCTGAAACTGCATATCCTCCCTACCCTTCTGGGAATTATTGATTTTGAATTGCATCTCAGTACCATGAAGTCAAAGTCAGTGGTTATTTGGTCGGTTGTTCATTCTTTCTTTTCTACCAACATTATGCCTGGAGAGCCAGAGGTGAGCGCAGAAATCCTGTCAATTCGTCACTTGTGAACACCCGGCAGCTTGCCACAGCCTACCATTCCACCACTGTGACCTCTGAAAACCTCCTGAACAAAAGGAAAGAGACTTGGAAATCCTGAATGGGCTTGGAGACATTAAGGGATAACTGCCTCCCTGGACCAAGGCAGAATTCAATAGAACCAGCAAGAAATTTTCCTATGAGTGGGAAAGCAGGTGGCAGGGAGCAGGGGTGGAAAGGCTTTATACAGGAATTGTGGAAAAGCTTTTGCATTATCTCTAGGCTGAAAGTCAC
Organism: Macaca mulatta; assembly: GCF_049350105.2. Taxonomy (NCBI): domain Eukaryota; kingdom Metazoa; phylum Chordata; class Mammalia; order Primates; family Cercopithecidae; genus Macaca; species Macaca mulatta. The sequence goes on from NC_133426.1 coordinate 130,833,289, forward strand.
ATTTCTCAGTTCCTTTCCACTCTCTTCTGTCAACTTGCCGTGAGTAAATGACATCTGTCACCTGTGACACGGGCCAGGGACTATCACCATACGGCCCCCACATATTATCTAGTACCAGCCTGCCTGGGCCATGCCTTTTTCAGTTGCTGTACCAGCCTTTCCAAGTATTTATGGCACGTCATTGTTATTCTCTCCTCTGTTCTCATCCTCCAGCCTGCAGTAAACTACTGCCTGAACCCTGTTCCTAGGTGGTGCTGATGCTGGGCTGTCTCAAAAGCCCTTGGTCTGTTTCAAAGCTTCCTGCCAATGGCAAGAATGTGGATGATGTGATTAGAAATCAAATGAATGTAACTGTTATGTTGCCAAAATACCATTTAGCTCTCATTTGGCTGCTTTTTCACTTTGGGTGGGCATTATTATCAGTTTGCTCAAAAACAATGCTTATGAATCTATCCAATGTCCACAATGCTGCTATAGGATAAAAGGCCATTTCTTATTAGTCCAAATAACAGAGTGGGAGACTTTTATTCTTTTAATTGATTGTGAGGTTCTAAAAGATATAATTGTAAAAGCAACAACAACAACAGCAACAGCAATCATGGCTGTATGCTTATTTGAACGAGACTAGAAATGAGAGCAGAAATTTGAAAAGTTAAAGCATTTGAATGACCACCAGATGGCAGTGTGGCGCCACCTGGAAGCTGAAGCCACAGTCGTCGTTCTGTCCCTCTAGGCAGCCTCTGAAAACGTCAGCCCCAAAGAGGCAATTGCTGTAAATGTATAAGGCTAAAATATCTTATTAAATGATTATAAAATATATTTAAATGCATTTTTAAAATGAAGTTCATAAGAATTATTTTAGGAAACTGAAAGATTTACATTTACTGTAATACAAAATTTTAGCCCACAAGTCTTCAAAATATAATTAACTCAGAGAAGTCTCATAAATCAAGACAGAGAATTAATGACCACATAGAGAAAATTTAAGAAATAATAATTGATTTTTTTAATAGGGAAGAGATCATTAAGCAACCACAGCCATTATCCAAATAATTATTTTTCTCCTAATGGCTACAAACCATTGTGCATGAAAATGATATGCATAACTTTCACTTACTCTAGAGGAGGTCAAACTATTTTTACAAAATTTCTGCATGTTAAGGTGAAAAATCTGCTGCTGCTTTTTAATACATCATGACACAGGTATGGCAAGCAAATTCACATGGTAATACCGGAGTATTTTGTGGTGTAAAAAGAGAAATCCATGTTAAAGCTTGGGAATTCTTAGTTTAAAATATACTATGAGAATCAGCCTCTTTATCCCTGCTCTGCCCCGTCATAGTGAGAGAATGTGCCACAAAGGCCATATTAAAGAGAAGACTGGAAAGAACACAAGGGGATGCAAAACCTCAAGTCACTGAAAAAGTTACATGTTACTTGGGATTTTGGTAAATTCAATGTTCCCTTTTTCCCTCTAGAATCACAATTTCAAAGATGCTTTAATTTCCTCCCTCCCTCCCTCCCTCCCTCCCTTCCTTCCTTCCTTCTTCCCTCCCTTCCTTTTTTCTGCTCTTTCTTGCTTTGATTTACCTCCAAGTGGCAGTAAGTGCTAGCTAGCATTTAAATTCTCTACTTGGGTGCTCTATATTAAGTTATTTCATTTAATTATATCTATTAAGCAAATTAGTTATGATTACTGGTAATAATAATGTTAATAAAATCAATTTTATGACAAATGATTTTTGGAAAGTAAAGAATCATTCCGTAAGTATGCGTTTTGTAGGTTCTGAGTTTTGCATAACAGGATTGCTTAAATCAGTAGCTACTCTTTTAATTAGAGAACAAATTAAATATAAAATCAAGAAAAGAACAAAAGTGAACTCAAAGGTACAAATAAGCTGGTTTGTCTCACTGGTCAGAAAGTTACCAGGACTTGTCTTGATACCTTATTCTGGGTGAGGAAGGTCTTATTTTTGTACACTGCAGACACTGGCAGTCTCACTGAGGTTTTTGTTTGTTTGCTTAGCAATTATTGCCAACTAGGTTTCTGTGGCAAAGAGAACTTATGAAGTTTGCTTCACGTGATTCTTTGCTTAAGTAAATTTGATGGAATAATCAGTGAATTCAGAAAAGAGAAACAATAAAATCTCCTCATTGGTGTCAGAGAAGAGGCTCAGTAACTGCACCCAGGGATGAAACTGAAGTTTTCAATAGGCTCTTATGTTATTGTGCAGATAATCTAAAGGGAAAGTCTTATGAGACCTAGATGTGACTGTCTATAGGCAATTAGCTCAGTTGGTTGGACTCTAGTGTCATTGAGGTTGGAATTACGAGTGCAAACCCACGTATGCTTCTAAGGAGTGCTGGCTACTTAAGTAGTCATGTGGAGGACATGTGGAAAGATTGGTGCAAACCTGTCTTCCTTTCTGGAAAACTAATTCAGCCAATATTCTGTTAGTGATCAGTAGCATCTGTTTTTCTTCATATGAAGGTCATCAATATACACCTTAAGAAATACTTTGCCTATGCACACATACCAGCAAATATTTGGATTCAGTTAATGTTATAACAGGCTTGGCACTCTGTAGGCACTAGTCATACGGTTTTGCCAATCATTCTTGTTACCAAAATTCAAAAGAGGAAAGACCTGCTCTATAAGATTCAGATTTTGCCAGTGTAGAGGATAGATTATAGATTTGATGAATGTCTTTAGCAGAAAAGGACACGAGGTGGATTCAGCAAAGGACTCCTTCCTTTTGCCCTAGCTCCCAAGTGAACTCTGCTTTATCTCCAGGCATTTCTAACTTGGTAAATTCTCCAGCAATAAACTCTGGGAACTAGTAACATGGTTTTATAATGACATATAACCACTGGCACACTGTTTTTATTAACTTTGGGGAGGGTGTATCAGAAAAGTTGGGCATTACTTGGTACCAACAGGGAAATCTGCCATGTGAGCTATGAGCTCCTATGACTTTTCTAAGAACATCTAGAAGCTACCTTATACTGATTACCCTTGAATTCTCAAGGGAAGGCATTTTTCAATTTTTGTAGAAATTAATTTAGGACTGATGAATTCCTAAATGTGTTGAAAGAATAGATTTGGGAAGCAAGAGGCACTATCTTAGGAGATTAGACATTGAGATAGAGATCAATTACTCTTACTGTCCTCTGGTACCAATCTGGCCAGAAACCATTTTGCTCTGTAGGGGCTGATGTTTGACAAATGGTTCCTGTAGTGGGATTAAAATGTTTTTCTATTATTCCCAGACACAGGCCACAAGCTCCCATTATGGATGCTATTGGAGACTCAGTGTACACAAAAAAGTATTACCAATGAGGCCCCACTACCACCATTCCCGCAGGCTGATTACTTTTGGAAATTAGTCTTCAAATGCATACAACTAAAATTTCACTGACTATCCTAACAAAATTAGAAATGCTTATCCTCTGGGTAAAAAGCCTTTTACCAGAGCTGAGTACATTAACACGATTTTATAATTTTCTAGCTATTTTTCCCTCAGTATGAGCTTTCATAATAATAAAGATACCTTTTCAAAAGCATGAACAAAGATGTTCAAATGAGGAGAAAGCTAAGCCATTATTCTTACTTTAGTCTGAAAGAGTACTTGGCAGAGTGTGGGACTGGGGAAAATTTTCAGCTGAAAAACAGTTTATCCTTATAAGTTCAACATCTTTTTGTTACTTTTACAGAACAGAACAGCTGGAACACAGACTTTTCTCCTGCAGGTCCTCACCAAGATGGACAATTAGGGCCATTTTCGATAGTCTCATTCAGAAACTTGAAACTTGTCTTTTACCCCTATGTACTTACTTTTTCTAAGTAGGTATAGCTCCAAATTTTCCCATCAGCCCAAGTTCTTGAAATAATTTTTCCACTCTGGTCATACTCCATTTTTTCATTCCATGTCCCTCTTTGAATAAACGTCACCAATCCCGAAGGTGAATATGTGATGTTCACTTCATTGTATCTGCTTACGGGAGACCACAGAATGGGTCGTCCAGTCTGGTCATAAAGAATTCGAAGGGTGAATTTTCGATGATCATCATAGATCTTTCCTGTGCGGGTTATATGATCAAAATCTATGGAGAGTAGGTTTCTGTTGTGGGCCTATGAGAAAGAAATATGAAATACATTTTAAGCACAGCCTTGTTCCCCTCATTAGAGCACTGACAATCATGAATCCTTTCCTGATTACCCAACGATAGATTCTCTCTTGCCTCTGAAGCCTGATGGCTTCACATTCCACAGATGCCACCTGTCTTTATTCCTCTACCACACTGTACACTCCCGGAGAGCAGGGCTATGTCTTAATTCCCAGGACAGTACTTGGCATACTCTAGACTCTCAATATGTGGTTGTTGATTGCTTTTTCCCCAGCTCAAGCCTGAAGTGTAGTGCTACAGTTTTCAGTAATTACGTAATCTTATTTTATGTAAGTCAGTTGCCTACTAAGGAGTGGGTCTTCCTTCACCCTTTTCACCAGTGAAGTGGCCATAACATAAAATGGTGAATTATCTGTGTGATTAGAAATCAGACAAAAGGAAGACAGTGAGCCCCCTCTAACTCACACAGATTCCCTTCTTTGGTTTCCTCGTTCACCTGGGCTTGGAGTTTTATATATGATTTCACACCTATTATAGGGGAACTCAGGTTGCCTTGCCCTCTAGTTATGGAGTCTCACTTAGCAACACTTTCATGGAGGCCCGTAGGTAAATGAACTAAGTGTTGGTAGGTCCCACAGCATTTGCAAGGCAGCACTACTAACTGTAGTTAAAGCATAGAGTTAAGTTTGGATTCCAAGTTTAGAAACAGTACTTTCACATGGTTCTGGTTCTAGACTTCTCTTACTGTATGGTAGCATTTTCTCTGGGCACCTCAGAACCTTGCAGTAGTCCCAGAGTGATCCTGATTCAAGGGATCTTGAACTGGATTCCACGAAAGACAGTACTCAATGGTGCCTGACTGATGAAATTCATCTGGGTTCACACAAGATAACCAAATAACTAAATGACCTCGTTAAAAAAAAAAAGTTTAAAAAATCAGCAGTTGGACAACTGACCTGATTTTTTCCACTTTTCAGCTAGTAGTGTCAGTGTTTCCTAGATCTACCAGTAACTTCTGCTTTGGGTAGCTGATTACAACACAGTCACTTAGAAAATGCAATCCTCAACTGTTTTGTTGTGTGCGTATTTCAGAAAAAAATAGGTGTTGTTCTTGATTTTAGTCATTAAGAGGTTCAGTCCCTACTGGCCAGTGCACTGAAGAAGGCCCTGTGGAAGAGGGGAGCTTTGAAGAAGGGGTAGGTGGAAAGTGCAGGGAAGGAATTTTAAAATTTATTTTATTTTAGCTTAGTTCAGTTTAGTTAAGTTTTAGTTTTAGTGGGTTTTGTGTTTTGTTGTGTTAAAACTTTTTATTTTTAAATAGTCTGACTCACAAGAAGTTGCAAAAATGGTAGAGGTGCTGTGTACCCTTCACCCAGCTTTTAGGGGACAGACTTCTGATTTGGGTGGAGAGAGTCCTACTGTATCTGGCAGGAACAAAAACAAGAATGAAAAAGGAGAGACTTTGAGGAGTCTAAGTAGCAGTGAACTGTAGTCAGGAGACATTTAAACTAGCTACTTGTCTGTTCACCCGTCATTTCTTCTATCTGGGCCTTAGTTGTCTTATCTGTGAAACAAGAGTGTTGTTACCATTTTACACCACAAACTTGTGCTAAGAATTAAATGAGATTACATATACAGGTACTTGGTAAACTACGAAATAACACTAGTAATTGTTATTTTTATAACATAACTATTACTTTTCTCATTTTATTTAGGCTTGTGAATAGGACCACATTTCAGATTCCAAGGTGATTGTAGCTTAGTGTACTAGATTTATATCTGTCAGAGTTGTCAACATGATCCTGAATGAAATGTTAAATATCTTGTTAATGAAGGGGAGGAGTGAAACTCACATTACGATTTGACTACATTAATCATAGTCAGATTAAACTGATTCACTGGCTACTCAACTAAACTTGATGTTAATTTTAACTTTTGTGGTCAAGGATCTGTTTAACTATCTGAAAGCTATGCAATGTATCCCAAGAAAAGTGCACATAAAATGCACATATAACATTTTTTAAATTTACTCTTAAGGGGCTTTCGGAACCTTTCTGAAAAACCCAAACATAAAACCTTTTCAGGTCTCAGGAATCCAAGATCAACATCCTGGTTCAAAAAGAGTTTTGATCTTAGAGGTCTGGATGGCTGCAAAGCTAATGCTCTCATATCAGACTCTGGTCTTCCTTTGTTCAGAATCTTGTGCTCTTTGCTTTAAAAAGTAACCTTTCCCCCCTACCCCCAATTATAAAAGTGATAACTTTTTCATGGCAGAAAAATTAGAAATATAGAAATGCACAAAGGATATAATTACATGTAATCCCACCATCCAATGAAAATCACGGTTAACACTTCACTGCATTTCATTTCATTTATCTTACTTTTTTGGCATAATCTGTGCATACATTCAAAACATACAACTAGGATTGTATTTAAAATTTTGTGTCCTACTTTTACAGCTAATGTTTTATCTTTAGCATTCCCTGTGTTATTCAATATTCTTAAAATATACCTTTTAATGGTTGCATGTCTTATTACATGATAAACACTTATTTATCTATTCTCCCAAATAGAAATCAGAAAGTAGAGTTTTTGTTTTTTTCTTTCATATCACATGTTTTGCTGAACATTTTTATAAATAAATATTTCCATAATACAGAGCCCGATGAGTGAAATTACTGGGTCAAATGAGACATATTAAAAGACCCCTGAGGCAACCTGAGAGATTACTTTATAGTGCACAGAGGTTGTACAAATTCATACTCTCATTAGCTAGTAGTGGGAGAGGTTATCTCATTCCCTCCTTACTAGCATTGAGTATTATCAGTTAGTTAACTTTCCCAATACTAGAGTGGGAAAATGATACACTGCTGTGGCTTAAATTTGCATTTATTTGATTACTAGTGAGGCTGAACACTTTTTAACACCTATTGGCCACATGTGTATCTTCTATAAATTGTCTGCTCATGACATTTGCCCATTTTTCTACTGGGGTGTGACACTTTGCTTTTTAAACCTCTGTTGGTTTCAGTTTCTTCATTGGTCAGCTGGAGCTAATGATATTTGCCCTTAATTTGAACTTCTGGAAAAAAAAAAAAGAAGACCTATCAAATGTTCCATGCCATGAATTGCATCCAGAATACTAGTGATTAGATGCTTAAATTATCTGGGGGCAAGTGCTGTTTGTGTCAGGGGTAGGTTTAATTCAGGGAGTACAACCACAAATTGGGACTCTTGACTCTTTATACCATCTGTGGCCAATGCATGTAGTGTTGTCTTGCATAAATATACAGCCACCTGTTGTTATGTGCTTATGTGTTGTTATGTGCACCTAAAAGGTGATAAGAAAAGCACATATTTCCTGTCTTTTGATACAACGGGCTTGGAAGACTATAGGAAACCAGGTGTTCTTTCTTGAACTACCCTTCCTGTGGTTTTACAGCCACATATCTCCAACTGTAATACTGTTCATTTACAATAGCTGTAAAATATCCATGTACTCCCAGAGACGGTTGTAACTGTTGCAATTTATGCTATAATGATAGTTAAAGAGCCAAAGTAACAAGTGATTTCCAGTTCAACTAAATTTGTGGTTTCATTTGTCTGATAGATTAAGTTTACTACTCAAGAACACATTTCTTAATAAAGTCATTATAGCTACATAAGCAGGGATCACTGTTTAAAATCCACCACAAAGCAAGCAGAGGACAACCCTGCCTAATTTTCTTTCTCTGCCTGTCAAGACGTCTGCTGCTGTGCTTCTCTGTTTATGGAAAATGCACTCTGATATTCCAGTGGTGCTGAAACACTAGTTTCAAAGTCAGGTTTGGAAGTTAATGTAAAATTCAGCTAAGAGCTAAAAAAGAGTGAAGGGACTGAAGATGCCACAGGTTCCTTCCTGAGTCTCCTGGAGAAACCATGTGTGAGAAGCCTGGCAAAGAGAGTGCTTTTCCAGCTGAGCTCTCCCAACCTCCTTGTTTTTTTTTTTTTTTTAATCTTTTTCGAGCTGGAGTTTTGCTCTTGTTGCCCAGGCTGGAGTGCAATGGCATGATCTTGGTTCACTGCAACCTCCACTTCCCAGTTCAAGCGATTATCCTGCCTCAGCCTCCTGAGTAGCTGGGATTACAGGTGCCCGCCACCATGCCCAGCTAATTTTTTTGTATTTTTAGTAGAGACAGGGTTTCGCCATGTTGGCCAGGCTGGTCTCGAACTCCTGACCTCAGGCAATCCACCCACCTCAGTCCCCCAAAGTGCTGGGATTACAGGCATGAGCCACCACGCCTGGCCTCCAACCTCCTTCTTGAGTACTCATGTGCCACCAGACTCTATGATAGGAATAAGAACTAGGCTGAACACTACCGACTACTGGGGTGGTGGGCAAGGCTAAGAAAGCTCCACATTCATACAAGTGCTTTCCTGAAAGATGATAGCGCTTGACCTAAGTGTGGACCATTAATCTTTATTTCTACTCTTGTTTCAGTATTCAATCTACCCTAATCCTTTCCCTGGAAAAGAGAAGGAGGAAAAAAAAAAAAGACTGAAATTTGGGAATAGCTCCAAGTTAAAAAGGGTATCTTTGGACAGCTGTGCATTGAACAAAACCTTTGAGTTTGGCAACTGACAAGCTACATGGTGTGGTAAGAAAACTGTTTGGTAATAGGTTTTTAATAAGGAAAGATGGATCTATGCTGTAATGCATCCTTTGGTTTCCCTTAGTTTTTTTTTCAGCTATACTAGGAGACAGGCTTGATTATTGTTCATACTAGGACCAGAGAGAAAAGAGGAAAGAGTGTGCTTTGGAGAACCATGAATAGTGTTGCTGGCAGAAATGAAAGGGCCTGTGAAAAGAAGGTATATGGGGAAAAGCAAAGCCCTTTCCTGCTCTTTCTGAGGACTTTGTGTTCTAATTGTTCAAGAGAAAATCCTTTCAACCCTTCTGATTTGAAAGTCATTCAGTTAGAAGAATAACATTGTACTAGGTTGATCTAAAGGCAATTGGTGATATTTAGCTGTTTTTGACCTACACAAAGGGCAATTTGCTATGGTTTAACCGACTACACACTCACACACCCACACCTGTGAATGTGCTGAACTCTGAGCTATGATCACTGCAGTTGATTTTCTCCCCTCCTTAAGGAGAAGGCTGAATTTTCAAGGACACTGTCTAGCATTTTAACTCACTAGACAACTGTGTTACTTGTTTAATTTTTGCTGAAGAACTTGGAAGGTAAATAAGTGAGATGGGCCAAATAGCCATGTCAGAGTTTGGAAGAGCCTGCATTTAATTTTTGTTTTTGAGAAGGAGTCTTGCTCTGTCGCCCAGGCTGGAGTGCAATGGTGCGATCTTGGTTCACCGCAACCTCTGCCTCCTGGGTTCAAGGGATTCTCCTGCCTCAGCCTCCCAAGTAGCTGGGATTACAGGCACCCGCCACCATGCCCGGTTGATTTTTGTATTTTTAGTAGAGACGGGGTTTCACCATGTTGGCTAGGCTGGTCTTGAAGTGACCCAGTGATCCGCCCGCCTTGGCCTCCCAAAGTTCTGGGATTACAGGCATGAGCCACCGTGCCTGGCCTCCTGCATTTAATTTTTATGAAGTTGTGAGAATGGATAGAAAAGTCACAGTTGGGGCCGGGCGCGGTGGCTCACGCCTGTAATCCCAGTACTTTGGGAGGCCGAGGCAGGTGGATCACAAGGTCAGGAGATCGAGATCATCCTGGCTAATGTGGTGAAACCCCGTCTCTACCAAAAATACAAAAAATTAGCCGGGCATGGTGGCGGGCGCCTGAAGTCCCAGCTACTCGGGAGGCTGAGGCAGGAGAATGGCACGAACCCGAGAGGCGGAACTTGCTGTGAGTCTAGATTGCACCACGGCACTCCAGCCTGGTCGACAGAGTGAGACTCTGTCTCAAAAAAAAAAAAAAAAAAAAAAAAAAAAAGAAAAGTCACAGTTGATCTTAAAAAGTACCACATGCTACTTTACTCTCACTAGTTTTAAGGTAATTCGTATTTGATTTTTAGAGATCAATCACTACATTAATTCCACAGATATTTTTTTATTGGTATCTCTTGGTAGACAATCAAAAGCTTACTTAAGCCTACTTTTATTTCACAGAGATGTCTACCAATGAACAGGGCATATATTCAGTATTAGCATCAGCCTCTAATATTTCACCTGGAATTCCCATTTTTTTCTTTCTTTTTGAAAGATGACTAAACTTACTTTTTAAAATAGATGGAATAAATGTATAATTTCTCTAGACATTTTATTCTTTAAAAATTATTTCATATTTAACAAGAATCATTGTATGACATTTATGCAGGATTTTCAATTGTTTGTTTACATAATGGTAGATTTCTAGAAAAGAAAAGTTTACATGACATCATCATAATGTTTGATACAAAACTGCTTGAGTTAGAAGGAACCCTTCTGTTCACTCTTACCCAACTACCCACTGTAACTTACAATCACATACAACTAGTTGTTTCTAATTCTTTTGAAGAATTTGATTCAATAATGTAATTTTTTAACTACCAAGACACTCCCTTTACTTTGCCAACATATAGAACCTTATCACCAGAAAGGATCTTAGGAAATGGTCTTTTGAGCCAGACTGCCTGAGTTCAAATCCTGTGATCTCTGCTTACTAGCTGTGTGACCTCTCTGTGCCTCAGTTTCTTCATCTGTAAAATGGGAATGATAATGATAAACCCATCTGATAAGGTGTTATAAACAGTAAATGAGTTAATATGTGGCAGTATACATGGTAAGGCTTCAAGGAACGCTAATTGCTGTTGTTATGGTTAATACTACCACTAATAATAGATTGCACCATCCATGTCCCTCTTTTTATAGATGAGAAAAGTGCAAAATTATGGGCATACCAGTTCTTCCTCAAAATCATACTCATTTTTCTCACTCAACTTTGGCTATGTTATTTACCTTGGACCTTTTTCTCTCTAAGCTAATTTGCCCTTGCTTGAATACTTTGCTGTTGACCAATTCATCTGTGTAACCATACAACAGATATTTAAATTTTTTATACCACATCATTAATGCTCATATATAGGTGAAATGGTATATGAAATAATTCTTTCTTTCTAGTTATCTTAGTAAGGTTGATCCGAGGTTAACAAAAATAGGCCAGGTGCGGTGTCTCACGCCTGAAGTCCCAGCACTTTAGGAGGCTGAGGTGGGCGGATAGCTTGAGTACAGGAGTTCAAGAACAGTCTGGGCAACATGGCAAGACCCCGTCTTCACAAAAAACAAAACAAAACAAAACAAAAACAAAAACAAAAAAACACACAAAAATAAAAAACAAACAAAAACAAAAAACACACAAAAAACAAAAACAAACAAACAGACAAACAAAAAACCCCAAAAATTAGCCTAGCATGGTGCCATGCACCTGGAGTCCCAGCTACTCAGGAGACTGAGGTGGGAGATTCGCTCGAGCCCAGGAGTTAGAGGCTGCAGTGAGCCAAGATCGTACCACTGCATTCCAGTCTGGGAGATGAAAAACAAAAACAAAAAGAAAAACACAACCAAATATAGCAGGTTCTATGATTTGGAAGCCCCAAGAATTCCTGGACCCCAAAAATCAATACTGCCCAGTAGCCTTGACATGGGAAATCTCCTGTCTCCAGGGGGCTCCTTAGGGGGAAAAGCACTGTTACTTGACTGAAAACTGCAGATATATTTTTAAATAGATGAATCTGATTAATCTATCTCCAGTCAGGCTCCCTATCTAAATTTTCACAAAATAAATGCTTCCACCAAACCTGAGGAGAAGGAAGTTAAAATAGTGTTAAGTGAATGAAAATCCAACTCTGAGCACCCTGTAGCTGAGGACCAAGGCAATTTCTGAGAATAGAGGGAGAGGCCAGAGCCTTCTTGGCTGTCCCCACCAATTCCCCATCATTTATCAGCCTGAGACCCTGTGTTCAACTGAGCTTGTTTCTCCTTCTCAGCTCACATCTGAACACATATGTTTCATTTAAAAACCAATCTATCCTATTCTCAGTTATCTTTGAGTAGAGGAAAAAGTAAATTGTGAGAGTTTTAGATAAGTCCTTGCTTCATTTCACTTGTAAACACATAATAATCCTACTTGATTTTATAATTTTTGTCATAAAGTACTAAGCCCCCTCCATTATTTTTCTTTTAATAAAGGAGGTTGCAGTTCAGGGATTTTGCTATAACCTTACAGCTCAGTCTACAAAATCTTATAAACAGCTCTGGGATCCAAAGCTGGGATAAATCTCATATGACAGCATTATTATCCACGGACATAGCAAGGTACAAACTGGATGTAGTTCCTAAACCAGTATGCTTTTGGTGAATGTCCAATTCTTTTACAATTGCCTCTATTGTTATCTGCACTCTAATTTCTCTATTGTCCAGGAAAATGTATTTATGGGGACAGATTGATGCAGCAGATGAGCAGATACACTGACTAGATGCAAAAGTGCTTTGCAAGGAAGGAAGATGAGTCAAACACAACTCAGGTTGGGGGGAAATGGATTTTTTAAATAAATGAAATTTCAGGATGTTAATGTGACCTATTTCACTTAATGGAGCTGGTGAAGGATGGCTCAGAGGTAACAAATCCCTTGCCTGCTCAGGCTGAGCAGGGTATCATGTTTCCCAAGAGTTTGCCTCCCTCACCTTGAAAGGGATCCTGACTTTGTATGAAAAAAAAATCACTGATTATTCTCCAAAGATAGGTCTATCCTTTTCTGACTTTTTTTTCTTTCCAGCTAAAAGGTCTGGGGGAGGTGTGATCAGCAGCTTTTGGGAACATTTGACATCTATCATCTTACCAAATGGGCCTTTAAATGAACCTGTCATTTTGTCGTTGAACAATTAATGCTTTATGGCTTGCACACTTGCAAATTACAATCACACTTTTGTGTGGGTTTTCAAAAGGGAGCCCCATTTCCCACAGTACAGAAGGGGTTTCTATGTTGTATGACTGGAAATTCTGTCTCAACAGCTCTGATAGTTCCACCTGCCCTCACTCTGAAATGACAGCTTCACTAGAAGAAATAAATGATTCAGTCCAAGGCATTGAGGAACTTGAGAGCATCAGAGAAGCTTATTCTTTGTATGCTTACAAATGGGTCATTGCATATTTTGGTCCAGGAAGAGAGAAAATTGTCATTAGCTTGTCCCTTGAAAAGCTACCAGAAATGAAGGAACACCATCTCGGAAATAATAACATCAGTGGGGAAAGAGAATTTACTTTGTCAAAATTGGATTCACATGTCCCTTTTGGGAGCATATTCATTTCATTAAATTAGAAATGCCAAATCTGGGGAAATCAAGGCACCAGCGTAAACAAAAAATCACTAGGAATGGGGAGAGCAGGTAAAAATTAACCAGTTAAGCAACCTCCTTCCTCTTTTTGCCTGCTTCATGCTTTTCCTGCCTGGAAGCCAGCCAGTTGTCCTGTGCCTCCCACACTTGCCAGTACATTAGAGTCGATTATTTGTCTCTTTTTGTCAGCATTGAAATGAGGAGTCAGGCCCTTCCAAGGTAGCTCCACTGAGTGAGGCAATGATTTATAGATTAATTATTTTAAGGAACAAGGCAGCACAGTGTGATGCAGTAGAAAGAGTGCCATGCTAGGTGAGGACCTGCATTTCAGCCCTGGCTCTGATCCTTAATAGCTGGTTGACTTTGGGCAAATCACTTAACCTATCTGGGCCTTGGTCTCCTTATCTGTAAATTGAAAGTAACAGTTGACGGCTGTGGTGATCAAATAAAATCCTGGCTATGAAACCATTTTGTTCACTCTGAGGCATGAAACATACGTAAATGATTGTTATTGTTATTAGACTTCTAGGGGCATGCATGGTAACACCACCTGACCAATAAGGGGCCTTGTTTTTCAGTCACAGGACCTCAGGGAGTAGCCTAGAAGTGATAGAGAGAAGAAGGCCTTGAATTTGTTGCCCTTATAATCCAGTCCACAAATCTGCTCAACTCTGCCACAGGATCGGAAATGGGTCACATTATAATTAGTACTAACTAAACACTTTACTTCTTAACACTAATGAGTTCCCAAATGTTTTATGACCATTAGCTTCTCAGGATTAAGAACAATTTGGGATATGGGGTGTAAATTACAGTTTATATTTTCTCTCCATTATCTGTGCATATGGAGGACAGAAAACAGGATGGGTTGTTCTAGAAAATGGAAACTTCCAAGGTCACATAATACAGGATGAGTTATCCTAAAGAATGAAAAATCCCAAAGTCACATAGTATATGATTTGGTTCAGAAAGTTTTATTGAGGCTATAAGCTGGGAGAGGCACTAAGAAATCACGTATTCAATACAATTTTTCTGTGATGAGTCCGTGAGGTCGATAAGCCACATGTAAATAATTCTTACTTTCTCTAGTAGTACACTTTTATTTTGCAGGTGAAAAAAAATTGAAGGCATTTCTTAAACCATTTGTAAAATAGGGTATCAAGGCCAGATTCTCTAACTTCCCCATCCAGGGTTCTACCCAGGAGGTCCTATTTCTCAAAGAATTCCGATAGAAATCTTTACTGCTACCCACGCAGAGGTTTGACTATTTGGATTGGTTTCACTTCTCCATTCAGTGGCATATCTGGCAAACATTCCATTAGAAACTTGTCAATAGAATCGAAACATAAAAATTGACTTGTGCACATAAAAAACTTCAGTAGCTTTTACAAACAAACAAAACCAAACAAAAATAACCACCCACTAAAGTCTGTGACTGTGTATCACCAATAGAACTGATTGAAAAGTGAGCACTGGCCGGGCGCGGTGGTTCATGCCTGTAATCCCAGCACTTTGGGAGGCCAAGGTGGGTGGATCATGAGGTCAGGAGATCGAGACCATCCTGGCTAACATGGTGAAACCCTGTCTCTACTAAAAATACAAAAAGAAATTAGCTGGGCGTGATGGCAGGCGCCTGTAGTCCCAGCTACTCGGGAGGCTGAGGCAGGAGAATGGTGTAAACCTGGGAGGTGGAGCTTGCAGTGAGCCAAGATTGCGCCACTGCACTCCAGCCTGGGAGACAGAGCCAGACTCCGTATCAAAAAAAAAAAAAAAAAAAAAAAAAAAAAAAAGAAAAGAAAAGGAAAAAGAAAAGTGAGCACTGCTGTAAATTATTTTGTTCATATCAAGCCATATGACTGGTTTGACTGCCTGTCTCTGGAATTGGGTGGTTGTTTGGTGGTTGTACTTCCACAACCTTAAGGTTACCAAATTTTTACTGTGAGCAAAGAAAATGTAAATGTTAGATATAAGTTCTAAATTTCTTTTCAAAGAATGAATATGTCAGTATGTTCAATTCTTTGCCTTCTACTTTTAAACATAACTTCCTCCTAAAGCAACCTTTTTCAATTACCTACTCCACCGTCTCATTCCGATTACCTGCTCCACTCTAACTCATTCCGATCACCTGCTCCACCCTAATTCATTCACATTACCTGCTACCTGCTCTGTCCTGACTCCCCCCAAAACACTCACCCCGTCATTCTCTTTAAATTATCCAATCGGAATTAGTTTAGTCTGTGTGGTCTAACCCTAGTCAATAGGGGAATGACACAGCAGCACGTGCGTCAGGGATAAGAACCCCTTCCCCTCCCTTGTCCAAGTGTGTGCTCACAATTGCTCCATCTGTAAGGGGGCACCCTTCTATAGAAGTAACTTGCCTTGCTGAGAATTAAAAAGAAAATTTTATATTCGAGTGCTATTCCTTTTGCGGCACCGAAACTTTATATATACCATAAACCTTCCCGGTATGTCAGGCGTGACACAGGTGCTGAAAACAGATCTGGCCTCAATAGTGAGTGATTATTTCCCACAGGCTGGCAGTTGCTCTAGGGCAGATATTGAATGTTACTACATGTAGAAAGTTGGCCACATCATCCTAACACTGGTTAATGTTCAAGAGGAGACAGGTAGACAGAGTGCTATGGCGATTGTAGGCTTTGTGTGCTGCAGAAAAGCTGACTGAGGTCTCTTGGTTAACTCTGGTGAACTGTGCTTGGTAAGGACTTTAAAACTCCCTAATCTATAACTTCCTCAAGGCAACTCTGAGAACCTCAGCCCAATCTCAGTACCAGTCCTTTATCCCTCTGGCCCTGGATATGTATTCATGGCAATGCTATAATTCACTGATTTTTCCTTTTAACTTGCCTTTGCCCAAATGTTGCCTTTTGTCTCACATCCTTTTGTGTGTACCTGCGAGGTATTTCCAAAGAGCTACCTGAAAAGCAGGGACCTCGGTCAACTCAGTGAGCCTGATAAGCATCTCCAGGGCATGCTGGGAGGGGTGCTGGAGGGCCTCCTTTGACTAAACACATTTCTTCAGCCAGACTTTCTTGGTGCCTGAAATTGCTACTATTAGAGCACTTTAGCTGGCTAATGACAAAGAAAGCTCCTATTAGAATACTCATTTAAGGATACTGAACCATTATCGGCCATTAGCACCCTCTTTTGAATTAGTATATCATATAAGCCAGTCAGTCACCTAGAAAAGCTTTGGAGAAATGGGACTTCAGTTTAGGGAGGCTCTGCAGTTAAAAAAAAAAACTATAAAAGTTCTATATCTTGTATAAAGTCAAGCCTTACCCTCAGCCTCCTTTCAAAAGCTGAAACGTTGCCTTTGTTTTGCTCCTTCCTCTGCCGCCACTCGATGAGGTTTGCACTGTGCTCTCCGGGCAATGAGATGTTGCATTTGCCCAGGGTAGGGTTGACTGCCCCTGCCAGGATGTGGGGCTCTGAGCTGAGGTTGATCTCCATTCCGCTGGCAAAAGTGACACGCAGGGAACCATCTGGACTCACCCGATAGGTACTCTGAGTATTTTCTGTAGACAGAAGAGCAAAGGAGGAAGAGGGGGAAGGAAGGGAAGAGCAGGAAGCAGAAAAGAGACAGGTTTAGTTTTAGGAGGCATGTTTGGGAAGGGATAAGCAGGTGGGGTGCTGTGGTCTAACTGCCTTCTGGGCTAGACTACCGCTCTGACAGGCAAACGTGTTCCCTATCCATTTGTGTCTTGTTATTTTCACAGCTGGAGTATCTGTTTCTTGGATAAAAGACTCTTGTCTAACACTGCAGGCTGTTTTTGTTTTTTTTTTCTTTTTTCATTTTTAAAGAATTCCCTCCCTCACTGATTTGTTGGATCAGCCTCCTCAGTTTGACATGCTGGGAGCTAGAATGAGAAGAGTATGAAGTTCAGCTTAGCACCTTACCACCTGGGGCCACCATCACAGTTGCTTACTCCACAAAATACCACTAACAAAAGTTGGGACTATTCCTCTTAGAGTGTCTGGCCTCACCACCTAACAACAGAATGAGGACTTAATGACAGGGCAGAGAGAAAGAAATTTCTCTTTGTGCACTTCTCTAGCTTCTAAGACATTCCTTCCAAATCCTATCTCCCTTCCTTCCTTTCTTCTTCTGTTCTTCCTTACTTTTCTGTCTTCAAATAGAATGAGTTTTTAATTCTCTCATTTCACTTATATTCTTGCTTGGTCTGTATCCTAAGATTTTCCTTTTTCTTCACCCATGTTGGCATTGATCTAGAATGCTAAGCTCAGCTGGAGCCCAGGCTCCAGTTATTTAATATAACCTAGCCAGACCCTGAAAGAGCTTTGCAAACAGCTGGGTGTTGGGAAATGAGTTGATAGCAGAGCAGACTTGGCAGGGATTGAACCTCATGACTCCTACAGAGATGGGCCCAAAGTTGATATGAGAACTTGTAAAAGGTGTGAATTTTGTCTGTGTTTCAACTTCCATAGCTGGAAAACGGGAAGAGTACATCTTCTCAGCTAGAGGTGTATTCTGTTTACGAATGGTGTACACAGGTTTCAGGGTGGATGTTGAAATAGGGGCTGTTATAGACAGATATCATTGGAAACAATCTTACCTTGTTTTAAAATATATATGGTACTAGTTGCCGTCAAGTTGGTTGACATGAGGACATTTTCGCGGTTGGAAGTATCTAGCTCCACTTTTGTCAGCTTCTCCAGGTCACTGTGGAAGCTGCTGACCTCTCCAGTGGGAAACGTTGCGTTGGTCAGATGTCCCTCGGGGTCATACCTGAGGAATGTAACCAATCCCAGCTTTGAAGCCTCTCGGCAGTGATAACAGGCCTTTGCAAAATAAAAATCACTTGGCAGCTAATACTGTTTAACTTTGAGTGATAACAAGTATTATTAACCTTGTTCAATAAGAAGAAAAAGGTCAGAGAGATGATTAATCAAACGAAGGTATTTTTTTGCAGCTTCTGAATTCTTGATGACTTCCTTGAGCTGTGCTGTTTTACAGAAAAAATATATCTGGTAATGAATCACCAGGGTGGAACACTGATTTATGAATCATGTCCTGCTGTGTGCAATGTTGCAGGGAGGCCTCCGTTTGCAATTTGGGTCGATCCCATTAGATGTGATGGATTACAAAGCCCAGCAGAGGGTGCTGTTGTCAAAGCAAAAGAAGGTACAAAAGAGCCCTCAAAGGCTGAGAAGCCAATATACTGACTTTGCGTTATGATGGGAAAATTATAATTTGCTGCTGTTTAAGTTGCCAAATTTGAAATGAATGAATCATTCTTCCAACAAAATGAACAGGCACAGAGGATAATGGAAACATGTTCATTAAAACATTCTGGAGCCCCCTGATCTTGATGTCACTTAAATTTTAAAAATCTTTTTAGAGTATAGTACATAATGTTTTGTAATTTGTCTACATGAGTAAGAGACAAAAAAGGGATAATAGGCTATAACCTATATCTAGAAATATAGTCTAGGGAGTTTACTTTTCAAAAAAAAAATCAGAATTATTGGCAATCTCACTGTCCTCCAAATGAAAACTGCTTCCCTGAAGGCTTTTGATGTGGAGCTGTTCTTTTATTGCCAGTAGAACCATGAAAAATAAACACTTCATTAAAAGTAAAGACATGCACTTGGAAACCCATTACTGTTTTCTTTTCAAGTTCCAAATTACAAAATATTTAAGCACTTTTATTTGCCTTTTAAAATGTTAAACAATTATATTCTTTTTACCCAAAATGAGCAGGATTCAGCCTGGACACAATGGTAGAGACTGGCTGTACTACTCCCTCCCCCAACAAGTACACAAAGTGGCATAGTAATTCAGTATTAATCCATTATATTCTAAAGAACTCAGCCTGGGTAGTTCTCAAATTTTAATAACTATACCAGCCTTTGGAAGGCTTGGGAAAAGTGGTTGGACTGTATTTTATAGGACAGACTTGAACTTGAGCCTATACATAATGCCACCTAAAGTTCAGTTCTGCATATACATGGGCGTATGTGTGTGCACACACGTATACACTATCAGTTAAAACAGTCACATATGTGAATAGAATGAATCAAGTAGGTTATTGACATCACAGATATGCCAAGCCTTAAAATTGGGTGTCTCCTTTGTTTAAATGGATTTCAGCCAAAATGGTTGGCACACTGCTACTATGCAGCTAAGGATTCATTATCAAAGAAAGACTGAAGAGTGCTGTTTGTTTCTGGGGTTAATAGCAAAATCCTTCCCTCTGCAAAGACTGCCCATGTTCTGCCTGCTGTGGGGCTCTGTGGCTACGAGAAGCAGGCTGCTGGCAAGAACAGAGCATGGGAAGGCTCAAATACCCACTTTAGCCCCAACTTTGTCTGTTTGGTCTTCCTTCCAGGGGAGGAAAACAATAATATCCAGCCTTTTAAAAAAAATTAATTAATTTTTTTTTTGAGACAGTCTTGCTCTGTCACCCAGGCTGGAGTGCAGTGGCGTGATCTCGGCTCACTGCAACCTCCACCTCCCGGGTTCAAGCAATTCTCAAGCCCTAGCCTCCCCGAGTAGCTGGGATCACAAACAAGTACCACCACATCTGGCTAATTTTTGTATTTTTAGTAGAGACGTGTTTTCGCCATATTGGCCAGACTGGTATTGAACTCCTGGCCTCATGTGATCCCCCTGCCTCAGCCTCCCAAAGTGCTGGTATTACAGGCGTGAGCCACCGCACCCGGCCCAATGTCCAGCCATTATTCTCCCAAGGTAGAGGAGGCAGGAGTTTGCAGGCAGTAGACAGAGGGAAGCTGCTGCATGCCTTTCTTATCAGGGGAACTGTGGCCCCAACAACCTGGATTATGCAGGCACTTCCTCTCTGTTTCACATGAGGCACCAGCAACTTTGCCTCATTGGTTTCCCTTTCCTGATTTCTAAAGGGATTCCTCAACCCTTGGCAAGCTCACTCTTTATCATTCTTCTAGGAAAGCTGATCTTAGATGCTGTGGATGCAGGTTCCACATGGACTTTGCAACTTGGGGGCAGTTTCCTTCAGTCACACAGCCCCTTGTTTTAAGGGAAGATCTCATATAAAGGTAAGATCAGTGGTTGCATCCACTCATCAGAGCAAGATAACAAGATCAGATACCAATTGAGCATGGTATCCATGCATAGTGGTACAAGGGTCAGAATTCCCAATGAACTTTTGCAGTGACCTGTGGCTAAATCTGGTTTCCTAGTCCACCCACCCAAACACCTTTTCAGCTAAGTTACTGGTGTTCTTTGTCCTAAACATTTTAAAGTTTATTTCCAAGAGCACAGGCATATTCCTACATATTTTGTACCCATTCCTACTTCCAATATTGACAGTAGTATATTCAGAGAGGCAAGCTAAAGATTCCTAGATAAGGCTGTAATTACCCAGATAGATTTAGCTGGGAGACTGCTTCGTGTATGTGTATGTGTGTTTGTGTGTGTGTGCGTACGTGTGTGTGTTTTCTGGTGAAGGAGGCAATGGTTTTGGGAATATTTCCCATGGGCCTGTCCAGTTGTTGGGTAGCTGGAAAGTTATATTGCCTCATTTCCTTTCTGTGGCCAGAGAGGCCAATGAATGTGTACATTTGACTGTAACTCCATGATAAACAGAGCACCCCAACTCCAACACACTCACATACCCCAATTCTGCTAGTCACAGTTAAAGCAATCACATTTGATGGTATCTACAGGTTGGTGTCTCTGATGCTCAATATGGCTTTGGATCAAAACATATAGATCCCACCTCTCTTCTGTTGGGTCATTTCCAAAGGAAGAACAATAGGCAGATGTACACATCAGTGGGTAATTCCTACAACTTTGGAAAGATTGCTCAAAGTGGATAAGAAATAGGGGGAGACTTTGATTTCCTATAGCTTACTTGAGTTTTTTTCCGTCATCACAGGGGAATGCATCTTTCCAGACTGAATGTCGAAGAAACAAGAAATCAAAATCTCTTCTGCTGTGTGTTTCCCTTTGGTGCCTTCATCCTTTGGTGCAGAGAGTACAAGCCGATCTGCTCCAACTGATCCCCTCAGGCCACAGCATGGGAGCAAACCCATCCTCTCTGCCTGCAGGGCAGAGCACTCACCTAACCAGGCTGCAAATTATAGCTGGTGAATTGTGCCATCAGGAAATGACAGTTGCCTTCATAGTCATCAGAAGTGGGTTTGGTAAGAGGAGATTTGATATCAAATTGTCCCTTGCTGTCCTGATTTTACAGAGTTCCACTGTGATGGTCCCAGAGGGCACCAGCCAGTTAAGTATTGAGTACACTCAGCCAGTTAAGTATTGAGTACACTCACCCTTTTCCTCAGCACTGTCATAGGCTGTGTGCATGTGCACTTGAGTGTGTGTGTGTGTGCATGTGCACACATGTGCACCCCAGTGCATTTATAAAGAAAATTCAGAATCCATTCTTGTCCTTGAGAAGCATATAGTTTAGTTGGAGAGATGATATTTACACATGATTAAAAATATATTTGGTCTGGTATTTTCTCGTAAGGGATAGCTTGCCCTTTCCTTTGAGGACAATTTAAGCCAGAGTTAAACTGTTGAGAATAAAACTAGAGGCTCCTACATCTTTGCTTTTAAAAAATATTGCAGATAATAGAAGATAAATTCATTACTTATTCTTTTAAAGGAAGTATGAAAGAGTCAGACCCTCTTTACACTTTCATGTCAGAAAGCTGACCAACCTAATAAGAATTCTTTAGGAAATATGAGATTCCCCTTTCCTCACCAATAAATTCCTTTGGCTTCCTATGATTCAGTTCCAAGTCCGTAATGCCCTTCTATCTTCATTTGTCCTTCATTCAATAAATATCAGAGTCTTGTGCTAGGGACCAGGGATACAGTGCTGAATGAAATTCACAGTCTAGTAGGGCAGATAAGATATCCACACAAATAACTCTAATACCAGAATATTGCCATGTATTTCTGTAAAGAAGAAACTGTAGAATCTCAGAAGAGGCAGAGGTCATTTCCAGCTGGGCTGAGCAGAACAGGAGGAGGAAGAGCAGAAGCAGGTGGTGTTTGAATCCTAGAAGGTAGGTAGAGATTGGGGAGGGGAGGAAGGCATTCCAAATAGAGGTATGAAGAAAGGCACGCTGACTGATGGGATGTCTACTGGAGGACCAGCATTGCTGGAGCACAAGTTTCCTCTAGGAAGGTAGTGAGAGATAAGGCTTAGACAACAAAGAAGCATAGACAGTTTTTCAAGGGGATAAAAGGATGATCCAAACAGTGTTTTGGTGGCAATGAGTCTTGGAAGGGGAGACAAGGAGCAGGGAGAACTGTTAGGAGGCTGCAGCCTCACTTCATACAAGAGAAGATGGTGGTCTGTTGCCTTCGTTAAATATATTGTGATTGCCTATCATTGGGATTTGTCTTCCCCGCTAGTCTGTACAATTCTCACATCTTTAGAGGGAGGACACAGTGTCTCATTCATTTTTATATTCTCTGTGTCTGGAACAGAGTAGATTCTCACTCCATGTACTTGTTGAATGAGTATAATTAGAATGCTGCTAGTGAAAAAAAGGATGTGGGTGGATATGAGAGCCAATGTGGTTATAGAACAGACAGAACCATCGATAGTGCTTCTGGGAGGGCACACTCAGGTTACATAGATGTGCTGTGGAGGTCAGCTAAACTTCCCTACCAGCCTTTGTTACTTCTGTTCACTCTCCATCCTTATTTCAGTTCTTCCCAGAAATACCCACGATAATTCTGTTTTACCCACTCTTGATCCTTATTAAGGGCATAAAGCACAAGGAGAGGTGACTGAGCAAGGGTGTCAAGTCTCTATTTCTAAAGATCTGAAGGAATAGTCAACATTTCTATGTTCTTGTTTAATTGAAATCATTCCCCTGCCTGGAGGCATGGGGCTGAACTATACAATGCCTTAGTTCCTTTTCTACTCTGGGATTCTGGAAGGCATTGGAAACATCACATGTGTTTCGAATGACTGATCATTACATAAGCATTTCTGCATGGGAATCACATCCTATCCCCAGGCAAATATCTCACCCAGAGACATGGCTTGTTTACCTTGCCCCCTACCCCTTCTGATCTTATAAGGGAGAAGGGGGAATCTGTCATTAGCCATCCATGATAAAACTGGTCATTTGTAAAACAGTCTAAAAGGTACCCAGAGATATTATGAAGGCTTCTCCAACTTGTCAGTGGGTGGCATTTTTGTTGTTGTTGTGGTTTTTTGTTTTCTTGATGGGAGGAGAGAATGTGTTAATAAATTCTGGAAACAGAGAATGCAGAAGACCAAGGAGCAAGAGATCATGTAAATGGAGAGTCTCCTTTGAGTGGGAGGGCTTCCCACAAAGGGCAAGGGGCCTGAGGAACTGTCAACTCAGAATGGACCAGCAGCAGTGACATGACTGATGCTTTGGCCTTAGTCTGGGACCTTTTCAGTTTAGTGGAGCAGAATCCTTTGCCAGGGAAACAAACAAGGGCAACCTGGCTACTCTTGCAGCCTTGTGGAGAATGGCTTGTCTGCTGTGTGAGTTGCTAGGTCCTTCCCTCAGATCTCAGCTGCTGCAGGGTTATTACAATTAGGAGCCCACCCGTGCCGCCTCGGGCCAGTATTCCTGCCTTGACAATCAATTCCTTGTTAGCTGTTTCTCTGTGGTCAGCTTTTCCCCCTGACACTTGGGACACTCATGGGCAGTGATGCATCAAATACTAACACTTGGGGTGTGCAATTCTGATCCTGGTCCAAGTCAAATGGAATTATGAAAATCAGTGAACTATATAAACAACATCACACTACATAATAAAAGTCCATGCACTACCACTACACAAGATGCATTTTAAAATCCCATTTGGATTATCCACTGTTCAGGGTCATCTATGTCATTTTTCCTCGTGATCGCCGCAGATAATAGAAAGTTGAATGGATTACTGACTGGGCTACCTTTACACTGCAGTCTTTCATCCTGCCAAATTTCACTTCTGTTTCTCTCGTGCTCATCTCAGAACAGAATTTCTATTTCCACCTTTGCAAACAATTTGTCCCCTGTCCACACAAAGAAGCCTCCCTTTTACCTCAGGGAATTACTCGAGTTCTTTTAGGAGGGCCTGGTATCAGTGGTATGGCAACCTTCTACCGACCTTAGCACTGCTCTGACCCTGACTAGAAGAGTAGGTCAAATGCTGTGTTCTCCAACTTCAGAAGGACAAGAGAAAACTTGAAAGGTGCTCAGAACTAGCCAAAGCACTAGAGGACAAAAGTGAAAAAAGTCAGATATTGTATCAAGACTGTAGGAAGAATTAGTCACATTATGAAGGCTGGAAAGTTGCTCATTTCTGTTTACAGGCAAGAAGGGACAGGAGCTGTGTTTTGTTAAGGACTGCTGTTTAACACCAGAATTGACTGCGTCAGGAGAAGAGGTACCTTCTCCTTTCAACAGATGCTATTTGACCAAGAGGGTTTCAATATAATTCTGACTGGAGTTAAGAAGGTGGGAGAAAGAACAAATGGTTATTCAGCCTCCCTTTTCATCTCCTGGTGCTACCCTATTCCTCTTTTCCTGCTACTTGAGGGAAACTTTCTAGCTCTCTAGATTTTGTATGGTCACTCTCGTAAGCCCACATGATCCTCCTTTTTCTGGAAGGCAGTGTGGCAGCAGTGGAAAGAACACTGGAATAGAAGGTCAAGGACCTGACTCTGGATAAGCCAACTAGCATATGAATGGGCAAGTTACTTCCCTATTCTGGGTCTCAGTTTCTTCATTTGTAAAATGACATCTAATGTCTCTTTGTGGCCATAAATTTTTTATTATTATACTTTAAGTTCTAGGGTACATGTGCACAACGTGCAGGCTTGTTATATATGTATACATGTGCCATGTTGGTGTGCTGCACCCATTAACTCGTCATTTACATTAGGTATATCTCCTAATGCTATCCCTCCCCCCTCCCCCCACCCCACGACAGGCCCCGGTGTGTGATGTTCCGCTTCCTGTGTCCAGGTGTTCTCATTGTTCAATTCCTACCTATGAGTGAGAACATGCAGTGTTTGGTTTTTTGTCCTTGTGATAGTTTGCTGAGAATGATGGTTTCCAGCTTCATCCATGTCCCTACAAAGGACATGAACTCATCCTTTTTTATGGCTGCATAGTATTCCATGGTGTATATGTGGGTGGCCATAAAATTTCATGACTACTCCCATGTGGATGTCTGTGTTTCTCATAACTTAGTGGCTCGAGATTGGCTACTCAACAATGATGTTAGTTGATACCTTTTCACTCACTATTGGCCAAATCCTGGTTACAGGCCTGGGCCCCATTCACCATGAGAATCTTGCCTGCCACACAGTGCCTGCATCAATTTGATGCCAGTGGAAAACAGGCACACAAACTGATATGACAACAAAATTATCTTCTCTCTTCAGCGTCATCAATTTCCCCCTCTATATTAGATCATTTTTATCAGTATACAAATATGCTGCTATTTCTCTCACTTAAATAACTGTTCTGTTTACTCTGTTTCTCCTCCAGCTCTAATTTCTCTGCTCCTCTTTACAGCAAAACTCCTCAAAAGAGTTCTTTACTCACTGTCTCAACCTCTCTCCTCCTAGTCATTTTATATTATTATTATTGAGATATAATTCTCACACCATAAAAATCACCTTTTTAAATTGTACAATGCAGTGACTTTCAGTACATTTGCAATGTTGTGCAACCATCACCACCACTTCTAGAACATTTCTATCACCCCCAAAATAAACCCCATATGAATTAACAGTCACCCCCCATTCATTCTTCTCCCCAGCTCTTGGCAACTACTAATCTATTTTCTGTCTTTTTTTTGCATGCTCAGGGGCATTTATTAAAGTATTTATTATGATGGAAAAAATGGAGATAAGAAAAATATTCAACAATTGGGCAATATTTAAATTACGGCTTCTTTATACCATAGGATACCATTCAGTCTTTTAAAAAATAGCAATATCTACAATCAAACACATTTTCTATATTTTCTGTCTTTATGGATTTGCCTCTTCTAGACATCTCATATAAATGGAATCAGAAGGTTCCTTTGTTTCTGGATTATTTCACTGAACATAATGTTTTTGAGGTTCATCCATGTTGTAGCATGTATCAGAACTTCATTTCTTTTTATGGCTGAATACTATTTCATGACATGGTTATATCACATTTTGTTTGTCTGCTCACCACTTGATAGGCATTTGAGTTATTTATATTTCTCAGCTATTATAAATAATGTTGCTATGAGCATTTGTGTATCCATTCTCTCTTAAGAGAATATTCTACTCAGGCTTTGGTACGCCATGTGTCACAGTGCCTGCTCTTCACAGTGCTAAATCAAATGATCAATTATAAGTCCTCATCTAACTTATCAGGAGTATTTGGAACAGCTGATGACTCTTTCCTCCTGGAATCACCTGTTTTATTTGGTGCTATGGTCAGAATTTGTCCCCCCCAAATCAAATATTGAGACTTAATTGCCAATGTGATAGTACTAAGAGGTGAGGCCTTTAGGGGTGATTAGATCATGTTATGTTTTCTCTACCTTCATGAATGCAATTAGCAATCTTACAAAAGAACTGGAGAGAACCAGCTAGGTCCCTTTTCGTTCTCCACCTTCTGTCATACAAGGATTCAGTAGGCAGTGCCATTTTGGAAGCAGAGAGTAGCCCTCACCAGACACTGACTCTGCTGGCACCTTGACCTTGAACTTCTCAACTTCCAGAACTGTGAAAAATAAATTTCTGTTCTTTATTAATTACCCAGTATAAGGTATTTTGTTATAGTAGCACAAACAGATTAACACAGTTGGCTTCCAAGACATCCCACTCTCCTAGTTTTCTTTCCACTTTACTGGCCTTTCCTTCTCAGTGTCTTTTGTTGGTTCCTCTTCATATCCTCAATTCTTTTTTTTTTTTTTTTGAAACAGAGTTTCGCTTTTGTTGCCCAGGCTGGAGTGCAGTGGCGCGATCTCAGCTCACTGCAACCTCCACCTCCCAGGTTCGAGTGATTCTTCTGCCTCAGGCCTCCTGAGTAGCTTGGATTACAGGTACCAGCTACCACACCCAGCTAATTTTTTGTATTTTTAGTAGGGATGGGGTTTCATCATGTTGGCCAGGTTAGTCTCGAACTCCTGACCTCAGGTGATCCACCTGCCTCGGCCTCCCAAAGTGTATGTAGGGATTACAGGCATGAGCCACCGCACCCGGCCCATATCTTCACTTCTAAACATGGAGTGCTTCATGATCAGTCTTCAGATCTCTTTACTTCATTGTCTATACTCACTTTCATGGAGAGATCTCATCCCATCTCATGGTTTTAAATACAATCTAAACACTAGTACATCTCAAATATCACTCTCCACCCTCTCTCCTCATTCCCAGACTCATATATCCAATTGTCTACCTGATATTTACACTTAGATGCCTAACTAAATTGATCATATTCAAAACTGAATTCCCAATCTTCCACCTCACAATCTTCCAGTATAATGTGTTCCTTGTATAGTCTTCCCCTCTTGGTAAATGAAAACCAGTTGCTCAGATCAAAAACTTTGGAGGTATCTCCGACCCCTCTTTCTCCTGCACTCAATACTCAATCTTTCTGTAATTCCTGATAGCTCTACTGTCAAAATATATTCAGAATTTTAGCACCTCTTACTGGCCCAACTCCCTGGTCCAAGTCATCCTTTTTTGCCTGCATTATTGCAATAGTTCCTCCTGCTTCCCAGTTAGGTTCCCCTGTTTCCACTACACAGTTCATTTTTAATACTGAGTGATTTTTAAAAAATGAAAGTCAGCTTATACCACTTCTTTACTCAAAATTCTCCAGTGGCTCCACTTCTTAGAGTAAAATTCAAAGTCTTTACAGTGGCCTACAAGGCCCTACATGAAGTAGTTCTGGTTACTTAATTGATTTCATGTCCTCATTATCCTTACTCATTCCATGTCCATCACAATGGCTGCCTTACTCTTCCTTGAATGTGTCAGGCTTGCTCCTGCTGCAGGGCATTTATACTTACTCTTCCCTTTGCCTGGAATACCCCTCATACCACTCCCCACCCCTCCAGATATTCGTATGGCTTACTGTCATCTCCTACAGATCTTTATGCAAAAGTCACCTTCTTGGTGAGGCCTTTCCTGTTGACCCAATCTGAAATAAAAACATCTTCTGCTCCACCCACTTGATCTCCCTTACTCTACTAGATTTTTCTCCATAGAACTTATCATCATTTGAAGTTGTATACATCTTCCTCATCTTCCTCCAGTACAATATAAGTTCCATAAAAGTAGGGATTTTTGTCTGTTTTGTTCATACCTGTATCTGCAGCACCTATAACATTGTATGGTATATAGTAGGTGCTCATGTATTTGTTGAATAAACACATGAATGGTTGAACTGGTTCTTTTGAAAACTAGTTAATACTTCAGCCATTTCTTGCTGGGGAACTGAATTCCACCATTAGCTTTCAAAATAGTTGTTTGCCTAATTTCAGCCGCAGTGTGATCTGGCTTGAGTTTTTAAAAAAGACATTAAAACTTCTCATTAGAAATTTTATCTTTTCTAAGGGTAGTGTATTTGAAAACACAGGCTCTTGGTGGTTGAATTCTGGGTATCTATGTGAATCAGGACAAGTTAACTATCTTGTCCCTCAGTTTTCTCATCCATAAAGTGGGCATACTTAGGGGCACCTATCCCATGTTGTTATTATGGGGATCAAATAAAGTCACATATGTAAATTACCTAGCCCAGTACCTGGCACTTAGTAAATCTTTAGCTAACTGTAGCTTTTATTACTTTTATTAAGATGTAAGAGAATTACTTTCAAAAAATAGAGGAAGACTTGCAACAGAAACAACTGAATACATTTTTCTAAGTGAAAGTAAAATAGCTGTCTGGCCTTTTGTACAGATGGCATTTCTTTGAAAAATGATCCAAAACTTGAAGGCCAATTGTTTTTTCCCTTTCTTCAAGAGGCTTTCATGGGACTGGACATATTCTCTATATCCTCCCAAAATAGTCACACTTGGAACCCCTTATACTTTAACATCTCCACTTCTCACATTCTTCAACTTTGATGCCATTCCAGACTCTGAATTCAGATTCCACGGATTAGCTCACTCAGTATACTGGTTAAAAACTCAGCAATTCCTTTTGTGGGGAAAATGCTTCCTGAGTGCCAGCAGACCAGCTTTCTAGATGGGCTGACTTGCAAACAAGGTCATCCATGTCTTAAAAGGCAAGGACAATGGTCTCTATTTCCATGTTACAGCACCTCCTAGTAGCTTGCTGTCAGACATGCTTTGTGTTAGTTCCCCATTAAACAAAGTTATCACAGTTCCAGTCTGTAAATGCCAAAATGTGCTGGATTATTCAACTTGTGCAGGGACCCTGAGGAAGCCCAATCCCATACAGAGCATTTGGCTCTTCATTTTACAGAAGCAGCCAATGGAATGGAGCCTCTCCTATTCAGCATTTGCCCCATATAATTCTTCCCTTGCTTTCCAGGGTCCACTTCTTATATTTGAATTTCTCTCTTACCTCCCACAGCAACTTACACTGAGTTGGGCTGGGCTGGGCACACATTCATTTATTCATTCATTAAACCCCACAGGGCTCAATAAATACTTGTTAAGTCACACTGCTTCTTTGCTGCTTTAGAACTATACTCTAGTTTTGTTATTTAAATGAAATTGTACCTTGTCTTCCCTGGGATGCTGTAAATTTCTTGAGTACTTGTATTTCTACCTCATTCCTGTCTCCTACAGTGCCACACTTGAGTCTTCCTTCATGCAGTCTGTGTTTTTATTATTATGCTCTGCAAACTGCTCTGGAAAAATCGGTCTGAATTCTAGGAATTAGGTAAAATTTTCTCCTTGACTTTTCATTTTTTTATGGTGGTTGTTAGGAGAAAACAACATGCAACACCCAGCAATTACTAAGGCATTTTCCCAGTATATTACAATTTCAAATAAAAACCTAAAAAAGCCCATGTTGAGAATTAGAAACTTACTCATAAACGGTTGTCCATCCATTTTCGTTACTTTTGGTAGCCAGAAGCCCTGTGTTTCCTGGATAGGTCATCAAGGCCAGGTTATAGCCTTGGGCTGAGACTCTTTTCAGGACTCCATTGCTGCTTATAGTCAGCCAGTATACTTGCCCGCCAGGCACCACAAGCCATAGGGGCATTCCACCTGCATCACGGCGAATGTGCACTGAATTGCCATTGCTGCTGGTAATTGCACCCAAGTCACCTTCAGAATTGTAGGTGAAGTTATAAACATAGTCCCTTGTTATCAAGTTCAGGGTGTGTAGGTGGGTTCCATTTACAGTGAACTGGTACAGTTCCTGATCAGCAGGTGAAGCAATCTCATAAAGGTTCATGTCATTCAGGTGGGCTTGGTTCCTGCTGATGGTACGAATTCGAACATTTCCCAGGTCTGCCACATAGAGGGTACCATCAGGCGACACTGCTAAGGAGGAAGGGGCTTTCATCTTTGCATCTTTCGCATAGCCACCATCACCTGTGGGAGAAAGGCTCTGATTTTAACAATTGGCGTCATAAGCATTTACATGAACATACCACAGACAGAAAGCTCTGTGCATCAAGAATCATTTTAAAGGAAACAGTCAGTGAACCAACATTCTCTGTATTCCCTCCCTGAAAGATATGAGCCTATTATTCAAAAGACTGTAATTCTTGAGTCAGTACCACTGCAGATGAACAGTAAGATGCAATTATCTCAGTTACAACAATTTTGTGAAATCCTCAATCCTGCTGTTCAGAATCTATTGCATTGTAAGATACAGGAACTGCAAATAATGATAGCCACGTAAAATTTGGCCGGAAATCTGTGAGTTATGCCTGTCAAGGCTTTCAGGATCTGTTTCAGGACTTTCCAGTCCTACCGTGCCTAGATGCCCTTTCTTCTGTTAATTCCCATTGTCACACTGTCAAAGTACACTAAGTCTATAAGTGCAACAATGATTCAGAACATCAAATTTGATATCTGGAATAAACATTAGATTTGCTTTGACTGAAAGATACCAATTAGCAAAATATCTATAAAACTAATTGTCCAAGAAAACATTGGAAATACTGATCAAAAGTCATGTCGACCAAATTGCTCACTCCTGACTTCTCTGGCCTAAGGAAAGGCAAAGGTTAAGAGAACCATTTGGGCCTGGATGAGCAGTTTAATAGTACTGCATGTAGAATGGAGGGAGGGATTTCCATATCCCAGCAATAATTGTATCTATTGACATTAAGAGGACTGTTTGCCATCTGAGATATCCACTACATGTTTTGGGGAGAAGGGTCTTTTTTTTTTTTTCCCAATTTTGAATAGAAGAAAACTTCACTATGGGTTATGGAGAAAGTCTTAGATTTTTAAAAAGCAATGTATCTAGCAGACCAATGTCCTGAGAACTCTCCATTGCCAGATTTAACTTTGTGCACCTATCCCAAAGGCAGCCTGTTCTTAGTCTCTTTGAGTCTCAAATAGCACATGCTTTTAATCTGAAAACCAGCCACTTATGGGGAAGTAATTTTTTCCTCAGCTAAACCAGAAAATGTGGGTTTTAGCTAGTTTTCCTTTCTCTAAAGTACAGATATTTAATAATATCATGATCTTTCATTTGTATAGTAGTCTCAACTTTTTAAGAGTATCAACATTTTTATTATACTAGTTTATCCTCAGAAGAGCAAGGTGATATAACTGAGACAATGCCATCTTTATTAAACAAATTAAGAAAATGAGTCATGAAGAGATCTTGCAGCTTTCCTAGGGTCACTCAGTGAGTCAGTTGTGAGAACAATTAGGTGATCTGACTCCTAATCCATTGCTTTCTCCACTAGCTCATACCAATGTTTACAAGTAACACTTTCCTTTTCTTTTGACTTTGCTGGGGCACGTTTTTCTTTTCAAAACAGAGAGGGGGAGCTGGTGAATTGCTAAAAAGGTCATACCTGAAAAACAGTCACAGTTTGGATCAATTTTGCAGTCACAGTCAGTGGGGGCACCAGCGATGATGGAGATCTCCCCATTGGTGGTTACTTGCTGAATGCGGTTTACTTTCCTCTCGTCTGTTTCAGCTATGAAGAGCAGCCCGCTGTGGGAGACACTGATGGCCCTCGCTGACTCTAGAGTGGAGTGAATTGCTACCTTGCTGACCAGGAAATGATCAATGCCTGGCACCTGGCAGTGAATGGGGCGTCCTGCAATGATCCGCACGCGCCTATTCTCAGAAATTTGCAACACAATGTTGTTATCCAAGACATACAATGAATTGTCCATAGGATTGACTGCAAGGTCTGTTGGCCACTCTAATCGCACCTGTGAAAAGAACAGAACACATACCGTTAGGTTACCATATCTTTCCATAGGCAGTTTTACCTTGAAAAAAGAAAAAAAAATTTGGCGTATTGTTTCCCCTGTCTTATGAATTTTAGCAACATTGGTGATGTTGGGGAAAGTGGAGGGTGGTGGGGGGATGGTTAATCACATGTTCTGGCAAACATACTTATCATTTATGCCATTTACAATATAATGTAATTTTTTCCAATAATTTCAGAAGGATCATTTAGAATTTTCAAAGTGTGTTCTCTGGACCAGCAGCAACAGTATTATCTGGGAACTTGTGAGAAATGCAAATTCTCAGGTCCCACCCTAGAGCTATTGAATCAGAAACCCTGGAGGTGGGGAACCAAACATCTGTGTTTTGCCAAGGTGATTCTGAGGATCATTGCTGTAGGAATTCTGGTAGCTATGATGACTCAAATCTCTTTCACTGTCCTGTAGATTATAGGAGAGCAAGGTCATATAGGTTTCTGGATGACAGAATGCTGGAGAAGCCAGATTTTACTCAATGAGCAACCTTTTGCAACAGGACCTGCTATTAGCACAGACCTAGCATCCACCTTGTGGAACACTCAGGTACAGTTCATCAGCTGTTGATTTAGAATCCTGGGGTGTAGCACACTGCTTACTTAGCTTGACCTGGTTCACTCCATAGGTTCCCCTTTTCAGCAAAGAAATGGGTTGTGTTTTTCTTTCACTGAGTGTTTGTCAAGTGCCTTTCTCTGGGTTAAGCCTTGTGCTAAGCTTTTGGGGCTCAAAATTGACTATGACACAGTGTCTGTCCTCAAATGATTTGTGGTATAGTAGAGTCTTTAGAGGAACCATTAGGCAATTACTCTCCATGTTATGAAAAGAAGGCAACAGAGAGGGTAAGGTAGCACTTCACCTGGACTAGGAGTCAGGAGGCAAGATATTCCCAGAGAAGGTGGTACCTAAGTAAAGTCTGAAATGAACAGTAGGAGAAGAATGGGGTGGAAGTTGAGCCGGGAGGGGCATCAGAGTTGAGGAAAATCTGGGTACTGGGAAAAGCATGGGTGAAAGTCCAGAGGTTAAAGACAGCATGGCCTATCCAGGTTACTAAAACTAATTCAGTAAGACTAATAATAGGCTGGGTGTGAGGGAGACCTGAGTGATGAGGCCAGGTGTTATGGACTAAATTGTGTCCTCTCCAACTTCATATGTTGAAGCCCTAACCCCCAGTGTGACTGTATTTGTAGATAGAGCCTTCAAAGAGATAGTTTAGATTAAATGAGATCATAAGGGTGGGGATCTAATCCAATAGGACTGGTGTCTCTCCATTGAGGAAGAGATACCAGGAATGCTTACACACAGGGGGATGACTATATGAGGACAGAGCTAGAAAGCAGCCACTTGCAAGCCAAAGAGAGACACCTCAGAAGAAACTAAACTCACCAACACCTTGCTCTTAGATTTCTAGCCTGAAGAAATATGAGAAAATACATTTCTGTCATTTAAGCTATTCAGTCTGTAGTATTTTGTATGGCTGCCCTAGCAGACTAATATATCAGGTGCTCTGGTTTGAACGTGTCCCCCAAATACCATGTATTGGAAACTTAATCCTCAAATTCACATGTTGATGGCATTTGGAGGTGGGACCATATCCATCACCTCAAACATTTATCATTTCTTTGTGTTAAGAACATTTAAAATCCACTCTTGCAGCTAGTTGAAAAGATATAACAAATTGTTGTTCATCACTCTATAATGCTATAGAACACCAGAACTTAGTCTTCCTATTTAGTGGTATTTTTGTATCCATTAAGCAACCTCTGGCTATCCCTATCCATCTTCCCAACCTCTAGTAGCCACTATTCTACTTTCTACTTTTATGAGATCAACTTTTTTAACTTCCATATATTAGTGAGAACATGTGGTATTTATCTTTCTGTGCCTGGCTTATTTCACTTAACATAGTATCTGATATGGTTTGGATCTGTGTTTCTGCCAAAATCTCATGTTCAGTTGTAATCCCCAGTGTTGGAAATGGGTCCTGATGGAAAGTGACTGGATCATAGGGGTGAAATTCTTATGACTGATTTAGTACCATCCCTGCTTGGTACTGTATAGTGAGTTCTCATGAGACAGGGTTGTTTAAAAGTGTGTAGCACCTTCCCCTTCTCTCTCTCTTCCTCCTGCTCTGGCCATGTGAGGTGCCAGCTCCCCTTCACCTTGGCCATGATTGTAAGTTTCCTGAGGCCCCCTTAGAAGCCGAGCAGATGCCAGAATAATGCTTCTTGTACAGCCTGCGAAACTGTGAGCCAATGAAACCTCTTTTCTTTATAAATTACCCAGTCTCAGGTATTTCTTTACAGCAGTGTAAGGATGGATTAATACGTTGTCCTCCAAGCTCATTTATGTTGCCACAAATGACAGAATTTTGTTCTTTTTTGTTGCTAATTAGTATTCCATAGTGTATATGTACCACATTTTCTTTATCCATTCATCTGTCGATAGACACTTAGGTTGAGTTCATGTCTTAGCTGTTGCAAATAGTGTAGCTATCTCTTTGACAAACTGATTTCTTTTACTTTTCTGGATCATAAAATAGTTCTATTTTTATTTTTTTGAGGAAACTCCATATTGTTTTCCATAATGGCTGTACTAATTTACATTTTCCTTTCTCTGCAACTCACCAGCATTTTTTTTTGTCATTTTGATAATAGGCATTCTAACTGGGGTGAGATGATATCTCATTGTGGTTTTGATTTGCATTTCTCTGTTTGAAAGATAATTAGGATTAGATAAAGTCAATCATAAGGGTGGGGTCCCCATGATGGGACTGGTGGCTTTATAAGAAGAGGAAGACAGACTTGAGCTGGCATATTTTTGTCCTCTTGCCATATGATGCCATTCCACTATGTTATGATGCAGCAAAAATGCCCTCACCAGCTGCCAGTGCCATGCTCTTGGACTTCCCAGCCTTCAGAACCAAGAGTTAAATAAACGTTTTTCTTCATAAATTACCCAGTCTGTGATATTATGTTACAGCAACAAAAAACGGACTAAAACATTGGGTAATAGAGAGAAGCACATGTCCAGTTTTGTTCTGATGGCTGTGGGAAGCCACTGAAGGGCTCTAAGTAGAGGTGTGATATAGTCATATTTGGGTTCTAGACAGATCATCCTGGCTGCTGTCCAGACCATATTAGAGGAGGAGGCAAGATAAGAGGGAGGCAGGCAGTTAGGGAGCTCCTGCATGGGCCCAGGTTAGGGATTATGGTGCCTGAACTGGGATGACAACAATGGGCATGGAGAAAAGCAGATGGATTTGAGACATGTTAAAGAGTTGGAAGCAAAAGAACTGGTGTGTGTGTGTGTGTGTGTGTGTGTGTGTGTGTGTGTGTGTGTGTCTGGTGTGCCTTGTGTCAAGTGATGTGCTAGGCACTGGAGACATGCAGGCTAGCCAAACATGGCTTCACCTTAGTTCCTTTATAGACACAGCAATTGATTCGATGCCTGCCCTGACATCTCCTTGATAGTAACTATTTATTCCTGGGCGTTTCTCAGAGAACTGTGTTCCACACCATTCCCCACCCCACCACTCACTTGTCACTCACTTGTCCTCTATTTGTTTTATTTCAGGCTAAAGGCAGAAAAAAAGTCCCATTCATGGCCAAAATAGTAACAGTAATCTAGCCATTTTTCTTTTTTGCTTTGAGTGAAAGCCCACAGAAGTCTTTGTTTTTCTTGTGGAATCTGGAAGTCTGAAAACAAGATATGAGCTGTCATTGCATTTTGCAGCCCACTATTTCCCCAGCTCAAAGAGGCTTACAAGCAATCAGTAATGAAGTAGATAAAGGTCAATCTGAGATAAGGCCCTTCTTCTAATTGTGTCTCATTAGGGAGGGCAAATGGTGATGTTGTGAAGAGGACAAAGGTTGTCTTTGACCTCCTCTACTGCACCATGTGAGGCTCTTTGCCCATGTCTCTGAGTGTCTCTCACATACATCCAGCAGTCTCATTCTGTTTCTATGTTTCGGTGTGCCCTCCACCTCTATCCACATAGACTGGCCTTCTCTGGTCAGTACCAGATGCCTCTGTGCAGCTAGGAATTTGAGTGCTAATGGGGTATAAAAGCTGAGCTTGTGTTATGCATGTTCTACAGAGCCTTTCAGACTGAGGCCATTGGATAAACATTAAACACCAGCCTTAACAGCTCCCAGAGCAGTTTGCGGTGAATGTGTTCCTCAGCACGTCTGTCTGAGGCCTTTGCATGTCAGTGCCCTGCCACTGAGAGGGAGAGTGAACGTCTGCTGCTTTGGAGGGCGCTGACTCCTCCTCCACTGTGTGCCCCTGCCTTGGACCTCTATACACTATCATGCTTGTCCAGAAGCTGTCTGTGTGCACTGGTCCTATGGAGCATAGTCCCCCAGGAAATTAGCTGGGACTGGCTGAGGAAGAGGAAATGAATTCATTTCCGTACAACACTCCTATTTTGATCGAGTCTCAAGTCAGTGACCCAGAAAAAACAAACCTGGCAGAAATGACGTTCTAATTATCCCCACTCTAGGAGCCGAGGCCAGGGCAGAGGCTGGGGACAGCACACACCTGGCAGAAGCCAGAGAAGGAGTATGTTTCAGATTCTGTTTTTAGCTATTAAGGCTGCCTCTGAGATAAAGGCTGGTAGTTGGGAAATAAGCTGTTAAATTCTCCAACTCACCCAACCAGATTTAAACCAATACGATTGGTGTCATGTTTATTATATCTAATTTTGCCTCAAAAATACACCAGCTATTTTGTCTGTTTGTTTTCTTTTCCATGAAATAAGTCACCCTCTGGCATCTTCCTGTGACTAAAGTGCCCTTTGTGCTTCTGAGCCATTTTCTATACAAACTATACAGATTCCCTTTAATTCCCATTTGATTTGGCCAGGCAACTTGTCTATGCAATCTCCGCAGATGAAAGATGTGTGGCTACTTAGTAGCTGAGAGTTTGCCTTTTCAGAAGTTGGACCTCTTCACCTCTCATAGCTTATCAGTTCCTTTTATGTCCTTCTCATGTTAAATACTCCTATTGCCAGGTAAGTTTTCAAGGAACTGGTGCCTTATGCTCACACAACCGAAACACTGTATTTATTACCAAGACATTTTCATAACATACAGCTTGATATAAGGAATGAAGTCTTTGAGCTGATTCTGACAGAGAGACCCTAGAATTATATGATACTAGGGTAGGGATAAGGTTGGCCCCCAATTACTGCTAGCATTTGTCCAAATGATTTCTTGGGGTAAATAAACAATTCTTTTTGGGGGGTGGGAGCAGAGATTGAAGAGCAGCAGCAAAGCTCTGTAAACTCCGCATAGTGACCCAACCTACAGGCAAACTATTTGGCCTAATTTGTGGTGGTTGCCCCACCTTGTAAAAATACATTAATTTGTTTGAAATGTCAAAATGTATTTAAGCTAAACTAGCATTAAAGGTCACTCATGTAGCCGCCAGCTGGTGGAATGTGCCCATCTCCCAACAACCTTCCCTGAGAAATAACCCTGAGCAGAAAGGAGTTCTTGGTCAGGATGTCAACCTTTGACAGCATTATGTCTTCCTCTGCTAATTGAAAACTTGCCTGGAAGGGAGTTGACTCTCAGGTCAACCAGTCCCATGGTTAGTTTAGAGATCCAGCTAATTTTGACCTAAGTAGCAATTTATAAAGCAGCAGAATCCTATAGGGATAAATACATGTTTAAAAGCAATATCTAAATATAATCCCTTGGTTAGACTAAACTAGAAAATGTCTAAATTACGTATAAGCCTAATCCCATACTGTATGCTCAAACCACCATTTGTATACTTGGGCTCCCTCTAACAGTTTGAGTCCTGGTTCCCACCCTTATTAGTGTGTAACCCTGGGCAAATGAGGTATCTTCTATGAGTCTCTTGGTTTCCTTATCTGTAACAAAACAAGGAGGCTAATCATAGTATATCTACTTACAAAGTTATTGTGTGGATTAAATGAGATAATGGTGTAAGTTGCTTAGCCCAATGCCTGGCACATAGTAAGGGATGGCAAGTGGTATTAATAGTAATAACATTTTTATAGTCATAGACCTTTAGAGCTAGGAGGAACCTGGCCCATTAACCATTCAATGTAGCTCCTTTTCAACTGTGTTTCCCAGACTTCAATTGTCCCTGGGCCCACCTTTATGAGTTTTGCCTCACCCCTACATCACCTGCACTATTATTGACTTAATATTTTTCTTTAAATTGACTTTTAAAATGTGAATAGGTGCTGACCCTTCCTTTGAACTGTTATGTAATCAATAACACATGAAATTACAGGCCCAGTCATCTGAACAATTAATAGAAGTGACTACTGTTTACTGAATGCCTGCTGGGTGTCATGTACTTCATATGGTTTATTACTTGATATAAAAATTACCTGAGAAAAACTATTAACATCCCCACTTTCAGATATGTGCTTTTAGCCCCTATGTCATCTGATTCATCATTTAGAAGAGTGGACATATTTCTTCATTCTCATCTCACCAAATCTGGTCTCCTCTTATCCCCTTTTGAATCAACCTAAAGGTTGCTCTCTTCGGTTGTGAAGGTCAAGACTTTTTATGAGTTGAATGATTTATCTTTTTCTTTGTCATCTATTATCTTTCAGTTCAATGCTTTATGAGTTTCGACCACATGCCAGGCACTATGTTATAAAGGTAAACAGATTTCTGCTCTTGATTAGTTCAAGGCAGATACAGAAATAGATAATTTAACATAATGTAGTTAAGTGTCATGAGTGCCATGATAGATATATACCCAGAATGTCATGAAAACACAAAGGAGGGAGTTTGGGGCAAGATTCCTAGAAGAGAAATGTAAACTTAATTTTGAAGGATGAAGCAAAGGTATTGAGAAAAAGCAAGGTGGGAAGGGTGATCATGGCAGAGGGAAAAGAATGAACAAAAGTACAGAAGCATGAAATCATATGAGAGTGAAGGAACTAACTGCTGTCTGGGATTTCTTAGGCATAAAATAAGGTAGATGGTAGTGGTGAATGATTTCTAAATGTTTGCTACAACTAGGTCCAGGTTTCTCCACTGAGACACTATTGTCAGGTGGTTCCAGTCCTGTGCATTGTAGGATGTTTAGTAGCATCCCTAACTTTTACACACTAGGTGCCAGTAGCACCTTACCCCCAGTTGTGGCAACTGAAAATATCTCCAGACATTGCAAAATGTCCCTTGAGGGGCAAAAATGTCTCTTGCTGAGAATCACTGGATTAAGTCATGGAGAGTGGTGTATGCTGATAGCTTTAGACTTAAACTGTGTGTGTTGAGGGGTTTCCGCTTTAAAGTGGAGAGCTGACATGGTCAGATTAGTATTTTAGAAAGATTACTTAGGCTGCATTTTGGGGGACAGGCTGGAAGGAGACCAGACTAGATGCAGGAGAACCAATTTGGAGGACAGCCATTCATTGGTACATTCATCCATTAATATATCCTTCTATCCAACCATCTGACAGATATCTGGGTCCCGATCCAGGTAGACATAGTTCCTGCCTTCATGGAACTTGGAGTCTGGGAAACTGCTTCTCATACTTTTTTGATTTACTGATCCATTTGAGAATCTGATGAAAGCTATGTACTCTTTCCCTAGAAAAAGGTTTCAATGCACTAGAAGGAAGTAATCAGGAGCTCAGGCTCTTGAGTTAAGATTTCCGGAGTCAAACATTCCATCTGTGTCATTTGCTATCCCTGTGACCTTGGCACAAATCAGTTAACCTATCTGAGCTTCTGTTTCCTCATTTACAAATTGAATATAGTAATAATTATCTTTTCAAAAATTATTATTGGAATTAGATGGGAAAAATACATAGACCATCTAGCACAGTGCTTGGTACATTAAAAGAGCTTTGTAGAGGCTGGCTATTTTTGAAAATTATGGAACATGTGTGTATTTGTGCTGGTCCCTGTCTATTGTTCTGTTCCTTGGCTAGTTCATAAACTCTTAAGTTGAATCATATAGTCATGCTTTTAAGGTTTCTCCTGATTCTATGTCACCAGTCTTTTCCTCCTTGTTTATCTATTCCATTCCTTGAGAATCTTTCTAAGCTATATGTCCTCCAAGAAATATTTGGCTGATATTGGGATATATTATCTCAAAAATATCTGTCAGCCAATATCATAGCTAATATTTTAGCTTATTACTTAGACTTCCCACTGTTAATTGTAACAGTACTCTTGGTACAATTCCAACTACAGAAAATGCTACCTTAATTGATTTCCTTTCTTCTGTTAATAAATGTCTATTTATCTCATGTTAGGCACCATGCTAGGCACTAAGGAGCCAACTTTAGTTAGGACAGACTGGATTCCTCCCCTCATAATGTTTATGGTCTTTTGCTGACTTCATTTCTTCGTCTTCCAGTATGTACAAGGGGTTGTTAGTGACATAGAGCAGTAGACTATTTCTGTTCCAGTTTATTCATTTTAAGAAGTTAACATTTATGGAAGTGCCTCAAAAACATATCATGACTGTTACTATATTTTACAATTGTCACAAAGTGCTAATAATTTCTTTTCCCAAAGTTCAAGTGTGCTGAAGAAACCAGTTGTTTTCCAAAAGGTTCTGCCTCACCATTTCAAACATGACACTTCTAATATCCCTCCTTTTCTACATTGGGAGCCTTGTGGCTCATTTAAAAAATGACTCTGTTTGATTTTGATCTGTGAGTCCTCTTCAGTAGGAATTTCCAGGAAGTGTATGATTATCTCTTCTGTAGTATGCCAGCCCTGGGGAAGATACAATGACGGCACTGTGTGCTCTATGCCAGGTGTTCTGCCAGCTCCATGTTAAATTTTTCCGTACTTTTAAAAGCTGACAACTCCAGATTGTTAGCATCACTTTTTGTCAGTTTTCAAATGGCCTTCTCATTTCTTGACACTGATACTGTCTGAGCTTCTTCAAATTTATAAAAGAGGGAAAAAGCCATCTGGAGAAAGTTTGTTTTTTTTGTACTTGGAAAGCATGATGACACCTTTGAGAGTGATGGCCTTTATTGATCTTGCTTTTAAAAAGTAGAAATTATTAGAAGATGAAATACACCAAGATTACATGGCTTTGTCAACAGGGCAAATTATTTCCTATTATCTTAGATACACACGCAGTATCTCTCTGCATAACGGCTGAAGAGTTTGAAGAACCTCTCAACCTTTGGTCAAATTCATTGGCATAGTCTGTTTCCATGGCTTCCCAATTAGAATAACTGACACTTAAGTTGCATTATTCATCGCAAATGAATAGCTAGAATCAATCTAATCGAGAGTAACAATTTGGCTGATCTTGAGAATTATTCTACTGCAGAGGATATAGATTAAATTGCATCTACCCCAATGTTCCTAAAACATTTTGGAAGTGGGGAAAACAAAGCAAAACAAAACCAAACAAACAAAAGCAAAACTTCCAAAGTAGTCCTAGTATATTTCATCTTCTAATAATTTCCACTTTTTGCAAGCAAGACCAATAAGGGCCATCACTCTTTTAGGTGTCATCATGTTTTCTAACTGTAAAAAACCAAGCTTTATCTAGATGGATTTTCTCTCCTATTTATAAATTTGAAGAAGCTCAGACAATATCAGGGTCAAAACAAAATGTTAAATTTGTGGTTCCTAAAATTCCTGTGGCAGAGACTGCTGGTTCTAGGCCTATTCTATCTTACATTCACTCTTTCCTCCTGATTACACTCTCAGTTTTTTGTTTGTTTGTTTGAGACAGAGTCTTGCTCTGTAGCCCAGGCTGGTGTGGAGTGGCATGATCTCAGCTCACTGCAACCTCTGCCTCCCAGATTCAAGCAATTCTCCTGCCTCAGCCTCCTCAGTAGCTGGGACTACAGGTATACACCACCATGACTGGTTATTAATTAATTAATTTATTTTGTATTTTTAGTAGAGATGGGGTTTTGCCATGTTGGCCAGACTGGTCTTGAACTCCTGACCTCAGGTGATCCACCCACCTCGGCCTTCAAAGTGCTGGGATTACAGGCATGAGCCACCACACCCAGCCAATTCTGTTTTTGAATCTGAGTACATTGCTGTTTAGAATAGAAGACATTCCAGCCTTCTTTGCAATTATCTGTAGTCATGTGAAGTTCCAGGCAATAATATGTAAGAGGAAGTGTGCAAGCACCCACACTTACAAAAAGATACTTAAAAAGGCTGCTTAAGGAGAGCTGACCCAACTGGAAGGAAGCTCCTCTTGCCCTTTCTTCCATTCTGCAACGTGGATATACCAGTGAGAGTTCTAGCAGATGTTGTGGACCATGAGGTGGCCTTGAAAATGGAAGTTATGTGTTAGAGTGGCAAGGCAAAAATACAGAAACCTGGAACCCAGATGACACTGTGGAGCTGCCATCTCAGCCCTAAACCACACATCTAGCCTGGCTGCTTTCTTGCTTATATCACTGTCATGTTAGGGTTTTCTGTTATTCTTGGTTGAATCTAATCACAGGGAAGACAGTGCTCTGTTAGGCTTTGGTCTTGACTGGAGTTACTCACTACAACCTTACATTCAAACTGGTCTGACAGATTTCTAGTTTTACATCTCTGGATGAATCACCTATGATTGGAAAATTAAATTAAACTAAATTGAAATAAATTAAGTCTGAAAGAGACTGACGCATGTAGCAAAGTCCACTAGAGCAGCCCTTTGTTAAGAGGATGACTAATTGCTTAAATCTAGTGATTAACCTCAAACTTTCTTGAATACCTAGGCCTCCATCTTTGGGTACTTCAAGCTCTTCCAGCTCCATGACTCATTCATTTAGATCCAGTACTTCTCTCTTATCCTAAAATACTTGTTTCTCTTCCTATGGTCTCTAGCAGGCCTATGAGTTTTCAACGGCAAAGATGAGAACTCTTTCATTTTTGTTTTCCCAGTATCTGGCATTAAGTTGGCAAACGTTTGTTGAATTAAAACATTCATGCTTCATTGACAGTAATGTTTTCAGTCCATGAAAGCATTTAAAAAAATTATAACTTGCAAACAGACTGTAAGAAAAACTATTTCTCATCAACATGTTTGTGTCAGTAAATCTGGGTTTCCAGAGACCCACTGAGGTTAGTGTAAGTTGCCATAAATACCTCAATTTTAAGAAATGCATTTCCCACTGCCTCCATATTTTAACTTTTCTGAAGTGATGATGTATCTTATAGTCAATGTGTATGTTTGATGGAGTATTTCTCCCCATTATCCAAAGATATCAAATTGATGTTATGTCTTATAGTCCATGGTGTCTTAGAATTTAGGAAATATGGCATTTCCATTTTGGTCTGGGG
Organism: Macaca mulatta; assembly: GCF_049350105.2. Lineage (NCBI taxonomy): Eukaryota > Metazoa > Chordata > Mammalia > Primates > Cercopithecidae > Macaca > Macaca mulatta. The sequence continues at coordinate 130,877,389 of NC_133426.1, forward strand.
AGTCTGGGAATCCCTAAGGCTCTTTCAGAAAGTCCATGAGGTCAAAACTATTTTTTGATTAATATTATGTGCATTTTGTACAGTGGGGCTTTCCAGAGGCTACCTCAGGCTACCGTATCTTCAGTTTTAAAAAATTCACACTTTTATTTTCTAATAAGGTAAATATTCACATGATAAAACCAACAAAAGAATAGCTCACTGGGGCCCCCAATGATTTTTAGAAATGCAAAGGGGTCCTGACACCAAAATGCTTGAGAATGGTTATCCTAGAGGAAAGAAACAGTGAAAGACACCACTCTATTATATAAGGGTTTCCTTGAAGCTCATTAAGAAAAAAGCATGTATCCCTCCTAAGATAGTTCCTGGGGCCATAAGTCCTGTCCAAAAGCTTACTGAGAGTGGCTGAAAATCTTCACTTCCTCTAGAGACCCAATGCCCGATGGGTACCATAAAAGTTTGTTCTTACAGGCTGCCTCAGAACAATCAGCACGTACACACTCTCTATGAGTCTGCTGTGTAATTGCCACTACCTCATCTTAATAACAGGCATAATTGCTCTGAGTTTCCGTTGACCCTTTCTTGCATCTCCTCTCTGAAGCCTCAATTTTGGAAATGGCACTTGTGAATACACAGAATGTTTAACCACTTCCAGTTTTCAATTTACAGTCAAAGTCATCTATCAGCAGGAGATGAAGGCCCAGTGTGAAAACTACAGAATGTCCTTCAGACTCCACAGCTAATTTGTTTGTAAATTTGATTGTTATTGTAAGGAGAACATATTGTACATGATGCTACTTACATGATGCTACTTGCCGATTTACTATTTGTGTCTCTATTTCTCGGGTTTTATCATTACAGCTAAAGAACTTAACCCTCTCAGCCCTTCTGGGGGTGGGGAAAGGAATATGAAAACGTTACTATGTTTTTTTTTCTTTTGAGTCTCTATTTTAATTTAATTTTACATGAATTCATTAAATATCTACTGTATATCTAGCACTGTGGGGGATACACATACAGAAGGAGAGGCAACCAGAGTATAGTTCCAGGTAATAAGAAATCAAATTTGAGGCTGTGTGATGAGCCCATAAAGTCTGAGATAATTCAGAGCAAGGACAGGACCTCTGCTGGTCTTAACACAGTAGGAAGTGAGACTCTTGTCCTCTTGAGATCCAAGGCTCTGCTTGCATAGGAGCCAGAGACTTATAAAGAAGCCCCTGGAATCATTCTGCAATTTGTTTCTGCTAAGAAGTTGCAGAAACTTGTCTGTTGCAGGTTGTTAATATTATAGTATTGGCTTGACAGGACAGACCAAGCTTCCAATTCCCTTTGGCACCTAAAGCAATTTACAGGCCAGAAGTATGACTGCACGGCTTTTATGAAATGGTCTGATTTCATTGATCAGCCACTATGAGATTATGTTTTCATTTCTGTAGCTACTGCTAACCCTTCTTTCTGTTATAATATTTCAGGAAGAAACTATTAAAAATTTTCACCATGGATATGTTAAGATATAAGTGGGCTGGGCTCTGAATGGGAAGGTAAACATCACAACTCATGATTGTTCTACTCAAAAGTTCATTTCAAGTTATACTAGAATTCCACAGATTGTCTCTCTCATCTTAACTCTGTAATGTTTCCAAATGATAAGGACACTAATAAAAGCAGATGGCCTAATGAACATTTAGAGGGACGATTTAACTGGTCATATTTTCATTAGGCCTCCAGTGTGCTTCCGGGTTTTGCCCACCACTTCCTTGTGTGTAATACAAAACTGCACTCACTCAACAGATGGCCCAGATCAAGCTTCATGCTTCTAGAACTCTGGAGATTGGCCACCTGACCACTTACCATGTGTATAGAATCATTTAAGGAAGAATGCGGGCTACAGACTTAAGCCTGAACAAAAGCAAAAAATGGTGATGAATAGTGAATACCTGAGCTTCAATAAAAGGGGAGGCAAAATCACTCTCACATACAGCAACTCTGGCTGAGGTCTCCCAATAACAGGTTGTTACAGATTCAGTAATGATGAAATCCTCTGTGATAAAAAGTCCACTCTAATTAATGTTTCATCTAAACTGTAAGCATATCTGAGTGACTCCAGTAGCAACAATGACATGAAAATCTAACACCTCATTGCACAGTGTGCTAGTTATTAAGCTATTGTCTCACAACTCCTAACTCACCCGTTTAAAGATGCTGCTTTGTGATGCTGGGGTTGGGACTCAGCAATCTACATTTTTCTTTTGCCAGCTAGATTTCTGATAGGTCCTGACAATATGGAAAATAAAGAGATTCTAAGAAGCTAAAGGAAGGAGAAGGGACTTGATCTTTCCTGCTTGCTTTCTGTTCCTGTCAGTGTCATCTCAACAGTAGCCCTTCATCCTGGAAGCAGTACCTGGCTGCACTTCCAGCTCGTTTCCCTACTCTGAGAATCAGTCTCATTATGCTGCCTCAGAGGCACCAGAAGCAACCGGCTGGCATCTTCTTCTTCTTTTTTTTTTTTTTTTTTTTTGAGATGGAGTCTCGCTCTGTCGCCCAGGCTGGAGTGCAGTGACGCGATCCCGGCTCACTGCAAGCTCCGCCTCCCAGGTTCATGCCATTCTCCTGCCTCAGCCTCCAGAGTAGCTGGGACTACAGGGGCTTGCCACCTCGCCCAGCTAATTTTTTGTATTTTTAATAGAGATGGGGCCAGCTGGCATCTTATTCTCAGAGGACTAGGTCCTACCTCCATGGAGCAAATTCTCCAACTTTCTAGGTTCTGACAACCCCAACCTCTTCCCTTTGTTTCTCCAGAGATATGGTGGCCACTTCCTGAAGATACTATCTCTCATTTTTTTCCCACCCTGTAACATCTGTGCATCACATTCTCTATATTAAATCCTCTCTGTTAAAATAATGAATGCACTTTCTGTTTTTCTGACTGCGTCTTTTTTTTTTTTTTGAGACTGAGTCTTGCTGTATCCCCCAGGCTGGAGTGCAGCTGGCGTGATCTTGGTTCACTGCAACCCCGGCCTCCTGGGTTCAAGCAATTCTCGTGCCTCAGCCTCCCAAGTAGCTGGAATTACAGGCACCCACCACCACGACTGGCCAATTTTTTTTTTTTTTTTTTTTTTTTTAGTAGAGATGGGGTTTCACCATGTTGGCCAGGTTGGTTTCAAATTCCTGACCTCAAATGATCTGCCCACCTTGGCCTCCCAAAGTGCTGGGATTACAGGCATGAGCCACTGCACCCAGCCTCTGACTGCATCTTGACTAACATTCACAACCTTAACCCACGTACAAGGATAGAGGAACAGCAATACACTATTGTGGGTCAGTGGTAACAGAAAACTAGTAAAGGTGAACAGGAAGTAGCAAGGACCATTTTGGCCCCAGAGAACTTATTAGTCAAATAGTTCCCTTACATATTTACTGGCCTAGGCACTTCCTAACTATATAGGTACTTAAATTGCTATGAAAGTCCAGAAATCTACTGTGCTTGCATGTTATAAAGTTGGTTGTGAATGATTTTATCCAGAGCTTCTCTGACTCTGGAAATGCCATGTTTATGTCATTATTCTCTAGAAACTTCTCATTCTTGCAATTTTTGAGAATGATTTCATGGTGGATCACGTGACTCTCCCATATGTTATTTGGAGACACAATTCTGGACCAAATGGTTCATGAAGTTGCCCCGTGACAACATTTCCTATGTGCTCAATTGTTAACAGTAATACATTATATATTTACTATTAAATTTCTTTTATATTCACTCTTGCTAGTTTTCTTGTCAGACATTGCAATTACTCCTTCAGAATCCTCTTCTCATTGATTTGGAGTTGGAAGTGTGTTTTGAGATGCACCAAATGAACCCCTGCTCTTTGTTATGTATCTCAAGATAAACATGTTTCAACAGGTGGAGCCTGTTGGTAACGTTTTGTATATCCCCATGTTTACTTTTCCAAACACACCAACTTTTGCATGAAAAGATGGCATTCCTGCTGACAGCCAAATAACTTTCTCTTTGAGTTGTATTTCCATTTGATAAAGAGGGGTTGGCACTGATTTGTGCACTTTACCCTCTCATAATTAATAGAGAGTTGGAGTAGGTTTAAAGGTACAGTGTAGTCTGAAATTTAGTTAGGCCAACTGGCTTGCATTGGGACTCAGCACAGGATGTTATCCCTAAAACCCGAAGACACTAACCACTGAATTTACTTCTCAAACTCCTGGCATCAGGTGATCCTCCCACCTTGGCCTCCCAAAGTGGTGGGATTACAGGCTTGAGCCACTGCACCTGGCCTCTGACTGCATCTTGACTAGTATTCACAACATTAACCCACATACAAGGTTAGAGGAACAGCAACACACTATTGTTGGTCTTCTGTATCTTAGATACTTCTGTATCTTAGAGAGCTTCAGGTTCACCTCAGGTCATGGCACCTGCTGAGCAAAATGTGTGGAAGACAGAGTGGTTCAAAAGCAGGTTTGCAAGCCTTGCATCTTGTGACTTGCCCTGAACTTTGAAGATGCTTTTCCTCTGGTGCTTAATAGTTTTTATAAGAGCTAACGTGCCATTGTCCTTTGTGTGGAAAGAGGACACTGCTGAGGGAGTTTTATTTATGTGATAAATTATGTTTTCGATATAGCATTGAGCACGGTACTTGACTTTTATTTTAAGGCCCCTGACAACTCTGGCTATTTGCTTGTGTGCAGACATTTCAGCAGAATTTGGATATGCTGGAGCTGAAGATGTTGGCCTGCTGTTCTCTACTTACATAAACAACCTGAGCTGTCACTTTGGAGGGAGCAATGGAAATATCTCTGATAACAGGTTATTATATTGTGATTTTACCTAAGAGATGCAAGCCTGAAAAACGCAGTTAAAAAAAGGTTTAAATAAATTTGGAGAAAGGATACAATATTTAAATGAACTCTGTGGATAATCTCATTGCATTGTTTCTCCCAGTTTATCATTTTGTTAAATTTGTTTTCTTATATAATAGACTTAAGAAAACTGATAGATGTGTTGGAAACATGAATATCTTGATAAAAACAGAAGTCATTAGTCAGAAGAAAAAATTCATGACCAAACTTGCTTCAAAAATCCTAGGACACTGCTTTCTTCTTATGATGTATCAGCTTCTTTCCTTTTGATTTCCCACTTAGCTGGGAGCCTTTTTGTTTTGTCCTGGGAAAGTCATATTCTTCATAGTGACCTAGATAAACTCTGTCTTCTTTCTTATCTACTCTAATATTTATTTGTGTGTGTGTGTGTTAAATTGACCCACTTGGAATGGCTGCAGGCCACCCACTGAATGAGCTGCTTTTTTACTTCTTGATTTCAAAGAGATGGAGGATGATCTAAAATCTTACATTCACAGATGTATAAAACTCATACTGCATTCCAGTCTCAGCTCCATAGTCATCACAACACTATGTGAAAGTAGAAAGAAAATGAAATATTTGGGGCACCATTCAATGACTATAGTGAACATTTATTAAGTGATCTAGATAGAGCTTCACATCAGCATTAGGGAGACAAAACATTCTGTGAAGGTCACAGCAGGTTAAGATCAGTCTCTGGAACATATGTTTGCTATAGCCCATCACACTCACCTACAGATCGATATATGCCTCTCTGTAAAAGGTACACTTATGTGAAAAGGACAGAAGGGAAGATTATACAATTTCTCTATCAGTTCTAAACTTCTTCTTGGTCCTTTTTATTCTAGTTTTGTAAGCTATCAGTTCAATTCTCTTTTGTGAGTAGAAGGTCAAATACTACTACTACTGCTATTACTAGTAATAGTAATAAAAACAATGATAAAATAATAATCTATTGAACACTTATGAGCCAAACACTTTGCTAAGTGATTTATGCATATTACCTAATTGAATTCTCACAAGCTCCCTATGGGGAAAGAAACATTATCACCCCCATTTACAGATACAAAATTTTTTCCCAGGGGCACACACCTAGCAAGTGGTGGATCCAGGATTTAAACCCAAGGCAGTCTATATTCCCATACCATTAAGCTTTACTAACTTTACATATTGGTATAATTACAAAGAACAGTCTACCCTAAAGGCCTGATTTTATCTCTTGCATCCTCTATTAAAGGATTAGAGAAAGGTTTGGCTCTTCTTTGCAGTTCCAGAAGGTGTTTTTCTGCGTTTGACAGAGCCAGGAGACTAGGTCTGGGCTGCATAAGCAATAAATAACATTATGCAAAAATGCATTTGAATTAGAGACTGACAACCACAGATATTACAAAATCAGAAAAACCACCTTGCAGACTTATTTGGTTCTCGTGTCCTCCCATTTTAGCAAGTGTATGATGAATCAACAGAAAATATGTCATGAAGATGCCAATTAACATGTTACATCATCTCTTTTATTTGCAAAGCACTTCATACTTTTCCAAGTGCTTTCACATTAAAAAAGAGAGGCCACTTAATCAACAATTGGGTCATTTATTTAATTAGCCTTCATAAGGAGGAATAAATAACCAGCTCCAAAATTCTAGTGTCAGTTTTTTACATCTAGTACTGAATCCAAAATCATAGAGAACCTTCATTTGGGTCACGAAATAGACAAAAATGATTTAACATTTTTTTTTCTGTATTACCATCTTTCAAAGGAGAGCAGAATGATTCAGAACGAAATGTTATTTTTCTAAAATATAGACCTGGTAACTACAAATCGTGTTTATTTAGCATTATTATGTAATTTTCAGCCATAAACTCTAATGGATCTCTCATTTACAGGTGAGTAATAATGTGGAGAGCCACTAGGGACTCCGAAAAAAGCCTTTTAAATGACTTTTGGTGCTGTTGTCAAATCAGAGTCTAAACAACTCTTCCTGCCATCTCATGCTCTGTGACAGCATAATTTGATTGCTATGTAGGCTGAAGTTTGTGCCACTTTCCTTCCACATGCCTACCTAACTGATGTGGCAAATGTACATATAAAAGCCAAGGTTACATGTAATGCCATATGGTCTCTTTTTTCAGTTCTGATCAGCTCCAACAATTTATAGTTGCAAGTGCCTTTCAAAAAAGAAACTTCCTTCATATGTGTTTTCTCATTTAACTGACATGACCTCCTTAGGAGACATTACATGTTTTTATCACACTTTTTAGTGGTGGAGAAACTCAGGCTCAGAGACCTTAATTAACTTGTCTGAGGTCTCACTGCAAATAAATGGCAGAATATGGACTCACACCCAGGATTGTCTATGCTCCTTCTACTAGAACACTCTAACTTAGTCAAAGGAAAATAGGTGAATTAGGCAATTGTCCAGAGAACTTTGGTAAAACATGCCTCTGTACTCCTGAAGAAATATGAATAATTGTTCCAGGCTTATAAACATGCCTGGTAGAAAGTTTGCTCATTTTTATTCAGTAGTCATCACTTTCTGATTTAAATACTTTCACATTTAAGGTAATTGACATATTGAGGTCTTTGAGAAGAGTGTGGCTAAGTTAACAATGCCTTCCTGCTATGGTTGATGTAGATTGAGCTCCCTCTTTATCTTGTAGGAACTAACACTTCCCCCAGCACTCCCATTTCTGCATTTATAATATGAGCCTTTGGATTAGCAGGAGGAATTGGCTGTGACTCGTGGTTTGACTGAGTGCATGTGGCTCAAATAAATAGAACAGAACATTGCTGATTTAGGATGCTTATGTTTGGACTCCTGCAATAGCCAATTTCTGAGCAGTTAAAATTGCTGCTCTATTGTTGTGGTCTAGGCATGAGAATAGTGAAAGAAAATGGGAAAATACACTGGAGGTTTGGTTGGTATGGCTTTTAATGCCATCTAATCTATTAGTTGATAGTTACTATGAAAATGGTTGATTCAATTGGTTAAACTAACCATGACCAATTAGGATAGAGTAAATGTTTGGCATAAGGGCCACCAAATAACTTTTTTGGTTCCATTCTACTACTCCCTGGGCCTCATTAATTTGCTGTTTGATCTTCTGTCCACTCTCTAATCTTCATCTTATCCTTTATTCACCTCTCTTTTTCTCCCACCTATTTGTGCCTACTGCACACTGGTATTACTGGCCCTTGAGAAATGTGTTTTCAAATATTTCAGATATCTAGCTTTCATCTTCCCTGTCTTGCTGTTTACCTGCAACTCACTCTTTCCTTCTACCACATGTCCTTATGTCTGAATTATCTGGAGTGTGGCCAGAGACCTTTTCTTTGCTTTGACAGTGAGATAAGTTCCATAGTAATGGAAACATTGAGAGGGTGTGGTAGGGGTGGAGGTGGTGAGATTTTCATCTTTGGTGGCAAGAACTTTTAAAATAAACTTTCTTTTCTTTTTCCCCTGGGAGATCCCTTTATTCAGCAAACTTATTATAATTCAGATTTTCTTGATTCCCTACAGAGCTTCACAAAACTCACAAGTCTGTCCCTGCAGGGAATTTCACTTATAATGGCCTTCATTTGAAAGATCTAATTCTGTTCTCTTTCAGTGTGCACATGGGAGAGTGATGGAAGTGCACAACGAAAAGCAAGTAACCCATGAAGAAGTTGAGTTTCAATATCATCTGTATCAGTATCACTCAGGATGATGAAGGACATTCTGTAAACATGAAAGGGTTGGCAAGGGAGAGAGGGAAAGACAATGACAGACGTTAGGCAAGAGTTTAAGAAGGGGAAAAGAAGGTGCCTTTTCTGTTAAATAATTTTTTTTGAGACATTGTTTCACTCTGTCATCCAGGCTGGAGTGCAGTGGCACAATCACAGCCCACTGCAGCCGTGTCCCCTGGGTTAAGGTGATCCTCCCACCTTAGCCTCCCGAGTAGCTGGGACTACAGGCATGCACCACCATGCCCAACTAATGTTTGTATTTTTTGTAGAGACAGGGGTTTTGCCATGTTGCCCAGACTGGTCTTGAACTCCTGAGGCTCAAGCGATCCGCCCACTTCAGCCTCTGAAAGTGTTGGGATTACAGGCATAAGCCACCGTGCCTAGCCCTTTTCTACTTTAAAACTATTGTTTTGTTTTCTTTTTTTTCCACCCAGATTGCTGTAACTTTTCATGCCTGGATGACTATATATATATGTGTGTGTATTTAAAACAACAGAAAATGCTGAACCCAATTGTATAAAATTAAATTGACATGTAGATTTTGAAGAGGAGGCTGCATATTACCCCTTCTATAGAGCTGTGGTTATTTTATCCGAAGCTTGCAAAAAAATCTAAGGACAAGAGAAAGTTGTTTTTTCAGTTATGTAGAGAGCAGAGGACAACCAAGGAAGGCAGAGGTCTGCTGCTTGGGGCAGGTAGTATAATACTGATGGATGAGAGAGAGGGGAAGGTTTTGTTTTCTCTGTTAAGGAGAATGACCACAGAGAATATTGATTCAGAGTTACCAAAGCCCAAAATGGATGAAGGGATTGTAAAAGAGCATCTAAATTCTTTAACTGAGTTCAAGTTTTCTAGCTAGGAAGAATCACTCCTTAGAACATGCAAATTGGGTTTAGAACTTTTTGTATAAGTATTGAGAAATGGTGGGCACTAGAAGACTAGAGATGGTTAAATCTAATTCTTACTTCAAGACAAATCAGAAATGTGCCCCACAACCTGCAAGGAGGGAGCTTTATGTTGGTTTAGAAAAGATCTTCAATTGTATTATTAAACAGTTGTATTTTTAGCTCTTAGATGAGGAAATGATGTTTACAGATACTGTGAGTAGAAACAAATTTTTTCAAGTGGCTCTTATTTCTTTTTAAACAGAGTTACCAACCTGGTAAGGTTTCTCATGATACCTTTATGGATAAGTTGGGGAAAATATCAGTGAAGAGAGTGGATTTCAAACTTGTTTTGACTGCGACACTCACTAAGAACTGTATTTTACACCATTATCCAGTTGAAATAAAAATATTATTAAACAATACTCACCCTCATTACACATGATACACCTTGATTTTTAAAATTGTGTTTTATCTTTTTAAAAAGCTGGTCATAGGCCATTATATTGATTTCCCAATGTATTATGAGGAATCACAATGAATAGGTGAGAGTTCAAACACATGGATTCATAACCTAACAGATAACTAGTCTACTGGTGCCACAATTGCATCTACCTATCCATCAATTTTATAATGGATGAAGGCATAGAAAGCATTCATCAAATACTTAGGCGACACAAGGCTGGGAAGGATAGTGAAAATATTAGATGATAGCAGAAGAATATAAAGAATTGGACTAACTCAGACAACATGGAATTGAATAGAGACTAAGGTAGGACCCAGCAGTATGTTGTAAATCACTAAGTGCAAGCATAAGATGAGGAGATGGGAATGAGAGATGTGAATTTTTAGTTTTCTGTAATCACATCACATCATATGTCAAATCTGTGATATAGCTGTGAAAAAATCCCAGTCAACTTTAGCTGTAGTTTTCTAATCTGTGCCCTTTATTTCTTTATCATTTTGCAAAAGTGCCTTTGAGGTCACTATGCAAGCTACCACTGCATGGAAGTAAGCTTGAATAAAGAAGGTTCTGGGACACCACCTCTTGTTTGAATCTGCTGTTTGCTTCTATTTTATAAATTGAGACTGATTTGTTTGAAGTAAATGTTCTGTGGCTAAAGGTTTTTTTTTGTTTGTTTGTTTGTTTTTTTTTTTGTTTTGTTTTTTTTTACAATCAATGGGCAAAAGGAAAAGAAACAATATAGAAAGGGAGTTGTGACAGTTCCCATTCTACCTCTGAGTACTCAGAGCACATATGGATTATTTTATTCATTCTGGAAGCCATGGTGTCTTCCATCCTGGAAGAATGGTGAAGGAACTCAAAACCGTGTAAAATGAAGTATAGTTAAATGAAGTGTGAATGTGACTTAAGAGGCATGAAAGAGTTGTTTTCTTGTACTAAGAGGGCTGTCATGTAGAGGAGGCAGTTTAATGTAGTTTGGTGAAAATAATGTGGGCTTTGGCATCAGGTTGACTAGGTTCAAATTCCAACTCTGCCATTTATTGGTTGTGTGACCTTGACCAAGTTACTCAATTCTTCTGAATCTTGTTTTTCATATGTATTAAAAACAGGGGAACATAATACCTATCTTGAAGGACTGTCACGAGGATTAAGTAAGATAACATATATAAACATACCCAGTATAGTGCTTGATTCACTAGTAGATTGATCTCATAGAAAACAGATTAAATTTATAATTCAAGAAAGCCTGAACAGTTGCAGTAAGACTGGATGGTGAAAGTTAAAGGAAGACAAAAAGTTAAAGGGATCCAAGAAGAGCTTGTCGTCAGAGGCATTCAAAGATGGAATGTGCTGCCTGGGGGAGGTAGTAAATTCCTTATCACAAGAAGCATTTGAAAATAGGTTGGATTGTTACTACATGGTCAGAATATTCTGGAGAGAAGTCAGGCATCAAATGACTGAGAAGAGTAAGATTCCTAGTGGACTAGTTCAATAGATGTAATATATGAGTACAAAGTTTGCTCCTCCAAAGAATGTTACCTTCCTTCCTGCGCAACTATGGATGATGCTTCCCCTACCCCGTTATACCCATCTGACAAATGGGTGCTATTGGAAACCAGTGGGAAACATTGGAAACCAGTGGGAAACATACAAATCATCCAGTAAGCACTTATGAAGCACTGGCTGTGTATCTGGATGCTCTAGACAAACAGCTCCAAGTGTGTACCTTATGGGCAGTAGGTCAACAGGATTTCCTATGCATGCAAAAGGTCCATCTTGCTTGTGTATCTCCTATTGGGCTGACTTTGGGAAAAGCATTAGGCTGGCTCCAAGGCGTAACTTGCTATCCCATCAAGAAATTTGCTCTAACTCCCAATTCCATTCTAGTCAGGCATCAGATGGAAGTGAGTTACCAGAGCAGGATGATTCAAAAGCAGCAACAGAAATAAAGCACCCAGTCTCTTGATAATCAACTTATCTCCTGAAGTGAGAGGCCTGGTTGCTTATAGCAGTGCTTACAAAGGGCAGTTATGCTTCAGAGTTTGTACTGAGAGCTCAGTTTCAGATTTCAATAAATCAAAAAAAGATATTGATTTTGAACAAATGGATGATTTTATTGTCAAAGCAAATTTCATTTCCTGAGACGATTAGGTTTTATTAAACTCTTTCCTAACTGCCACTAAACACACATTCTGTGAATAAACAGCATATTCTTCAACCAAGTGGCATTTGTCATTCAGCTAAATACAATGATATTTGGTCATCTCCAGAGGCTGGAAAAATGCACACTTGGGTTCAGAACGTTTGTGCCAAAATCTTAGTTATATCACTCAATAACTCTATGGCCATAGCACAATATGTAATCCTTCTGACTAACAGTTTTCTCCTCTGGCAGATGGGGATAATAATACCTACCTCTCAAGGGTGGTTGGGTTGTGTAGATAAAATGGAAGAGTGCAAATTAGATTCTTAGCATAGTTCCTGGCACATAATGAGCTCTCTATAAGTGGTAGCAGTTATTCTTAGACTTACTATAGGACTTAATGATTTGCTAAAGATTAGGACAAGCCCTGAGAACTGATTCTTCTTTGGGCTTAGGTTTGCCACAGAAAAGTGCAGAAGATGAAGGCAAGTAAGATGAAGAGGACCATTCTCTCACATCACTTTCTAACCTCCATAGGTACTATGCTAGCATAGATGGGCCTTTCTTTGTTGGAGATCTTTTGGTTTTGAAATGCTGGAATGCTGGAAAGGTAACAAGAAACTTTGGATATTTGGTTGTATTTCTGTGGAGACACCTTTGTGGAGTTGGAAGGAACTTTGAGAAAACAGTTGGTCCCTTTTCCTGGCTCCAGAGAGGCCTGTATGTCAAGCATTCATAGATTATTGCTATCCAATATTTGCTTGAAAAGTTTCAAAAGGTGGGAACTCCACAATTTTTTTTTTTGTAATATATGATGCTGCCACATAGTGTTAGAAACAGTAAGCTTTTCTTTTTTTTTTTTTTTTTTTTTTTTGAGACAGAGTCTCGCTCTGTCGCCCGGGCTGGAGTGCAGTGGCCGGATCGCAGCTCACTGCAAGCTCCGCCTCCCGGGTTCACGCCATTCTCCTGCCTCAGCCTCCCGAGTAGCTGGGACTACAGGCGCCCACCACCGCGCCCGGCTAATTTTTTGTATTTTTTAGTAGAGACGGGGTTTCACCGTGTTAACCAGGATGGTCTCGATCTCCCGACCTCGTGATCCGCCCGTCTCGGCCTCCCAAAGTGCTGGGATTACAGGCTTGAGCCACCGCGCCCGGCCAGAAACAGTAAGCTTTTCTTAAGGTCTGATTCAAATCTTCATGTTGCAGCATAGGCCTCTATTTTCTCTCCCGTCCATTCCTGTCAGCAGAAACAATGCACTCTCATTTAGACATTTGTCTGTGCCCTCACCCATCAATATATTTTGATTTACTGAAATATGAAACTGAGCACTGTGTAAGCTCAGCTGGATCACTGTAAGTACTACTATAAACAACTAGCGCTTTGCTCTTGGTGGGTGTTATGAAGCTCCCTGCTCAGCTTTCTTCTCTCTAGCTGAAGATGGCCCATGTTCTTAAGTACAGTCATGGGAAACATGGGTTGCCAATCTGTCACACTTGTCTAAACAGATGGGAAGCTCTGGTCATAATGGCTGAGCATCTAGGAAGCTGTGCCACAGACAGGCTTTCTCCTGGTAAACTCTCTGTCAACTGACCCATCAATTTCATTTGGTGTGCTCCAGCTTTAGTCCACCTGTGCCACACCTGGGTGCTGATTTTCCCACACCTGGGAGCTGATTTGTTTCAATGCCAAAGCCTCTTCTTTCCAGCCAAACATCTCAAAGAAGTGATGTATTTTCTGTTTCTCCATTTCCTTACTTCCTACTCTGCCACTGGTATCTGACTCTCATTAATTAGCACTCTATCAAAGGCACTCTTATCAGAGGTTTTAATGCTGTGAAATCTGATGGCTTCTTTAAAAAGCACCTCATTTTTCATGATCCCTAAGCAGCATTTGATACTGACCATTCCCTTTCTCTTGAAAAGCTTGCTTCTCTTGGCTTTTTTGACACCTTCATGGTTTTCCTTCTAATTGCCAGGTCTCCTTCTCTCAGCCTCCTTCGTAGGCTCTCATTCCTCAGTCTTTTCTTGAATACTGGTGTTCCACAGAGCTTGGTCTTAAGCCTTCTCCTCTTTTTTATACTACGTACCGTCCGTGAGAGAGCTCATCCACTCCCCTATTTACCATTGCCATGTGTAAACTAATAGCAATCACAACTCTAATCTGTAGTTAGACCTCAAGCTTTAAACCTGTATCCAATTTCCTGCCAGATATCCCTATCTAGATGCCACACAGGCACTCAACGTACCCCAAACTGAACCCATCATCCAACCATCATGCAAACCTGCTTCTCTTCCTCTTGTATTCTCTGTCTCAGTAAATGGTACTACCATACACATGTTCCCTCTATTCTGAAATTGTCAGTCAACAAGTTCTTTGATATTAGCTCCAATGTTTAACTAATCTATCTACCTTTCTATGATATTTTAGGTTCAGTCATTCATATTGCTTGCCTATGTAGCCTGCGTAAAGCTGAGCAGTGTCATGGAAAGTCTCATCCAGAGTTGTATCCCAAAGAAATATCAGCTGAACATCCAAAAAGCATTGGAAAACAGCTTAATTTTTATAGCAGTCCCTTGGAAAAGGGCTGATCATTTCTATATTGATATGTTTTGTCCTTGTCATACCTGGATTTCTTCAACTGCCTCTTAAGTGGTCTCCCTGCCTTTAGTGTTATTTTGCTTCACTTGATTCTCCATGCAACAGCTAGAATGATCTCTTAAAACTGATTTCCATGCTTAATACTATTTTTAAAATGCATTTCCTTTCTTTTTTTTTTTTTTGGAATAAAGGGAAACTTCTTCAATAGAATAAAGAACATTTACAAAAATATCCCACAGCTAATGATGAAAAATTAGAAGCTTTCCCAGAGCAGGAGCAGGTCAAAGATTTCCCCTCTTACCACTCCCTTTCTTTTTTTAAAAAAAATTTTTTTATTATACTTTAAGTTCTAGGGTACATGTGCAAAATGTGCAGGTTTGTTACATATGTATATATGTGCTATGTTGGTGTGCTGCACCCATTAACTCATCATTTACATTAGGTATATCTCCTAATGCTATCCCTCCCACCTCCCCCCCACCCCACGACAGGCCCCAGTGTGTGATGTTCCCCTTCCTGTGTCCAAGTGTTCTCATTGTTCAATTCCCACCTATGAGTGAGAACACGTGGTATTTGGTTTTCTGTTCTTGCGATAGTTTGCTGAGAATGATGGTTTCCAGCTGCATCCATGTCCCTACAAAGGACACAAACTCATCCTTTTTTATGGCTGCATAGTATTCCATGGTGTATATGTGCCACATTTTCTTAATCCAGTCTGTCATTGATGGACATTTGGGTTGGTTCCAAGTCTTTGCTATTGTGAATAGTGCTGCAATAAACATACATGTGCATGTGTCTTTATAGCTGCATGATTTGTAATCCTTTGGGTATATACCCAGTAATGGGATGGCTGGGTCAAATGGTGTTTCTAGTTCTAGATCCTTGAGGAATCACCACACTGTCCTCCACAATGGTTGAACTAGTTTACAGTCCCACCAACAGTGTAAAAGTGTTCCTATTTCTCCACATCCTCCCAAGCACCTGTTGTTTCCTGACTTTTTAATTATCACCATTCTAACTGGTGTGAGATGGTATCTCACTGTGGTTTTGATTTCCATTTCTCTGATGGTGAGTGATGATGAGCATTTTTTCATGTGTCTGTTGGCTGTATACATGTCTTCTTTTGAGAAGTGTCTGTTCATATCCTTTTCCCACTTTTTGATGGGGTTGTTTGCTTTTTTCTTGTAAATTTGTTTGAGTTCTTTGTAGGTTCTGGATATTAGCCCTTTGTCAGATGAGTAGATTGCAAAAATTTTCTCCCATTCTATAAGTTGCCTGTTCACTCTGATGGTAGTTTCTTTTGCTGTGCAGAAGCTCTTCAGTTTAATTAGATCCCATTTGTCAATTTTGGCTTTTGTTGCCATTGTTTTTGGTGTTTTAGTCATGAAGTCCTTGCCCATGCCTATGTCCTGAATGGTACTACCTAGGTTTTCTTCTAGGGTTTTTATGGTTTTAGGTCTAACATTTAAGTCTCTAATCCATCTTGAATTAATATTCATATAAGGAGTAAGGAAAGGATCCAATTTCAGCTTTCTACATATGGCTAGCCAGTTTTCCCAGCACCATTTATTAAATAGGGAATCATTTCCCCATTTCTTGTTTTTGTCAGATTTGTCAAAGATCAGATGGTTGTAGATGTGTGGTATTATTTCTGAGGGCTCTGTTCTGTTCCATTGGTCTATATCTCTGTTTTGGTACCAGTACCATGCTGTTTTGGTTACTGTAGCCTTGTAGTATAGTTTGAAGTCAGGTAGCATGATGCCTGAAGCTTTGTTATTTCAGCTTAGGATTGTCTTGGCAATGTGAACTCTTTTTTGGTTCCATATGAACTTTAAAGTAGTTTTTTCCAATTCTGTGAAGAAAGTCATTGGTAGCTTAGTGGGGATGGCATTGAATCTATAAATTACCTTGGGCAGTATGACCATTTTCACGATGTTGATTCTTCCTATCCATGACCATGGAATGTTCTTCCATTTGTTTGCGTCCTCTTTTTATTCCATTGAGCAGTGGTTTGTAGTTCTCCTTTGTGAAGAGGTCCTTTACATCCCTTGTAAGTTGGATTCCTAGGTATTTTATTCTCTTTGAAGCAATTGTGAATGGGAGTTCACTCATGATTTGGCTCTCTGTCTGTCTGTTATTGGTGTATAAGAATGCTTGTGATTTTTGCACATTGATTTTGTATCCTGAGACTTTGCTGAAGTTGCTTATCAGCTTAAGGAGATTTTGGGCTGAGATGATGGGGTTTTCTACATATACAATCATGTCATCTGCAAACAGGGACAATTTGACTTCCTCTTTTCCTAACTGAATACCCTTTGTTTCTTTCTCCTGCCTGATTGCCCTGGCCAGAACTTCCAACACTATGCTGAATAGGAGTGGTGAGAGAGGGCATCCCTCTCTTGTGCCAGTTTTCAAAGGGAATGCTTCCAGTTTTTGCCCATTCAGTATGATATTGGCTGTGGGTTTGTCATAAATAGCTCTTATTATTTTGAGATATGTCCCATCAATACTGAATTTGAGAGCTTTTTGCATGAAGGGCTGTTGAATTTTGTCAAAGGCCCTTTTCTGCATCTATTGATATAATCATGTGGTTTTTGTCTTTGGTTCTGCTTATATGCTGGATTACATTTATTGATTTGCATATGTTGAACCAGCCTTGCATCCCAGGGATGAAGCCCACTTGATCATGGTGGATAAGCTTTGTGATGTGCTGCTGGATTTGGTTTCCCAGTATTTTATTGAGGATTTTTGCATCAATGTTCATCAGGGATATTGGTCTAAAATTCTCTTTTTTTGTTGTGTCTCTGCCAGGCTTTGGTATCAGAATGATGCTGGCCTCATAAAATGAGTTAGGGAGGATTCCCTCTTTTTCTATTGATTGGAATAGTTTCAGAAGGAATGGTACCAGCTCCTCCTTGTACCTGTGGTAGAATTCAATTGTGAATCTGTCTGGTCCTGGACTTTTTTTGGTTGGTAGGCTATTAATTATTGCCTCAATTTCAGAGCCTGCTATTGGTCTATTCAGGGATTCAACTTCTTCCTGGTTTAGTCTTGGGAGAGTGTATGTGTCCAGGAATTTATCCATTTCTTCTAGGTTTTCTAGTTTATTTGCGTAGAGGTGTTTATAGTGTTCTCTGATGGTAGTTTGTATGTCTGTGGGGTCAGTGGTGATATCCCCTTTATCATTTTTTATTGCATCTATTTGATTCTTCTCTCTTTTCTTCTGTATTAGTCTTGCTAGCAGTCTATCAATTTTGTTGATCTTTTCAAAAAACCAGCTCCTAAACATGGAAAGGAACAACCAGTACCAGCCATTGCAAAAACATGCCAAATGTAAATACCATCGATGCCAGGAAGCCATTTTTTGAAGGCCAGGATTTTTTGAAGGGTTTTTTGTATGTCTATCTCCTTCAGTTCTGCTCTGAACTTATTTCTTGCCTTCTGCTAGCTTTTGAATGTGTTTGCCCTTGCTTCTCTAGTTCTTTTAATTGTGATGTTAGGGTGTCAATTTTAGATCTTTCCTGCTTTCTCTTGTGGGCATTTAGTGCCATAAATTTCCCTCTACACACTGCTTTAACTGTGTCCCAGAGATTCTGGTATGTTGTATCTTTGTTCTCATTGGTTTCAAAGAACATCTTTATGTCTGCCTTCATTTCGTTTTGTACCCAGTAGTCATTCAGGAGCAGGTTATTCAGTTTCCATGTAGCTGAGTGGTTTTGATTGAGTTTTTTAGTCCTCAGTTCTAGTTTGATTGCACTGTGGTCTGAGAGATAGTTTGTTATAATTTCTGTTTTTTACATTTGCTGAGGAGTGCTTTACTTCCAACTATGTGATCAATTTTGGAATAAGTGTAATGTGGTGCTGAGAAGAATGTATATTCTGTTGATTTGGGGTGGAGAGTTCTGTAGATGTCTATTAGGTCTGCTTGGTGCAGAGTTGGGTTCAATTCCTGGATATCCTTGTTAACTTTCTGTCTTGTTGATCTGTCTAATGTTGACAGTGGGGTGTTAAAGTCTCCCATTATTTTTTTGTGGGAGTCTAAGTCTCTTTGTATGTCTCTAAGGACTTGCTTTATGAATCTGGGTGCTCCTGTATTGGGTGCATATATATTTAGGATAGTTAGCTCTTCTTGTTGAATTGATCCCTTTACCATTATGTAATGGCCTTCTTTGTCTCTTTTGATCTTTGTTGGTTTAAAGTCTGTTTTATCAGAGACTAGGATTGCAACCCCTGCCTTTTTTTGTTTTCCATTTGCTTGGTAGATCTTCCTCCATCCCTTTATTTTGAGC
Source organism: Macaca mulatta (assembly GCF_049350105.2). Lineage (NCBI taxonomy): Eukaryota > Metazoa > Chordata > Mammalia > Primates > Cercopithecidae > Macaca > Macaca mulatta. The sequence goes on from NC_133426.1 coordinate 130,896,362, forward strand.
CTATGTGTGTCTCTGCATGTGAGATGGGTCTCCTGAACACAGTACACTGATGGATCTTGACTCTTTATCCAATTTGCCAGTCTGTGTCTTTTATTTGGACCATTTAGTCCATTTACATTTAAGGTTAATATTGTTATGTGTGAACTGGATCCTGTCATTATGATGTTAGCTGGTTATTTTGCTCGTTGGTTGATGCAGTTTCTTCCTGGCATCGATGGTCTTTACATTTTGGCATGTTTTTGCAATGACTGGTACTGGTTGTTCCTTTCCATGTTTAGTGCTTCCTTCAGGAGCTCTTGTAGGGCAGGCCTGGTGGTGACAAAATCTCTCAGCATTTGCTTGTCTGTAAAGGATTTTATTTCTCCTTCACTTATGAAACTTAGTTTGGCTGGATATGAAATTCTGGGTTTAAAATTCTTTTCTTTGAGATTGTTGAATATTGGCCCCCACTCTCTTCTGGCTTGGAGAGTTTCTTCCAAGAGATCTGCTGTTAGTCTGATGGGGTTCCCTTTGTGGGTAACCCGACCTTTCTCTCTGGCTGCCCTTAACAGTTTTTCCTTCATTTGAACTTTGGTGAATCTGACAATTATGTGTCTTGGAGTTGCTGTTCTCGAGGAGTATCTTTGTGGCATTCTCTGTATTTCCTGAATTTGAATGTTGGCCTGCCTTACTAGGTTGGGAAAGTTCTCCTGGATAATATCCTGCACAGTGTTTTCCAACTTGGTTCCATTCTCCCCGTCACAATCAGGTACACCAATCAGACATAGATTTGGTCTTTTCACATAGTCCCATATTTCTTGGAGGCTTTTTTCATTTTTTACGCTTTTTTTCTCTAAACTTCTCTTCTTGCTTCATTTCATTCATTTGATCTTCAATCACTGATACCCTTTCTTCCAGTTGATCGAATTGGTTACTGAAGCTCCTGCATTTGTCATGTAGTTCTCATGCCATGGTTTTCAGCTCTATCGGGTAATTTAAGGACATCTCTACATTGGTTATTCTAGTTAGCCATTTGTCTAATCTTTTTTCAAGGTTTTTAGCCTCTTTGTGATGGGCTCGAACTTCTTCCTTTAGCTTGGAGAAGTTTGATCATCTGAAGGCTTCTTCTCTCAGCTTGTCAGTGTCATTCTCTGTCTAGCTTTGTTTCATTGCTGGAGAGGAGCTGCGTTCCTTTGGAGGGGGAGAGGTGCTCTCATTTTTAGAATTTTCAGCTTTTCTGCTCTGTTTTTTCCCCATCTTTGTGGTTTTATCTACCTTTGGTCTTTGATGATGGTGACATACAGATGGGGTTTTGGTGTGGATGTCCTTTCTGTTTGTTAGTTTTCCTTCTAATAGTCAGGACCCTCAGCTGCAGGTCTGTTGGAGTTTGCTGGCAGTCCACTCCAGACACTGTTTCCTTGGTTATCAGCAGTGGAGGCTGCAGAAGAGTGAATACTGCTGAACAGCAAATGTTTCTGCCTGACCGTTCCTCTGGAAGCTTCATCTCAGGGGGGTACCCGGTCGTGTGAGGTGTCAGTCTGTCCCTACTGGGGGATGCCTCCTGGTTAGCCTATTCAGGGATCAGGGACACACTTGAGGCAGTTTGTCTGTTCTCAGATCTCAAACTCCATGCTGGGAGAACCACTACTCTCTTCAAAGCTGTCAGACAGGGACATTTAAATCTTCAGAGGTTTCTGCTGCCTTTTGTTTGGCTATGCCCTGTCCCCAGAGATGGAGTCTACAGAGGCAGGCAGGCCTCCTTGAGCTGCAGTGGGCTCCTCCCTGTTTAAGCTTCCAGGCCACTTTGTTTACGTACTCAAGCCTCAGCAATGGTGGGCACCCCTACCCCAGCCTTGCTGCCACCTTGCAGTTAGATCTCAGACTGCTGTGCTAGCAATGAGGGAGGCCCCGTGGTCGTGGGACCCTCTGAGCCAGGCATGGGATATAATCTCCTGCTGTGCTGTTTGCTAAGACCCTTGGAATAGTGCAGTATTAGGGTGGGAGTGACCTGATTTTCCAGGTGCTGTGTTTCACGGTTTCCCTTGGCTAGGAAAGGGAATTCCCTTACCCCTTGAATTTCCCGGGTGAGGTGATGCCTCGCCCTGCTTCAGCTCTTGCTGGGTGGGCTGCAGCCACTGTCCAGCACCCACTGTCTGACACACCCCAGTGAGATGAACCTGGTACCTCAGTTGGAAATGCAGAAATCCGCATTTCCCTTCTTAATGCTGTTATTGTCTCCTCATTGTCCAGTATAAACTTCATTATGCTTATAAGGCCCTTCACCATTTCACCCTCACTTACCTTTCTAGCTTCATATCTCACTACTCTTTCATATTCTTTTCGCCATTATGTCCTTTTGGTTCAGGTATAGATGTTAACTGTACCTGTTGAGCCCTTCCTATGCCTGTTCCAGGAGCACACAGTCTACTGTGGGAGACCAGTTGGATGCACAGTTTGCCAACAAAGATCAAATTACATTTAAGCATGGTGATACTAAATTCCAGTAAGGGAATGAAGCAACAGTGAGGACTAGAGCCATCAAGGAAGGTTCCCATGGAAGAGGTGAGGTGTGAGGAGGATGGAGAATGGGATTTGGACTGGCAGAGGTACTTTCAGACTGGGGGAAAGGGGCCACGAGAAGTAGGCCTCTAATAAAGGTAGAGGGTAATAATCTGGACACTGATCAATATAGTATCCTTGTTCTGAGCCAGTCTGGGTGGACAAATTGGAGTTACTTTTTAGTGTGTCTCAGGCACAGAACAGGAAATGGTGGATAGCAGCAGAGTTACTGGCCAAATAATCTGTACATAAAACCTGCTTTCTTTCCTGGTAAATCCTGCTGGCTTCTACCATCCCCTTCTCATACCACACAACCTCCCTTGCCTCCAAAAGATTCTTCTGTATCTCTAAAGCTAAAGTTGTGTAAAGAAAGGGGAAAGAGAGTACTTCAGAGAAACTGAGGCTTGGGATGAAATGCCATAGAGAAAAGTTTCTGTCTCCTGGTTACCAGGGCTTCTTTTCAGTGGGCTGCATTGTACATCCCAACCTGAAAAGGGTGAGGAGATTTTATAGTGGGAATTATGTTTGGAAAGTGTCATGTGAAAAATAACCCTTCTCATGGTGATGATGATCATATGTTCGCTCTACTAAGACAAAGAATTCTCTTTCAACATAACTTTTCTACACAGAAACAGAAAAGTTGTTTAGAGTTGACTGATTGCAATACTAAGTGCCCTGTTTTAAGTTAAAAATATCCCACAAGTGAATCATACATGTGCATCTTCTCTCTCCCCCCTCCTCTATACAAATACATTCACACCCTTCTTTATTGCCATAAATAATGCTCCTTTTCCTTGCCTTCTGCAGCATTTTGAATCATGGAAAGTTAGACTATTCTAGGACTTGATAGCCTGATCCATTCAAATCTCTATTAAAAAGGGTTTGTTCATTTTGTCAGTTTTCCAGGCCCAACTCCCCATTTCACTTTTGTAGTTGACTATATATGAACATTTCTTGAGTTTCGGGGGCAGGGCAAGGGCACACAGAGAAGAAGAAATCCTAAATAAGCTAGTGTTTTATAGAGATGTATGCTCAAGGTGGGTGGAGGTGGCAGGAGATCTTAGGGTCAATGACTAAAGCAAGGTTTCTTAGGGGTGTGTTCCTTTTACTTACTAATATGGTTTTGCTGTGTCCCCACCCAAATCTCATATTGAATTGTAACTCCTACAATTCCCACATGTCGTGGGAGAAACCTGGTGGGAGGTGATTGAATTATGGGGACGGGTCTTTCCTGAGCTGTTCTCGTGATAGTGCATGAGTCTCATGAGATATAATGGTTTTAAAAATGGGAATTTCCCTGCACAAGCTCTCTGTTTGCTTGCCGCCATCCATGTAAGACATGACTTGCTCCTCCTTGCCTTCCGCCATGATTGTGAGGCCTCCCCTCCGTGGGGAACCGTAAGTCCAATAAACCTCTTTCTTTTGTAAATTGCCCAGTCTCGGATATGTCTTTATCAGCAGTGTAAAAATGGACTAATACATTTACCTTGTTTTTCTAGGTTTTAGGTGGTATGACAAATGAAGCAACAGGAATATCATAACTGTGGGGGACACTGCTCATTGCCTCCCCAGTAGAAACCCTTTACTCCTTGCTAACAGAACTCTGATTTTGGTTTAAGAATCAGGTAGCAATGTGCTCAGGGAAGGGGACCCACTTCTAGAGGGTCTGAATCCACTATGTAATCCCATTTCCCCTTTGCCAGTGACCGGTGAAGGCATGGGCATGTGATTCAATTCTGGCCAATGTGACACAAGAAGGAAATCTGCTGGCATCTTTGCTATCTTTGGACCTCTCATTATGTGAGATAATTAAACGTTGTTGTTTAAACAACTTTTAGACAAGTATTTTATTACTTGCAGCCAAGACCATCCTCTCTGATATGCTAATCAATTTGAAAACTCTCAACATCCACTTTAATTTTTTTGAAAATATTATTTAATAATCTACTTTATTAGGGTCACAAATTTATGGAATGTTAGAGCTGGAAGGTTTGAGGACTGTCTAATCTATTTCCTTCATTTCTTGTTTCTGCAGACTAAGAAAGTCAGACATTGAATGTTGGGACTATGCTGTATGCTCTATAATCTCTTTAAATGTCTAACACTGATTTTGTAGAATTGTGGTAAAATCAGAATTTTTGACCCAGATGAGAGCTACACTGAATTTTCTTTTATCCTCACTGGCTTAAAAAACAAAAACAAAAACAAAAACAAAAACAAAACCCAAACCCCAAAAAACAGATTTCCTAAATAACAGTAAAATAGATCTCAGAGGGGATATTGCTTTTACTTAAGAAAACTTCCAAACATCCTAGAAATAGCTATTTATATACACGTGAATAACAACATGCTCATATATTCATTAAAAAAGATGTCTAAAGAGCCGTCATAGTCACTATTTTTCTATATTTCAGTCACTGTTTCATTTAAAAATAATAGAATTACATATCTTAGAAATATTCAATAAATGAGATTGGCCTTACCTTCTGATTAATTCAAGTTTGAGAGACTTTACTTAATTGTATGTCAATATTCTACCTGACATTACTTCCATCTTTGCTTACCATTTTCTCCCAACTAAGCTTTTCTAATGAGGAAAAAAGTAACTTACATAAACAGAAACTTCTGCTATCTGGTGTTATAACAGATATACCAGGCTTCCATTCTACCTAATTTCTACATGAGAAAATTGTTATCCATTTCCATGATGCCAAATGACAATAACACTTGAAAACCAGTGGTGCCTACCTGAGTGATGTCCATTCCTGAGTCACAGCTCAGTGGTTGTGTGGAAGTTAGACCATTTGAGCCGATTACAGTTGCGATCACAGCATTCTCATCAATTTTGCGAATCATAGTCCCATCCACAAAGTAAATGAATCCATGCCTATCAACTGTGATGCCTGTTGGGAAAGAGCAAATGAGCATTAGTAGTCTAGTGAACCACATTTGTACTAAGTTCTGTATTTTGAAAAAAGCTATAGCAATGGAAAGGCATTTTAAAGACATATAGATTAAGTTTTGCTCAGCACAGACAGTACAGTAATGGGAGAGGTTTGTTGGGGCATACATTCACTTCTTTGTGTATTGAGAAGAAATGACAAAAAGTCACATGCAGAGATAAAGCCAGGTCTAATAATTTTGTTTTGTCCAGTTTTACATTTCCACCCCCTTGATACTTGCTTGCCCCCACAATTAAAAATCATCTTTAAGTGGGAAAAGACAGGGAGATAATGTATATTACATTTCTTTTAGGGTGCTGATGCACACGCTGCTGCTTATTTTCATGATTGCATTAGCAAATAACTGACTTGAAAAGCATTATAATTATTTTCATCAATTCAGACTTTGTTAAAAGGGAGTTTGTAATAACTCTGATAAACTGGGCTGAGTTTTTTCTCCATATTATCTATTAAGGGGGGTTGGAGAGCAAAATTATAGTATCACAAAGGGAATGGCTAAGTTTCTAGAAAAGATAAAAGCTGATAAAAATTTTCAGAGTTTTTACACACTGTGTTGATTACAGCCTGGTTTCTTAAAATTTTTATTATAATAGCAGTTCGAAGGCTTGGGTTCTAATACTGAATACCCCACTTACAACTAATGTGTGACTTTGAGTCATTCATTTGCAAATTTCAGACTCTTCTTTGGTAACATAGGGACGGGATCATCTGCCTTATTTAGCTAAAGTGATCTACTGCTCTGGTTTGGCTGTAACTGAGGCAGAGATCAGTTTTAAAGCTAGGACCATCCTTGACAAACCAGGATGAGCTGGTTACTCTATATCTTGTTTTTTGTTGTTGTTGTTGTTGTTGTTGTTTCTTTTTTAGGGAGTTTTGCTCTTATTGCCCAGGCTGGGTACAATGGTGCAATCTCGGCTCACTGCAACCTCCGCCTCCCAGGTTCAAGCAATTATCCTGCCTCAGTCTCCCAAGTAGCTAAGATTATAGGTGCCCGCCAGCACGCCTGGCTAATTTTTTGTATTTTTAGTAGAGACAGGTTTTCACCATGTTGGTCAGGCTGGTCTCAGACTGACCTCAGGTGATCCACCTGCCTTGGCCTCCCAAACTGTTGGGATTACAGGCGTGAGCTAGCGGTCCTGGACCTAGGTTGTTATATCATATGAAATAATACATATAAAAAGTATCAGATACACTTTAAGAACATATGGCTCTACTCCTATTTCCCTCAGAGCTTTTGACAGTGCTCTTGAAAATAACCACATGGCATTTTTCAAACTAGTCTACAATTTAGTCTTTTCCTCACTTCCCTTTATTTAGGTTTGGTGAAACTCATTGAATGGATGTTAAAGTCAGAATTTCTGTGCTAGCAAGCATGTCCTTTTAACACAACACAACACACAAACACACACACACACACACACACACATGAATTTTCTGGCAAAATGTGAACTCATCTAGAGTCATTTTATAAACCCAACTTAATAAACTGCTTTTAGATGAACTAATTCATTGGCAGGAAGTTAATATTAAGACTTGGCTTTATGGTATACTTTGATTAATCCTGATGTTCCTCATGAAGTATTAATTGTTAACATCTATAAAAGTTACAAATTCATTTTAATGTCCCCTGAATACTTCTAAAGTCATCTATGTTTTGGTGAGTTCTCCAAGGAAACCATCATATCCAAACAATGGATTTCCATGTCCATAAATCCCTTTATGATTTTTAGAGGCATAAGGACCCTTAAGGTGGTTTATAAAAAGACTTTTAAGACTGGGGCAGGTTAAATGATGATGGCATATGAACAATTATTTAATATCTAGAACATTTTGGGTGAGGATGAACCAAGGGGGAACTTCTGCCTGTTATTTTTGTGTTTTGGCAACATCAATTTCTTGATTGCTTAAAATTTGGTGTGGTTTGTGACAGACCTATTATTTAGAATCACCTTCTATGACCACTATATTAAATATTGCTGAGTATAAAATTTCAAATTTGGCTGTCATAAGGGGATAGACTGAAAGATCAAGACTCAAGACTCAAGTCTGGAGACGGAAGGACTGAGAGGAGTTGTGCTCGACATGTACGAAATCATGAATCATTTACTAAGCACTATGATTTCTAAATCATAGTGACTGTCACTATGCTAGGCTCTGTGAGGGTATGAGGACAAAGAATCTGGTGACACTGAAACTAAGACTAAGAGGAATACTCTGGAACTTTAGTAAGTTAAGGATATTAAAAATAAAATGAAGTGTTGCTCTTCTGAGAAGGTAGTAAACCTAGAGGATCTGATCCTCTAAAAATTTGAGCAGCTTCACAAAAGGTATAGAGAAATAAATGTATTCTTAACTAGTATATGTGGGAAGGTCTTTACATCTCTTTGCTGATATCAGGGAGGACAATTCTTTTCTTTGACTACCACACTTCTCATCCCATCAGAGTGCAAAGTTTAGGATGATCCAGGGAGGATAATCTGGGACTTTACACAGTGTTCTTACTTTTACTTTTTGTGAAGATCTAAACACTGTGAACTTCTTTCTCTCTGTTCATGTCAGCTGAATTCCACAGATGAGTGCCCTTTGAAATAAGTCTGGGCTTATTAAATACTCACTATTTGCCTTCAGGGCTTATTCTGCTGACAGTTTGTGGAATATTTTCCTTTCATATATTTGTGTAGCAACTTCTTTTATCATGGTCCAAATTCCAAACATACTTCTTTTTCCTTGAGAAGCTTTAATTAACTTTGATTGGGTTACACTTATGTTTGGAGTTGAAAAAGAAATAGTAGAAAAGGCTTTGAGGAAACTATGTGATAGGTGCTTCATAAATGTACGTAGGCATATTTTATATGTACATATTTTCCTCTCATTTGCCTTCCCTTACCAACCAATCAACCTACCAACACATAAATTCCCCAAACAACAATTTTGCAACCTCTTTGCTGGTGAAGTTTAAGGGGTATTTAATTTTCACTGAGGATAAAAATCAAATTGGAAACCCCAGGCAGGAAAAAGAGAATAATATTTGTCCATCATTTGGGGAGGTTTCCCCTCCCATAATGCTTATTGTTATAACCCAGGGATAGTGATGACACAGTAGATATATTACTGCTTGTCAGAATGAGTGAAAGGAGGTGACACATTCCCAGTATATATTTTAAGCTTTATTCTTTGGAGATGGGCATGTGAGTGATTTCAGATCACATAAAGCCAACTGGGGCTAGCAAGATCTGCAGATTCAATTTACTTTCCAATTTTGATATTGTTGTGCCCAGATCTCCAAAACTTGGTAACCAATGTTGTGGGCATAATTTGTTCCAACGGTCAGGTTCATTGATGTGCTCACTGACAGCATTTTCATTAGCACTTAAAACACAATCAAAGGTACAGTCTCTGGATGAGAAAAGATTTAAAGATTTAAGCCGTACTAAGAAAACCACTTCCAGGTTTAAAAATTTTGAACCAGAATTCATTTACAAAGCAAGTAAAAATATAGAGATCTCCGATATTACCACAAGGTTAGGCAGTGATGCGAGGCAGGTGGAGGTGGAAGCGGGAAGAAAACACACAATAGCTTGAGTCCCCTCACTTTAAATCTGAATTTAAAAATCCCCCTGCACCAAGGAAAACATCGGCCTCAGATGCCCAGACAGCATGTTTAGCTTGGAGCACATTTTTACATTTGGGAGAAAATAAATAAATCATTGTAAATTAGTGCATATAATGAAAGTACTGACAGACCATAACCTGGAAGTGTGAATGCTGCTGTCTCCATTCATCAGCATTAAGCCCTAACAAGCTCTTTCTATGGAGAGACCTGCTCATAAATAAAGCGCATCTTGTAAAAAAAATTATTCACAACATCCCATGCAAAGTAGGGGATATTATATAATATGCGAACTGCAGGCTCTTTTCTTTGTGAAGCATTGCTCTGTATGAAACCGCTGCAAATTATAGGCGAAATTATTTGACTTCTTCCCTTGTCTTATTATCCTCCAATGAATAAATACTATAATTCTTAAGAAGACAATTGCCTAAAGCTGGGGCAGCCTGGATAGTTACTTATAAATTTATCACCTGTGAGGGGAAAAAGACGTTACTGATCAATACTGAAGGAACAGGGGCATCCTGATGTAATCACTGAGAGTCCAGATGTGGTGCTTAATAGCCTGCAAATAGTAGCTAAAATCCCAAATTAGAAAACAGTGAAGATCACAGTTTTTGGCTGTGTAGAATGCCAATTTCAAATGTTGGCAGAAGGCATCTCTGTACTTAATTTTTTAAAATTACAGCTGTTGAGGCCACCTACATTTTTATTATTTCTATATAAAAAATGAAACATCTTTCAGAATATAAGCTTTGGAAAGCAGTCATAACATTTTCTTCATCTATAGCCCTAGCAACAAGAAAACTGAAATACTGGATGTTTTTTGGCCACAATCTGCTGTTTAATTTTATGAGACAAAGATAAATGGTTAAATCAACTTCCAGGGAAAGTCCTAAGCCTAATATGGTGTCAGCTCAATCTCCAATACTGAGAGTGCTGAATTGTGTAACTGATTCAAAAATATTCTTTAAGCCAAAGAGAATTTTTCTTTGTTCATGTGCATTCCAATTCTCTGAAAATTGGTATTATATGTGTGGTATATATGGAAACTCTACTAGGCAGAAAAGTCCATTCTTCAACCCACCTGACTACTGTCCACTTAATTACCCTCTGGGATCAGAAAGGGCCAAGTTACTTATGCGTAATAAGCCTGGTAAGTTCTCTCACTGTGTAGCCACTAAATGGAACTTCTAGAACTTGGAGGGTTTACAGATTTCTGTGTGTCAATAGAGGTTGGAAGGAGGCAGAACTTAATGACCAGCTGAGATGATTTCACTGTGTGGTTAACAATGGCATCATGATTTCTCCAGTAGGAAACACTAATAAACTCACTGTAATATTATATGACTAGTGAATAGTGAGTTATTTAATCAGATATTTTGTTTAGTAAAATGCTATAGTACATTCTACATAGTAAAGGTAATTTCCAAAGAACATAAACACAAATTTAAAATGATAAGCATTCAAAGTAATATTCTGCAGACTGGAACGTCTTCTTTTGATTACTCAAAAGGCACTTCAAAGGGCTTCATAGTCATTATAAGGAACAATAAATTTGTGGGCTAGTTAACTAAGACTTCGGATTGAGAGAAAGACACGATGCCAGTGTTTAGCATTTGTCTTGTCTTCAGCTCCTTCTGATCCTCTCAAAGCTTTAGACTTCAGTTTTGCCATAAGGCAAAGTGAATGGACAGACCTTTTAAATCCACCAACCACTATTTTTCTTAAAGCTTACTGAGAAAAATGTTTTCCTGTTTACTCATTAACTTATTCAAGATTTATTTTGCACCCTCTATGTGTGAGGCACTGTCCTAGGCAATGGGAGTACAGGAGACTATAAAACAGACATGGCATTGCTCTTAGAAAGCCTGGAAACTGGTAGAGGGAGACAGAGAAATAACCACGCAATTACAATGCCATTAGATAAACACTAGTTTGGGGTGAAGTCCAAGGTGCCATCGGAGCATCCTTGGGGGATGGGCTGGGGAAATGAAAGTCCCAAGTGATTTCTCAGACTTAAGTGATAGGTAAGCTGAAATTTGAAGATCCATGTTGAATTCTAGATGAGCCTAGTATGTATGAAACCCAGGTAAACACCACTGAAAATCCATGAAAGATGACTAATATTACTAAACAATAATCATTTCCATTTGCCAAGAATACTATGATATTTCAGGTACTGTGCTGGATTCCTTACATAGATTTTCTCATATAATCCTCACAACAGCCCTTTGGAGTTGTACTAATGTAATGTTTTATTTATTTTTTATTTTTTTTTTTGAGACAGAGTCTCGCTCTGTCGCCCAGGCTGGAGTGCAGTGGCCGGATCTCAGCTCACTACAAGCTCCGCCTCCCGAGTTTACGCCATTCTCCTGCCTCAGCCTCCTGAGTAGCTGGGACTACAGGCGACCGCCACCTCGCCTGGCTAGTTTTTTTGTATTTTTTAGTAGAGACGGGGTTTCACCAGGTTAGCCAGGATAGTCTCGATCTCCTGACCTCGTGATCCGCCCGTCTCGGCCTCCCAAAGTGCTGGGATTACAGGCTTGAGCCACCGCGCCCGGCCAATGTAATTTTCAGATGAGGAAATGGAAGTGCAGAGAGGTAGAGTAACTAACTCCAGGTTACATACCTAGAAAATGCTGTTTAAAGCGATGGGTAAAGGACTCTCTGTTCAGTAAATGGTGCTACAATAACTGGCTAGCCATATGCAGAAGATTGAAACTGGACCCCTTCATTATACTGTATACAAAAATTAACTCAAGATGAATTAAAGACTTAAAAGTAAAACCCGAAACTATAAAAACCCTGGAAGAAAACCTAGGCAATACCATTCCAGACATAGGCATGGGCAAAGATTTCATGGTGAAGACGCCAAAAGCAATTGCAACAAAAGCAAAAATTGACAAATGAACTTTTATACAGCAAAAGAAACTATCAACAGAGTACATAGGCAACCTATGGGAGAAAATTTTTGCAAAATATGAATCTGACAAAGGTCTAATATCCAGTATCTATAAGGAACTTAAACAAATTTACAAGAAAAAAAAAACAACCCCATTAATAAGTGGGCAAAGGACATGAACAAACACTTCTCAAAAGAAGACATACATGTGGCCAACAAGCATATGAAAAAAAAGCTCAACATCACTGATCATTAGAGAAATGCAAATCAAAACCACAATGAAACACCATCTCACACAAGTCAGATTGGCTATTATTAAAGGTCAAAAAATAACAGATGCTGGCAAGGTTGTGGAGTAAAAGGAACGCTTATACACTATTGGTGGGAGTGTAAATTAGTTCAACCAGTGTGGAAGACAGTATGGTGATTCCTTAAAGACCTAAAGACAGAAATACCATTTGACCCAGCAGTCCCCTTACTGGGTATATACTCAAAGGAATATAAATCATTCTATTATAAAGACACATGCACATGTATGTTCATCATGGCACTGTTCACAATAGCAAAGATATGGAATCAACCTAAATGCCCATCACTGATAGACTGTATAAAGAAAATGTGGTACATATACACCATGGAATACTATGAATCCATAAAAAGGAATAAGATCATGTTCTCTGCAGGGACATGGATAGAGCTGGAGGTCATTATCATTAACAAACTAATACAGGAACAGAAAACTAAATACCACATGTTCTCATTTGTAAGTGGGAGCTAAATGATGGGAACACACAGACACATAGAGGGGAACAATATACACTGGGGCCTATTGGATAGTGGAGGGTGGGAGGAGGGAGAGGATCAGAAAAAATAACTAATGGATACTAGGTTTAATACCTGGGTGATGAAATAATCTGCACAACAAACCCCCATGACACATGTTTACCTATGTAATAAACCCGTACATGTACCCCTGAACTTAAAGTAAAAGTTGGGGGGGGGGAAAGAAAATGCTAGTTTAATAAAAGTTTGTCTGAGTTTAATGCCCATTCTCTTAACCACTATGCCATGTAGCTTTAATGAGGTTATCAATTGCTTTACCATGGGGGTGGGGTACAGACTGGCTTAAGAAGGTTCAGAAACTCCATGAAATTATCGGTAGAATGTTTTGTGTATGGGTATTATCATGGGGAGAGAGAGTCCACTGGTTTTGTTAGATTGTCAGAAGGATCTCTGACCCATCCCAAAAATTGTTAAGAATTCGTGTATTCCTATAGATCTCTTAGACTTCTTCAGAATTATTCTTAAAAGGTATTCTGTGGCTTCATCTTCACAGAGCTGATGAGTTTCAAGAAAGTACTCAAGAGCTTCCATGTGGTGGGGAGTTTGGTGATTTTACTATTATCATGTGAACTACCACCTAAAAAGGAGACCCCACGCAATGGGATATCAACTCACCTAGGTCAAAACAGCTTTTATTAAAAAAGATAGGGAATAATGAACGCTGGTGAGGATGTGGAGAAAGGGGAATCCTCATATATTGTTGGTGGGAATGTAAACTAGTACAGCCATTATAAAAATGGAATGAAGGTCCCTCAAAAAACTAAAAATAGAACTATCATATGATCTAGCAATTCCACTACTACTACTGGGTATATATAGAAAATAAAGGAAATCAGTATATCAAAGAGATATCTGCACTCCCGTGTTTACTGCAGCACTATTCACAACAACCAAAATATGGAATCAACTAAGTACCCATCAATAGATGAATGGATAAAGCAAATGTGGCACATATACACAATAGGATATTATTCAGCCATAAAAAGAATGAAATTTTATCATTTGCAGCAACATGGATGGAACTAGAGGTCATTATGTTAAGTGAAATAACTCAAGCACAGAAACACAAATATCACATGTTCTCATTGATATGTGGGAGCTATAAAAGAGAGTAGATTAGTGGTTACCAGAGGCTGGGAAGGGTAGGGGAGGATGAAGAGAGGTTGATTAATGGGTATAAATATGCACTATGATAGAAGAAATAAGAACTAGTGTTTGATAAATCAGTAGAGTGACATAGGTTATAATAATCTATTGTATATCACAAAATAACTAGAAGAGAATAATTTGAATGTTTCTAGCATAAAGAAAAGACAACTATTTAAGGTGATGAATACCCTAATTATACTGATTTGATCTTTACAAATTATACAAATGTATGAAATAATCACACATAGCTCCCATATATATATGTATCAATTAAAATTAATAAGGTCCTTCATTTTCAGTATGGCAGAGACAATGCTATGTGTTCATGTCATCCCGTTTCTCTTTCTTTCTGAGAACAGAGTTAGATTACGTTTCTTAGCCTCCTTTCCAGTTAGATGTGGGCAAAAGTAATGTATGCGACTTCTAGGTCTGATCCTTAACGAGATGTCTATTGAGTTTCTTTATGGATTACTACCTTCCACTGTAGGCTGACTGCATGCAGATCATCCAGTAGAGGACTCCAAGGCCTAAGGCACTGAGGAATCACTAGATGGAAGAAGCCTGGTTCCTTGAATCACTGCTTGGAGCAGAGATTCTTCCACTCCCCAGGCAACCCATATTAAATTGTGATGTAAGAATGAAATAAACTACTATTTTTTGTGAAACTATTGAGATATTGTGCGTGTGTGTGTTTAACATGGTTGTTAGCTTGGCTCCAGTATTAACATTCAGCAACCCCAATCCTATTCACCTTTTAAGGCTTTTATAGGATGTTTCCCTTTCATGAATCCTTCCCTGCAAACTCCAGTTCATCGTGGTCTCTGTTTTCTAACCCACAGAAGCTGTTATTTATTTATTTATTTGTTACTGTGAATTCTCCAATCATGATCCGTCTAGGTAATAAGCTCCCTCAGGACAAGAACTGGATTTTAGAATTAGTTTTTATATCTCAAATAATTCAGTACACTTGGGCACAAATGTTCAATAAACCTTCCTAAATTACAGGACTAAATTTCCATGATTTATACTGAAACATATCTACCTTGAACAAAATAAAGCATGCCAGGAGGTCAAGAACTGCATATGAATTTCTCTAGAAATGAGCTTGGAAAGGATGCAGTGACAATGTCTTTGTATAAAGTCCTTTAAAAGGAATACAGTCCCCTATTAATTAGTGATGATTAGAATATGGGAAAAGTGGGGTTGACAACCAAGAGCAAACAGACAAAGGACCATGGATCAAATTAACTGCAAACAAATGTGATCCATGTGGATAGCTACAATGAATAGCTCATGACACCGCTCCCCCCACCATACACACAAATCCAGTTGTTCTGTCAACATAACTTTGTTTGTGATCTTTTTTTTTTTTTTTTTTTTTTTTTTTTTTTTTTTTTTTTTTTTTTTTTGAGACGGAGTCTCGCTCTGTCACCCAGGCTGGAGTGCAGTGGCCAGATCTCAGCTCACTGCAAGCTCCGCCTCCCGGGTTTACGCCATTCTCCTGCCTCAACCTCCCGAGTAGCTGGGACTACAGGCGCCTGCCAGCTCGCCCGGCTAAGTTTTTGTATTTTTAGTAGAGACGGGGTTTCACTGTGTTAGCCAGGATGGTCTCGATCTCCTGACCTCGTGATCCGCCCGTCTCGGCCTCCCAAAGTGCTGGGATTACAGGCTTGAGCCACCGCGCCCGGCCTGTTTGTGATCTTGTGATCTCTTCCGACCTTACCATGTTAGGAGTTCTGAAGAAACAGAAGTGCCTCAAGACTTTTTCAGGCTGATTTTTGTTACAGAATAGCTGTAGGACTTTGGATAATACATTTGACCACTCAGTGTCTTGATTTCCTAACTTATATACTACCTACTACACAAGGTAAAATGGTGTGAAGCTCACAAGAGCCAATGAAATGAAAGGACTTTGAAGAAGATTAAGTATTATGGTGGTGCTAAGTGGTATCTTAATTGCCTAGTTATTGCTATAATTCTTTCTGACAGGGACTTTTCTAAGCCTAGAATCATAGTCAAAAATTACCACACAGGCCCTGCTTGAACATTTTAGGCTTTTCTGTGTTCTGTAAATAAGATTTAAGTCCATGGAGCATTATGCAATCCTTGTCAGTAGGAGAGCACCCTATGTTAGATTCACCATAGAGACAAGTCAGTAGTTAAAAAGAGTTTGTTAGCTCAGGGGAAATACTACACTATTAAATTATTGGTGTAAAAGCCTTCAAGCTTTTATAAGATGGTTAAAGCTTTCATACACAGAATCAAATAAATGAGGTTCCATGCAATGCAACTCACTAAGGAGGACCCTTGGTCAAGGTGGTGGTAATGTCTCAACATTTAACAGTGAAACCAGACACTGATAATAACGTGATTTATTTTTCTTTGCTTTATAGAGGTTGGTGTGTGTGTGTGTGTGTGTGTGTGTGTGTGTGTGTGTGTAGAGAGAGAGAAAGCGAGATTAGGGTAAGTAGATGGTGCTAGTTCAAATTTAAATGCACATGTCTTGTTTTATTTTTGTGTTAGTGTTCCTGCTCAAAAGATGCCTGCAGGCTGAGATTTAAGGGTGCTCAGTATATATGGGCTAAGATAAATGAGGCTTACTAAATCTGTGCTGCATATTTTATATCTCCCCCTTTAGAAATTCCTCAAACATCAAGCAACGATATCTGAGACACTACTCAGATACATTTGAAAGAACTGTCTCTGTCATCCTAAGGAAGGAAACTGCCACACAAGAACCTTAGTGAACAATTAGCCCTAGGAAGGAAAGTTCATTTTTGCCCATGGACCAGCAAAACACTAATTGCAGTTGTTGCACTCTAGGGAAAATGAGTCTATCTCAAAGTCTGTGAATGACCAAGAGGTTCTAATATAAAAAGCAAACTAAGTATACCTTGTCCTGAATACTCAATAAAAGCAGGATATGAGGAATTAAGCCGATAGTGATTATTATTCACACAAGTGGGGTAATTCAAGAAGAATTAAAATTTCTTTAGGATAATGATTTGCATGTAGTGCCCATTCAAAAACAACACAGAGGGCCCATTTAAAATTCTCCCTGCATCCGTACATCTTGACTAATGAAGCTAGTGCTAGAAGAGAAGTTCACAAAGTCAGGAGTGGTAGACAGTCATTTGCAAAAGGTAAGGCAGGGTAATGAGCACTGCGTGAATACACATTTTAAACCTTTTAAGTGGAGGTTCAAGAGACATTTAGGAGAACTGATTTGGGCTCAATCAAGAATATATGAATATAACAACAGCATATACACACAGATACAGGTACAAATATGATAGCGGAACAAAAAGCAAAAAATAGTCAAAGCAGTTGTTTAATGAGATAAACAACTTCTTTTACTGTTTTTACCTTTCCACACTCTGCCCTACAAGTGTGACAATCTGTGGGCACAAGAATGTGACACTGAGAGGCATTTATAATGCTGGGATGTTTTCTTCAAAGGGGGCTAGTGATTTTCTTAGCCTTGTCTTGATTGAGATTGGAGTTTCCAAGGCCATTTCCCTGTCTTTTTTCCTCTAAACTCAAATACCCAGACAAGTTCATCAGAGCTATGAGAGGTGGAGGAAAGAGCCTGGGGTAGAAGCCAGAAGATTCAGTTGTGAGACTGACTGTGACTTTAACAAATTTAAATAGTCTCCCAGTCCTTAGGTTTTGCCCTTATCTAATGGTGAGTAGAAAAGCTGAGCTGCTCATGTCAGTGGATGACTGTAAAGACCATATAAAATAACTTCTATGTGTGAAATCTTTCTGAAAGGTCAACACAAGTGATGTTAGTATTATTTATAGAGATAGGGTGTTGCTGTGTCGCCCAGGCTGGAGTGCAGTGGCATGATCACAACTCACTGCAGCCTCGAACACCTGGGCTCCAGACATCATTCCCCCTCAGCCTCTCTAATAGCTGGGACCACAGGTGCATGCTACCACACCTGGCAGATCAAAAAATTTTTTTTTGTAGATATGGGGTCTCACTATGGTGACCAGGCTGGTCTTGAACTCCTGGGTTCAAGTGATCCTCCTATCTCGACCTCCCAAAGTGTTGGGATTACAGGCGTGAGCCACCGTGCCCCATCTTATTTATGTTTTTGATGAATTTTTCTGGCATCATACGGTGGTTTATCTGTTTCCGATTACCTGCTTCAGAATGGCTTGACTTAGATGGCAGGAGCCCTATGTATAATTCTGACAGCATCTCCTCCATGTTGATGGTGATTATCAGTCTGTGCAGGGTCCTATACTATTTCTCCAGTCAAACTGGTCTATGCACTGGCTCTAAAACATACTGCAACTTCCCCATCATTACAGATTTGCTGTACCATTTCCTGTGCCTGGAATACAATTCTGCTTATCTTTCAAGGTTCAGTGCAAGTCCAGCCTCCGAAATTACAATATACAAACTGACTTGAATACTTGCAAATATCCTGATGGAGGCATTTCCTTGTCAATTATATCAAACAGTTCCACTGGTCTTGTCTGATGGCAGAAATCTTCTGAACCTATTAGAAAAGATGTGTAATACCAATCCAAGTGGATAGGAATGAGATATAATATGTCATTAAGCTGCGAATCTAAAGCGTGAACTGCAACTAAGAAACTGGGGTGTTTTCAACTGGACTTAAGAATGCATTTTACATACTGAGTTCGGGCCATTTCAACAAATCCATTTCAGGACCACCCTATTCCTCACAGGAAGGGCTAAGTCATTCACTTCCCATTTAGCGTCACCTCTTTATTCTCCACTGGCCTACCTTCTCTCCTTTGCCTTATTCTTTGAACTCTTATTTCTTTTGGAGTTCACTTAACCCATCAGGAATAGAGGTTAGAATAGTTCCTAGTTCTTTTTTATCTTTGTGTCCCGTCCTTTTTCAGATTCCTTCCTTTTTCTCTACTTCTCCCCTCTTCTCATTTTTCCCCTTTTTTTCTCTCCAAACCCCAATCAGCTCTCCTGTCTGTGAATCCCTGTGGTTTTTAAAGTTTATACATGCAACCTAATCCTGTATTTTAGTCTTCTCTAATGAGTACTCCTATGTCTCCCCAATGAGATAATATTCCACTCAAGGGCAGGGACCATATCTTCTTAGTTTACTTATGATTTTCAAATTTGTTGCTGAAAAACTTAACAAAACAATAAAGCTCAGTGAATGTGGTTCTTTTTCTAAGAAGATATACCAGGGGCATGATGTGGATGTGCTAGAGTAGCTAAAACCAGTGGGAATCTTACGAATAGTAAGGTGGGGCCATTGACACTAGTGTCTTGTTGACATCAGTAAAATATATTGAAAGTATTAATTAAGATAATGGCATCTCTGGATTCCTGTCTGATAACCAGTAAGTTTGTGCTGCAACAAGAGATGGTTGTGGTGTTTGACTACAGCATTTAGCATAGTTCCTGCCATACAAGACTACTATATATATATATATATATAAACATACTTTATATATTCATAAAATAGATGATTAAGGTCTATTTTAGAAACATAACAATTTGAACAATTTAAAAATGAGTAATTAATAACAGGCAGTGACTCTGATAAAGGAAGTAAAACAAAACTAAACTGAGGTGTATGAAAATACTTCCAGATGCCATTTTTACAACTGCAATGATTCATTCCTTAATTCAACGGCTGAAACATCTCCAGCATTTCCAGGAACTAGGAAGATATCATTTTAGGGTCAATGCAGAAGCAAGTGGTTTTGGTCATTTGCAAATTGGCTAGTATTTTTTTCAACATTCAATAGATTATTTGAATAATGTCATGCTGTTAAAATTGGATCAGATATACTTGGGAAAAAGTGCCCAACATTAGTAAGAAAAGTACAACAGAAAGAAACATTTTAGGTGCTAACTGTTGATCTGTGGTTTCTCAAAATTTCAAGTATAACAAGTGAAAATCAGAAGATTTCAGAGTAACCCTTCTTCTGTCCACTCTCCCTGGAAATGCCCCCAGTTTTATTACTCTGGAAAGGTGAGATCTTGCCCCAAGTCATGAAATAGTGCTGTGGTAGTAGCCTGCCTGCAGTTCTGATTTTACTTTGTTCAAGAGAACACAGGGAAAGGATTATGAAAACCAATATAGGTAAGCTTAGCAGAATCTACTCTGATGGATTTTGGCTCGGGGAGGGACAAAGCAGACCTATCAATCTATTACTACGGCTTCAATTTCCCTGGGTTAGAGATGCTTTCCAAAATGAGAAATCATTCCTGCCCACTAAGAGAAACTACCACTGTAGTCAGCTTCCTTTCCTGAGTAAATACAGGTAAAATGGGGCACCGGCCCTCCTTCCTTTTCCCCCAAACCCATTAGACTACTTCCCCCAAATGTAGTCTAATAAGCTTTTTGAAAATTGTGTTTCCCCCAAACACAGTCTAATAAGCTTTTTGAAAAATCAAGTGGAAGAGCTAGTAAATGAAACGGGAAGAAAAATAGAGCAAATAACACTGGGGCTTCCTCGCTAGGCTTTGATATTTGAGGCTTGAAGATAACCTCACATTTGAATTATTAAGCCTGTGATTCCTCAGGGGGAAACTTTAAATGGGCCAGAACTCACTCCCAAGGGAACAGTGACTTTCTCTGGTCAACGATAAAGCTGACTCATTATACGGAGGCTCTCTCAGGAAGTTCACTGTCAGCCATTTAGAAAACTCCACATATGGGCACATACTAGAGGTGCTGATGTGATGATCTCCACAGCTAATGGAAGAGCCTCAAAACCAATCTGTTCAGAAAATAATGGATTAATGCAGGGGTCCTTGATGACCCTGCTCCAAGGCCAAAACTGGTGTGTGTTCTCATATGTTGGTACCTGTGCCTTACAGGATGTTAAATATTTTGACCATCATTTTTATATGAGTGAAAGTCTTATTTAAAACAAAATAAAACAAAACAAATCACTTTTTGAAATGGAATAGTCAGGTATACATTTGTAAGTTGATTTCTGACACCCCCCCCTTTTTTTTTTTGAGATGGAGTCTCACTCTGTCACCCAGGCTGCAGTGCAGTGGTGTGATCTCAGCTCACTGCAACTTCCGCCTCCCAGGTTCAAGTGATTCTTCTGCCTCAGCCTCCCGAGTAGCTAGGATTACAGGCACATGCCACCACACCCGGCTAATTTTTGTATTTTTAGTAAAGATGGGATTTCACTGTGTTGGCCAGGCTGGTCTCGAACTCCTGACCTCAAGTAATCCGCCTGCCTCAGCCTCCCAAAGTGCTGATATTTCTAAATCCTACTTCTGACTTAAAATGTTTCACAATTAGGAAATATTTCAAGTGATTAGAAAAGTCAGAAAATAATACTACAGACCATCATGCATACACCACCAAAATTTAATAGATGTTATCATTTCCTTCATATATTTCTTTCTTTCTTTCTTTCTTTTTTCTTTTTGAGATGGAGTCTCACTCTGTCACCCAGGCTGGAGTGCAGTGGCATGATCTCGTTTCACTGCAAGCTCCACCTCCCGGGTTCAAGAGATTTTCCTGCCTCAGCCTCTTGAGTAGCTGGGATTACAGGCACCCACCACCACGTCTGGCTAATTATTTTTTAATTTTTATTTTTAGTAGAGACGGGGTTTCATCATGTTCCCCAGGCTGGTCTTGAACTCCTGACCTTGTGATCCGCCCACCTCGGCCTCCCAAAGTGCTGGGATTACAGACGTGAGCCACCGCACCCCACACATATCTCTTTGTTAAAAAGGAAATTATATGGATATAGCCAATCCCATCTCCTTATCCCTATCCTCTTTTTCCTTCTCCAGAGGTAACTACTGTCCTGAAGTTAGTGTGTATCATTCCCATGCATGTTTTTATACATTTTCTACATATGTATATGTCCATGAATAATATATAGTATTGTTTTTGTGCTTTAAAAATTTATGTAGGAGATGGATGACAGTGATGGCTAAACAATAATGTGAATGTATTTAATGCCTCAGAACTGTACATGTAATAAAATAGTAAATACTATGTTATGTATATTTTACCACATAAAAAATACGTAAATTATATTACACCTTACATATCCTTTTGCAATTTTCTCTTTTATCCATGCAACATTATATTTTTGACTATTAATGGTTTTACATGCAGATCTAGCTCATTCATTTTTACTGTTGTATAATGTTTCATCATTTGACCAACCCCCTGTTAATGGATTATTAGGTTGTTTCTATCTTTTATACTATAGTTAATATCATAGCACATGTCTTATGCACATGTGTACTTGTGACTGTCCATACACTTCAGTCAAGCACCCTCTAGCTCATCTCTCTGATGTTGCAATTTTTCCCCTTTAGTTGAACGATGAATTTTGCAAGTAAACAGAATTAAATTAGGGCTGTGTCTGTACAATAAATGAAGTCTGAAAGAAGAAAATTTGAATACAGTCAAACAATTTTGAAAACAAAATGTTTATTACAAATCTTGAAAATAATCTACTTAATAATAGTTACTAGCTTAAAAAAGTATTTTAATACTTATTCTCATTCTCATCATCATACTTTACTCGGTACTTAATCTGTGCCAGGCACTGTTTAACCCATCTTGTGTCATTTCATCCTCTCTAAACCCATAATGAAGGTAGGTACTATTTCCATTTTACAGATGAAAAAACAGTGGCTCAAATACGGATTCAAAATAAATTTGAACCCATTTTTATCTGTACTATTCCAAAGTCTCTGGTTTTAACTACTGTAAACACTTCCTAAGTTTTCCAAATTTCACAGGGCTCAAATTGGAGAGGCACATGGTATGATTTAAGGGTCACTATAAAGTCTTCCCACCTGCCTTAAATATATTATATCTTTATGACAGGAAGATTTTTCCAGCTGGACACAAACTCTAGAGATGTTAAGAAGATATATTGATAAATCTGACCATATGAAGTTAGAAAATTCCATAGGGTTAAAAAAAGAGAGAAAAATCACAAGCCTGGAAAAATATTTGGAACACATATGAAACACAAAGGGATGTTCTTCTTAATTTCCAGAACAGAAAGGACAACAGCTCAGTAGAAAAACTGGAAGAGGATATGAAAGTGAATTTACTAAAAAAGAAATACAAATGGTCACAACAGATATGAAATGAGACTCAAATTCATTGATAATTAAAGGAATGGAAATTAAAGTTACAAGCTACAAGACACCATTTCCTGCTGATCAGATGGGCATACATTAGGAGGTTTATATTGAGAGCTGCTGAGGGTATTGCAAACTGGCACTCTGATACACTATTAGTAAGATTGTAAATGTGTTCAATCTTTTGGGAGGACAATTTGGCAATATCTACTACTGCTAAAAATTAACCCTATCTATGTACTCACAAAAGCGCTCCAAAATATATGAACCAGGTTATTCATTGCAGCACTGTAATAATAAAAGATTAAAAACAAGCAAGAAGTATATGAAGAGGCAACTGGCTTAATATATTATGGTGTATCCATACGTTATAATATCGTGCAGCTCTTAAAAACAAAGAGGTAGATATGTACCTGCTTTTATGGAAAGATCTTCAAGACATATTATTAAATAAAAGAATCAGGGTGAGGAGTAATCTATATGGTATGGTTTCCTTTTACGTAAGGGAAAAATATATATACAGGTCCGGAAGGAATCTCAAAAGCCTGTTAAAATTGGTTATCTTTACAGGGAGAGACCTGGGTATGTGGGTTTGTGGCAAAGAAGCCTGAAATTTGTTTTGTATCTTTCTATATAGTTAGAACTATCAAACCATAGACATTTATTACTTTTACATTTTTATGTTTCAATGTCAATAGCACTTATCTAGATGGGGGAATTGTGGGCCTTTTAAATTTTTCTTCTTTCTGCTACTCTTTTAAAAAAATAATAAATGTAATCTAAAGATCTTTTACTACTGGCCTGCCAGGATTCCTTCAAGGTCTTCCATTTAGGTTTCTTCCATGACTTATGGTATTACCCCTTCAGCAGGTCTCCTGTAACATGCTCAGGTGGGAGTAACCCATTGTCAACCATCAGTACTATGACACTCCTTCTTGGAGAGCTGTCATCTATAAAAACAGAGAGCTGAGTCCTCAGAAATCGGGCCATCGGACAAGACAGGGTGTGCGTGTGAGAAAATAACATACATGTATATTAAGAAAAATACAAAAGTTGCATTTTATTTAATAACTAGACATCATCAACTCAAAAAATAATATCTGGTCTAATGTTGAATTATAATAAATGCTCAGAAAATTAAAGAGAAGAAAATAAAAGTCACTTATAATTTCTTATGCTCTTAGTAGCAATTATCATTGCTAACATTTACATATACTCCCTTTCAAACTTTCTCTCTCTATATATAAATATATAATATATAGTAATATATATTATACAACATATAATTTACATATTATCCTTATACCCTTACAGATGAGGCAGCATACAGTACATACAGCTTTGCGTCCTGAACTTTTCACTGAATGTTATTTTGTGAATATCTTCCTTATATCTGCAGGGGTGTACCAAGGTTTGGGGGAGCGGGTGGGAGTGGTTGGTTCTGGGTATAGAGAGTAAGGGGAAGTGCATTTTCTGTTGAAATCTTAAAAAACAATAATAAACCTGGTGAATAGTAGGTCTGTTTTAACAACATTCGCTGGAAATTCTAAATAACGTCAGTGATAAAATACTCCTACTACTGTCCCATCCCCCTTTAGTATGCCACTTATATCCACCCAGTTCTGATTAGGGAAGAGAGGAGACAAAAGGGTGGATTTCTATCTAGGAGACATAGGCTGAGGGCTGCTGCAAGGGGCTCAGTGTTAGCCAGGGAATCACTGAAAGATGGGATGAAGAGGAGACATTTCAAACATCCCCTATTTCTGCTTAGATCTGTCCAGCTTAGTTAACTTTTAAACATATGCTTGACGTTAAAACAAAACAAAACAAAACAAAAAAAAAAGCACCTGATTATGAGTCACTCCTGTTTTTTTTTTTTTTTCTTTTTTAAACAAAAAAACCCAGAAGCTGTCTTTATGTTGCATTTAATTTATGTCATTAATGATGCTCTTTGTAAGTGCCCTGAGTAGTGACATCTATAAGCCCTGGGCTGAAGTGGCCAAAAATGCAATCAATTGTTCAATTATAAAATAAAAAAATGAATGTCCTTACTCTATTTCCAGCTGTGTTTTA
The DNA here is from genome assembly GCF_049350105.2 of Macaca mulatta. NCBI lineage: Eukaryota > Metazoa > Chordata > Mammalia > Primates > Cercopithecidae > Macaca > Macaca mulatta. The sequence continues at coordinate 130,921,528 of NC_133426.1, forward strand.
GCCTGTGACAGTGTTAAATTCATGGATTTCCAAAGAAATCTTAGTTTGCTTCATGTTGTTTGAATTTTACACTGTACAACTACTAATTTATCCAGTATTTCTGGAGGATCAATGAAGCTAAAATGATCTTTTATGACTCCGCTGGTGTGGAGTGAATATTCTGCATTCCCTGGGAAGTCAACACACTGTAGACTTCAGATTTCTTCAAAAATCAGCAAAGCATGCTAGACTCACCAGGAAATGACTTCCCAATTTCTTTAATTTTATAGTCAGCTCCATGCATTTGGTAATTGTGAAATTACTGGACCATCTTGTATTGATGGTGGAGAAATATGGAGCCATGATCAAAGTTCAACTCTAATACAGCTTTATGTTTTAGAATCTTAAAAACAAACATTTTGTATGGAAAGAAATGTCCTAATTAACTTCTGAAGAATTTGTACATTAAAACATCTTACCCTGCTGGAGAAGACTGATAAAGCAAACGTACTACCTTCTGCTGAAGAGAAATTGTATTTAGAAGGAACTTGCTATTCTCATAAAACTTTTAATAGGAAGAAGTGAATCAAATTCCTTAATTACCATTTTATGGTTGGTAAAAGGGCAAATTACATGCCATCCATTTCTAAACTTCTAAATGTCTCTGGTGCTTTTAATTAAAGCTGCCATCTAGAAACTACTAAAGCAATTTTACACAATTAGTTATTTATAGGTTACCATAATACACCACTCAAAATATGATTTAAGTGATTTGCAGCCTGTTAGTGTATGATCTCTGTCACTTTTTTGGCAGGGGTGAGGAGGACTCTTCTTTTTCATCAGCTGAGGCAGATAAGAAAGGTGTGACATTGGGGAGCTGTGGTAGGGAAGCAGTTATTTTGGCTAGCGATCTTAAATAAAAAGAGGAACCACAATTCCAAGTTGTCAGTCTTTGCATGTAGGCGTCCAAGTTTCATTCTAGACAATACTGCAGAGGTGAAGTATATCAGTGCTATTCCTCTACCTCTTCCCACTTTGCAGCTATTCTGCCACATACCTAGCACCACACTTCTCCACGCATGCTACCTTCAGTGGTTCCCATCTAGGCTTGTCTTCCTCAGGTGATCTTGTCAATCCAAACATATCCATCTTCTGCTCCATTCCTTCCAGGCTCCCATAAAGTGTTTTAATGAAGAATTAATATGCTGCTCTCATAGACAATTCCCTGTACTATATACTAAGTTCACATCTGAAGAAAATCCTTATGGAATAAATACAATTGTGAAATAGTAGGCTGCTAAGGGAATTACTTTAGTTAGATGGACCTTGTGGGGCTCCCCAAAATACAACATGTACAAGGAACCAACACTAGAATTGCTGCATCTCAAGGTGAGGAGGGGTTGGCTAGTCAAATCACATACAACATGTGAATTCCATCCTACCTTGACTCTTGCTTCTTCTGTGGCACCCATCCTACCTAGAAATTATCAAGTCTCAGATAGACCTACAAGGACATAATGTTTCCTTCCTTCCAAAGTAACTTATTCCATATGTGGGTCACTATTATAATTATTATTACTATAGCAACAAAACAGCAAGACTGATCATAACAGTAGGTAATACTGTTATGTAATACAGTAACATACTTTATGCTGGGTGTCACACTAGGCAATTTACATACATTATCCAACAACTCCGTTGTGTAGGCACTATTACTGGTCTTCCAACTTTACAGATGAGGAATCTGAAGCTCAGGGAAGTTAGGTGACTTGCCTAAGGTCACATATTTAATTAGCATTGGATCTGAGATTTGCATCCATTTCTGTTTGACTCCAAAACCTGAAAAATTATCTACCATGGTATCTGGCCTCTAAAATATTACCTCTGTGTTTACTAGAATCTGATGCATACATGAAAATTAAGACAAATGCGGAAGAAAAAGTCATTTAATAATGCATCCGTGGCTTTATAAAATTTGAATAAACTTAATATAGATCTTCTCAACCATGGATGATACCTAGACTAGACAGGCAATGAGCCAAGGCTAGATGTAAGTGCCTTCCTTTTGTCTGACTTCTCTCACAAACAGCTTATGGCTTTGGGATTGCAACAGAACAGGCTGGAAGGTCCTCAAGTTCCAATTGCTGACATAATCTAAGGCCAAAATCTTTTGACTACCCTAAGCAGATGCATTAGATGAATTGTGCATTAAAACCAGGTTAAGCTCTAATTCTGGATGCATAATAGGCACTAAACTCTTCTGTTAAGGTTACAGTAAGCTGAGAGACCAGTAACAGCATTAGAGACAGAAAGCCCCCTAAATGAAAACAGCACAAGAACATTGAGGGATAAAGAACAAATATTTTGCCTGAATTTTAAGGCTTTATCAAACATATTTTTTTCAAGATGTTTCTGATTCTCAAACAAGGTTGTTGGAGTAAAGTTCTCATAAGAAATGTCTTGAAACTAGGCTAGGAATTTGGCCGTGGGTGGTAGAATAATGTCTTACCCAGAAGAAAGACTTCAGTAAGTACCTCTCCCAAACCTTTCACACTTACACCCTCATTTTCAGCAGAACAGATCCACTTCTCTGAGAACACTGAGACTATCAGGATGAAGAATCATCACTCTTCTAGCTTCTCCTACCTACAAACTTATCCTCATCCCTATACCCTACACATAACTGCTTCAGTCTCCCTTCCTATTCTAGGCCTACTTCCTTCCAGTTTCCTGCATGCTTTGATTTATTCCCTGTCTTCTTTATCTTTCCATTGACTGATAAACATTGCCACATCTCCCCTTATGGAAAAAGGCTTCCTGAGCTCATTGGCCTCCCACAATTTATCACTCCCCATCTCTCACATTCAAGCTTCTCAGAAGAGTGATCTTTACCAGTGATATTTATTTTCTCATCTTTCATGGGCTCATCAAATGACAAAAATCTGGCTTCCACCTCTACCACCATCCAAACCACCAATGGCAGGGTCACCAATGAACTCCTCATTGCCTAATGCAATAGCTACGAATGTGTGACATTCAATGCTGTTTTTCACACCTCCTTGAAATTAACTACTCTCTGGCTTCTTGGACAGTGCGCTCTTTTGGTCCACCACCATTTTTTCTGAAGGTTTCTGCTCTGTTTCCTTCATTAGATCCCCTTCCATTGCCAATCTTATACAGATGAGTAAGTACTCCCTGTCATTTCTTTGCCCCAGTTTTGCTCCAGTGCATTTATTACTCTGTCACCAACATTATCAAAAATGCATGCATAAGGTGGACATCTCTCCTGCTTCAAATCCTTTCCCTATAGGATAAAATTCAAACTTCCTTTTATTGCTTCTGCCCCCCTTTCCTATTACTCTCCAATATTCTTACTCTAAGAATATGGAATTATTTGCAGTTTCTTAAATATACCATTCTTTTCATCCATGCTATGGCTTACCCGTAATTTTGTTGAGGGCTGTCCCTAGTGTCGATCCAAATGACTTTGTTACCAAGATGGATCATATGCTAAAGGAATTTAGGAAAAACCATACCACTTCCATTGAACAGGAGAACCAAAAGAACATTCTATGCCTGTTTCTTTACTACACTCTCTCCCGCATAGACACCAGTGACATCAACAAAAAGTCACCGATTATAATCTTAGCATCTTTCCATTAACCCCAAATATAACTTTTCACAATAGCATGCAGATGACAGGAGAATGAGTAGGGCTTCAGGATGTGCTTCAACTAGATCTGGATAGGGACAAAAACAGATTGTTTGTGTCTAGACTTTATTATTCCCAGATTTCTTAATTTACAAAAAGTTAAGATGAATCCTGTAAGGTTAGTGTCATGTATACCCTAAAAACACTTTTGGAAGCCGTCAAGATTTAAGGATCACTTCCTTCCTATGGAACAGCTCAGAGACTGTTTGCACTTGTCTGGATATTGCCTAAGTTCTGCTCCTGCTGAGTTCTGAGGTCAGTTTGCCTGAAGATGTACATGAAAATAGAGATATAACCCTTGGTAAGGTCCAAGAGAACCTAATTAAGTCATTGATTAATTTCATTCTGTCCAGTCACTCCTTCACCCTCTGTATCTACTTAAAAAAATAAATGCATCCAGCTTGTCACAAATTTTATTTTATATCCCCACCTAGTACCATTTCACATTCTGCTTAAGTACTTGGTCATCTATTACATGACTCATTAGTTTGGGTTCTCTGTAGAATTAAAGAAAGTTGCAGTAAAAATAATAAATGGAACCTAAGTTTCAACTACATCATCCATGCATGTTTTAAAAGCATCTTTCAAAGTCAATTCAAACTCATATACAATGCCAGGGATTAGTACTCTGTCAACCTCTTTTCTAAACTTTTTTTCTTTGTCCCATTACGTTGAAGTATTGATGAGTAAAATGGCAAATGTTTCTCTTTACTGGGATTCAGATCAAAGTGCATAAAACTGGATCAGATAAAGACTTCCTCCCAGGAGAAGTACCCAGGGGCTATCATATGAAATTCTATTTGGCGACGCTTCCATTTCCATTTTTCCTTCAAACAAAATTTGTAGTTACTACTGTAGTCAAGAAATTTAATAAAATGAAGGTTTCCTGCCTGTGTCCCTTAAGGAAAATTTGGTGAAGTTTCTAATTACAGAATCTTCCAAAGAGAAGTGACAAGGTTTCCTGGAGATTTATTTGAATAATTACATTTACAGAGTATGTAAATGCTATCTATGTAGTGCACTATGGGTACACTACTAGGTCAGACAAATCTGAGAAATTGTTTTAATAGGAAAAGGAAACTAGACTAAAAGTTATTTATCTTATAAATAAAAATATTTTGTTCCCATTGAATACATGTCCTCAGATTGAAAAGCATTTTTTTCCTAATATTTCCAATCTTCCCAGAGATCACGGATTTTAGCAGAAAGGCAGACAGTGTGGTATGGTGAAGTAAAGCGTGGCCGAGGTGGGCGGATCACGAGGTCAGGAGTTCGAGACCAGCCTGAGCAACACAGTGAAACCCTGTCTCTACTAAAAATACAAAAATTAGCCAGGCGTGGTGGCCCCTTCCTGTAATCTCAGCTACTCAGGAGGCTGAGGCAGGAGAATCGCTTGAACCTGGGAGGCAGAGGTTGCAGTGAGCCGAGATCGTGCCACTACATGCCAGCCTGGGTGACAGCGAGACTTTGACTCAAAAAAAAAAAAAACAAAAAAAAGGCATCATGGGTTTTTCGGAGTCAGGCAGACCTGGTTTGAATTCCAGTGTTGTTATCTGTAAACTGTGTGATACTGGGTAAATTTCTTTTTTAAAAAATAACTTTTACTTTAGGTTTAGTGGTACATGTGCAGGTATGTCCGGGTGAATTTCTTAACCTGTCTGATTTTCTATTTCCTCTTCTGTACAATGGGAATAATACTATTTACATCATGCATTGTTGTGAAGATCAGAGAAACTGTGTGTAAAATATCTAGCACAGCATATGGCACACAGTAGGCACTGAGCAAGTTATAGTTACAGTTATTTTAATACATTAGAGCTGAAAGGCAGATCATCCTGAGCCCTTCAGTTTACAACTGAGGAATTTCAGGACCCAGTGTTTAAATGCCCAATGTCATAAAATTAGTCATTGGCACCATTCAGCCTGTCTATCTTAGTGTTCAGCTAAATGAAACCACAGTGAGGTACAGTGACTTGCACAGAGTCATTGAAAGAAAACATGGGCATTACATGTATTGAAAACGAAAGTCCAGGCTCCCTCACCTGGTATTTACCAAAACTTGCTGCCATTGCTAAACAAAACAAAACAAAACAAAACAAAAAAACACAAACAAACAAACCAAAAACAAAACAAAAACCAAACCAAAACAAAAAAATCCCATGGCTTCTGACCTATTACCTTTTGCTGACTGGTTTTTAACCCCACTGGATAATTTACTCCGAATTTAGAATGAATGATCTCAAAAGCAAATTTTATTTCATCCTATTTTTAGAATAGATTTAGAGAGTAAATTAGCTGTCGTACAGATTAACATTTATTTGCGTTACCTTGTATAATTAAGGACATGTTGGGGAGCCTTCCTATAATTGCAATATGTTGCTTGTTAAAGTCTTAGAGCAAGCTCTCTTCTCTAACCTAGAAATGGTGCTCCCTAGATGTACATTTCCATTTTCTACTGATCTACAGCTTTTTTTTTATTAGCTTCTAGGTGGAGGGAAAAATCAAACCTCTCCTTAAAGAAATCCATTAAACGTTTGCTGTCTACTAAGTGGAAGGAAGAGGGAGCTGATGTACAGGGTCATTTTAAAGCAAAAAACAAACAATTTGGGCCTTCTTGAAAGACAAAGAATCTGTAGGAGAACCTCAAAGATGAAATGAGCAATTAGCAATACTTTCCTCTCATTTTGTACACTGTAATAACTTTTTGCATGATTTTTCCTTTTATGGAAGTCTATGAAATCGCCCTGCAGCATTTCATTTAAAGAGAATCTGACTTCTAATTCACTGACAAAGGTGAGTGCTGACTATATTCAGCATGGAGATACATGCCATAGCTAGGCACCTAAGTGTTCTGACCAGCATTTTCAGAGCAACTGATGGCTGGACATAGGTTCTACCATCTGAGTTATTATAAAGATCACTAACAGGGTCTTCAAACATTGTTAGCATGGTTGAAGGAGGTGTGGTGGCTACCTAGTGTGAACCACACATCCCACTCCTTTAAGCATTCTAATTCACTCACTGGATCAAAGCAGATGTTGACAACACCAGCTTCAGGAACGTTATGTGTAAGCTGTCCCGGATGGATTAGACATTTAGCTGTCTGAAGTCTGGGCTAGATGTTCTCAGGGCTCCTTATTGCTTTGGAATGAATGAAGTGTACCAGATTATGGCAAAGGAAGCTCTTGGATAGAAACATGAGTAAATCAAGCCAAAGGAAAATGCAGTAGTGGCTATGACAAGAAGAAAAACTTAGTTTAATATTAGCTTTAATAGATACATAAATTTCAGCACTCTCATTACTGATGCTTCAAGAATTCATGTAAATCCTGTTCATCAGCACTTTATTATTGCTGCTTTCCAAGAAAAAAAAAAAAGCTGAAGTGAACCAATTATTTGCTTTATTTGGAAAAGCTGAAATACTCATTCTCTACGTGGCAGGTTGAATGTGGTAGTTGAGGTGAGTGGTTTTCAAACTAGCAGCAACTCAGGAGGATGTCAATTTAAGGCACAATACAAACTTGATTCCTCTATACTTTTTATGCAGAAATCTTTATAATACCCTCAAGAATTTTAAACCTGTGTAAAAGGTGAGACTCAGCCTAACGTATTTTCTTGAAAGATGAGCTGATCATATGTTGCACCCGAGTTATTTATTCATTCATTAAATATATATTGTGGACCCACTATGTATAAGGAAAGAGCTGGCACAGAGAAATAAAGAAAAAATTTACCATAATACTTGGGGGGGTGGGGGGCTGGTGTTCCCTTAGGGAAAATAAATCACTCCCTGTAAACACCATTGAAATTCCTTTTAGGAATTCCTGGCGTAGATAAGAGTTACTTAATTGGTCAATTACACAATAAGTATGTGTAGTGGGTCCCACACTATGCTAGAAGTTGGTGGGGAAGTGGGGAAGATTCCAAAATATTAGATGTGGTTTCCCATCTCAAGCAACTTATTTCAGTAGAAAAAATCTCCCATTCATGAAAGCACTGGAAGCAAAAGAAGGCAAAATAAAATCAAGTGCTAATTGTGTAGTGTAGACACTGTTAAATAAATTCAGATTTAATGGTATGGGGTTAGCCAGAAGGGCTTTATAAAAGACAAAGGCCTTGAAGAAAGTGAAGGCTTTAAACTGTGATACAAGTAGGAATTCAATCCCAATATAGCAAATGTCAAATGGTTAAAGAGTAACCTCTTAAAATTTAAAGTAATAAGCGACCATCTAATAAATTAAACACACTGATCTCACTACATTTATTGGCATGGAAAGACGTTCATAATACATTGTGTGTAAAACAGGTTACAGAACAGCATTGTATAATATGATTCTACTCTTAGAGAATTAAAATATCTGATATGCATTGAAAAAGTCTAGAAGGATAAATACTAAAATGTTAACAGTGGTTTTCTATATAAGCCTACAGTGGTAGACTTATGGGTGATTTTAATTAAATTTTTTTGTTCTCCCTTTTCTAATTTTTCTGCAACAAATGTTTGTATTATTTGTATAATAACTAAGAAAACACTGGCTTTGTAAGCCAAGTAAAATGAATAATTTCTAAAAATCACTAACATAAATGCACGCATGTATGCATGCGTGCAGACACACACACACACACACACACACACACACACACACACACACATCTTGGAGACGGAACTGAGAAGAGCAGTTAAATAACTAAGATGGCAGGGTCAATGATATATGATGACAGACTTAAAAGTTGACTATCCTTCAACTTTGTGGCCTAAGATTGGCATATGATTCAATCCAGAAAATCCAGAGGTTAATTGGGAGACACAGATTTGCTCACTAGATTCTAGGCAATTAAATTGAAGGTTGGTCCTTGAAGACTGAGAAGTAAATTTAGGACAAATAAAAATAAGGCCAAACTCCCACAGAAGGCAACAGAAAAAAATTGAAATTTGTTATTCTAGAGGCAATATCAACTGAAAATATAAGTAATTTCCAGAATGATTCAGATAAATTAATGGAAGAAAAGTTCATTGAAGATTCATAATTTTGTTAAGCAAAAGTCAGGAACGTTTAGGGTCTGTGAGATATTCAACATACTTAACAGTGGTGGAAGATAGGCACAGACCTTATCCCAAGCAATGCAGGCTGAAGAGTCAAAGCAGGGGCCTGCAGGTTCTCTGCTGGGTCAGGTTAACCCTTTAGTTGCTGGACTGTAGGGAGTTTCCAGGAGGTAACTCTGGGGCAGGTTGGGGTGCCAGGGAGGCACTCTGAGGGTTCTGGCTAATATTTATCAACTAGAAAAGGAAGCATTTCATTCTTTTAATAACAGTTATAACCATACTAATGTATATTGGCTAAAAATGCATTATGTGGCTTGGATGTGTCTACTGGGACAGACTTCAGTATTTTGACTCTCAGAGGCAAAATATTGAGATTAGTGGATGGGCTAAAGTGTGGCAATAGTCTCAGGATTTTATAAAGTCAAATAAAATCTTTAGATGACACAAGGGTGTGTGTGTGTGTGTGTGTATATATATATATATATATATATATATATATATATATATATTTTTTTTTTTTTTTTTTTTTTTTTTTTACCTCGAGGGCTATTCAGTGAAGCTTCCGATGCTCTCCCACCATCTCCACAATGACTCTGGTCAAAGGGAAGGCACTGATCACCAGTTCCTGCCACCACTTCAAAATTCTTGGACAGATCTTTCGTCTCCACAAGAGATTTCAACTTGTAGACTTTGCGAGTATTGGTGTCTGATAGATAGAGTGACTCAGACACAGGGTCCATAGCCAGATAGTATTTGTGAGCAGGACTTGTGCTAAGGAAGAGAAAAGTAAAGTTATTCAAGGCAATTTTTCAACATGAACCCCCTGGGCTCAGCCTTTTGTCACAAATGGAAAAATCTTTTGATAGATGAGTGAATTCATTTATCTTCCTTCTTAAGTATCAAGGGGAGGGATACTTCTCTGTTTTTCTAATAGTGGATCTAAGTATGAAACAAATCTAATGTGTACTGCTAACCTATAATGATGCTGACATTCCAATACCATCCATTTGGGGGTAGAAAGAAAGAGAATACAGGAAATCTCAGGAAATAATTTTTCTCTTATTATCCATACTGTTATCCAATTACCTACTAGATGACTTCTGGGTGCCTCAGTCACCTTAAACTCAACATATCCAAAACAGAAGTTACTTTCTTTTCCTGCTTTCCCCATCCTTCATAAACCGACTTCCTCTCTCTTGGGCTTCCTGCCTCACTTGGGGACAATACATCCTCCCAGGCCCCAGTTGTCAATTGAAAGGCATGTCCAAAGCTCAAGGAATGTCACTAAGGGAGGATCATGTTGGAGATATACTGCCAAACTTCTTTGCAAGCTTCCCTTTTTCAATTGACTACCACACTTTTCTAATCTGTTTTTTGTTCTTTCAGGACATAATGGAACTGGTTATATTTAACCTTTTTAAAGTTATAATGGCAATCATATGATTGTGTAATCACATAGTTATACCTCCTAAAAGTGACGCTAAAGTTACTTTGTTTGGATTTTGGCATTCTTAAAACTTTTCTATTACATATTCACATGGAATCTCAAGTTATTTTTATCTGTATAGATGGCTGAGTTTATTATTTTGATTCTTCCTAATTTCAGTTTTTCAATGACTACAATAACCTTAGTTTTGGAGACATTTTACTTGAACCTAAGGTTCGTGTAATATTGACATCATCCAAATCCCAAATGTGGAAGTCATCCCTAATCCCTCTTTTGCTCTCCACATGCAATTGTATCTGTAAACTAACTTTCAGAAACATGCTCATCTTCCATCCCTATGCCATTACATTAGTCCTATCTTTCATCATCTCTGGCCTGGAATATTTTCTATAGATCGACATGTAGGATGTGTTTTTGAAATCTTAAATCATTTTTTTTCCATGCTGCCTGCAGAGTTATTCTGATCATTTGGCTCCCATCTTTAAAAACTTTTTAATGTTTCTTGGTGTGTTAGCCAAGCCTTTCCTCTCTTAGTTCATTCTCACATGCCTTTTGAAGCTTTATTTGGGCATCATGTCCTGAAGGAAACCTTCCCAGTCTTCCCTTCTCCAGTCTGGGTTATTTGCATTATCTTACCTCTATTCTGGGGATTACATATCATATTAAATTATTTGTTTACGTGTTGTTTGCATCTCCCTCTCCTGCCCTGCCTGTTGCAATAAAGCTTGGTGGAGAGCAATCTTGTCTTGTTTATCTCTGATATGCTCATTGCCCATACCTCTGCCTAGCACCCAGTTGTCAAAGCCAGAAACCAGAAGCCATTCTTTTCTACCTCCTTCTTTCCACCATTTCCCACATCCAGTGAAAGGTGGTTTTTAAATTCTACTTTCTAAATTCTTCTCCAGTCTGCTCACTTCTTTTTATCTCTGCCGTTATTACTCTAAGGCCTCATTATCTCTCATCTGAACTACTTCCTTGGTACCATTGCAGTATTGTGTATTTGTTTACTAATTAATTAAAAATCATTTACTAAGTGCATACAATGTATCCAAGAACTGTGCTATGTTCTAGAGACCTACTTGTGTGCAAGATACACACGGTTTCTTTCTTTATGAAACTCACAGTCTAGTGGGAGAGACAGATAAGTAGACAGGATATGACTACCATGAGTCCAAGTGTTATAACAGGAGAAACAGAGGGAAAGAAATTAGTAAAGAGGAGGGACTTGTGTCTTAGCAGCACCTATCATATGGTATTAGCATTAGTTTTAAAACTTATTAAATGAAGTCCATATTTATTAGATTTCCTTAGTTTTTACCTAATGTTTTTCTGTTGCAGGATCCCATCCACGATAACAAATTATATTTAGTCGTCATGTCTTCTTAGGCTCTTCTGTGCTGTGACAGTTTCTCAGACTTTTCTTGCTTTTGATGACCTTAACGGTTTTGAGGAGTACTGGTCAGGTATTTTGTAGAATACCCTTGACTGAAACGTGTCTGATTGTTTTTTCTTATAGTTAGACAGGGATGATAGGCTTTTGGGAGGACGATCACAGAGGTAATAAAGTGCCATCCTGCTCAAATTATATCAAGGGTACATACTACCAACATGATGTACACTAATGGGTTTGACCTTGATCTCCTGGCTGAAATAATGTTTGTCAGATTTCTTCACTGTAAAGATACTCTTTCTCCCTTACTTTCCACACTTTACTCTTTGGAAGGAAGTAACTATGTGTAGCCAACACTTACGGAGTAGAGAGTTATGCTCCACCTTCTTGAGAGTGGAGTATCTACATAAATTGTTTGGAACTCTTCTAAATGGGAGCTTTATCTCGTCTCCATGTATTATTAATTCAACCATTTATTTATGTCAGTATGGACTAAGGGATATTTATTTTATACTTTGCATTAAATCCAATGCTACTTTATTTTGTTGCTCAAGTTATTCCAGCTTTAGCCATTGGGAGCTCTTTTTGTTGACTCATGTGTCCCTTTGCCATATCCCCATCAATGAGGGATTTTTTTTTAGCCCTTCCTTACTTTCTGGCACTATAAGATGCTCTGGGCTCATCTGCTATACCCCCTGCCCCAATCCTAGAATCAGCCATTTCTCCAAAGACCCCCCCCCGGTTCCCTTTATTGGAGAATGGTATTAGAAACCAAGATCTTGGTGCTGGGTGTAAGCACTGTTTTTTTTTTCCCTAACATATCTTTCTCTCCAACTACACTGTGAGTTCTTTGCAGGCAGGAACCATATTCATCTCTCTATTCTCAGTGCCAACAGAGGGCCTGACAGGATTGGTGCTTAGTAAATGCTAAACTAAACTGAACTGCAGGATATAAAACTAAGACATAAAAGAGTTCAGGCCTTGCTACTTAGGCAAAATGGAGGGGATAGGGTAGTCAGAACAATCAAGATATCTTTAAGGACCGGAATGTTATTAATTGTATTTGTAATTATATTTGCCCTCCAAGCATATTTATGTATGTTAATAATAATCAGGCTGGCAAATACTAATTTGAGACTGTTTATAGTTTTAATTGGAAAAAAATACGTTCAATTGGAATATTTCATTTTTTCCTACTTACCTTCATCAAGTAAGAGAATCCAGTAGATTCCAGGGACACTTCCAACCCTGGAACCACGATAACGGGTGCTGTAAATAAACTATGAAGGGCCCCAACAAACCCTAGAATTGATTTGGCAGCCATACCAGACAAGGCATCTCTGTGGGAAAAACTGCTTCAATAGGGGTTTGAGTAAAAGTCTTTACATATATAGTTAAATTTTTGCCTTCAGAATAAAATTTTTCCAATGCGCTCAGATCTTTCTAGAAAAAAGAAGGGGTCACAACCCTTCTCTGAAACAACTACAATACTTTGATAGCCAGTTTGTGGAGTTTCAATTCAGCCAGATTAATCATGCTTTGTTTAGGAAGAATCCATAGGCTATTTCTCCAAGAGAAATGCATTTGCACAAAAGCACTTTGGAATGCAGTACATTCATTCATTATTGAATACCCCCAATGTGCCTGTGAGGAAAGTTAAAATTAGCAATCTCCTCAAATCTCAGCCGGGGAAACCCAGACACATAGGGAGCTTGTCCGGGGTCACTAACAAGTTTGGGCCTGGACCAAGATTAGACTAGATTATATGTGATTTTGTGTGCAAAATACCATCAGAATACTCTTGCTCTGAAGGCAGCAAAACAAATCAGTGTTCCTGCCTTCTAATGAGCAACATGTCCTATTTTGCTCAGCCAGACTGTTCTTAAACTTTGTGTACTAGCCTTTAGAAAATAGAATAGCCCAACATACCGAAGTCAAATCTAATCAATGTTATTTTCTTGATAGCCAGCAGTCAGGAAGGTCCCTCCTATCAATATGTAACTTGCTGTTTTATGCCATTTCTCAAGTGTACTTTAGTTCTTTTTAGGTTGATTTCTTTCTACTTTCTGAAAACAAGCCATACCTGAGAAAGAAAAAACCACTGGACTATATTCCAATTTGCTTTAATCCCTTGTGTCTCAATGCAAATTGCAATTTGAGATATGTGAAGTTTCTTTTACAACTTGGGTGTTAGGCTTACTATCACCTTTTGGTTAGTTTTACATTCAAGCAATGCCCTTCAACTTAGCAAAGATCACTTCATTCATGCTAGTTAAAATCACATAGATTGTTAAATGGGCAATTAATGTTTATAATTAATACTGTGCAACACTTTACCAGTAAGCAATTTGACAACCAACTTAATTTGCTTAAGGAATCAGTTATGTCAAAGTAGCAAGGCTGATCTTCTGTACTGGCATTTAGGAAGTGGCATTGCCCAAATGAAATCCAGATTAGAAACCCCATCAGTGCCATTTTGATGACAATTGGCATTCAGAAGTGAACAAATTCAATTTTCTCCTTTGCAATTTCAGGTAATTTAGAACAGTTCTGACAAGTGTAATGCATAAACACATTGAATAGAAATATTCATTCTGATTAATTTCAGAGCTATGTGCCATTGTCTGTAAATGGTCATTTTAAGCTTTTCCTATTACTTCTTTTTGGTGGAAAAAAATAGAAACAGTGAGGTCAAATAAAAGAAAAAAATCATATTAAAGAAGGTCATCATGATCACTGTCTCTTAATACACTTGACAACTATATTTCTGGATCTAGGGAGATTGCTGTATTACCTCTCTCTCTACCTGCAATTTGAAAACATCAAATCTATTTGAACTTGTCAACTCATTTGTGTTATCACCTTAGGGAAACATAATGAGACTTAAGGCCTTGCTTTCCCATGAAGTACTGAACTGTCAGCTTTCACTTATTAATTGTTTTCTTTTCAGTATATTTTGATCCTCCAGCAAATCCTACATAGTGGACCCCTCTTCTTTTGGAAGACACTTACCTGAGTTACAACTTCCAAATTTATGTTCACACTATTCTTTAACCTTATTTAGGAAGAAAAATTTCCCTATTAACACATTATTAAGAGGTAGTCTCATAGGCAAGAGGGGACATTAGGTAGCTGCTGATGTGATTTGCTTACCTATGTCTGGTATCTCTGTTTCTAGGGTGCACAAGGTATCCACGAGTGGCAAGCAAAAGCAAACAGAGAGTCATCAGTATCATTGAACAAGCCAAACCTAACCAGACACACCAATTCCTAACTCAGATTGTGGCATTTAGAGAGACTTTATGGGGATCATTTAGTCAGGCGTACAGGCCAAAGTTGATCCAATCCCTCCAGGCTTTGCCTCCTAAGATGGTGTCAAGGCGATTGCATATTTTGCTTGGTGGATGTGCAAAGTTCTAAGGCAGATTTTTCAAAAGGTTCTCTCTGGGCCATCTGCATCAGAATCACTTGGATTCTTGCACTTGTGCACTTCCTAGGGTTCTCCCTAGCCCTATTGAATCAGAATCTTGGGTGGAGGTGGGGCCTGGAAATTTTATTTTTAACAAAGTTGGCTGGCAATTCTGATGCAAAATAAAATTTAGGAACCATTGAGCTAAGGGTTGAAGAAGCAGCCACGGCAGAGGGACTAACCATTTTAGGCTTTGGTTTGATAGCCATAAGCACTCTATCAAAGTGTAAAATCACTGTTTTATTATCAAGTTGTGTGTACAGACAGACATCCCAACACTAACCCTAAGCCACTTATCTGATCTCAGAGATAAGATAGGAACATCTGTTGTGCAAATTCCTTAGCAATACTAAAAAGCTCCTTAACAAGTTGAAACTGTAAGAGTTTTCTTTTAGACCATGACAGAATATCCCTGACATCAAAACTGCTGATCAAAACAACTTCAATAAAACACATTGTACATCAACTATTAGGGCTTTGTGTCTTCCAGCCATCCATGCTCTAAGGGGAAACTGGGGTAGGCGATAGAGGATTGTTGGGCCAGAAGAAGGAGAATACTTTGGTGGCTCCTGATCTATAAGCCTCTTGGCACAGGGTATTGCCTAGGGTATTTCATGATGGGACCCAGTATGAGGTTTCTCACACAGGGAGTGTGGTCTGTGTATAGGCCTGACTTTGGGACAAGTCTGCCCAGAATTAAAAAGCTATTATCATCTGTGAAATACGGTCATTTTAATTTTTAAAATCCTTTTAAATCTGGCCCTATGTCATTTTTAAAACATAAAGATAACCTTTTTTTTAAAAATCTAAACTAGGAAATGGTCTTATTCTTTGGAATCTCAGGGAAGAAGAAAATATACAAAATTTTTCATCTGAAACTATCTGCTACAACAGATTCAACTCTTTTTAAAAAGAACCTCTCTGAGATTTTACTAGTTGGGCCACAGGTCAAGGTTCACTGACTTTTCTGTTTCCTTTGCTCATCTCAAACGGGTAGGTATCCTGTAGGTTGAAACAAAGGTGAACTGATAAGGATGAGGAGCTCTGATTAGAAACCTGGCCGCAGGCATTTGTGCCTCTTTCAATTTGTTTGTCTCTAGACACTTTCATTTGCAACTCTTTCAATTTCTTTGGCTCTAGACACTTGCCTGTTTTTGTGGCCTCTAAATTATACAATGAGTGTGCTTGAGGCTAGCTGTAATTATTGTGACATAGGTGATCCTCCTGAAGGAAGTTTAGTTGTGAAAGTACTAGAAAGATCTCATTAAAACATGGTTTAATCTGAAACAGATTCTCATGGTACAGAACCATTTGTGTGGCTACAAAGGGTTTTGAAATTCTTACATGATGGCAAGGAGTGAGGGGGGATGGTTTGACTTTCTTGCAGCTGCTTCTGATTCTGCCAATAATGTCACTGTGAATTTGGAAAGATGTCCCATATTATGCAGAGCAGCTTCTCTCATTAACATCTCAGAGGGAGGAAGTGAAAATGACGGAATTTATTTCCAGTGTGTGACCTTGTTCTGTCTCAGAATTACTTTTCGTTAAGGATTTAGGACTGAGCCACCACCAAAGTCAGTCTGCTATCTAGCTACCAACTGACTACATGCTGAGGTGTCAGTGTGTGAGCTCTTCACAAGGGCCTGGGCCCATCCGTGGGCACCACCACCTGGCAATGGACCAACTTCAAGCTTGCCACGAGTTAGGAAGAGAAAGAAATGGAATTTCAAATCTTTTTAGAGCAAGACATGCTTCCAATGTTAGAGTCTTTAAGTTGACCTTTGATTTTCTCAAGATCCAGGTGATGAAAGGGTCATGTACTCTTCTTTTTTAATTTAAAAGAAAATTATTGATATGATTTGTATACCATAAAATTTACCCTTCTAAAATGTGCAATTCAGTGGTTTCCAGTACATTTAGAGAGTTGTGTAGCCTTTATCATTATTCAATTCCAGAACATTTTCATCACGCTATGAAGAAACTCCATACCTATTTGTGGTCACTTCCCATTTTCCCCCTCCCTCAGCCCCAGGCAACCACAAGAATGCCCTATTCTAGATATTTTGTATAAATTGAGCCATTTAATATTTGTCCTTTTTTGTCTAGCTTCTTTCACTTAACATAATGTACCATCTATTCCTTTTATATTTTTGTAAGGTAAAGAATGGAAAGGAGGACATATGCCAATTTTGGAGCTGTTTTCTAGTGACCTGGCATCATGGGAGTTTGAGTGGCCTGCACTGTGGTGGCTGCAGCCCTTTACTTGTTCTTCATGCTGTTCTCAGCTTCTTTTCGTATTCTTGGCCAGAAACATTTGACATTGAAGAATGGTCTGCCCTTCCTGCTCCTCTTTCCCTTGTCTTCTTCCTTTGGACATCAGAGCATACTCCTGATTGTCACTGACTTATCAGAGATTCCAACTCCAGCGACCCTCATCAAAGACTACCTTACCCCATGCTCTGGCTCTGTTCCTTGCCCTTATCACAACTTACCCGTCCTGTTTTAGGGCCCTGTTTTCAGCTAGCAGTCCCTTTGAAAAGCAATCTGATGAATGAATCCATATCGAGGGACTCATGAATGCTTTTAGCTTGATGAGCCATTCTAAAAGAGGTTCATGTTTTGGGAAATCTTAGAGATGCAATGTTTCAATTCAAAGGAACATATTTCTTAGAGTGAAATTTTTGGGCACCATGGAAGGCCAGTGAAGACGTCTTTGGGTGAGGTGGAGGGAATCCTTGCGTACCACTGCTAATACATGAGATCAAACTGGGGAGGTAACTACCTATTTCATCTACAAGTAGTGCTTCTAGTATTTGTAGCTCCAATGCTGTTGACAAGAGGATGGTTCATGGCCATTTCTGAGATATTTGTAGAGCTCTCAAAGCTCCATTTCCATTTGTTCCTTCAGCGGAGAGCTCTACAAGTTCTCCTGCCTCTCAGCATTGTAACTGCCCCTAAATGGCTGCTATTCCAGTTCTACTCCATTCCCAGTCAATGACAGGAATCAAGTCCAGAGCACAATGTATGAAATATTAAGCAGTTGCTGGAAAAGAAACAGGAAAATCTCAAGAGAAATTTTCATGTCACATTGACATTTGTTGAATCCAAATTACTTAAGATACCAAGAAGCATTTGCCAGGCTCTTATTTTCTTATCTCTTTCATTTTTAAAGGAAAGACAAAATAAATATCTAGAGAATAACGAAATCTTGAACAATAGCAGCATGAGGTTTTTATAAAGAATAAATCATTTCCAGTCATGCTTAATGGGTTTTCTAACAGAGTTGTGAAATTAGAAGATGAGAGGGGTACAGGGGGATATTACATATTTGAATTCTTGCAAAGCACTTGATATGGTGTCTCCTGTTTTTACTTATATAATTATCCCTGTTAGTTTCAGAAAACTTAAAAGTGGTCCTGAGGCTATAACAATTTAAAAAGTCAACTAAGTCATAATTGATGAGAAATAGTTGAAGGACTTGTAGATGTTTAGACTGAGGAAGAGAAAGCTCAGGAACCAATGACAGCTCCCCTCACACTTGTGAAAGTTTGTCAGGTAAAAGAGGGAAGTGACTTATGTACTGTTTTAGATGCTACTATTTGCCACTACCGAGTGAATTTTTCACAAAGGCAGATTTTGGCTGAATATAAGGAAGAATGTTCTAATGGAGCAGTCCAAAGATGCAATGGATCTTGAGAAGTACTAAAGCTTCCCGTGATTGAAAGAGATCAATGTAGAGACAACAAACATCAGGCATGGATTGGGCACAATTTTACACCTGATACCCTCATGGATCCTTCTAATACTAAGCTCACAAATCTGTGATGTCATTTTTGTTCTATTGAAATCTGTGGGTGTGTCTGCATATATATATGTATGTATACATATATATGTGTGTGCATACACACACACACATGCATATATAAGTATCTATCTATATATATATAAATACAAGGAGCAAATCCCTAGTGAAACCAACACCTAAACTGTCCCACCTAGAAGTGAATCTATCTTAAAAATTTTTTCAAGGGATATATTTTTAAAGTGACAGAGGTTTAACTGTATGATCTTAAAAGCTTTCCTTCTTTATTATCTTACCTCAATCTCCCACTGGAAAGAAGCTTTAAGATGTATACATATGAATGAAATCTGCAGGAAACAGGCAAAGGGGTACTATATACTTAAATAATAAGAAATAATATTGTTTCTCTTGGCAGATTTCTAATGATAGTGATATTGCTGACTTTTCCTTTTCCTCCTTGTTCTACCAATGGGGGACTAGCTAGAGGAAATAAATGACTGGCAACCAATGAAAATGAAGTTATTTTTGAGGTCAGATGTTTCAATTGGAAAGAGTTCAGATCAATAGGGCTGAGGCAGAAAATGTCTACAGTCTTCCAATCTTCAAACTTCCAAGGACATCTGGAATTGTTTGGTGTGGTCCAATATGAAACAAAAGGATCTAGAAGGGCATCCATTAGGGGCAAACTATACGTCCTCCCAAAATGTCATCAAACTTTGGGCTGAGAGCTACACATCTGTGGATCTCTAAACAGGTTAAATTGTATGTGTCATGTAAGAGGATGTTCAAGTATAAACCTGAAGTCAATTTTATAGATAGGGAAGAGAACTACTAGAGAACACAGTAGATCATTTACATAATGAATAACCTGACAGGATCAAAATCTATAAGGCTTTCTATCCCATTCTATAATCATCTGTTGACAATATTGCTTCTCCATTCACAATTTTAAATACAACTAATAACATAATGGCTATATTAGTCTGTGTTTCCAGGAATCAGATGACTCAACCAAGAAAAGTGACTAATTTGCATAGTGCACAGAGCAATTAAATTAACTGATCTTAAGAAAAAAACTGGTACAAAGTGAGGTTTTTATCTAAATACAGTAGAATCAATGACCATTATGGTTCTTAAGATAGCACAGCCTTATTAAATCAACTTATTTCTCCGCAGGAAGTTTAAATTTGGAAAATTTATAAAGCAAATATATACATCCACAAATTATATGTACAATGTACAGTACACATATAGGCAACTGATCAGGATAGATGCTTTTTTTTTTTTTAAAAAAAAGTGAATCTAATAAGAACTATATTAGTTTCTGAGTAAACATGACAGCTAATGACAGCTAATATGTGCTGACATAAACTGGTTTGATGGTTTTGACTATAGTCAAACAGTTAGGGAGTTACCTGTCAATTAGATCAAAATGGTCATGTATATTCAATTAGCTTATTTCTTTGATGGCCAATCACAGGAGTGTTGGAATAGAGAAGAAATAATTACCTTTTCTCCTTGAACCTAATGCAGGGGATATTAAACATGAGTCTATAAAAGGGCTTCATCTACAGGGACTGGTTGCTGGTGGGGCAGTGGGAGGTAGGGAACTCTAAGGAAGGGAAAAAAATGCAATCCCTTAAATCATATATGCCATTTTGTGTTATTTTGTTTTTCCTAAGGAGGGGGGTCCATAGCCTTCAGTAGATTCTCAAAGGAATCTAACACTAATAAAAAAATGTTAAGAAGAACTACTCAAAAGGATCTCAACTCAGAAAAGCCGGTTAGCTTGAGAAAAGCTCTCAAGCTAAGCGAGAGAGCCTTGATGCGTGAATTCAAAGTGTGTGCATGCCTAAGTGAAGAGCTGAGACAATGAGACAAAACAGTGTCATGGAATAAGAATGAATAGAGGCATTGGATAGTACTTCAAACTGTCAGAAACTAATTTTTCTTTATACTGAGAAAATCAGTTTGCAATCAGGGTCCAAGTTATTCTATTTTATACTTCGCATGGCTTTGTGTTGAAGGTCATAAGGTACTTTGGACTAAAATGCAAATCTGTAAACTGTTAAGGATCCTTGACCAAGAGAGAATCTCATCAATGAATGACAATTGTTCCACTTTAGGTAGATTTACATTTAAATTACAAAGAAAAGGACTAAATTTAGCTAGAGTTTAAAAAATATTAATATAATTTTTTGTTTTGTTTTTGTAGATAATTTTACTGTTTTTCCTTTGAGGAGTTAGCTATATAGGGGTTAGCTATACAGGCTTTATAGGGTTAACTATGTAGACTCAGCAAGACAAGGTCTCTGTCTACCTGACAGTCTGGATGACTGGAAACATTCACATGTTGAATGAATTGTTCAGTGCTCCCATCCATATTTGGCATTATGTAGATAGAGCATCCCTAGGGTTTTGAAAACAATGTGGACTATTGTATAAATCATTTCCACATCCAGGCATGCAACCAACCATCTGGGCCTTCCTGTTGACTTTCCAGTAAGTAGGTGCCCAAAGAGATGTGCTGCTAGAAATGACAAGTCGCCATGAGGTGTAACATCCTGAGGTACATGAACACTTGATTAGGGTAGGGTACTATGAATTAGTACCTCTCTAGACTCTCTAAAAGTGCTTTGTCTTTGTTATAAAGTCTTAACTTTACAGTCTATTTTTTCATTAGCTAAGGGATTTAACAGCTTTCTTCCCTATGACAGCCTTTGCTATTATAATTAAGAAATGTATTAAAACTGGAGTGAATTAATGTGAAAAGTGGATGGGGCTTAGGACCAGAAGATTTCCCCAGCTAGGTGTGAGGGAAAAATTCAGTATTAGAAAACGGAGGTATATTCCATAACAAGCATGATAATCTGAAAATTTTTGAGAAATGCCCTTATGTATTCAAATTTACATGCTTGTGTGAAAGTAAGTGTTAAATGAAAATGACCCAAGACTTCTCATGTGTTTTAATTGGCTTTGATGATGCCATGTACATACGAGTTGCTCTATCAATGTCTCTGCTCTCCAGTCACTATATTTGATCACTATTTGTCAGGTCATTGAGGAGAAGCCTGAAGAAAAAACTGTTTTATGGAATAGTTCATAGGATAGCATCTAGATCTTCTGGAACATAGAGAAACTTTAAGCCAAATGTTCCAGACGCATGTGTAGGGAATACAGCTATCATAACTAATTAGAAAGAAGGCTCTACCAGTTTACCCAGGGGAAAGGAAACAGGTTTGTGTATTCTTAAGGAGATGGGAGTTGAAGCTTCCCTATTCTATAACTCCAGAAGATACACACTTGTGTCTTATAATCTCAGAAAGGGAAGAAATAAGCGAATTAAGCCACAGTCAATTTAGTCATAATCTTTGTGGAACTTCAGGATATGGAATACTAAAAGCTACGAATTCCTTACAAAAGGTGTCAAAATACTTTGTACTCTCAAGAAAATTATTAAACCGTGTGAGAAAATCTAAGATAAGTGCTTTAATTATCATGGGGTAGGGCTTTTAAGGGTAAAGAACCAGTTCTTCCTTCTTTATCATGCCATGAAAACCAGATTTCCATTTTCTTGTTTATGAAATGACCATTTCCAAAGATTGGAAATAAAAACTTACGAAGTTTAGCCTTTTGGATCAGACAGTATCTCTCCCAACTAGAATGGAATAGTTTTGATGAGTCTTCACAGTGGCCAGCAGTGAGTGAGTGACTTACTTGAGTGCTTGGAAATATTGAGATCCATGTCAGTGTCAGCACTGTATACAGGGAAGGACATACATACAGGGATGTTAACACTTCCTGGTTCTCCAAAGTAGTGCTCAAAGGATCCTTCAAGTAGGAAGAGTGGGCACGTTGACCTTTGTCCCTATTCCTGCATCTTAACTCAGTGCTACAATAGGGGCAACTGCATTTTCTGCTTCTTCTGGCAATGCTTTGTCTTTTCATGTTATCTTGCTTTTTGCTTTATCTGCTAAGCAAATATATAGAGATTAGAGAAGACTTACCTCAATTCCAAAATACTAACGGAGTTCCCCGAGGGAAATATTCTCCTTACAAAATTGAAGTCGCCAACATACACACTGCCATCAGGGCCAGAAGCTAAGGCGACAGGAGCAAAGAGTTTGTTGTTGTGGGCTGGGCCATTGCAATTGGTGCAGGCTACACTCCTTTGGTGTCCATTACCCATTATGGTTGATATGACTGGGGGTTGCTGGGAAATGAACATATTTTCTCCATTCCCTTTATGTATGATTCCTAGATTCAAGGAAAACAAAAAGAGAATTTAAGAAAAGCAATTACCGCAAAATAATCTGTGCAATATTTTAATTTACTTTTCATCATTCAAAGCAGGAAGGAGCTTTGGCCTGGCATAAGAGAACCTGAGAATGAAATACACACTTTCCTCAGTTTTGTTTAATTGCATAACCACAACAAATAGTAGCATAATACTTTGCCTCAGTTTGTCCACCTGTGAAGTAGGGTAATGCAACCAGTCCTTATAATGTTGATTCTAAATGACTCAATAAAGCATTTGATGACTAACTTTTAATGACCTATTCACTCTGGGCTCTGTGAATCATCTGTGGCTACATTTCCATAACTGGCTGACTCTTTTCTGATGCCTAGCACATATCTGTCTGACTTCAAATTACCCTCACTGTGAAACCGGTTCCTGAAAAGAGAATATCAGTCAATTTTAATATTAACCTTAGCAAAACACAATCAGGAAGGTAATCTACTTCTGTGAAAAGAAAAGAAATCCTACTGCTAGAATGTACTTCAAAGATATATGAAAGAAACTTGAATTTTCCACTCTTTTGGACCATATCACACTATCATCAGTGCAGGAAATAGAGATACTGACTTATGAAAATGCTTTGCAGACATTCTGTGTGGGCAATCTCATCCATACCCACAGCTTTAACTCCCATTTCTATATGCTGAAACTTTCTCCCATCCAGAGAGTTCTTAACTGACATGCAATTTCCTTCTAGACCTTTTTACTTGGACCCCCCATAATTACCTCAGACTCAAACATATAAAAACTGAACTCACTATTTTTCTGCAACCCCTCCCAAACCCCGCTCTTCCTCTTGTGTTCCCTAATCATCTTGTGAGTGGTCGTACCATGCATACAATTACCTAAATTGGAAATCTAGATATCACCATGGCTCTTTTTTCCCCCCATTCTTGAAACCTGATTAATCATTAACTCCCATTGAGTCTATCCCTTAAAATGTGTTGAAACCAGTTTCTTCTTCACTATTCCCACATTAGTTTAGTTTTTCTTAACTTCTTGGTCTCTTGGTCTCCATGCATACCCATTTCCAGATCTTCGTCCCCACTCCTGCCATAGAGATTATTTCAGTCTGTGGCTTAATACCTTTCAATAGCTCCATATCCCTTTAGGATAAAGGGCACATTCCTTATTGTTAAGACATACAAAGTCCTTCATGATTTGGCCCTTGACTACTTCTTCAGTCTCCCCTCTCATCATGCTTTCATCTATATCCTGAGATCTAGCCAGAACAAACTACTTATGGTTACTTTCACCTACTTCCATTCCTCTATGTTTTTGTCCATGCTATTATCTTTATCTTGAATGCCTTCCTCATCGTGTCTGCTTGGGGAAGTTCTATTCATCCTTTAAAGCTCAGCTCAAGTTTTCCTCAATGCTCCATCAAGGCAGAGTCAGTTACTCCCTCCTCTGTGTGCCCATAGTTTGTTTTCCATAGCTCTGTTACAACATTTATCACATTGTGTGATACAGTTTTTATTACTTCTCTGTCTTTCTCATTAGAACATGAATGAGCTCCTTGAAGGCAGATCCTCTTTCTTACTCCTTTCTGTATTTTAGTGCCAATCCCTGTGGCCAAATCATTATAAGTGCTCAGTAAATGTTGAAAATAGGCTTTGAGTTTCTCATAGTTTCCTTGTCTAAATTCCAATGATTTTGCAAGCCTGCTGAGCCTGGGCAGAAAATCCAAGGAATAAGTACTGCTGTGCTAAATAGCTCAAGTCAGCCCAGAATGAGCCAGGGCAGGTGAAACATCCATGTTGTGGGAAGGCATGCCCATGTGTCAGACTGAAGTCACTGATAGCAAATGAATGAATGCAGTTATATGGTTAAGCCTTATTTTTTTCTCCCTTTCCCCCTGCTGTCTATCTCCTTGCATTGCCTGTTATTCTCCCTAAACATTTCCTGAAATGTCTCCTTATTTTTCTTCCAACTTTTGGTACCACAGTCCTACCATAGAAACTATTGATCACTCTGAGGTAGGAACATTGCTGGCAAAAATAAACAAGTGGGTAAAACATGCTACAATACCATGGTGGCAATACATGGTTGGAAAGAGCCTTCCAGCAAACAGAAATCCCATCCGTCATATAGTATTTGGATTTCAAATTTAAGTATTTTTACTTTTCCTTCCAGGGCGATTTCTGGCTACTTTTCCAACATATGATTTGCAGGAGCAGCTGTGAGTTTATGCCCTAACAAATTGGTCTTTTATTGCAGAACTGTGAGATTTCTTGAGGATCACTACTTTCTTATTATTTTATTAATAACTTTATTAGGTAGTAGAGACCTTTCTTAAGATTTAGAATAGTTAATTAAGTAAGATTAACAGGACTGAATTTCATTTCCCAAAAACATTTAGTTGCAGTGTGGTCAGTATTGTAATTCAAATAAATTAGGAGGAGGTGAATGAGAACTGGAATGACAGTTGTACAACACCATTGAAGAGAAATCTCTTGATGATTGCTAACAGAATATTCTACAAACGAGACTATGATATGTTCTTTAATAAATGAGGAAACCGCTGTTTAGCATGTCAGTATTTCAGCAATGCACTGTAGTGTATATCATTCAAAAATCTTTCCAATTATTGGCTTGGAAATACCAGATTTGCTATTAACATCTATTTTCACAGGTAGATCTCCATTTTTAAAATATCAATATAATGGTATAGTTAACAATTACCCTCAAAATGACATGTTATTACCAGCCTCCTGGCAATTTTAAAACTAAAGATGGCTATTCTAAACCATTCTTCTAAGCCTGCAATTCTAAAACTCCCCTTTTCTATTAGAAAGCCCAACACTCCATCAAAGAAGAAGAATGATTAAAGGAAATAAAACATAAGGCAATGTACTTTCTGATTACATCTCAACAATTGATGTCTGGCTTTCATGCAAGGTACTAAAGTGCCCGTGTACTGAAATTACCATTCCTGTTTAAAGCTGAAGCAATCAAAACAAAAATAGGCAATCCCCTTTTGTATTGCCCTGGAAAAATAGATCATTTTGAAGGGTGTTTTTGTTGTTTCAAGAATCTGTTTAACCTTCCATTACACAGAACCAGGGCATACCATCTAGCAACCATGATTTAATATCAATTCTTTTGCAAAATGTTGCTTTGAAAATATTTTGTTTATGTTCCTAGAAATCTTGATCAATTACTGCTGCCTCCTTTCCAGTTTCTTCTGCCACACATGCTCATTTTGAAAAGGGAATCAAATGATCCTAGGACAACACACATTATTTATGTGAAGGCCAACTTCCTGCTAAGGATTGGGCGTCTTATTTACAGTTAACGAAACCCCACTGAATGGGGCCTACTGCACATTTTATCTTCAAAGTTTTCCTTTTCTTTGCCAAAAAGCCAAGTCCACTGTATAATAAGGTAAGCACACTTTTAAACATACTAGTCATACCCTCTTGCTACTTTGTTCAGAACTTCTTTTGATGTTTATAAATATGTCTGAAATAAAAAATCTCCTTGAAAGCCAGTGGGTGGTGCTTTATGCTGATTTCAAGGAAGAAACCATTTTTCAGATTTATGAACAACAAAGAGACACAACACATATTTCTCTCAGTACTTGACTGAGTGGATATAAACACAAACTGGGAGGTATGCCAGTGTGATCAATGGATATTTACTTCTCCTCCCAGTAAAACCATTTGTCGGCAAACTACTGGCTTATTTTGGAGGATAAGTTAAAAGAAATTCTTTACCAATTTTGAGACAGATGACAATACCCAGTTAGTGCCCTAGATTGTTCTTTTTGATAATTTTAGACACTCAACTGGCAGGAAACCCTAGGGGATATGTTTGAGAAAAGATATAGCAAACAAATAGCTTAGTTCTGTAACAGATATGCACAACTTTCTTATAATTTTAAAGAACTGAGTTTTCTTAAAATGAATGAATATACCCTCTTTATAATCACTAAGAAGATGTACTTAAAAGGAATAATGTTGAAAACCACAAGTTTCTGGTGCTTTTATCTCAGTGAAAATCAGAACCATCTTTATATACCAGGTCTAATATTTGGGAAACAATTCTCCACAACCAATGGTTAATTGTCAGGTAATATAATTGCAGCAACGGAAATGACAAAAGGTCTGAAAACACTGCCTGCTAGAAACTACCCATTGCATAATGATTTTGGAGCCAAAGAAAACTGAGGAATAGAATGGCAGCAGACATCCAGTCTAATTACAGGTGTCTTTTTAACTAGTGAGAGGAAACTGGGGGAAGATAGATTCTTGTTTTTAATCTGCTATCTGTCTCTGATCAAAAAAGCAGGATGCCTAAAGAGTTACGTTTTTCCCAGAGAGAAGTGGAGTGGTGGAATTTGGAGAGACGTTGCTCTTGCCTTAATCAGTCAGAAAAGACTGTCTGACCCGAGGGGGAAAGAGCATTGCTTTCTAAATTGGTCTTCCCAAAGCTGCTCCGTCACACTTATCATTCCTGCCTCTAAAACTGCCTTTGTGGGTGGGATTTAGACTTCGAAAACATCCCAAGAGAGGTTTTCGTGTCCAAGGTCAGGCTGAAAGGCAGCAGCAGAGCTGGCTTCAGATCTGTTTCCTGGCAAGTGCGATGAGTTCTTGGTTGGAAATACGCGTCTACAAATGAGATGATAAAATGAACAAATGTTCCTTTTTAAAAACCTATCCAAAGGAAGGCTGCTTTCTCAGAATAAATTTCTCAGAAAGGTAGAAACACAAAGCAGATTTAGTGGGGCTGTGAATGAGCACACACAATCTTTTGGGGGTGATAAAAATATTCTAAAACTGGGTTGTGGTGATGGTTGCACAACTACAAATTTACTAAAGATCATTGAAGTGTATACTTATAATGGGTAAATTTTATGATGTATAAATTATACTTCAATAAAGCTGTTAAAAATTCTCAGAAATAACTTGATGCCTATTACCTAAAATCTAATTACTGGTGAATTAGGGGTGGAGATAACATATTTGCGGAAATCAGGGGGGCCCCAAAGCCAACTTTCTGAATGACTCCCTTCTGTTCTGAATGTTTCAAGTCTGTGTGAAGCAAATGGTAAGAGGATACAAGACTGGGAGCACACAGCTGGGGGCTGGCTCGATTGAGGTCATTTCCCACTTTGTGTTTAATGTCAATGACAGGCATTTCAAAGAGACAATCCATACAAGCCAATAAAAGTGAGTGGAAAAGAAACGGCTGCTTAAAATGTCAAACTCTTTCAAATCAAAACAAAAAACCTAATAATTTAATAAGTGGCATCTGCCCTTTCATTTTTGTACTTTTAAAACTGTGGCTTTCCTTTTGACAACAGAAAAAAAAGTTGACATTTTATATCTCATCCTGAATCTTTGCTCTTAAAAAAATAAACTGTTTGATATGGAATTCAGAATCTTCCTTGAAGGAGGGGAAAGAGGTATAATGGGGCATACAGCAATAGACTCATTCACCTTCAGAGTCCCACACTGAGACTGTAGTAGGCGGTCTCTTTCTATGGTTGAAGTAAATCTGGTTAGCTTTGCCATTCAAAATTTCTCAGCCGGTGGGGCTCGTTGACATAGCTGATTTGACTATGGTACAGATGAAGTGATATCATGGGTGTGATTATAAAATGGATCTCTTAGCTTTGGTCAGTTCATGGCCTTATAAGATCGCCTGGCCTCAGCCACCTGTTCCACAAAGTTAAGATGGATACAAGGATGGCTGGATGGAAGTGTGTAGGGGCCTCAACACATTCTGATCCCCAATTCTGGAAAAATTACCCAAAGTACATGTCCTACTATAGCTTGTTCAGAATCTGTCTCTTTAGATGAAAAGGGATATGATTCCACAGTAGACATTCAGAGGAAAGCTATATGAAAACACCAGTGACGGGTTTCCCACTAAGATGCAACAGGAGGTGAAGGAACTTGGATGAAGGAGTTATAACCAGGGTAGCAAACTCAGTTTGTCTGGGAAAAGCACAAACTCAGGGGCCACCTCTGCTCCCTTCTCCTGATTTATTTAACATTTAAATTGCAAACAAGGAGAAGAGCAGGGAGAGTGGTCCAAAGAAGGGACAGATTAAGATGAGAGTGTTGTCATTCTTACCACACTAAGAGTAATTCAAAATAGAATTATTACATTTGAAAGGAAATGTACTAATGCGGTCATCTCTAAGTAGTAGTCTTTTTTTTTTATTTTTATTTTTTTTATTTTTTTTTTGAGACGGAGTCTCGCTCTGTCACCCAGGCTGGAGTGCAGTGGCGCGATCTCGGCTCACTGCAAGCTCCGCCTCCCGGGTTGACGCCATTCTCCTGCCTCAGCCTCCCGAGTAGCTGGGACTACAGGCGCCCACAACCGCGCCCGGCTAATTTTTTGTATTTTTAGTAGAGACGGGGTTTCACCGTGGTCTCGATCTCCTGACCTTGTGATCCGCCCGCCTCGGCCTCCCAAAGCGCTGGGATTACAGGCGTGAGTATTCTTACAAGTAATTTTTATCTTGTACTTTCCAAATTTTCTGCAATGAATATGTATTATACAGCATTAGGAAAGTGAAAGTAGTATTAATAAAAATTTAAAAAGCTACTTACCACTTTGAGGATTCAAAATGTGATGCTTATTCAAAGACCAGCCTCCTAGGTTAGAAGCATCCATCTCAAAACCTTGTAAAACGACTGTCCTTTGCTCCCAGAGAATAAAGTCAGGGCATGTTTCATATTCATATCCCACAGATACTGCAGACAAAGAGTTAACAGCACATTAGAAAATTGTAAAATATTTGCTTCATGTTTATACTAGTTGACAATTCTGTGGATATTACATTGGCTACTGAATTCTGATTAGAGTTGAAATTTGACTGCAAATTTCTTTCACCTAGCACAGTACAACTTGCATCTAGCATAGCATTGGTCACTTAAAAGCGATCAGTGCATATTGGATAAATATAAGAAGGAGTGAGTAAATAAATGCTCTTATTAGGTCGGTACCATATGTTTATGGACATTAAGCTTTATTTTGGGCTTTTGGGTTGGAGGCTATGCTGTAAAACTGAAGAGAGTCACTTTCTGCAGGATTAAGCTGTGGTAGTATAATTTCTCACCACCTTTGTAGGAGAAGAGCAGGTAGGGCTAGTTTTTTACCACTATAGTGAAAAATGCACTCAGGAAGCTGCCTTTGGAGTACTAGGTCACTTATACAGCAAACAACTACATATGAAACTAATAAAAATGGATTTGCCTAATTTATGTTTTCCTGTGGTAACTGGCTTTTGGTTTGCTGAGAAGACTAAGTTTGCTTAGAGTGATGCAAGTGTAAATTCCACTTTGTGCACATTATGTTTTGGTTTCCGCATATAACTAACCAATGGGACATCACCCAACATTTGGCTTCAACTGCTATGCAGCACAGATGTTGTGCATTAAACTTGGAACCCTGGTATGCCACTGAAATGGGAAATGCAGAATGTGGTAGCCTGAGTGTCTTTGCGCTACTGAACTATGTATAGCTCAAGTATACCAAGTCCTAGCCATTTTCCCTTTTGGTAAACCTGCTTACCTGTTGGAACTCCAGATTTCTGATTCTTAAATTTACAATGCTTTCTATCCTCATAATGTTCTAAGCCTGAGAACACTGGCTCATTATACTGCATATCCTGAAGCGACTTGCCTCCTTTCTGGCAGCTTAAAATAGCCCCTGTTGGTCTGTGGTCTGCCATTGCTTTCGAGTACCTGCCTCTACCTGACTCTTTAGATGCCCCTGAAGAGCTCAGTCCTTCCTTTGTTATTTGGTTATGAAAACTGGAAATGAAAATGGGTGCTTAAACAATGCCAAACCATAGGTCCAAAAGTGAAAAAATAAAGTCAACTAGTTTTGGTTTTTGGCATTAGGTGAAGGGAAAAGATGGTAATTTTAGTCAAACTGATTTGTGTGTTCATGTGCATGTGTGTGTGAGCACATTCACAGACAAGCCAAAAGTCCCTGTAATCACAAATACCTAACTCTCTGAGTTTGTGGATCATTTGTGGCCAATTTTAAATTGCAGGCAGGCTTCTTTTTGTCCTCCACTCTACCAAAACTTATAATAGGGATCAGGTCCATCTTCATGGGTATGACCCATGTTTAGGAGGGCTCCACACTTGGTTTAATGCTCTCCAGTCACTGTCTTGACATTTGTAATACTTTTTAAACAAGGGGCTCTGTATTTTCCTTTTCATTTCACTGGGACCTGCAAATTATGTAGCCATTCCTGGCGGGGATGCCCTTCTATTAGCCATCAGCTGGTAAAGACTCATGAAATGCAGACTCATTTTAATATTATCCTCAACCAAGCATTATTAGCAAAGGAGGCCAATGGACGGGGGGCGGGGGATGAAACTAATCATCTCTGCCAATGCTGTTCTCTATTAACAGTGGAAATAGACTCTCAGAGGGGAAAGGAATCTCAAAGATAATCTAGTTCAAGTTACACTTACGGTACAAATCAATACTGTCTACAGTCTCCCTGATATCTCATACAGTCCTTCTACTTGCAAAAACAGCTCTGGTAAAGTGCAAAGAGTTGGTTTTGGACCAAGAGTCAGAAAAGACTTCAACTCTCAGGTCTATCATTAACTAGCTGTGTGGGCTCAGGCAAGTTATTCTCCATCTCTGGAGTTGGGCTTTTCACTGGTAGCATAGTGGGAGGGAGTGACTAGAATTGGTGGTTCTTAGATGCTTTTGGGTCAGGGAATACTTTGTTGTGAATCTAATTAAAGTTATGGACATTCTTCCTAGAAAAATGCATATGCATACAAAATTTTGTATATAACTTTAGGCAGTTCACTGACTTTCTGAAGTCCAAATAAAGATCTCAGATCAAAGACAACTGTAGTAGACAATCCTTTTAATCCTTCTTTAGTACTAACACTGTAAATTGCATTCTTTCTAGATTACATTTGATAACTTCTGGTTGAGGATCAAACCCCAAAGCCAAATAGAACACTGAATCTTATGCTGGAAAAATCAGGTGGTTAGAGAGCACACTGAGGGCCATGTTGGTGTGTAGGATAACACAGCTTCTGCTTCTCCTGCCAACATTTAAAAGTCTTGATTAATAAATAATCACAATGACAATAATTACAAGTTCCCTTAAAGCCATCATCTCCTTCCCCACAGTGCTCCTGGCAATTACTGGATCTGCCTTCTGTACATTGTAAGTCTGGTGAGCTTTCCTAGAATCCCTCCTCCGGAAGGTGATTGTGCAGTTTTGCAAATAAGTAGTGTGCCCTGGTGACCTGTGATGGTGGTTTGGAGCCTGCTTTTTCTCTCTCAGTAACAGTTAAAGATCCTCCCAACTCTGCAGCAGGAAATGCTTACATAAAGCATCAATTAAGGAGTTCTCAGGTAATGAGACATACGTATTCTTTTCACCTCCTCCTATCTGCTCTCTGAATTGCTCTCCAGTCCACAACAAAAAAGTGCATTGGCTGCAAACCTCACAATTATATTACTTTTTTTCCCCAGTCACAGCAAATAGCAACAAGGCAACCACTTACTAAGTTCCCTCTAATTTTTATTAGATTTACTTTCCCCCAAGAAAGCTCTATGAGCTAATGAAGTTACAATTTATATTTAAGACTTGTCCAAAATTTCCAGCTGACTTTAATGAGAATAGCTGTGTGTCGGGGTATTTTCATATGTGGTTCCTTGCTCAGGGTAACAAGGCAAAGTTTCTTTCTGACAGCAGCCCACTTTAACATAATCCTGGAACTTGCAATCAGCTTATGAGAAGGCAAATGTTTCACCCCATGGAGCTTCTCTCCAAGCTCACAAGAACTAGCAAATACAATAGCAACTAATCCTAGACTTTCTGTCATAGAAGCAGACTATAATGTACTAAATGCCTACTTTTTTCATATAATTAAATATAGGGGAAAAAAGGTTATACTGGAGCTGGCACTGAAAACGCTGTCTTGACACTATGCTCTGCCTGACACTATGACAGCTGAGCCTCAGCTAAATAAGCACAGTGGACCACTACCATTTCCTAGGCAGCCTGTTGTCTATCACGTCTGATCATCAACATAGCATGGTACAGGGCACAGATTCAGTCTCTAGCACTCTGGAGTAGGGACTAGGGAGAAGAGTGTAATAGAAAGGAAAAAGAAAATTCATCAACATCGCAGAGAAGCTGTAGAAAGTAGACTAGACTCGCAGTGAGCAGGAATAAGTGGATAAGGGGTCCTGGACTACACTTCCCAGGGATTAGCATAATGGGTTCATGCTGGTGTGCATATATTGAGAAGGCAGTCGAGAGAGAGTAATTATTATGGAATAATACTTTCTCTGAGCCATGTGATCACCTCCCTTGTGACTCTTCTAATTCCATATGGATTTCTGCCTTCCTGTATTCTCTCCTCCACCTCCACACAGAGATATTAACGGAATGTTCAATAACCAAGAGTCACTAATTGTCAAGATAGTCTTGTTACTTTTGCAGAAGATTCTATCCTCTGGTCACAGGACTGCACCTCTGACTTCACTGTTAGTCATCTTGCAAATATTACACTGGCTTGTAAAGAAGACTGAGTAAAAAATTGTAGCTTGCTCCTCCAAAGCCATTTGACATTGGAAAAATGACTGAATGTTCATTCTGCTTATCAGAGCAGCAGCATTTGTATGACATGGGGATGGCAAGAAGGCTGAGGGTCACGGCGTCTCTGATAACCTAGTTTAGCTACTGTGACATTCATCTATAAGGGCTAGGATAGGAGATTGACATTAAGTAGCCAAGGTAAAGGTACCATGCAGTGAAGCTGATGTGTGAAATATGACAAGATTAAGCAGATGACTTTCAACAGCTTCAGGCTAAGGCTTCAGAATTTATAATGGTTGCATTTATGAAGGCAATATATAATTAAAAGTAGTCTGATAGTCAATGTGAGAAATTTACATGTTACCTTCATGAACTCAGGGAACATCTAAAAATAATTTCATGATATTTAAAAGGTACTTAGTGACAAGATTAAAATCTTCTTCTCCAAAAGGAATTATTGAATATAACAGTAAATATTTTCTATTATTTTAAAATACAAGATAAATGCAAAAACAAAAACAACAGCAAAAGACAAAAAACCTAAAGAACCAAATGAAGGCCATGGCAACAACAGACCAATACTATGTAGACAAAATGCTATCTATTTAAAACAAGTACCTGCTCTCAGAGATTCTTCTATCTTTCCCTATTCTCTAGTGATTTATCGTAGGATAAGATGAGCCCAGAGGCTCCTCAATTTGACACACTGCCCAGTGGCCTGAAATGCTTTGTTTATCTATTATTCCTAGCTTACTAAGAGTGTCAGAATCAGGTGTTGAATTTTCATCAAGTGTCTTTTTGGCACTTACAGACATATTCACATAGTTTTCCCCTTTAATCTGTTAAGACAGTGAATTATAGCAATAGATTTCCCAATGTTGAACCATTTTTCTTGTCCTAAAATAAACTTTACCTGGACATGATGTATTATCCTTTCAGTGAATCACTGGATTTGGTTTGGCAATCCCTTACTTAAGATCTTTACCCTACCTATTTACAAAAATAAGGGTTAAACATGATAGTGTTAGAGTGAGGTAGTTGAATGAAGAGAAAGTACAGGTAGGAAATTAAAATAATCCAAGAGTGAGATAGCTATGCAACACTTTTGCCAAGAGGTTACATACAGTAAAACCTAATATTACGAGATTTTTTTTTCTGGCTGCTTTGTCCAAGTCTAGCTGTATAAAAGCCAACATGGATAACCTATATTGCCACCAAAGGCAGAGTGATACACTGGCTCATGAAAAACATTTGTGAGTGCCTTTGTGTACTTGGGCACTGCTCTCCTCTCTCTGGGCAGACCCACCTTTCCATTACATAGGCAAGGCTAAGGGATCACCCTGATCCTCTGTCGGTATTCATTTCTTTGTTCGGTCATTCAACAAATATGCAATATTTCATGGGTACCTCTCGTTGACAGGCAGTTTGTGGGGCACTGGGGATATGAGGTTGAACAAGACAGCATCCCTTCCCCCAGCGGAGGTTATATTCTAGTGGGAAGAACAAATATAAAAGTAAAACAAATACACACACACACACACACACACATTGTAATAAAGGTTATGATGGGAAAATGCTGAGCATTATGAGAGAGTGCAACCAGGAAATTTGTGTTGAACTGTGGAGGCAAGGAAAAGCCTCTTTACCAAGAAGAGGTTTACCTTTATAGGGAAGGGCATTCTAGGCAGAGAGAGTGGCATGTGTGGAAGGCCTTGAGACTTGGTAGCTTTGAGAAATTTAAAGAAGGTCAGGGTGGCTAGAGAGTCAGTTTCTCTCCAGTGCATCAAAAACAAGTGAAGAACAACAACCTTCCCTGTCCCTACCCAGTAAAAAATTGTAAGATTACTATCCCCTAGCAGTATTTAGGCATATTTTGGGGGAAGGAAGGGGTTTTGGAAATAGACTCACCTTGAAAATGGACTGGCTATCCTTTGAAACAATGTGATTGATTAAAAGGGATTCAATATTGTGATGGAAAGTGAGGTGCTGTTATTCAATGATGCAGCAAACCTTCACCAAGCTGCTCTATGTGCCAGGCAGGTGATCTGTGAAGCACTGGAGATATACTGAATATTATACAGGGCAGGATAATTTTTCATGTGAGAGAAGCCACACCTTGAAGGATTACCTACTTTCTGGAATTTTTTCATTTTTTCATTTTTTAGACAGAGTTTCACTCTTGTTGCCCAGGCTGGAGTGCAGTGGTGTGATCACAGCTCATTGTAACCTCCGCCTCCCAGGTTTAAGCGATTCTCCTGCCTCAGCCTCCCGAGTAGCTGGGGTTACAGGCATGCACCACCACTCCTGGCTATTTTTTTAATTATTATTGTTTTTAGTAGAGACGGGGTTTCACCATGTTGGCCAGGCTGGTCTTGAACTCCTGACCTTAGGTCATCTACCCGCCTTGGCCTCCCAGAGTGCTGGGATTACAGGCATGAGCCACCGCGCCCAGCCTACTTTCTGGAATTTTTATCAATGGTCTCCCTAATAATTACCAGAAAATAATATGCCTTGCATTTGTATAATACATAACAATTAAATATGTTTTTGTGCATATGATCTAATTTGAAGACTCAAAAAATCATGAGGAAACTACATTTACTCCAGTTTGATAGATATCATAGAGACTCAAAGAAATGAAGTTATTAAGTCCAAGGTTGCATGGCTAGTAAATGGCAGAGCCAGAGCTCACACCCAGCAACTCATAGGCAAATGTTTTCATCTTCTATGCTAGATAACAGCTATTAAGGGGGAAGACCCACAATTCAGTAGTGCTAAATAAATAACTTTTTATTTGTTCAGAATTTAAGGGACAAGGACTGGAAGCTAGGGTAACCTTGAAGTAGAAGTGCCATGTAACCCAAATGGCCAAAAATGGTGCTTGGTTATGTTGTTTTCTTGATGTAATTATTAACAGTATCTCCTTTTACTCTCAAAATGATCTGGTTTGAATGATAAATTATGTGGTCACCCAATGTTGAAAGGATACCTCCGTAGTCCCCTCTGATATGGGTTGATAGAGGGGACCGGAAGACAAGAACAGTCATAAATGCTGATCTGGAAAATAAGTCACATGGTTTGATAAGTCATTTAATTTTTCTGTTTCTGGGCTTATCATCTTACCAATGGCTTTCAAACTTTCAGGTCTGAAAGTCATGATAAGAAACACAATTTATTAATTGTGACCCAGCATCCACATGGGGAGATACACACACACACACACACACACACACACACACACACACGAAACAAAATTTTCCAAGACAATACTGTCTTTGCAGCATCACATTCTGGTATGTTCTATTTAATTCTGCTCACTTCGGTTCTATTATATTCCATCACATTCTATTCAATTTTTCAAAACAAAAGTGCTGATTGACTCACCAAATAGATTTCACAATCTACTAATGGGCGTGACCAGCAGTTTGAAATGGGCACAAGACCACTTGCTTATGAAAGTATTAGTGAAGGCCATTTGAAAACCTTGGTAGGAACTCTCACTTTTGGAAATGCTATCTTATAAGATATATTAAAATGTATACAACTTATATCCTACATTAAACATATTTCATATGTAAGGATGAAAATTGAGTTGTAGTTCACAAGCTGACATGATGCTCCATTTTTCAGACACTTATTTAAACCTTTATTAATGTTGATTTTCGCATTTCCTTTTCATCTTCTGGTGACAATAAACTTGTTTTTTAGGTAGCAAACATTTTGTAGGTCCTTGAAAAACTCATATCCTTGGCACTGTGCCTATACAGTTGAATGGATAAAACAGCCCTGCTCTCAGTTAACGATTATGAATTCATGAGTGGGGAGAAATGATATAAGATTATTATATCTGTTAGCTTCTCTGACAGAAAACCACTGGGGCGTTGAATTGGGTACTCGGTAAGGTGGGTTGGTTACTTTAGTGAGGAGAGGCAGCATTGAAAGGCATACAGAACTCAGGACTGGGACCCCCGAGTTTGAATCCCTGCTCTGTACAGGACTCTAGGCCAGTTACTTTCGTTTCTGACCCTCCCCTCTGCAACATGAAGATCATACTAATTCTGCCATGCCTACCAGGCAGGAATGTTATAAGGATTAAAATGAGAATAATGTATGTGAAAGTAGTTTGCAAATTGTAAAGCACTACCCATTTGTTATTAAAATATTCAGTGGATGCTATTTTTGTGGCTGCCCAACCTGCTTAGGTTTTACTGAAGGGAAATTTATGAATGCTAAAGCATCGCTTTCAGGAATGTTTTGTGTGCACAAAGCAACCATAGCTTAGCACCTATTACTATTAATGTTCCCCTGTTTCTCTCTAACACAATTTAGACAGACTCCTATGTGTCGTGAACCTTTAGGAAGTGTAGTCCTCCCAGAAACACCATTCTTTGTTGCCAAACTACTGTACTAAATAATTATGCAATTGTTGTTGCCAATAACCTTGAAGAAAAATAGAACTGTTTATGGCAGAGCTACTAACAGTGGATGGCTGATTTCCTGAACTTCCAGGACTCCAAACTGCTGCAATATAATTTAATTAAAATAAAGACGAGGCAGAATACATTATTACATATTGATAATGTACGCAGACACAGGCGGACATCGGGAATTATTTTGACAAAATTCACATAATGGATGCAGATCAGAGCCCCTGAACAAGCCAGTTTGTCAAATTAAATAAGCCATCTCTAGAATTTTAACAGCCCTGTGAACTTAACAGTAATGATTTTTTTTTTTTACATTGTTTTGCAAGCAGCAGAGTTGGGAAAGAAACTAAATAAAATACAATGATTTCCAGACATTGTACTTTATTTAGAATCAAAGAATAAAGCACTAAGTCCAAATTATTTAAAACGCTCACATGGAGTTTTTAGCAGGGGAGGCTTGTCTGTATATCAGACAACAAAATCTTTAAGCCGGATGAACTAGTGATTGTGGCTTTTGTACTGGAACCCTGGGGATGATTTTAGTCTTCTTCTACTTGATCAATATTGTACTTGGATTAATCAATCTTATCAGTTACCATTGATACTTCTCCAAGGAAGGAGTTCATACAACCCCTGTTTTTAATTTACTCACTCTGGTATTATCCCTTCAGTTGCAAAGTCTGTTTCCTTAAAAAAATGGTGGTGTATCCTAGGATCTCAAGCACTTCTTTTCTCATTTTCGCTGTCCCTCAACACTCTATTCTTCTCCTGTGATATTCTAGCCCTTAGAGATTATACCAATTCCCAACAGCTGAGCTACATGGAAAACAAGAGTCCCACATTTCAAATTAATTTAGATATTCACCATCACTTTAAATTCAGCTTGTTTAAACCTGAACCCTTCTTTCTCCATCACCCAGAAGTGAGTGGACCAGAGATTCATATTTAACTGGCATGGGAGGAAAAAGAGTGGGAGACATTTCTAGTCACAGTTTTAACCAAAATCCTTGCTCTAACTGGACTGCATGAATGCCGATCATATCTTATATTAGTTTCCAATCTCTGCTGTAACAAATTACCAAACACTTAAAAGCTTCAAACAAGAAAAACCATCTTGCAGTTATGGAGGTCAGAATTCTCAAATGGGTCTCACTGAGCAAAAATCAAGGTGTCAGTAGGGCTGAGTTCCTTTCCAGAGGCTCTAAGGGAAAATCCATTTCTTTGCCTTTTCCAGCTTCTAGTAGCTGCTTACATGCCGTAGTCTGTGGCTCTCTTCCCTCATCTTCAAAGCCAGCAATGTTGCATTTCTCTGTGCCTTTCTTCCATAGTTATATCCTCATGTAACTCTGACCTCCCCTTCCGTTTCCTTCTCTACTTATAAGGACCCTTATGACAAATTGAGCCTACCCAGATAGACCAGGATAATCTCCAATCTCAAATCAGAAGTTAACAATCTTAATTTCATCTATAAGCTTAATTCTCTTTTGGCATGCAACATAACATATTCATAGTTTCCAAGGATGGACATCTTTGTGGGGGTGGCTATTATTCTGCCTACCAAATAGCTATACTAGTATTTCTGAATTTGAAGCAAATCTGAAAAGTGTCAGATACAGCACTGTTGCTGGTGCAAAATTGAGTCTATTTCTTCCCATATCAGTTAAGTGATTATAAAATATCACCAGGAGTACAAAGTTCCATTTCCTTCTTTGTTTATTTAGATTTAATCATAAATATTAAGGTATCAGCTCAATGGTTGCATATTTGATCCTATTTGTTTCCATTCATTTATTATCTGAACTATTTATCATCTACTGTGTTCTTACAGAGCTCACAATCCATCTTCAGAGTAGTAGATTCTCCAACTTCATTCTACCAACTGTTCAGAAGTTTTACCATTGTCAGAATATGGATCTTTTGAAAACATTATGCCACGAAAAGCAAGCCAGACACAAAAGACCACATATTGTATGATTCCATGTGTTTCAAATATCCAGAACAGATAAATCCATATAGACAAAATGGAGATGAGCAGATTCTAGGACTTGGGGGAGGGAGGAGTTGGGAGTGACTGCCAATGTGTATGGGGCTACTTCGTGGAGTGATGATGAAAATGTTCTGGAATTAGATATTGGTGGTAGTTGTATAACCTTGTGAAAATACTAAAAACCAATGAATTGTACACTTTAAGTGAGTGAACTTTATGGTCTATGAATTATACCTCAATAAGCCTGTTATTTAAAAAAAATGAAGTTGAGCTGCATTTATGTGAACCCTAGCAAGAAATGACTACTAGATGCTGTACTGGTCAGTTCTTCATGAGAGGACTGGGTAAATTTCTAAGTGTCATGATTTTAGAAAAAAAGCAAAAAACAAAACCAAAAACAACCCCTCAAAACCTAGCTGGGGTCTAAGGATGATCATAAAGAATTAGAAAATATGAAAAACTATTTAAAAGATCAACAAATTCAGGTGTTGGTTTTTTGAAAAATTAGTAAGATAGGCCACTAGCTAGATTAATAAAGAAGAAAAGAGAGAAGGTCCAAATAAACACAACTAGAAACAACAAAGGGGATATTACCACTGACTCCACAGAAATGTAAATAACCATCAGAAAATACTATGAACACCTAGGAAGAGATTAATAAACTCATGGACACATACATCCTCCCAAGATTGAACCAGGAAGAAATTGATTCCCCGAACAGACCAATAATGAGCTCTGAAATGGAATCAGTAATAAATAGCCTACCAATCAACCAACCAACCAACAAAAAAAACCCAGGACCAGGTGGATTCATAGCAAAATTCTAGCAGATGTACAAAGAACAGCTGGTACCATTCCCAGCAGAATTATTCCAAAAAATTGAGGAGGGACTCCTCCCCCCCAACTCATTCTATGAGGCCAGCATCATCCTGATACCAAAACCTGGCAGAGACACAACAGAAAAGAAAACTTCAGGTCAATATCCCTGATGAATATTGATGCAAAAATCCTTAAAAAAAAAATACTTGCAAACTGAATCCAGCAGCACTTCAAAAAGCTAATCCACTATGATCAAGTATACTTCATCCCTGGGATGTAAAGTTGGTTCAACATACTCAAATTAATAAATGTGATTCATCACATAAACGGAACTAGAGAAAAAAACCACTTGATTATCTCAATAGATGCATAAACGGCTTTGATAAAATTCAACATGCATTCATGTTAAAAACTCTCTATTACAAACTAGATATTGAAGGAACATAGCTCAAAATAGTAAGAGCCATCCATGACAAACCTATAGCCAACATCTTACTGAATGGGCAAAACCTGGAAGCATTCCTCTTGAAAACTGGATGCCCTCTCTCATCAGTCCTATTCAACATGGCATTGGAAGTCCTGGCCAGAGGAATACAGCAAGAAAAAGAAATAAAGGGCATCCAAATAGGAAGACAGGAAGTCAAACTATCCTGTTAGCAAATAACATGATTCTATATCTAGAAATCCCCATAGATTTGGCCCCAAAGCTCCTTTAGCTGATAGCTTCAGCAAAGTTTCAGGATACAAAATCAATGTACAAAAATCACTAGCATTCCCATATACCAATAACAACCAAGCTGAGAGCCAAATCAGGAACACACTTTCATTCACAATACTCACAAGAAGAATAAAATACCTAGGAATACAGTTAACCAGGGAGGTGAAAAATCTCTCAAAGAGAATTATAAAACACTGCTCAGATAAATCTGAGATAACATAAACAAACAGAAAAACATTCTATGCTCATGGATAAGAAGCATCAATATCGTAAAAATGACCATACCACCGAAAGCAATTTACAGATTCAATGCTATTTCTATCAAACTACCAATGACATTCTTCACAAAATTAGAAAAAATATACTCTAAAATTCATATGGAACCACAAAAAAAGCCTAAATAGCCAAGGCAATCCTAAACTAAAAGAAAAAAAGCTGGAGGCCTCACATTACTCAACTTCAAACTATACTACAGTGTTACAGTGACTAAAACAGCATGGTACTGGTATAAAAACAGACACACAGACCAATGGAACAGAATAGAGAGCCCAGAAATAAGGTCACACATCTACAACCACCTGATCTTCAACAAAGCTGACAAAAACAAGCAACAGGGAAAGGACTCCCTATTCAAAAAACAGTGCTGCAATAACTGGCTAGCCATATACAGAAGATTGAAACTGGACCCCTTACTTATACCATATACACAAATCAACTCAAGATGGATTAAAGACTTAGGTGTAAAACCCAAAACTATAAAAACCCTGGAAGACAACTGAGGTAATACCATTTTGGACATAGCAACAGACAAAGATTTCATGAGGAAGACACCAAAAGCAATCACAACAAAAGCAAAAATTGACAAACGGGATCTAATAAAATTTAAGAGCTTATGCACAGCAAAAGAAACTATCAACAGAGTAAACAGATAACCTAAAGAATAGGAGAAAATACTTGCAAACTATGCATCTAACAAATGTCTAATATCCAGCATCTATAAGGAACTTAAACAAATTAATAAGAAAAAAATTAACAACCCTATTAAAAAGTAGGCAAAGGGCACGAACAGATGCTTTTCAAAAGAAGACATATATGTGGCCAATAGCATATTAAAAAAACTCAATATCACCCATCATTAGAGAAATGCAAATTTTAAAAAAGTCAAAAAATAATAGATGCTGGCGAGGTTGTAGAGAAAAGGGAACAATTAAACACTGTTGGTGGGAGCATAAATTAGTTCAGCCATTGTGGAAAGCAGTGTGTCAATTCCTGAAAGACCTAAAAACAGAATTGCCATTCAACCCAGAAATCCTATTTTTTTGGATAGGAATATAAACCATTCTACCATAAAGACACATGCACACAAATGTTCATTGCAGCACTATTCACAATAGCAAAGACGTGGAATCACCCTAAATACCCATCAATGACAGATTGGATAAAAAAGATGTGGTACTTATATACCATGGAATACTGTACAGCCATAAAAAAGAATGACATCGTGTCTTTCGCGGAAACATGGATGGAGCTGGAGGTTATTATCCTTAGCAAACTAATACAGAAACAGAAAACCAAATACCGCATGTTCTCTCTTATAAGTGGGAGCTAAATGATGACAACTCATGGACACAAAGAGGGGAACAACAGACACTGGGGCCTATTTAAGGGTGGAGGCTGGGAGGAGGGAAAGGAGCAGAAAAAATGACTACTGGGTACTAGGCTTAGTAAATGGGTGCCAAAACAATCTGTACCATAAACCCTGTGACACGAATTTACCTATATAACAAGCCTACACACATACCCATGAACCTAAAATAAAAGTTTAAAGATAAATTAATTAAAATAATTGGAAAATAAGGACCTATAGAGAAAAATTAGAGGAATTTTGGATTATCTGCCTAGTGAAGGAAATGCTGTAGGATAATATGGAGAAGAGAATTAGAGACTTTGAGTATGATTCGGTGAGGGTCTCAGCAAGAATGAGATGTCGCACTTGTAAATGTTCACTGAAGAGAGTTTGAATTAAGGCATGGGCAGAGTTAAGAGAATTATCAAGGAAGGGAGAGCCACCTAAGCACTGGCATAACTGGTAAACTTTCCGGGCTTGTAGGGGGAAGAGGAGGGAGTGATGATACAGAAGGCAAGATAGAGCATGGGGATTTGGAGGAGGTGCTACTAGACAGGAGCTGCTATTGTCTAATGTAGTCTGCAGTAAAGCAGGAAGAGGGATAAATACCCTGACCTTGTTCTCATTCTACAGTCTCCAGATGGTGCCACTCATTCAGCAAATCAAGTGGGAAGTTAAAGAGCAAGGAGTTCAGGGAAAGCAGT
Organism: Macaca mulatta; assembly: GCF_049350105.2. Taxonomy (NCBI): domain Eukaryota; kingdom Metazoa; phylum Chordata; class Mammalia; order Primates; family Cercopithecidae; genus Macaca; species Macaca mulatta. The sequence goes on from NC_133426.1 coordinate 130,965,502, forward strand.
CCATGGAAACCAGCCTCTCAGAGCACAGAGAAGGACAGAAAAGAGATTATGTGTGTGTGTTTGTGGGGGGCGGAGGGGTGGGGTGGGCAGGGAGGGGAAATGGAGAGTAAATAGCACAAAGTGCCTGCCTGTTATACTCACAACACCATTCTTAGAGAAGCTGAGGCAACAAATACCTGCATAGACTCCATGCTTTATACTATGTGATCACAGTACCCTGGCCACAACAAAACTGAAAAAAAGCAATACCAGCAACTGACATTTGTTGAATGCTTACGATGTGCCAAGCACTTTATGTTACTCACCTCATTTAATCATCATATCATAACAAACCTATGAGTAACATAATCTTTATGATAATCACTTTATAGACGGAGAAACTGTGGCATTTGGGGATTAAGTAATTTATCCAATGTCACATAGCTCGCAAGTAGAGAAGGAATGATTTGTACCCAGGGAAGGAGGCTGGCTCCAGAGCTGTTCTCATAACCACTACACTAATAGAATAGCGATTAAGCAGGACTCTGTAGGCTGGTCAGCAACTTTCATGGTAGCCTAATGCTAAAGTTCTGCCTTACAAGGGTGTCCTGGACTGTACAGTAAATGGCTGACACAATACAATATTTTCTCTAAGAGGAACCTGAATGCAAGATACACTGCAAGTTAGCAGACCACATAGAATGTGAAGAGCTGAAAGAGAGAAGGAAGGTAGTTAGTATGGCAGGAGGAGAGATGAAGTCAGTCTTAAGTATGGCTGAGTCACCACTGTGGGAATCAGTGGACTTGGAAAAAACTTGAACTGGGTTTAAGTTGATCGAGCAGATGCTGACCTTCTAGAAATGCAATGCGTCCTGAACAAGGCTATAAGTTTGAGGCCTGCTTGTGAGGCTACTGATGGTATTTCTTGTACTTTCTTATTTTCTTGTGTGTCTTTACAATAATTTCCCATTTACTGAGGAAATATGAACCCATCCACATTCCTTGCTTTCCAGTAAAGTCCAACACAAATGAGTTAATTATTTAAATATATGAGGGTCTCTTGGGCAGAGAAGAGTCATCAGTCTCTCTCTCCCTCTCTCTCTCTCTCTCTCACTCTCCCTCTGGGAAGAGAAAATTGACATACTATGGTCAAAGAAATATAGTTCAGCTCTATGGGAATTATATCATGACAGACACTTCCAAGGGAGGATGTCTAAATGTCTCTTTTGGAGAACTTTAAAATAATCTTCTCATCTGTCCAAGGGTGATTTACATGAGCTACTGCCTGAAGGTACAAGGATCAAAGGCTCCCAAACTGCAGATCTACAAACCTGTATCAAGTTCCTTAGAAAGGTTTCTCTGTTTTCTACAGAGTGACAGAGATAAAGACTTTGGTGTTAGTCTATCTCACTCTGATTGTCAGGGTTTGATTGCTTGCCATCATTTCTTAAAACAGGCTATTTTTTCTTTTCTGCTATTAAGTTATCCCTCATTTATGAAATTATGGTAGTGGTAGGAATAGTATATTATAGTGAGTTCTTTTAAAAATATTCTTACTTGACAATATAAAACATTGGCAAATCTATCTCTGCCTCATTTTTTAAAAATGTCATATGTCTGGGAGAAATAAGTATCTGAAAACCACAGGCCCAAAGGACCTCTTCAGGTCCCTCCTATCTATAAGATGCTAGGTTTTAAAGTCTTGAGATTACAGAAAATCAAAAGGAATAGGAAGGCAGGATGATTTTTTATTTAACCTGAAGAAGTAACAAGTTAATGAAGTCTAACCATCTTAGACATAAAAGATAATAAGTGGAGATGGCTATAAGTTAGAATTTTGTAGTCTCTAAGTAGAAATGACAGTCTAAACGTCAAATCCAAAAACATGGCCTATAGAACGCCACACCAAAGGTCACATTTAGAAGGCAGCATTCGGCTCTGGTGACAGTTACAAGTCAGATATTGCGTGATTCTATTGGTATGCAGCCATCATGAAAGGGGAACTAAAATCTTTTTGAAGCAAAAATGTGTCAAAAGGGAACTCTAAACTGGCCTCAAGGGAGTGTTTAAATGAAAAATGCCTTAGATCCTTTAAATAGAAGAAAATCAATAATTATTCCAAATACAAATTAACACGCAACAAGTATTTTCTGTTCTGTGCATGTAATACTGCTATTTACATATAACTAGTTCAACGTACCCAAAGCCTCTGCCAGGCCCCAAACCTTCTGTCCATAGATGTCGGTCTTGTTCCAAGCAAACGTGTAGACAAGATTAATTGCGGCGGGAAACCACTTCTGTGTGAGTCGCCCTTCCACAGCTACTGTGAGGTGTACTTTTATCATCCCGACAGGAATCGTTGAATGTGTCAGAAGGATCCGTAGCAGGGTTTTATACCCAGGGGTGCGGCTGCTCAGGTAACTCAGCCTCACAAAGCTGGAGGGAATGGGAATTTCCTCCTGTACAACCTGAAATAACAATAATAAAAAAAGCCAAATAGGCTCTTGTCAGTGGTCGCAGGTAGATGAGGATATTGTGTGCTTAGTTATCTTTGAAACATGCCAAAGGAGAGAGCTTAAACAGGTCTAAGGATGTCAAGGCATTTGTTCTTGAATCTTTGTGAGATTGTGTAATAATGGGTTTTGAATTTTGCACCAAACATGAATGGAGACAAGACCCAACCTTAAGGATTGTTTTTATTTTTTTCCCATGCCAGGAAAGATTGTGTAAGGAACAATTTCAGCTTTTCAATAGTGTTCCAAAAACTGCTTAGTAGGAGTTGAAAAAGATCACACCGCTGAATGTCAAGCAATTCAGTACTATAGGCTCCATTAAGGGGTCTTTTTCTTATATAAACATACACAAAAGCTTGTTTGGTGTTAAGTCGTATATCATAAAACCATTGGTGTAATCCTTATTCAGGCTAGCCTCTCTAAGAGGAAGAACTTGAGAAGCAGGCCCAGCAAGTGATATTTTATGACAAAGATTATAGTTTCCCTAGAATTAATCTTTACTGATGCCATCAAATTCATTTTCTTTGGAGCTTTGAAATGACCCTGAGGCCAAATTTTTAATCAAATTTTTCTTACATATTTCTCTGTGCCTGGATGTAGCAATGGCTGGGAACAAGTTTCTCCAAGTTGGCACTTGTGACTGAGAAGCAAATAACTCCCACTAATTCCTCTGCAAATTTTACACTAAACGTTGGTCTCAGAGTAAAAATACCACTTGGCTTCTTTAATTAATTGCTATTACTTGTTTGCTTATCACCACAGAAAAAGTTAAATAACCAAAGGTGGTAACTAAAACTGAATCATGTGTTCTATGACTTTCATCTTTCAAAAGACTGCTGAAGAAAAAGCCCATCCTATTCAATACACTTAAGGTGACATGAGTAGTGTAGATATTTTCATGCTTTTATTCATTTTTACCTCAGAACCTTGTTCCCTCTTACTTTTCCAAACTTGTGCATATAGCAGAACTGATTGTTAAACATATGGTATCTCATATTGTCCAGGATTTTTGGTCTTTCTCCTGTTTCTGAGGACACGATCCCTTTTTTGTACACTTTGCCTAATTTTTCTCCCTCTACATTAGCCATTTGATACCAGGGTTGTCCACCAGCTGTCTTCTCAGATGGTGACAGAAGTACAATAGAGGATAGCATGACACTCACCAACTTAGTACTTCATTTTCCTAAGAAAACATGCAATCCTAGATAAGCCTGGAAATTTTCGTGCTGAAAGAAGACCTATACTTCCTAATGACATCTGTGAAGGGATTGGTATACAAATCAAATGTACTCATTAAACACTGTCTTGTTTTTTCTTCCTTTCTAAGCAAAGAGCAATGGAAAAGATAAGGGGTAGCTCTTTGGACTGCTTTTCCTGAAGGGCAGTATTTTTGTGTGAGCCTTTCCTAAGTGGTATTCTCTGGGTACTGCTAAGAGCTGGTGGGTGGTGTTATGATGAAAGAACAATCAATTCTATCTTGGAGCATGCATTTACTTCTGGATTTCTGGATCTGTAAGACCTATGAGTCCATTTTGGTGCTTCCACATTTAATTATCATTAAAATGTTTCTATAATGTGGTGCTGGAATTGTACTATGGTTGTTTGAATGGTTTAATATTGAAATGACAATATTGAATGCTCAATAAAGAATAATTCTCAGGAATGTTAAAATATCAAGGTTCAAAAATGTCTTCTCCTGACTATAAAGCTTGAACACTCAGAAGCAAAGCTTTTTTGAAAAAAAAAAAAAAAACCAAAACTGCACAGGCTTGAAAACTATGTTTACTTTACACAGCTAGACAAGAGAAGTTGTCATGTCTTCTAAGAATAATGACAATGATACAAACTAGACAATAGAAGAAAACTAGAATTTTTTTTCTTTTCTTCTTCTTCTTTTCTTTTCTTTTTTTTTTTTTGAGACAGAGTTTCACTCTTGTTGCCCAGGCTGGAGTGCAATGGTGTGATCTTGGCTCATTGCAACCTCCTTCTCCCGGGTTCAAGCAATTCTCCTTCCTCAGCCTCTGGAGTAGCTGGGATTACAGGCACGCACCCCCACGCCTGACTAATTTTGTATTTTTAGTAGAGACAGGGTTTCTCCATGTTGGTCAGGTTGGTCTTGAACTCTCAATCTCAGGTGATCCTGAAAGGACACAAAGATGTGTACCCCCCCCCCCCCGCTACACCCTATTGCTAAACCCTTTGCTCTGCTCTCTAATCTTTGCACATACCAGAGATTTCGTAAGTTCTGTGAGTACCTGTTTTTCTGCACGTACCAGAGATTTTATAAGTTCTGAGGCAGGGTCACAAGACGTGTTTAAGTAAGATAAACTCTTGCTGCCATAAACCGGTTGTGCAACCTGACGCAATATAATTAACTGCCTTTGTGTAAAACTGCTCTCCCGCCTCAAAGGTTTAACCGAAATATCAGAAATGGCGGGAACCAATCATAGTTAGCCAAATCGCCTTGTTCAAACACTAGCCAATCATACATCTGATTTGTATAATAATTCTATGCCCACTTTTCTTAGACTATATAACACTGTTCGGGGCTCAGTGGGGGAGCTCTCTCCTGCCCGTCTCGTTTCGCGAGCGAGTGAGAGTTCCAGGTTCGAACCTGTAATAAAGATCCTTGCTGCTTAGCTTTGACTCTGGACTCTGGTGGTCTTCTTCGGGGAATAAACGGTCTGGGCATAACAATCCCCCTACCTCGGCCTCCCAAAGTGCTGGGATTACAGGCATGAGCCACCACACCCAGCTCAAAAACGCAATTTCTTAAGGATTTTTTATTTCAGAACCACAAACAATCCAAGCTCATGGATTATACTGTTATTACTAATAAGCCAGCTAGCTTTGTTCTTAGAGCACAGTGTTTATTAGGTCAAGAATTGGGGTTTAATTCTCATGAAAGCTACTTAATCTTGTTCTGTTCCACGGCCACAGATAGCATTCTAATGCCCTGGCCAATTATGTTAAAAATGTGTGCCAGAAAAACATTTGAAGACTTCTCTTGACAAATAAAGGGCAGCACATTATAAGGATGGCAACAAGAATAGGAAAAGGAATGTAGCTATTATACACTGTTGACAACTCCATGATATTATTATTTTATACATTCAAAGGCCAATATACTCACCTGCAGCTCAGGAACAATAGTTCCCCTTTCTGGACAGGACCCTCCAAATGATGTGAGTGGTGAAGGAAGCACAATAGGGTTTGGGCTGATAAAGTTGGAGATATCGCAGGATGGCGGGTCTGATACAACTCTCTGCATGGTGACTTTCTCCACCACAATAAACTGATTCCAAGGCAACCAGAGTGTCCTCTTCTCAGGCAGGAAAGGTGATCGGTCGAAGATTAAGATGACGGAGATACCACCGATGGCTACGAGGTCAAAGCTGAGAAGGAAAAAACATAAGACAGTTGCAATCAAATGAAAAATTTAAAAATTCCAGTTAAAAAAATAGGTTAATTTCAGTGCCCTTTCCTTTTTCGGGGGACTCAACTATATCTACTTGTATTGTCTATCTTATAAATTCTCTCTAGCAATATATTCATTCAATAGATGACTTCTTTTTACTCTTTTCACTATCTAGCGGTCTTCTAAGAAGACATTCCATGTCACCAGTTGATATTCCCTTGAAATTTGTAAACTGTTTTTTTTTTTTTTTTTTTTTTTTTTGAGATGGAGTCTTGCTCTGTCACCTCAGGCTGGAGTGCAGTGGTGTGATCTTGGCTCACCACAACCTCCGCCTCCCGGGTTCAAGCGATTCTCCTGTCTCAGCCTCCCGAGTAGCTAGGACTACAGGTGCACACCACCATGCCAGGCTAATTTTTGTATTCTTTAATAGAGATGGGATTTCACCATATTTGTCAAGCTGTTCTTGAACTCCTGACCTTAGGTGATTCACCTGCCTCGGCCTCCCAAAGTGCTGGGATTACAGGCGTGAGCCACTGCGTCCAGCCTGTAAACCAATTAATTTTAACGCTGTCTTAAACAAAATCACTGCATGTATTTCTGCAAAGCCAAATCTGACACAGCTGCTCCCCTTGTGCTAAAGATAACAGAAAGATGACCATCTAACATTTAGCAGCATCTTTGAGAATGATGCATTATTCATTTTCCAAAAAATCCTATAATGTAACATAAGAAAAGTAAGGAGCCAAAAGGTTAAATATCTTGTTCAGGGTCACAAACATCGTGTCAGAAACCAGACAATGTCTTTGAGATGGCATTTGGAGAAAGACATCAGGAGATGACAATTGTTAGGGAAAATTTCTTTGAACTCAGCTATGCCCGACCGAGCCCTCTATATTTGACTACCCTCTTTGGCCTCTTAGTCTACTTGAACCTCAGATTTAAGATCTCTGGTTTGCTTCACAACGGTTTTTGGTTTCTTTTTGTAAGACAGCCTGTAATGAACCCTGCACAACTTCACCAACAACTCCTTCTCTATCTATGACAAAGCAAGACTACCTCTGCTGTAAGCCGACTCTGTCTATCTCTAGATGTGGTCTATGACAAGACTATTGCATTGGAGCTGAACAGATTCAGATTTCATTTTATTCTGCACTAGATGGTTCTACCTTACTTCTCTTTTAAGTATAATGACATCTTTGAGATGATGTACTTGAGAGCATTTGAAAAGCATAAACTCCCATATAAAAAGTAAGATAATGATAAATTATTATCATTTTTATGTTAAAAATGGATAAAGGGCAATATGATGTTCCTTAATATTCAAGGCAACTTAAATCCACAGGAGAGAGATGTAAGCTATTGACTGCATTAAAAAAGATCTTTCAGCAAAACACTTTTTCAATGATAAAAAGCCCTGATAGGGAATCAGACTTAATTATGGACATCTCACCACTCTCTTCTTATGACATTTGTTACATTTATTATAGTATTACCAATCGTGTTTTGTTGCAGAAATCTTGCAGATAAAGATAAATGAACAGTAACAAAGGATGGATAATACCGTGTTTTTTATTGCTGCTTTTTCAGTGAAGTAGCTTTATATTAAGGCAGTTTCCAAAAAGAGGATTTGAAGAACTGTGTTAGCTACAGAGAATAATCTAGGTATGAATTAAAGAAAACCCAAACGGTTTATGGTTTAAGACAGAGGGTCTGAATTCATAATAATACGGGAGCAGTTTAAGGCAAGTGTAGTGGGGAAAGTCTGACACTACTTGTCAAGAAACCTTTCCTCTAGTTCACCTTCTTTGTGGATTTAAGTATGTATCCTTGGGGAAGTTTATATGCCTCACCCAAACCTTGACTCTTGACTCAAAATTTAAGTGCTTATTTATTTAAAAACATAAAACAAACACAAACATGAAAACTAAATAAACTATCCAGATAAGAACATAGGGCCGGGCGCGGTGGCTCAGGCCTGTAATCCCAGCACTTTGGGAGGCCGAGACGGGCGGATCACGAGGTCAGGAAATCGAGACCATCCTGGCTGACACGGTGAAACCCCGTCTCTACTAAAAAAATACAAAAAACTAGCCAGGCGAGGTGGCGGGCGCCTGTAGTCCCAGCTACTCAGGAGGCTGAGGCAGGAGAATGGCGTAAACCCGGGAGGCGGAGCTTGCAGTGAGTTGAGATCCAGCCACTGCACTCCAGCCTGGGCGGCAGAGCGAGACTCCGTCTCAAAAAAAAAAAAAAAAAAAAAAAGAACATAGGTGCCCGAAAATTATTATCTCTCTTTTTAAAAAAATCTTTTATTCAGTCCTTCTAGAAAGATTACGCAGACAGGCCAGGCATCTTGTTTTGTAGAAAGAATGTGGGTTTGGTTTCACATATATCTGGGTTTGAATCCCAGCTCTGCCCTGTTAACTTTGTGTCTTTGGGCTATTTAACCTTCCTGAGATGCAGTTTTCTCACTAGTAAAATGAAGCCTCTATAATCTATCTCTTAGCTGCTATTGTAAATGAATAAATGAGATAAAGAATTAAGGGTCAAGAATATAGTAGGAACTCAACAACTGTTACCTTTCTTCTCAAATCAGATCCATTGTCCTACTACATTTGCCATATGTTTTCCTTTTTTTGTAGTTCAAGTGAACTATAGGCCAGCTTTTGATTATCTCCATGAGCAGATACTGATTTTAGGGTTTCCTTGGAACTTCCTTTAGGCTTCTTATGGTGGTTCATTTTATATCTCTACTTGGCTAGGTTATAGTTCTGCGTTATTTAATGAAACATCAATCTATGTATTGCTGTGGAGGTCTTTTAGAGATGTGGTTAATGTCTATAATCAGTTGAATTTAAGTAAAGGAGATGGTCCTTGATAATGTGGGTGGGCAAAACTGTTTCTGTGAGGAAGAAGAAATTCTGCCTTAAGACCACTGCATCTCTTTCCTGAGAGTTTCCAGTCTTCTAGCCTACCTGACAGATTTCAGACTTGCCAATCCCCACAATCTTATAAGCAAATTCCTTGGAATAAATCACTCTCTCAATACAATAATATCGATATATCTATGTCATATTTTGTTTCCCTGGAAAGCCCTGACTGATACGCTTCTCATCTTTCCACCTCGCAGTTATACACTCATTAATTGACATGGAGATGGAAGGTGGAACTGTGGCCAGAGATCCATCTAAACCATTTCCAATGCCAAATAGAATGCTCTCTGAATGATTGCTTCTTTGGGATTTCTCTCACCACAAAACACCTCCATTTGTATGGACCATTAAGAACAGGTTATTAAGTCATATGAGAGTGGATATAAAAGACCCAAGGGAGAGGATTTATTTGTTTGGAGATTGTTGTCAACACATAAGCCCAACCAGTCCTATCTACAGATGGAAGGCTATTGACACCTATGCAAATTGCTTATCTCTCTCTGCTTCATAGTATCCATAAATGAACAAACTTTTGCCTTGAGGAGAATCAAAGGGAAGCCTCTCTTCATCTTCTAGTCTTCAGAACAAAGTTCTTGAGACCATTAATGCTTCTCAAGAACCTTCTAAGAATGTCGTCACTTCACTTGCTTTGCTTATCATTAGCTGAACTATTTACAAATAGTTCTCTTTTAACACTTTACTGAGTACTGGTTATATATCTAAGTTGAAGGTGGTAAATCATAGAAGAAAAGAGCAAGATTACTTCGGTTTAAATCTTGAACTCTATCTTATTATCTGGATAAGTTTTCTTATACAACAAATGGGGAGGGTGATAATAATGATATTTACCTCGGATAGTTGTTGTGAGCATGAAAACAGAGACATTCATGAAAGTGTCTGACATACAGTAGACACTCATAAACATTCACCTTTCCTTTAGAATAGGCTTTTTTCTTTTCTGCTAAGTAGGCCCTTCTCTATGTGAGTATCTAATCTCTTCATACTTTTAAAGGGCTCAGTCTTTCACCACCATCCTTCCTTCTGCTTTGAATAAATTACTTTGGTCCCATGATCTAGACCTTTCCTGGTTCTTTAGGGAAACTTGTCAGTTTACTTTTGCAAGTAATTGATAATGGGGGTAAATAGTTCTACATTCCACATGACATTTGCATTCAATGGGGACTTTGAGAGAGCTGATAGCTTCACCCAAAGCAGTGATACCATTGGTGAGAATTATAAGCACTGTGGCCAACTGGAGGGATTGAGATTTGGACATGGAGGATCCTATCAGCAACTCTCATATCACACTCTGTCTACTAGGTATCTAGATACTAATCTCAGCCTTTCTATACTCTTTTGACCTCAGGTATATTTTTCTTACGATTTTCTACTTTTGAAATGTACTTACTCAAACTGAGGTAGCAACAAACAGAGACATATAAATGGAAACTCTCATCACACTGTCACTTTATGTCCAAGAAATGACAGTGGAACAGTCTGGTTGGCATTTGGGGACCATATTTTGAATGCTTACACCTTTATGGAGCCTGAGGAGAGTTATTGCTAGAGAGGATTCTGACTAGTATCTGTCATCTACATAAACTCAGTTCTCACTGTGAGTTCAGCAGAGGACGGTCTTGGGGCATTTCCCTTAAAACTAAAGACACAAAAGTAACAACAAAGATTACCCTCTTTAATGTTCCCTCTAAACTGGACACTAACATTTTTAGAATCTTTAGGTATCAAGATTCTTTTAGGCTCTTGTGCGAATATCAAATAATTCACCGAAACCTTTGTATGTAAGCTAAAAAAATGAGGGTTTATCAGGCCTCCATGAGAAGTCAAAATCAAATGGCTCAGAAGATATATTCTATTTAGAGACATAACTCATTTCTTAATTTATGGCATATGGTTGAAGATGTTAGCAAGGGTGAGGCTAGTTTTAAGCACCAGTTACTGGTGAGTGCACTACCAAAATTCCATTATTCAATCTAATTGGAAGAAAGACCCATTTGAATTAATAGAGAACTCTGATTATAGAATATTTGAAAAGAAATGAAGTTATATATATATATATATGCATATATATGTACATATATGTGTGTGCTACCAAAGTAGTTCTGCTGAGCTTGTTATAATGAAGAGATGGTTAGTAATAAGCAATATAATTTATAAATAAATAATTTATATAATTTACTAAAGTCCTTAAGAACTGTTTATTTTCTTAAGTAGGCTAAAACTCTTTCTTATCATCTTTTTAAACTAATTTTTTTAATAAGTACTTTCTTGACAGGATCTTGAAAAAATAAATCCAGCACAGCCCAAGTTGAACAATTAACATTTCTGAAGTGGCTAGGACTAATAAGGTTTGATTGTAGGTTCTTGAAATGAGATAGTTTCTCACAGTTTGATAAAGCTCCAAGCCAATAGGTCTTTTTTTTTTTGCATGTGATTATTGAAGTGGCTTGATATGAGTAGGACATTTAAAGGGTAGTCACCTGGAGACTAGGGCACCTCAAAGCCATTATTACAGTGTCCCTGAGAGTCATAAATAGGTACCTTTAAGTTGGACACATGGGCCTATTAACTCAAATACTCTGAATCAATGTGTGTCTAAATGACAGCAACAAAAATGTTGTTGTGAGCAAATCCTTTTCCAGGATGAGAAGGTTTTATTTACTTCAAAGTCTTGCTTCTCAGATGTTAGAGAACCTTGAGAAGCCCTTAGAGAGCAGCCTGGTGGTTGGTGCTTCAGGATAAATCACTATAATTAAATAGGCTGGCCAAGCTTGTCCATCAGTTGCAGCCAATAGTCAAAAAGGCATCCTAGGGAGGACACATTTTTAAAGCTTCTCCATTAATATGGTTAAATTCTGTACTTTTGAAAGAAATATTTTGGATGCATTCATTTCTGAAATATTTGGGGATTACTATGGAAAAATAGCCTATGTGTTCCATAGTTCCTTATTTGTCATTCGCATAATGTCACTGAACTTTAAAGTTGGATTTATAGATGGAATTAGATAAAGAATAGAAAACTTTTCACATGGCCTGGGTTTCAAGAAGACTTGAGAAGGATTAGAAGAGGAATTCAGTTTGAATTAATTAGGAAATAGAGGAAATAAATATCACCAATGACTTTTTGAGATATAACTTGAAGAAAGATGGGCTTACCATCACTGTGTCATCTGAGCCCTGGTTTTACCCCTGGCTAGAAGTCAGTAATTGGCCCCCACAATGATCAGAAACAATACTGACATACCTTCCATCTTGTCGGCTGATGGTAAACCCATAATCACTGTGGTGCAAGAAACTGACATTCACTCCCACTAGAGGAGTTCCATCTACGGCCACCACTTGGCCTCGAATCACACAGGCACGCCTGCAACACAAGACCAAAGGCAAACAGAAAAGCATGTTGAGACTAGATTCTAGAAGTCAAGTTGTAAAAACTTTGGAAAACAGTCAAGTATAACAAATAAAACAATAATTTCACCAACCAATAGAAAACTACTAATAACATTCTGGGGAGGAGTTGTTTTTTTTTTTTTCCTCTCAAAATTAGAATCATACTAAGTATGGTTTGGAATCCAGATATTTTAAGGTTAAAAGCATATTATTAATATTGTCCAATGTATTTGGAAATTCCTTAATATATCATTTTGTTATTATATAATACACCCTTAAATTAGTATCCTGTAACTTGCTTAACCTACCCCTGATTTTTGGACATTTTGTTGTTTCTTAATTTTTTTCTGACTTAAGTTTCTTATTATTTCCTTGGGAGAGAGTCCTAGTTGTGGAATGATACTTTTCTCTTATCAAAATTAAAGTTAATTACATTAGTTAATACATAATTATATTGTAAGATAAGACTAAAATCCCTGTTGACCGCCTTTTTCCTACTTCTTGGTGTTCTCATCAGAGGTAATCAGCACTATTAGTTTGTGTGTTCATTTTCTATGCATTTACATATATAGTATGAATATTTTTAAGCCTCCTGATATACACTGCCAAAGTGTCTTTTTCTGGTAAAACAACCAGCCAACCAAACAAACAAATTTAGTTGAGCACACTTTAAGTTAAAGTCTGCAAAAGAGACATGATCCCTGACAGTGGTATACTGCTTTTCTTGCCTAATTTAAATAAAATATTTCAAGGCACTTTCCCTTTAAACAAATGAGTCTCATCCCCTACTGAAAAATGGAATTCCATTAAACTAGTCCCTAAATAGGGCTCTCTTTCAGGGACATAGTCCACTAAAATGTACAAGACTTTCAGCACTAGCTTGGCTGACAAGCTGTAACAAATTTCAGGAGGCTGGCGGTTAAGAAGAGTGCCCCGGGACAAATCCCAAGCAAAGATTTTTTTCACTGGTCTGCTGTTATTTGGGGAGGAAGGGACAGTTTTTTCACCAGAGTTTGATCCTAGTCTTGGCAGCTCTGAGCTCTTGGACATGAATTTTATAGCTGGAGCTGGCAGGGTTGAGGAAGGTTGAGCAAGGTCAGTGATTTTTCCTAGGGCATCAATGCCACCTTTTTTTTTTTTTTGCAACCAAGTGGGATTCTGGGTATCCAGGGCAGCTCAATCTTGGATTAAAGGGGGCCATGTTATTCAGACAAACATGACTTTTCAGAGTAATCCTAATCATTTCATCCTGGAGTTATACATTCTTTTAACAGAATCAGAAAGTAAAGGGAAGGATGTAAAGGGAAGGATGTAAAGGCTCATGGCCACAAACATCATTTGAGAAAAAGTAAAACCCTTTGAATAAGCTATAGATGGTAGCTTATTCAACCAGCCAAAGTTGGTTGTATATGTTTAGCCAATAAACCTCACTACTAAATTCTGTTGCAATCAGAGGAATTGGTTATAAGTTATGCTAATAGGATTTATCCTCTTCTATGTAAGGCCTTCCCCAACAAAAATTACAAGCCATTAAGTATTATGCAAAGGTAAGTGAGTATAATTGTTGCTATTAGTGTTTGTGTATTTTCTGAACTCTCAGATCAACATTTGTAGCTCTGTGACATAGATCAGTGGTTTTCTCCAGTGAGCTGTCCATTTTATGAATTATGTAAATCATGGTTCTGAGTGGCATGCAAATGGCATATTGGCACTTACTTTGCCATGTTTGATTGTCCCAATTTCTGAATCATTTTGAAATCCCATTTGTTCTAATAGAGAAGTCATTTGAAGTCATTGAGTTCTGGATTTTGAACTAATTCTGACAGATCTGGTCCCAGGTTCTAAGTCCAATGTAACAAGAAATGAAAATAAAAGGACATCTCTGATTTTATACAGTAACCTTTTAGATGTATTTACAGAACAACTTTTGACAAGGTGGGTGTAGATTGAATGGAAACAAGCTGAGAAAATCTCCTGCAAATGACGTATGGATTGGTTCCAGGGGGGTTGTGAAGAGACTATAGCGATGCTAAACAATTTAAAAATTAGTTAAGCATTGTTTCCTGAGCTCTCAATGCTGTTAGCTGCTTTGCGAGTATGGTGGGGGTTAGTTATTACATTACCAAGCCTCCACCAGTTAAAAAGGTGGCCTTTACAACAATAACACCTACCTAGGTGCTTGCTGATTCCCTATTGGCAAGACAATTCCAAACTCACTCTTTTTATTTGCTCACATTAATCTAGACATTGTGTCTTTCCACAACTCTACTAGGCTCAATTATTTTTGTTTTTATTTTGTCAAGCTTAGTTGGCATTATTTTTTTCATATTTTATGACACACACAGACCTGTCTCTTCTTTCTGCTGTTCTTTTATTTTCTATATGGCTTATATTTATGAAGGATCCAAGCTGGTGAGTGAAAGTCTCATAAAAGTTATCATTATTCTGTGCATTTCCCTTGTATTCCTCTCTTTCTTCACTCTGTATCTCACTCTGAGTAGACTTGTCTTTTGACTCTTCTGCTTCTTAATATTCCTCATGTTTTATGAAGCACACAGATTTGTGTGATAACGACTCATCAAAGTCATCATTATTCAAGACATTGTCTACCTGTTCTTCTTTTCATTCATTTCACTCTTCATCACTCATAAATAATGCTCACAGACTTGTCTTTCAACTCCCCTACTTTCTTATTCCTCATATTTTATGATCCACACAAACTTGCAGCATATGATAAAGCCCCATAAAACTTATTATTCTACATTTATCAGAATTGAACTCCCTTTGTAATGTATTAGACTTTAAATGTTCTAAGATTCCCTGTATCTTGCTGCATTTGCTCCCATTATTTACACACTCCATGTCATCCATTTTTCACGAGAATAACTCTTAGGTCTTTTTATTCCTGGATTACTAGTACTTACTGTAATCTTTGAACAATATCAGTCATCCAGTGTCAGTTTAAATTGTCTAAATTTCAGGACAGTATTAAAGTATTCTTTTTAATTTGCAGTAATCTTGACTGACACTGCATGCAGAAATTTAGGAAAAATATACTTCTTAGGCAAAGTCTCCATTTCAAAAAGAAAGCTCTTGAGCGTACTTGCTTTCCCAGGCAGGCTACATCAGCTTCAAATGGCCATTAGGGAGCCTTCATATATATTCTTTGGAAGTATGGCATATTGTGCCACTTTGTTCAGCTCAACTGCCATTTTGTGCACTCCCAGATTCTTTTTTTTTTTTTTTTTTTTTTTTGAGACGGAGTCTCGCTCTGTCGCCCGGGCTGGAGTGCAGTGGCCGGATCTCAGCTCACTGCAAGCTCCGCCTCCCGGGTTTACGCCATTCTCCTGCCTCAGCCTCCCGAGTAGCTGGGACTACAGGCGCCCGCCGCCTCGCCCGGCTAGTTTTTTGTATTTTTTAGTAGAGACGGGGTTTCACCGTGTTCGCCAGGATGGTCTCGATCTCCTGACCTAGTGATCCGCCCGTCTCGGCCTCCCAAAGTGCTGGGATTACAGGCTTGAGCCACCGCGCCCGGCCCACTCCCAGATTCTAAATTCTATTTTCTTAATAATTGTGGATGGTAGCCTTATATCTGGTTTGTTTTTCCTGATTCCCCACAGCCACTAAAATATAGTTCCTTCTCCCCTATTTATATAAACTATTTTGATTATGCTTCTTATATCTAAGGCAGCCTGTATAGTTCATTTTTTTTTTCCAAAGTTAGATCCTACCTGAGTAGTGAGGTATGTATGGTAAGGGTCTGCCTTTGATATTACCACAGTCCTGCTTTCTGCGGTTTTCCTTATTCCCATTATGGTGCCTCCCTGTTTCCTCTTCCAGAGAGTCCCTGGCTTGCTCAAATCACCATTGAAATTAGTCAGTCCTACTTGGCCTGTACTTGGTCTGCCTCAAGGAAGCATCTTGAGCTCTTGAATTTTTGCCACGTCCAAACTACCCTCAACCTGAGTTCTGGTCCTTAAAAATCTGTCTTTTTCTGAAACATTTTCAATTCAATAATATATAGAACTCTTCTAAATCTTTCAAGCAAGAGGATAGAAGCTACTGTCTGGACTGTCATGCGGCTGACCCTGCATATGTGTACAGCAGTTATGTGCCCAGCATAACTGTCTTTTGTGTTGGTTTTGTGTGTGTATATGCATGTTCTTGTGTATGCTCAATGGCAGGCACTGCATATTTTTGTTTTTGCTTGGGCTCTCCTTTGATTCACAGACATGGATGGGATGGATGCTTTGCTTGGTTGAACCTTTGAAAACAAGAACTTCTCCCTGCTGTTGTTGGTTAGAGCAAGATAACTTGAACTTAGATGGGCATGTCCAATGTGACTTAAAAACTTGCATGGGGAATATCACCCCCCACAAGTGTCTTTTTTCCTGTTCTCTAGAGAATACAGGCTGCTGCCAAGCTGTCTACCTGCTGTCACTATGCTAAAGCAGCAATCCCAAAGGAATTGCTTCTCCACTTTAACTAAATGCTGAATCCTCTAGGTGTTTGGAGCTTGGTCTGAAGAACAAAGCATCTTGGGAAATGCAAGCCAGAATGCACTTTACTGAGAGCCTTATTTAACTAACAAGCTGCTTGTTAGACTGTTCTGATGCAAAAGGTCTAATTCATTCTGTATTTGTTATTTTCATGGAATAGTCAAATTATCCCTAGCCTTCAATCAACTCTTGGTTCCATTCTCCTCTTCCCTTATTTGTTGTCTTTTGTCTTCCATGTCAAATCTCTGATATTCGTTTAACACCTCAGGCAACAACATTAACCTCAAGCACAATAGTTGGTTTGAAAAACAAGGCTGAAAACTAAATTGCTGAAAGAAGATGCAATTTACTACATTGTATTTCTGATTAATGTCTTTTGAAAGAAAACTGAGACTCAGGGCTAGAAAAGTTATAGCGATTTGCTTTTGTTGCTAACATGAGCATAAGCAGCCTTTGAAGGGTAACATTCAAAATCAAGGACCTAGCCAGCAGGGGATCTAGCAGCAGGTGAGCAGGTTAGGTTTTTTTTTCCATAGGAACAGATGAAATCCTTTCTACAGCTGACAGCTCTGGTCAAAAGGTAGCATTGAGAAGGACTGGGCTGAGAGAGGCTATATGAATCCTCTGCTCACTAGTGTTTGAATTCTGCCTTGTAAATTCCTTTCTGAATTGTCAGTTGGCTCAAGTCTCCAAGGGATAGAAATTTGTCGCATATGAGATGTGACTGGAGGATTCCCCTGACAACTATAGCTACTGGGGTCTCTGTTGAAATGCAAATACCTCTGAATAGTTAGGACAAAGGGTTTGTGATATTCCTGTTACCACTGCCATCACATAGTGAATAAAGGGGCTTCTCTTTAGAATGTAATTTTGGGATTGTGGTGTTGGTCCTCAGTCCTGTATGACAATCTCTCTCTCTTATAGATCAGTGATTCTCAAACTTGATTGTCCACGAGAATCACTGGAAAGTCTTTTTAAAACACAGATTGCTGGGTTGTATCCTCAGAGTTTCTGATTTAGAAGGTCTGGTGTTGGGTAATAGAATTTACCTAACAAGACAAACCTTTGAGAACTACTGCTTTAGGAAAAGCAAGGCCATAACATACTCAGCCAATTAAGGCATATGAACTCCTGGAGAGGGAGGCAGAAGGTATAAACCATAAAAAGGCAGGCAAATCAACCACTGGTTCACAATCTTACACTTATAAAATTTGTCAGGCATGAATTTTAACTCTTCCTGGAAAAGGGTTTGCAACAACTGTAATTTGGGGAGTCATGTTGAAACTGTCATGACAAAGGGGTGGCTGCACTACAAGATGAACTACAGGGTCTTCAAATTCAGAGATTATAAAATGGAAATATGTTTTAGTCCAATTTATTTATCCCAAATAAGTGTCCATTTCTCCTCCATCCTCATTATTCTCATTATACAATGCTCATAGTTGTGTTATTGCACTTATCATAACTAGTCTTGGATGACAGTTATAGATCTGTCTGTCTTTTTATTAGATAGCCAGGGCAAAAACTGTGTGATTTTCTTCTCTGTGTCCTTCTCAGTGCCTGATGTACACAGCACATGCTCAAGACAGGTTCATAGAATTTCAACTCAAATATTTAAAAATACAGTTGTAAGATCCTTGCAACCTATGCTCATGGCACTGCTTCAAGCAAGGGCTTCAGTGACTACGTTGAGATTCCTGTGTGACAGATGACTTACACTTTATTTACTAGAAGCCAACACTCTGGATTGAGCATTATGACATTCTCATCAGGAGTGTTTTGTTTGATACTTGACTATTTTAGGGAATTAAACAGTATCTATTGTGATCGGGAAGATGAAATGAATAGTCTTCAAATGCTTAATTTATGCACACTAACCCCATTCTTCTTTTATATATTATTATATAATTACTATTTGCTATTTTATAATTTAAATGCATTTGGGACTTCTAATATCCAGATATTTTGGAGGTTTCCTTACAACACATGCTACTTTTGATATATGTTATCTAACCTGGCACAGCACTATGAAAACACTTAATGTTATAGCATAAACCTGTTTCCATGTTCTGAAAATTCAGATGCTGGGAATGTTCATATGCAAACCCAATACTATCTCCTCATTAGTTTTTATTTTAATATGGTGGGTTGATTTAATCCTACTCAGTTGGTCACTGCCCCAAATAAATACCCCAAATGCCTACCAAGTGGGTAGCATTAAAAGCAGCTGGGAGCATTAGCCATGAACATTCTAGGACTCTGGGAAAGGTGGTGCTATTGAAAATGCAGATAGCTTTTTAAGCAGAATTATTTTCCTCATGGCTAGTGATGTTTCAAGTAAAACAAAATGGGGGCACTCACCCTGAGGTAGGGTGGCTATTTTCCCATCTGCCCTGGTAATTGCTTGTCAAAAGTAGGCTGCTTTGGAGGCTTGAGATCCCCAAAGTAATGGGAAAAAGATCAAGTGTTTTGAAGCAATAAGAAAACTGACGACACAGTCACATTTTCAGGACTGCGTAAGTGCCAGTTTGCTTCATTTAGACACATGATTATTTTCGTCCAGAATTTGAATCCTGAAATATTTGTCCTGTAAGCCCTTGCAACTCTTGAATAGTCTGAAGTTAGTTTTTCCTTTAAAATTTTTGGTTTGTTTTTTGCTTGTTCTACACATGACTCAAATGTTTTATCTTTGCAATCAGCCTTATAGGGTTTTGTTAACCTCATTAACCTCTCTTGTCACTTCTCTGAATCTGCCTTTCGACTAATGGATAGTCATTAAATATAGGACAGATCCTTCTTGTTGGCCATCTCCTGGGCATATATTACTCTTTCCTCCACAGAGGAAAAAGTGTGTCCTTGCTCTAGCCACAGCTGTGTTCTAGCTCTGGCTTGCTAGTAACCACCATTGTGACTTTTCCTAAGAAAGAGAATTAACTCTCAGCTCTGTTTCCTCTTTATGTAGAGTGGGAATGATCTTTCTTCCCTGACCTCTCCCCAGTTACCTCATGAATAGGTCATCACAGTAAAATTACCCAGTAAAATGATCACTTTTTGAACTAGGCCTTACAAATTCTATTGTTATGTACCCTGATAATTATTAGATACATATGTTGTATAAATAAAATATTTATTATACTATGAATCAGGTACTATGCCAGATACTTTCCTTACCTTATTTCATTTAATGTCCACATAACCCTGAGTAGGTAAAGCTATTAGGCCCATTTAAAAAATGAAGAAACGGACTCAGAGAAGTTAAAAGTTTTGCGCTTAAGTTAATGCAGCTCATAAGTGGTGGAGGGGTGGAGATCTCTTGACCTGGCCTCCAAAGAGCCTGAGCTGTATTGCAGATCTTTCAGAGTCAAGATATAAACAATATGGCTACAGATGAAAAGAAAGTGATCACCTACAAAGATGGTGCTAGCTACAGAATTATCGTTACCTGGAGAAATATACCAACTGCTGAGCACTTCCTATGTGGAGGGTGTGTAGTGGAGAGATGAGCTACAGCATGTCATTTGTTCTTTCTTCCCAAACTTGCATTCACTTTGTCCTCTCCAGGGACAAAATGAGATGACAGAACCAGCTAGAGAGTCATTACAAGCAAATTGTATGACTGAGTAGTAGGTAATATGGATTTGAGCCTTTTAACTTTAGATCCTAATGGAGCAGCAAGTAGGATATTTAAAATACTAGAAAATACCTATTCATGCTGAGATAAGTTGTAGGTAGCTACTGGTATTATTAAGCATCTCAGAACAACTGAGTTTCAAAGTATCATAAACAATCAGTTGAAACAGCCTTTTGAAGATCTGTGTTCTGATTTTTGATTCTTCTTTGCCCAAGAGCGTTTGCAAAGAAGTGAAAGTCTCACATTGTTTCTTTTTGGTACCTTTAAGTGTTGACTGCTGATTTCAGGAGACAGTCAGCACCATAAATCTGGGAACCTTCTGCACTTTGTAATTTTTTAAATGTGTCTTGAACATGTGTTTTCTGAATTTTAGCATTAGACAGTATATATAATCTGAAAATCAAGAGATCCCATCTTCAGTAACACCTTTCACCTGAAGATCAAAGTGCTTTATTAGCAAGTAGCAACAACCTTACTTCCCAATTAGGACAGCAACTTCAGAGGTGATAAGCAAAGGAGATTGCTCAGGAAAAGCAACATGGACAGACAAACAGAATACCAAGTAACTATGGCCCATCCAAAACACACTGGAATTCTTTTTCCAAATGTGAGCAGGTCATCTGCAGTGCCTTCCTTTAGAAAGGAAGGTGAACAGAAGGTAGATTTGAGGATTTTGATGCTCTATAAAGAGCTTACCCAATTCTTGGTCTATTCAATTTATTCAGCAATTGTTGCATTGTATATTTTTATCAACCTCTAGTTGTGTACTTGGTATAATGTTTTTCATATTCCTAGATTAAAAATACACAAAAATCTGCCATTAGCAAGTAGACTTAGAGGTCTTTAACAAATAGATTCATGAAAAAGCTAAACACAAGGCATATGGATTCAAATTTGTACCTCAGTGAAATTACAAATGTTTATGTTGTGGACCTTCTGGGGTTACTCATAGATAGACAAAACTGCACATGTTAATTATGTGAATGCTTGAATACTGTAATAGCACTATATTTCCTTTTAAATATTTTAAAACATAGGCTTGGCTTATCTTTTTAAAAATAATTCCAAATCAGTAAGTGGTTTCTCAATATTTCATTTATTCTAGGATTAACACTAATTGATGAAGATCTGCTACTTTTTTTCTGTCATGCATGAGTAAATGGTCTAAGGCTGTGACTGATTTCTCTTGCCAGGTCCTATTCAGTTTGTCTGAGGTATTCAAATTTTCTCAATGTACTCCTGGAGGGCAGACACCCCATCCATTTATCAGTAAAACCTAGTAACCAATATGCAGTAATTCCTTGACAAAGGTTTGTTTTACTTTTCCATTGCACATTATGTCACAGAATTTTGATTCAACGGGCCCCTAAAAGTCAACAGCAGGCTCCAGTTTGTGTTAAAATCTATTGCATGGGGGTCCAGGTGGCAAGAAACATTTATACCAACATCATCTAATGTACAGATGAATGCTATTCAGGGTTCTGCTCTAGTGTCACCTCCTCAGAGAGGTGTCCCTGGGCCACTCTGTGTAAAATGGTCCTTCTCTGTCCCTAACCATTATCTCAGTTGACAGTATTTATACCTTCCCGACGTTCACTTTTTTCATTGTTTGCCTCCCGCACTAGACTGTATGGGGAAGAGATTTTGTCCACTATAACCCAGAGCCTAGAACAGTACATATCACTAAATGAAGAAATGAACCAAGTAAACATTATAATGTTCATACATTTAAAGAGTGAAATGATTAATCTTCCCCCAATATGGATTATCTTGAAAGAAACTGTAGGATCTATTGTTTTAAATGACTCCAAAGTGTGGTTAATGGGGATTTTTTTTTTCATTGTGCTAAATGGGATGTCTTTTGGATGATTGTTTCTTTTTTCTTCCTGGAATTTATGTTTGGTACACACATTTTAAATTGTAGAGAAAATTATTTATAGCCCCAAATGTCAAAGGATGAAACTGTTTGCATATAGTTAAGCTGTTCACTGTCCAAATAAGCTTTGTATTTTTCTTGCAAGTCATCAATAGTCTCCTGTGTGTGTCAATTTTAGCAGCTCTTCATGCTCACCTGAGCCAATTAGTCCCATCTCTGGATTATTGCTGAAAACTTCCAGGTCAGTTTCACTTCTATTACTGTTTAATGACTTTGTCTAATTTGCCAGACTATTTCTTGTCTTACAGGGTTACCTGTCTTCCCCGTCAAGACAGTTGAATTTGGATTCCTAAGTTGATGAACTCCAAGCTCCCTTAGAAACCTGATGTTCCATGATCCATAGGCTTACTGCAATTCATAATTATTTTAATTATTTATGTATTTACTTGATGTTTTGACCGCTTCTGCCACTAGAATGTAAACTCTGTGAATAAGGGGACTGTGTTTCTTTTGTATATCTCCATCTGCACAGTTTCTGGAATAGAGTGAGTACTCAATAAATATTGTTGAATGAATGAGTGAATGCATATCCTTCATCAGTGTTGAAAAATGAATTGATACTAGGGTATTACATTAAGAATGGCAGAGGAATCTGGTATCTCTTATATCTCTTTCTGAGGTCATAAAGTCCTCAGTTTTTCTGGAAATACTAATATTGTAATAAAATAAATACATAAAACAGTAATTAGTATCTGTCAATTATGGTTATTTTTAAGTCTCAGTCTTTATTAGAGATCAGCAGCTTCTGCAGCAATGACCATGTTCTTGTAACCTTCCCTTGATTTCAGTTTTGGGTCAATAATTTGTTTTGCCATTCACAGAATCTCAAATGGTATAAATTCCCAGCTCAACTAAGGGCAGAAAGCATGTTATATTAAACAAGTTATGATGAGTAATTATGGCTATCACCAGGTATCATGACTAATCGGGAACAAGAATCAAGAATTTATTATTGAGTAGGGTATAGTAAAGGAGGATGAAGGCTTAGGTAAATAAAGAGTTTGCCAGAAATTCCATGTTCAAGGCATTTGTAGTACTTCAGCTTGTTTTAGGGTACTTCTCTTTGGTTTTCTCGTGAGACAGAATAATGATGCCTACCCAAGTGAGCCAGTTAGCAGCAGTCTTCCTGCTGA
The DNA here is from genome assembly GCF_049350105.2 of Macaca mulatta. Taxonomy (NCBI): domain Eukaryota; kingdom Metazoa; phylum Chordata; class Mammalia; order Primates; family Cercopithecidae; genus Macaca; species Macaca mulatta. Next base: position 130,988,949 of record NC_133426.1, read on the forward strand.
CTTCCTGATATTGCTCCTTATACCCAACTTTTTTCTTAGCACTAACTTTTGATGATCTAAAATTATTGATGCATACACAAAATCATAAATGATGCCAATTATTGGCAGGTTGCGACAGTGATGGAATACATCACAAGTTTTAAAAAAGAATAATTACTTTGCTATTGTTATATTATCACTATATCTTTTATGAATTTTGTTTCTTTGCTATTTGGAGAACTGTAGTCTTACCTTTAGGCTGGTTCTACATTTGAGAATTGGATTATTTAAGGTCCTAATATCACTTGTGTGTTCTAGGCAACCAAAATGAGTTTTTCAAGAGCAAATATGAGGAGAGCATGATATAGTTTGTATGTTTGTCCCTGTCCAAATTTCACGTTGAATTATAATCCTCAATATTGGAGGTGGGGCCTGGTTAGAGGTGATTGGATCATGGGGATGGATTTCTCGTGAATGGTTTAGCACCACCTCTTGGTGCTATCATCACAATAGTGAGTGAGTTCTCACGAGATCTGGCTGTTTAAAAGTGTTTGTCACCTCCTTCTCTCTTTCTTGCTCCTGCTTTCACCATGTGACATGCCTGTTGCCCTGTCACCTTCTACCATGATTGAAAGCTTCCTGAGGCATCACCAGAAGCTGAGCAGATATCAGCATCATGCTTCCTGCAAAGCCTGCAGGACTGTGAGTCAATTAAACCTCTTTTCTTTATAAATTACCCAGTGTCCAGTATTTCTTTATAGAAATGCAAGAATGACCTAATACAGAGCACTCACACTTCAAAATCATAACTAAGCTACTCACTTACTCACTTGTTTTTCACCTACTTCATGCCAGATACTGTGTTAGGACTGGGGATACAGTGGTGTCATAGATTAAAGGTGGCCAAAACTTATTTGATACTGCTCTCATCAAGAGGTGGGATCTATGTCCTTCCCCTTGAATCTAGGCAAGCTCTGTGACTGCTTTGACCAACTGTGTATGACACAAGTGACACTGTGACAATTTCTGGACCCAGGTCTTAAAAGACTGGCATTTTCCATTTCCTGTCTCTTGGAACACTCACTCTTGGAGCCCTAGGCTATCATATAAGAGCTCTGACAAACGTAAGGCTAGCTATCATGCCAGTAGGAGGCCCAACTAGTCAAATAGAGAGGTTGCCTGTAGAGAGAAGGATTCCCAGCTGCTGTCCAGCTGTTCCAACCCTCAGCTATTTGAGTCATCCCAGCTGAGGCTTCCAACATCATGGAGCAGAAATAAGCCATGCCAGCCATGCCCTATCTGAATGTCTGACCCATGGAATCATGAAATAGGATAATACTAAATTGTTTTAATCCATTACTTGGAATAATTTGCTACATAGCAGTAGATATTCAAAACAAGAAGAGAACAAATCAGACTTGGTCTTTGTCCTTACAGTACTTAAGATTTAGAAATGATGACAATTCAAAGTTAATATTATATATCCTAGTGTGAAACAAGAAACTGAAATGCAGCAATACCAAAGAAAGCTAGAAGAAACCTATCATCTTGTTTCATTTTTTTTTTTTTGCTTGTTAACATTGCTATTATGTGCTTAGTGCTGTACTAAATTTGGTCCTAATTGTAGAAATTTTCAATAAGGGTAGGCATTCTACCAGAATGGGCAGAACAGGTTGATTCAGCAGGGCTGTTGCAAGATTTTAGATCTTTAAGCTGTTCTTAAAATTTACTCTAAGTTATAGACATAATAATCAAATTCCTGCAAACATACACATTCTTTTCATAAAACGTGGACTTTTTTCCTACTTTGGTGGGACCTGGATTATCTGATATAATGGGTGGGATGTAAGACATAATAGGTTAAGATCCACTGGCCCAGAGGAGTGTATTAGCCTAAGGTGTGAGGCAGAGTGTATACCAACTTATTCATGAGATATGCAAAGGTACTCCAGTGAACTAAGGGGAGAAATATTGTTCCATTAATGTGATTTCTAGATCATGTTCAATCATCTTTTTTCCCTTTTTAAACCAATATAATAAAAGTTCAAAAATTAAGTGAAATGATAATGTTGGGTATTTAAAGGTTCTCAGGGAAAAAGATCAGAAAGAAAAACAAACAATTAAGATCTTTCCTTGGAAAGCTACAGAAACTGTGTAGACCAGAAATCACAAACTCAAATGCCAGCAAGGCCAGGCATGACATTGAAAGTGAAGGATGTGAGTCAAGTGAGTGGTGAGCTAGAAAGGCTGCCATGTCCCATCCAGAGGGGCAGCTGGCCCTTAGCGTCAGACCACCTATGCCATGCCCATGCATCCCAAGCTGTCCAAATTTTCTAGAGAAGGAAGATATTCTGATTTTTATGTTGGATCTCCTAATTTCTAAATGTCAGGACAGACAAAATACATCTGTGAGCTGATTTTAAGCAACCTCTGATATAGACACCTGACAGGGATTGATGTGAGGATCAGCCTCTCATGGTTACAAAACAGACAAATGAGTTTGGCCAGATCTTGCTGTCGGCTGCTGCACTAACCCTGGTAGGATTTTGTTTTTTTTTTAAATGCATTTCTCCATTAGTGATGGCGAGTGAAATGTCTGGCTTTGCAAATTACTGCTGTCATTTAGTTTAATGTACTCCTGTTTTTACATATTTATAAAAACCTTTTACATTATTAATAGTGATTAAATGCTTAGACACTGAAGATCAATAATGCTTCTGTTCACCTATTTACATTATTAAAAAGTAATGTCATACAGGGCTCGTAGAGTATGTGGTTTACTTTGTAGTCATGTTTGGAGTAGATTGAAGAAAACAAAGAAACCGGAGCTACAGGGTATAAATTGCATTTAGGAAAAAAACGGTAACTCAGTTGAGTTTGACCAAGATCTTCACCATGGGCAGGTTGCACATTCACATGGTTGTTACACCATCACAGGGCACAGAACATACATATTCCATGGGCTTTCACATGTGGGTGCAGCTAACTCAAAATAAGAAGGTCTAGTCTCCCTTGGATGTACAAGGATAAACAGTGTTTTGCAACACTTAGTCACCTGTATGCCACCATCTTTAGCTCCAAAGGTTTCTGATGGTAGCAACACTCAGCAGCAAATCAGCTGTGTGGGTCGCATTTTGCTGTTAGGCAAATGAACCCCTTCAAAATAATTTCTTCACCCGCCTACCCAGCTATCTCTCAATTACGCAGCAAAAACTAGAAAGCAAAGTGGTTTGTTCACCTGATTATGGCACATAAGTGTCCCAGATCTGTCTGAGAGCAATCCTACAGTCTGAGATGTATAAGACCCGTAAGTATTTCAGAGTCAGATAGTCCAGCTTTCTAAGTAGCCAAAATGGCCCAGCATAGTGGTTTAGAGACTGGCTGTCAGCACCAGTTCAAATTCTGGGTTCAAATTCTGACTGACACTCATTAATTGTGACCCTGAACAAGTCATTTACTTGACATCTCTGTTCTTATTTCCTCACCTGACAAATGGAGATAGTAATAGTACCTACCATATAGAATTTTCGTGAGGATTAAATAACACATGTAAAAGTTTAGCATGAGATCTTTGACATAACAAATGCTCAAGGATAATTTACATGTAGCAAAACGTCCATTTCATGAGTCATTCAATTGTGATCTACAAAGAAAAAGTTCATTAGCACTGATTTGAAGTTTGTAAATGATGTCACTGAAATGTATTAAATTGAACTGGATTTTTAAAGTGTCATCTGGTTTCTAAGTTTCTTGTGTTGACCCAAATACCATTTACCTAGTATAAATTTGGTTCACATCACCAGGTTTATTTAAGGACACATTGAAATGGGGCAGCTGTGGCGTAATGAAAAGGTTACAAGAGTTGCTACAATGCAAGCTTGCTGCATGTGTGATTTGGGGCAAGTTATTTAATCTCTCTGAACCTCAGTTTCCTTATATATAAAATGCACCTAATACAAGTATCTACTTTGCAGGGATAATGTAAGGATAAAATGACATAATGTATGTTTGTTTGCTTTGTAAACTAAAAAGTACTATATAGACGTAAAAGACTATAGCTATTATGATTTACATACATGTGATCAGAGTTGGACTTATTTTGCCCAAAGATATCCCAAATAAAAATGCATGTGTTGATTTTTTAGAGGAAATAGATTGTCCTCAGCTACTTTCCTTGCGAAAGGCCTTTGCCTTTTCTGATAGAATGGATATATCTGTAATAGCTGAGACCCCTGGATGAAGGAGACCCATCGTTCTGAATTTAAATGTGACTTGCAGAGCCAAATGATAACTTGGAGCATTTTACAAAAGAATGAGGAAAACTCAATCAAACCAGGATGAGGAGAAGGGCATTAACCACCACAAGTAATTGTTCACTCTGAGTGGCTGGCAAGTGCTGCTGATGCATGAAGCTGAACCGCAGGGGTTTAAGTTTGTCCTCACTTTTATAAGTTTATTGCTCACATGCTCTGCTCTGGGTCACAATGACTTGTCTCTTGTCTTTCTCAGGTCCTGACTTTCTCCCCTTATTTGAGTTTAGTGAGTCATTTAACACATCTCCATGTCATGGAGGTTATTTCATTTCATTTTTTTGGATCAACTTTTCTCTGAGTGAAGAAAGCTACAGAGTTGATGTCTTACCTCTACCTTAAGTAGGAAAATAGGATAATGGCTGCCTTTTGTTCTTTTTGTTCCTCTGGTGTATAAAAAATAAGTCTCGACTATCTAAATAATTACTTTGACTATACCCCATCTGAAAGTCACTGCAGAGTTGTTATTGAAACTGGAAGAAGTACTTCAAAATGGAGATGACTGAATCTCTTGAAAGAAGGAAAACTTTGACTAGATCCCCTGGCAGAAAAGCCCTTTCTTGTGATTCATTGGCATTTGGATTTTGGGTTCTGCCAGAGACCTAAAAAGTCAGAACTACACAATAAAAAAAATTGAAAACTTTTGAGTTTTAATAACAGTTCTAGTATACAACTGAAGGGAAGGGAGTTGAGAGTTTGAAATTTCCATGCACATCTTATTTTTCCCCTTTTCTACTGTGTATAGGTCAAGATGGAGTTGTAATTTTCTTAGATTGTCACTGATATCAATATAAACTCTTGACCAAGTTATTCTTGGGGAATGATAACTCCCACCAGGCTTCAACTGAGGGAGTGGGCTGTAGACAGGAGCTCCTGGACAAATACTTTCCATGTTTCTTAACAATTCCTATTTGCAATAGTCTACAAGGCCAGTAAAATATCGACTTGTGGAATGAATACAGGAGAACATTTTTGTGCCTGGAAATGTTGACTTTAGTGACTTACCTCTAATGCTAATTAGTAAAATATATCATCGCTGAAGATGAAGAATAACAATGAGCAAATTCATGTTATTATACTTCATATAAGTAAGCTTATTTTTAAATATTTCTTTGCCTTATGGGTTGGGCTTTGGTCTGAGGTCCTAAGTGACAATTCATGCATTTGAACTTTCCTGGAAGACAGACTTTTCACGAGTCTTGCATTTCACACTAGGATGTCAAACTTATTCAACCTTTTCCTATGGAAACATTTTCCATCATGAAATAAAACTTAAAATTTAGTTTTTGAAATTCAAGATTTTTTCAAGGAATCAATCCAGAAGCTAAACAATAAATTTGCAAATTATACTTCCCTCCTGTTTTTGTTATTAAAAGTCATATTATAAATATACATACACAAACATACACACATAATTTTATGACACAGAATCTCTAGAAACGAGTTTTTTCCTTAATCAGTAAGGGTTTTGGCTTTCCAGAGAAGTCCTGAAAAAGAAATTAATGTGGATTATGTGGAATGGCAAGTAACCTGATCTTTAGAAGATATTTTCCTTTCATAGTTAAGGAAAAACATGACCATTGTTCATTAAGGAATAAAATAAATATATATGTACCTGCTGTCAAATGACACCTCAGGTGGAATGACATGAGTACTGTCCTTGCCAATGAGGAATTTGATTCGATCAAAGAAAAGTCTTGAAGTGTGCTGAGAGAAGAGAGGTTGGCTTTGCTGAATGAGGTCAAGAGGATCTGGTGAGCCCTGGCAGAGAGGACTCACATAACAGTTGCTTTGTTGACAGCAATCAGGATCCACACAGTCAGTTAAACCATCTGGAAATAAAACCCAAAATCAGTATTGATTATTTAGCTTCAAGAGAAACAATATAGTTTAAAATATACATAAATGGAGAAAAATCTAAAATATAGCCAAAGATAATCAACCTTATTTTGAGTTCAGAACTTGTTAAATTCACATTTTTCATGAATTATCACTCACTCTGAGTTCACATGGCACCCCACAGAAATTCAAACTATTTCGTTCATAAATCTTTCTTTCCTGAATTCTCCCGCATTTATCATCTGGAGAATATAGTTTATATAGTTTTTGTTTAGAGTTTGGGTAAACAATTCTGTTAGATATCACTGTTTAGAAATTTCTTCTTCCTCAGTGAGACCATTCTTTCACAATGCCATGATTTCTTGTAAGCACACCTAGCACATCTATGAGCACACAATTAACAAGTACTTGCTACCTGAATTTGTATTTTTAAAAAAATCCTCCCAATATTGTCGTCTACTGGTAATGCTCAAAATAGAGGTTGGGATTCTCATGGTGAAAAAAGGTATTTAGAGCAATGATTTTCAAATGTGTTGTCAATTACCTAGGGAGCTTATAAAATATGCATATTCTTGAGCTCCAACTACTGACTCAGAATTTTTACAGACCAGGATTATGCGTACTTAATCTGGGTGATTCTGAAGCATACTAAAGTTGCAGAACCAGTTTTTAAAGGAATTTATAGAAGGAACTAGAGTTAACATGCCTAATAGCAGTTTTTTGACGCAATTACTATTAAACCTGACATATATGAATGCAATGACTTTCTCTGTTTCATTTTCTGGCCCTTCACCATTTGCTGTAGACTGCTGAATCCACTGCTGTACCACAAAAAAAAAAAAAAAAAAAAAAGTCATACAAAGGCTTTGTTCTTTGGTAGAGAAATGATGTGGGGAACAGGGATTCTGAGGCAGGGAGACCACTGACAATCTAACAGATGCAAAATACTGTTAGGTGCTTGGAGAGGTTACGAGATAAAAATACCCTTTTCCTGTTTTCAAGAGCTCTGGGCTTAGTAGGAGAAACAGATATGTAAACAGCTAACTCTTATACTACCAAAAATGTAAGAAGGGCTCTAAGAGAGTTACATGCAAAGAGAAGGGGTTGGAGTGATTAACTGAGCATACGGACACTTCATTCCATGCCCCATAAGCGAAAAAATTAAAGTCCTTCCTAGGTCCTTAAAGAAGGCAAGTGGTTCTAATTCAGTTGTTTAACAAGGGTAAACATAAAGACACTAATCTTGGCTTGCCTTGGAATAGGAAGGTTCGGATGGATCACCGTCTCCTTAAGGCTGCTGCAGCAGCAAGTTACTGGCACTGGTTTCCTGCAGCTCTTTTGCTTGCTCTCTCTCCCCACTTGTCTGCTCCCGTGGAGTTAGAGGGGGGTGTACCACAGCTGGGGGCAATGAAAGCGAGGAACACCAAGAGAGTAGACGTTTGGAACAGCAGCCCTAGGGCACCCGGGAAATATTTTTCCCCACATGTGGTCCTTTCAAATTCCCTGTACTGTAGACAGTACTTTGATTTAAAATGCAGTTTGCTTTTTTCTTGCCTTCCCTGTTTTTTCAATGTATTTTTACCCCTGATTTCTATTTCTCTGTATACATATTTCTTTTTCATTGATGACTTTTTAGTGTGAATTTGTTTCAATAAGAAGTTTCTTTCTGCTTCCCCTTTTCCCATCATTCAGCAAATTATATGAACAGATTTTTTACGGATTTTGGATGCCACTACCACCTCTCCCTCCAATACGCTGTTCTCAGCCTCTTATTAGCACATTATCTCTTTACTCTGCTAATTAAACATCTGGATGTGCTGAAAAGCTGGCTAAAATATCAGGCTGATTAAAAGAGTTCTCTGATGCCTGGAATTGGTGCATAATGCACTAAACAATGAAAAACTGCTTTTCAAATGGGCAGTCACTTTCACGTTTTTATTGAATAGTGAATTTGTTATTATTGAGCTAATATATGTGGAAGTATCTAGTGTCATGCCTGGCAAATATTAATGAATGCATTAGTAATAATCACATTGGGCAGTCACAGGTTTCAACCTGTCAACCACAAAATTGCGACTTATTTTTCAAAATAAATAGATTTTAAATAAATACTAATGCCAAAAACGATCTTAAAAAAACTAAGAAAATCTAAACATAGAACCAATTCATAATTGGGACTCACATTGTCATCTAGTAATGTTCTATACATTCCAAGCTAAAGTTTCATATTTAATAATTGCCTATTATGTAGGGCTGACCCTTTAAGACCTCTGTTTTCTGAGACAACAGCAAGGCTCCTGTTGAGTGTAGAAAGACCTCAGGCAAGCAGACCAATAATGGCATGCAAACCCCATATTATAATTTGTAGGTAAGTCCAGTTCATGGGCAAAGATGAACTTACCAATTATCACATTGGCTAACACCCCATATAGTATGTCTAGACTGTTGCAAAGAAGTGCAAATGACAATCACGCTGAATATGTGCTTTGTTTTTTGGCTATCAACAGTTTTTTTTTCCTAATTGTTCAGAATTGGAAGCTGTGGCACCCTACTGACAGCCAAGCTCAGCGTGGCAGATATGGACATGTCAAATATTAACTGATTTTTACTTTTAGGGCCTGTTCTCTTCAAAGGAATAAAAATAGTAGGTAGCTAAAAAAGAGGGAGGTTACACTGTCTTGAAGGACTATCTATGGCATTCATTGATCCTAGCTTTGCCAACCAGTTTGGGACTTTGCCAGTTGGCTCAATTGGTGCTGATGAAGCACTGGTTTCTTTGCTTTGTGATCAAGTCATCACTAGTAAACTTTTGCCAACTAATTGCATGCCCGTGGCTGAAAGGGGAAATGGATGAAGGAATATGAGTGATACAGGGGAAACCTGTATTACTTTCTAATCCTGAAAAATGAATTTACAAATATATATGGTTTAGAGACAGCACTTGTATTATCACCTTGATAATAATGGGCAGTTAATTCATGGTAGGTTATACGAAGGGATTTGAAAACACGTATAGATTAGTTAATATTTGCCAGGTGCTAGGTACATCCACATGTATTATCTCAACAAATCCCTTCAACAAGCTTGTTAGGTTGATATTCTCATCCCTATTTTACACATGAAGAAGGGGAGGCTAGATGTAGTTGCAGTGGGAAGTAACCTGGGAGTCATATTAACACCTAGTGTTATGCATGCAAATCACACATTCAACATCATCATCTAAACAGTGTGTACTACTAGTACTGATCTAGGCTGTAGGACTTCCAAGTGCATGACTATATATGTAGGCATTTAGAGCACATGAATTGGTTAAGGTAAAACAAAACAAAACAAAAAGAGACTACATTGGCTCTATTTATTTATTTATTTATTTATTTATTTATTTATTTATTTTTGTGAGAGACTTCCGCTCGGTTGCCCAGGCTGGAGTGCATTGGCATGATCTCTGCTCACTGCAACCTCTGCATCCTGGGTTCAAGCAATTCTCCTGCCTCAGCCTCGCAGGTAGCTGGGATTACAGACACCTGCTACCATGCCCAGCTACTTTTTTGTATTTTTAGTAGAGATGGGGTTTCACCATGTTGGCCAGGCTGGTCTTGAATTCCTGGCCTCAGGTGATCCACCTGCCCTGGCCTCCCAAACTGTTGGGATTACAGGCATAAGCCACCGGGACAGCCCTACTTTGGCTCTAATCTTCATTTGCCACTTACAGTCTGTACGATCCCGGACAAGTCAGTTCCTCATTTGTAAGATGTAAATAACAATAATACTCACTCTATAGGTTGTTGTAAGTATCACATGCTATAATAAAGATGAGATTGGGTGCATTCAGGGTGGTATAGCCATAGACTGGAGAACATTAGGCTAAGTGAAATAAGTCAGTCATAGAAGGAAAAATACTCCATGACTGCTCTTATATGAGGCGTCTAAGATAGTTAAACATATAGAAGTAGACGACAGAATGGTGGTTACTTGGGGATTCATTATGGGGGTATAGGGAGTTGTTTAATGGGTATAAAGTCACAGTTATAAGATGAGCAAGTCTGCGTACAACATAGTACTTATAGTTAATAATGAGGTACTGTGCATTTAACAATTTTTTAAGACGGTAAACCTAATGTTAAGGGTTCTTAACACACACACACACACACACACACACACACACACACACACACACACACTTTGCCCCAAAACAAAGGGACAAGAAGAAAACCGTGGGATATAATGGATATGTTTATTACCTTGTTTGTGGTGATGGTAACATGAGTTTATACATAAGTATGTGTAAACTGACCAAATTATTTACATTTATTATGTTCAGGTTTTGTACACCATTTATACCTCAATAAAGTTGGAAAGGTATTCATAAAAAGCTTACTATCTAGTACATAGCTAGCACTTGATAAATGTTAGCTGTTGTTATTATACCAAATTCTAAAACATAGAGACTGCAAAGAACCTAAGGATAGAGTCTTAGGGGTAGATGCCAATGGTTTGCAATGGCAGCTTAAAGTGTTCAACCCCACTTCTTTTGAAGTTGCCTTATCACTGGCCAGAGGGCAGTTGACTTCTGTGTAGCATGTTCCAGTTGTTGGAATGTGTTCATGTTATGAACTATGCTTGGTTAGGTTGTCAGGTAGGTAGGATCTTATGTGACTCTGAGTAGACAAACACTAATACTACAGAAACTTTTCATTCATTGGATTTGATTGATTCAGAATTTGTGACCATTTGGACAGGGGCTGGATTTAAGCTTAAGCTTTTCAGCATCTATAGAACAGTGGGTCTGTTGAGCAAATTAGTAGTGAAAATAAAATGGAAGGGCTGATCATTCCAATGACAATGACTCAGTAAAGCAAAATCTTCTTAGACATGTTAGAAAGCCATAAGCAGTGAACTAACTATAAATCATTCACAACTCTTTACTAAAGCAGGCCTCCTACTAGGCACTCCTGTTAGCTTAGTTGTCGCCTTTATATGTATTGAAGGTAAGAGGACTGTATTTCCTCTGGAAATAGTCTATAATTCATATTATTCATTTATTCAGGCTGATTTTCACCCCTGGATTTTACTGTATTAGGAAAAAGAAAGTGAGAGAGACTCAAGTGCACTCAGGATATGGCCTGCCCAAATCATTACTGTTGCTATAACCACATACCATTAAACTTTTCTGGGTTGGGAAAATACATTGTTCTGCCTCTTGTAACTAGAATGCCACTAATGTTCATGTTCTCCTGGTGCCTACCTGCCATCAATGACTTTTCATATCACTTAGAATAAAAGCCTAAGTCTTGACAATGACTTATTACCTCACAGTCTGATTCTTTGCCATCTCCCTCTTACCTCTCAGATCTTACCTCTTATGATCCACCCCATCTCCTTCCCACTCCTCTGGCTATTCCTTAATTTCCCAATGTCTTGTATCATGACCTTTGCACCTTTGCACACACTATTCCTGGAATGTTCTTCTCTCTGGTATCAACATGGCTTAACTTTCACCTCCTTTGGGTCTTTATTCAGATATCATCTTCTTAGTGAGATTTTCTCTGGCTACCTTATTTAAATTTTCCCCCTGTCCTACAGTCCCCGTCCTTCCTTTTCTTGCTTTATTTTAATTTTTGTTTTTCTAATTTTAAATTTTTGTGGGTACATAGTAGGTGTATATATTTATTGGATACGAGATATTTTGATACAGGCATGCAATGTATAATAATCTCATCATAAATGATGTGGTATGTATCCCCTCAAACATTTATCCTTTGTGCTACAAACAATGCAATTATACTGTTTTAATTATTTAAAAATGCACAATTAAATTATTGATTGTAGTCACCCAGTTGTGCTATCAAATAGTAGGTCTTGGCCAGGCGTGGTGGCTCATGCCTGTAATCTCAGCACTTTGGGAGGCTGAGGTGGATGGATCACCTGAGGTCAGGAGTTCGAGAACAGCCTGGCCAACATGGAAAACTCCGTCTCTACTAAAAATACAAAAATTAGCCGAGCGTGGTGGTGGGCACCTGTAATCCCAGCTACTTGGGAGACTGAGGCAGGAGAATCACTTGAACCCAGGAGGCAGAGGTTGCAGTGAGTTGAGATAGCACCATTGCACTCCAGCCTGGGCGACAAGAGCAAAACTCCATCTCAAAAAAAAAAAAAAAAAAAGTAGATCTTATTCATTCTTTCTAACTATCTTTTTGCACCCATTAACCATCCCAAATTCCCCTTTAAATCCCCATTACCCTTGCCAGCCTCTGGTAACCATCTTGCCTTTTTTTAAAAAAACAAAAAACAAAAAACAAATTTTCTCCATCACATTTACCACCTTCTATCATAATATGTATTTTTAAAATTTGGTTTAACTTCTGCCTCTTGTAACTAGAATATAAGCTTTATGGAAGCATGAATTTCATCTTTTTTATGTATTGCTATTTCCTCAATGACTAGAACAGTACCTGGCTTAAAGTAAGCATTCAAGGCCCGGCACGGTGGCTTACGCCTGTAATCCCAGCACTTTGGGAGGCTGAGTCAGGCAGATCACTTGATGTCAGGAGTTCAAGACCGGCCTGGTCAACATGGTGAAAACCCACCTCTACTAAAAATACAAAAATTAGCCGGGGGTGGGGGAGTGTGTGACGGGGGTGGCATGCACCTATAGTTCCAACTACTTGGGAGGCTCAGGCAGGAGAATAGCTTGAATCTAGGAGGCGGAGGTTGCAGTGAGCCGAGATTGCACCACTGCACTCCAGTCTGGGTGACAGAGCGAGACTCTACCCCCCTCAAAAATTGAACATTCATTATATATTTGAATAATGAATAAACAGATGCCATAAAAGTCCTATTTCGATGACATTTGTAAATTTGCCTAGAGATTAATAAATATCCAACTAATATACCAAATTATGTTATTAATAGATGCTTCATTGATAACACACTTTTATTACCCACTTCAAATGACTGTATTTCAACTATTTTCTCATTCATTTTCATCACTGCAAAGTAGGCAGATGTCAAGTATTAGTAGCCTTAGTTGGCAGATAATGTGATGGACCCAGTCATGCAGTGGTGAACAGTTACAGAGTTGAGATTTTCTACTTTGCAGTTGCATCTGGAGGCACTTGGGCAGTTTAGGCTCTTATAACTAAGTGATGATCCATTAATAAATGGGTTGCTTAGAAATTAAAGGGGTATGGTGAGAAAAGAATAATTAGAAATATGCTTTCTGATGCCAAGTCTTTTGTCTCCAACCAAATCTCAAAAGTAAATGTGAAGATGTCTGACTCTTAAATAGAGTAAATGTTATAAATTCATTGTTCCTTGTCTTTCATTTTCCTATTTATTAAACACTGAAGCATGCTGGTGCCATTCCAAACATGAGGCTCATTGATCCATGAGCTTATATGTGTTCATAACTCACCCGTGGTACTGTTTTCTAGATCCAGAAACACTACATAATAAAAGAGACTTGCAAATAGCTATTGCTCTTAATGAGTGATGACTTGTTATGAAGAATTATTCCTGGAAGATCATTCTCTTTTAGGCAATTAACTTATTGATTTTACCAATGAATATGAATATAGACCACTGGAAGAGTTTATACCACAGAAGCTTGGACAAACATGATAAATACTTAAAAGATCAGAGAAAAAAGGCTGTTTGGATTAAACACTCTTACTCTACATTTTTTGAGCCTTCTTGAAAATATTTCCACAATATCAGAGACCACTTTCCTTCCTCCATAAATAGAGTGAATGAAATGGAATCTTTGTATGGTAACTGAAGATCTTATAAAACAATGTTCTGTATGATCTGGCCCCTGCCTACTTTTCCATATTAATCTCTTCCTCACTCATGTTCCAGCCACAAAGACTTGCTTTTTACTTTAGAGCCTAGTACATTTCCACCTCAGGGCATATGTACATGCTATTTCCTCTGCCTGGAACATTCTTCCCCTGACTCATGTGAGGCCTCTCTCACCACCCAGACTAGGTCAGGTCCCCATGCACATTTATAGAATAACACAATTTTAAAATTATAAAATTTTTCTAGCACTCTTCACAGTTGTAAATACATAGCTATGAGGGATCTTCAAAAAGTTCATGGAAAATGTGTATCATGAGAAAATTATGCAAGGAGTTCAAATTTTTTTTTTGCACTAAAATAAAGTCATATTAACTTGTTGTAACACATCTGAACAGGATCTAGTTTGAGGCACTAAGAAGGATAAGACATCAGTTTGAAAAGAGTCCCTGTCAGAGCAACATGAATTTTGCTAAAATTGAAGCAAGAACAAACATCAAATTTATGATGAAACTTGGGTGGAAGAATGATGACATCACTGATGCTTTATGAAAAGTTTATGGGGACAATGCCCCAAAGAAATCAGCAGTTTACAAATGGATAACCCATTGTAAGAAGAGACAAGACGATGTTGAAGATGAAGCCTGCAGCAGCAGGTCATCCACATCAATTTGTGAGGAAAAATTAATCTTGTTTGTGCTCTAATTGAAGAGGACCAATGATTAACAGCAGGAGCAGTTCCGACACCACAGACATCTCAATTGGTTCCGCTTACACAATTCTGACTAAAAAATTACAGTCAAGCAAATTTTCCACTTGATGAGTACAAGACTGTTACTCCCAGAACAGCAGCAGACAAAAGCAGAACTTTCAATGGAAATTTTAAATAAATGGGATGAAGATCCCAAAGCATTTTGTTGAAGAATTGTAATAAGAGATGAAACGTGGCTTTACCAGTATGACTCTGAAGACAAAACACAATCAAAACAATGGCTACGAAGAGGTGGACGAGGTCCAGTCAAAGCAAGAGTGGACTGGTCAAGAGCAATGGTTATCCCAGCACTTTGGGAGGCCGAGGCAGGCGGATCACTTGATGCCAGGAGTTCGAGACCAGCCTGGCCAACATAGTGAAAACCCATCTCTACTAAAAATACAAAATTTAGCCGGGGGGAGGGGGGGACAGGGGTGGCATGCACCTATAGTTCCAGCTACTTGGGAGGCTCAGGCAGGAGAATAGCTTGAACCCAGGAGGCAACAGCTGTTTGGAATTCTCAAGGCATTTTGTTTGTTGTCTTTTTGGAGGGCCAAAGAATGATAACATCTGCTTATTATGAGAGTGTTTTGAGAAAGTTAGCCAAGGGTTTAGCATAAAAACACCCAGGAAAGCTTCACCAGAGAGTCCTAATCCACCATGACAATGCTCCTGCTCATTCCTCTCATTAAACAAGGGCAATTTGGAAGAGTTTCAAAGGGAAATCATTACTCATTTACCTTACTTACAGTCCTGATTTGGCTCCTTCTAATTTTTTTTTGTTTGTTTCCTAATCTTAAAAAATCTTTAATGGGCACCCATTTTTCTTCAGTTAACAATGTAAAGAAGACTGGTTAAGTTCCCAGGACCCTCAGTTATATCAGGATGGACTCATCCCTTACAAAATTGTCTTGAACTTGATGTAGAAATAAAGTTTATACTTTTGTTGAGAAACAAAGTTTATATTTTTAAATATTTATATTTTAAGTCCCCTTCTCCATGAACTATTTGCAGTCCCCTCATATTTGTGTGGGTTGTTTAATATCTATCTGCCTTGCTAGACCATAAGCTCCATGAAGGCAGAAACTTGTACTGTTTATCATTTTCTCCCCAGTGCCAAGCACAACAGTTGGCAAGAAGTAGTAATGAATTAATGGAAAACTGGGTACTTAATGTGAAATGTTTGGCTGAAAGGTAAACATTTGAGTGAGACATTTGGATCATCACCATCCAATATAACTTTTCCTAAAGATGAGAATGCTCTAGTACTGTGCTGTCTAGTACAGTAGCTACTAGTCTCGTGTGGCTATTGAGCACTTGAGATGTGACTAGTGCAGTTGAGAACCTAAATTTTTTTATGTTATTTAAGTTAAATTTAAATACATGTGGCCAGTGACTACCATACTAGATAGTGTAGATTTTGATGACTGCAAATATTTAGATATTGGATAGTCTGCACATTTAGCTAAACATTATAAAAAAGTTTTAAATTTTTTCTAAGTCAAATTTATTGTTTTTTTTTTCCTATTATGGTTTCTTTTCTTTTTATGTTTACAAAGTGCTTTCTCATTGTAAGATGTATCACCTATTTTTTTTAAATTCTGTTTGTTTTCTTTTAATTTTAACTCATTAATCCAGTTGAAATATTTTTATTTATCTTATTCTTTAGTATATGGTATGAATTAAAAAATCTAAGGCATTTTTCTTAAGAGTTGTCCCATTTATTTAATAATGCTTATTTTCCCCATTGATTTTTGATGCCAGTTTTATAATATACTAAATTTTGTACTTGGGTGTGTTCTAGAGCTTTTATTCAGTTGCATTAATCTGTCTATTCTCACATCAGTACCACTTTGCTTTAATTATCATAGCTTTCAAATATGCCTTAATGTCTGATAGTTCTATCTTCCTTTCACTATTATGTTTTAGCTATTCTGACTCAGTTAATATAATGTTCAAACTTTTTTCTGATGTTAATTCATACGTGCATGTAATGTATGGTGATCATATGTAACAAACTCCAAATTAGGACACATAATTAACAAATGAAAATGTGGTAACCATAATAAGTTTTTTCCTCCAAGTATAGGGTTGTGCATGTGGTAGGCGCTTCTTGATTAAAGAGATGAATAAGGTCAAGACATTTCCTAGGTTTGTGACTTCTATAGTAATTAGCTCTTATATATATAACACGTAAGATAGCTTTCCTTTTTTGCACTTAAGAAAAAACATCGAAATGTTATTTCTTCTCTGTTCTGTTTTTACTGTTCAAGGAGCTTTTAGGTAGTTTCTGGACCAGCGGTGTCACCCACATATTCAATGCAGCCCAATTAGTTACTGAGAATCACAATGCATTGAATCAGAGTGTAACTAAAGTCAAAGCTGCAGGAAGTAGCAGCAATACTAATGAGTATTCGAAACTGATTAGAATGCAAAAAATTTCCACCATTCTTTAAGTATCAGTTATAATATGGAGTAATCAGGTAGCAGCTACTTGAAGCAAATGCTTGAAAGTGATTTTTTTTTTGATTGGGAAGATTTCTTAAGAATTACATTTTTAAAATTAGGACCACTTTTTCCCAAAAAGGTTCAATTGGTACTTTCTAATGTAATTAAAACACACACATATACACACATGCACAAACAAGCATATTAGTATTAAAATTAAGCAAATATTAATAATTAGTCATATTTAACTAAATGAAACCAGCCATTATGGATAGCTGGAAAGCTGAGACTACCAAATGAAGGGCATTTAATGTATTCTTAGGGGTAATGTTTGAACAGTATAAAAATGGAATTATTGGTCTAAAATCTTAGTCATGGGGCTTTCAGAGTTTATTCAATCTATCTTTCCATCTCAAAGTTGAACTGAATCTACATTTATCATCAATATCATCTTAATCCTACTATAGGGAAAAATGGTGATTGGAAATCTCAAGGAGCCTTCCCCCCTGCTCCCTAAAGAGACAATCATAAAAATATACCGAGCTCATATCAAAGTCTTTGATATTTAATTTGCATATAGAGACATAGTTTTAAGGAATGTTCACAGGTCAATACACATTCAGTGAAATCTTCTATGTCTTCTGAATCTACATAGATCACAGGCATTGAGAATTGATAATTCATTAATTCATTAATATTTAATTGATCCATTCTTTAAACATTTTGGCTGCCTTGAGATGACCTTGAGGCCATAAAAAATGGTGATAATTAAATATTTAATTATTTTTATTACTTTACTAAGGCAGGAAACATTGGCTCAACCTTAACTGAGCCAGAAATTATAATTGCATAGGTTGTTAATGTGTTTTCTGAGCATAACATTTTTAATCAATACATAACTGAGAAATTCCTATTATTATATCAAATCCTTTTTTGAATGAAGCAGACCACCTAGGTTTACATCCAGGACCTATCATTTGCTTACTATGTGATTTTTAACAACTTACTTGACTTCTCTGTGTCTCAGTTTCCTAATTTGTAAAGT
Source organism: Macaca mulatta (assembly GCF_049350105.2). Classification (NCBI taxonomy): domain Eukaryota; kingdom Metazoa; phylum Chordata; class Mammalia; order Primates; family Cercopithecidae; genus Macaca; species Macaca mulatta. The sequence continues at coordinate 131,007,118 of NC_133426.1, forward strand.
AGTGTTAATAGTAGTTCCTAGCCAGGTGCAGTGGCTCACACCTGTAATCCCAACACTTTCAGAGGCTGAGGCGGGCAGATCCCTTGAGCCCAGGAGTTTGAGATGAGCCTGGGCAGCATGGTGAAATCCCCTTTCTATTAAAAATACAGAAATTAGCCAGGCGTGGTGGTGTGTGCCTGTAGTCCCAGCTACTCAGGAGGCTAAGGTGGAAGGATTACCTGAGCTCTGGAGGCAGAGGTTGCAGTGGGCTGAGATTGTGCCACTGCACTCCAGAATGGGAGACAGAACAATACCCTGTCTCAAAAAAAAAAAAAGTTCCTACATAATGGGGATTAAATGAAATAATTCACGTAAGGGGCTCAGCACAGAGCCTGGCACATAGTAAATCCTGAATACAAGTGAGATACTATTATTTTCAACATACTGGGAATATAACAATGGGCGATGGGTCATGCTTAACATGTAACAAGAAAACCATATACAGAATATAATTAGGTGTTTGATTGTATGGTGCATATTATCAACACCATGGGTGATTAAGGAGGTGGATGTCAGAAGCTTCCTGGGAGATATGGTTTGATACTTAAAGTATGGACAGAGAATAATGGGTGGAGAAGGCATGAAGACGTTCCAGGTAAAAGGCATATAATGAAAAAGACAAGAAGGAAAGTGAAGATGAGTCTTAGAGGACCATAAACATAAACTAAATAGTTTATCAGTGGATCGTTAGATTAAAAACTTCTCTCCAGTTTCCAAAACAAGGTTTTCAAGTTATATGGGTAGTAAACAGTCTCTTCAGAAAATAGTCTCTTCTAAGTGTGTGTGTGTGTGTGTGTGTGGTGTAGTTTACTATCTTTCAAGTGGCTCACTTGAACTATCTCATGTAATCCTTATTACAACCCTATTAGACAGTGTGTGTCTAATTATTCAATCTATCTTTCCATCTCAAAGTAGAACTGAATCTATATTTATCATCAATATCATCTTAATTCTACTATAGGGAAAAATGGTAATATCATTTAATATCATCAACCCCATTTTAGAAATAAGGAAATTGAAGCATAGAGATATCATAAAACTTGCCCCAAATCATGCAGTTAGTATAAGAGCCAGAGCTAGTATCTGAATCCAGACAGTTTGACTTCAAATCTCTGTGTTCTTAATCACAAAGTTGCCTCCACTTAATTTTGATAAGGTCTTAAAACTTTTAAAGGTTAACTGTTAGCCAGAACAAGTAAAGGAAGAAACTCTTACACTGCAATTTGATGCTTAAGCCATGACTGCTACCTTATTAATATAAGTCTGCCCCATGTCTGAATTCAAATGACAAGGAATGCAATTGTCTAAGCAGATATAGAAATATGAGGAGTCAAATTTAATAATATATTTCAGTTTAAGCTAATATACAGAAATTAAATTTTTTTTTTTGTTAATTTTATGTTTCATCAAGTAGAAGGTATATGGAAAGTGAGGATTTGTTGTTTTAGGCTCATTCAGAGGTGGTTTGGGCAGTTTTGATGTCTGATCGTACAGTATGTTAGATGTTTTGTTGGCTTTCCTAAGAGAAGTGGTAACTCTGAGGTCTTGGAGCCACATACGGTTTTAAAAAATATCATGCGCAGCTCCTTGATTAAATATTTAAAATTCTACCAAAAATTGTCTTGATGCTATGTCCTCTGAAAGGTATAAAGTGTTACTAAAAGGTAGACACACAAGAGGGAGTTCCAAATAACTAACAACAAAGAAAAATATTTTAGTGTGTCTAGTGCAAACCATGCTAACATCAGACAACTTGAATAGTGGTATGTTAATTTAATTTGATATGATAAATGCCATGGGTATGGAAGGTAGCATGGTGTAGTAGTTGAGAAAATATGCTCTGAAATCACATAGTGCTAAATTGGAGACTTGGCTCTGCTACTCTCTAGCTATGTGATTCTGGATAAGTCACTTACTATCCCCACCCAGAGCATTAATTTTCCCATCTACAAGTAGGGAAAATAGTAGCACCTAAGCCTCATAGGGTTATTGTGAGAATTAAATGATACATAACACATGCAAAAAAAATTGGAGTACTGCCTGGTCATAGTAAATATTCAGTAAGTAATTTCTTAATGTGATTGAGACTAAAAGGTAGCATTACCCTATATAACTCAGTATCATTTATACTAGAGATTCCTAATTTTCACCCTTGGCCAGGTTGATTACCACTGTGCTAGAGGCTGGGCTATTCCTTTCTTACGTGAACATTTTATAAATGACTCACCTCCATCATTGTCCAAGTTATCTCCACAAAGCATTTCCATGACAACATTGCAGCCTGTCCCACTCCAACCCACCTGGCACACACAGTGCCAACCATTTTGATCCAGGGTACATCGTCCATTTCCAAAGCAGAGTCCTGGGCAGCCATCTGAAAAGACATCAGAGAGTAACCATCACAGAGACATCAGAGTGGGATTGGCAAACAATGATGTATTTGCCTATAGGGAAGCATCTAATCATCTGGGCCCCATTCAGATGAGGTGTTGAATAAATGGAAGAGGAGCTTGCTTGCTTGCAAAACCTTCCCAGGGAACTTGTTATCCCTTACTCTGCAGTGGTTTTCCTTAGAGAGCCAATTAAGCTTTATTAATGCTAACCCCAATTCCCAACCCCTGGTTCACACAGGAAGAAAACTATGGCGGGGCAAAAATTCTTTTTTCTTTTCAATAAACATATCTCCTCATCTCAATCAAAACTATATGGATGACACTGTATCTAGTTATGGCCAATATGTTGGGAAAAGATAGCAGTCCCTGTGAAGAAAAACTTTCCCTTACTACTTCTAGCTTGTGCTGATTTTCCCTTGTGATGTATTGCTTCAGAACTTAAGTATGTTGGTATACAGTTCAGACCACACCATTAAGTATTTGTTCACATGGTGCCTTAGAAATGTGCTGTAGTTGCTTCATATTTATTCACCTTTTCTCTTCAAGATTATTATTCATCTGCGGGCTAAGGATTGAAATCTTTACTTCTATGGTATCTCTCTCAAAAGCTTGCATGATATTATGCTTGTAACAATAATATTAAATGTTAAATAAGGGTTTATGGAATTAATACATGCTAGATTTAGACTTTCTGAATTATAGAAAACTGGAAAATATCGAGTCAAGAGGAAAGTGTAGCATTTAAATAACTTTTATTCATTGATGAAGCATCAACACTGACAATGGTTCCTCTTTAGACTTTAAATTTCTCAGGGATGCCCTACTCTTTGTACCCGTAGTTTGGAGTTCAGCTCTGGCAAAGGGTAACTTCACATGTGCCACATGCGCAGTGGGCAGATGAGTGGAGAAAGCAACTATAATGCTACTGGGTGTTTTCCTAGTAGCAACACAGGACCAGACCTGAATTTTACAGGGAATAGTCCAGTCAATATTCATTTCGGTTTCTTTCTTTGAAATAAAATTCCAAAAGCATAAAGAGCAAAACAAAAAACAAACAAAAAACAAAAAAAAATTTTAAAAAATCTGTAGAAGTAACCCAGTGTTCCTTCTAAATAGTTTTCCAAACAACTATCAATAGACCAGAGGAAGAAAAAATTTAAAAATAAAATGAGAGATGGCTGTTAGAAAATATGGAAAGCTTTATGTATGTAATATACTCATTACATGGCATATGATGAACATACATACGTTTGAGAAGGGAAATTTTGTAGTTCTACTCTAATGGATATGCAATAGATAATTAAGATGAAATAAAGAATAATTTGGGACATATTAAGCTTCTGAAGCTGAGGTAGTGAAAGGCACTAGGATATCTGGCAGAAAAACCTTTGCTGTCTCTGTTAAAGGAAGCTCCCTGGAGGGATGTATGATGGGATACTTCTAGGAGGATAATTATCCTGCCCTTGTAAGGACTTAGGAGTCCTTGTATATGGACTTGGAGCTACATTGTTATGTTAAAGAAAAAGTTCATCCTCTGAACCAAATTATTTAATAATTATTAAAGTATTAAAATTATTTAATAATTACCTGTGTTACACACACAGATCCAGACACACACACATATACAGAACTCAATATAAAGACAAGAGAAAATAGTCCTTAAAACTGCTTATCAGTCCATTCTATACTATGGCAAAAACTGACTCTTCGATGTTGAAAAAACAAATTACCTTTTAGTGTGACAATTTTAGCATGAAACTGAGAACACTATATTTAAATAAGATTGCCAAAAATAAAAACAAACAACACAAATGGCAAAAAACACCACCCTTTCTTTCTCACATGCATATTTTCTTTTAAAAATATATTTCTGTTATAAAATTAGTGAGAAAAATCTTACCTCGGACAGCGTCTAAGTAGTGAGCTAAAAGGGAGGGGAAAAGAATGATCAAACGAGTTTCTGACTATATGACAAATGAATTTCAGACTAAAGCTATACAATATGTACTAATCATCTGTTGCCTAGGAGGAGAACAGCAAACTGTGAACTGCTGAAATGCCTGCAGCTCAAAAGTTGGGTACATGGGTCTGTGTAGTCTGTGAATAATATTTTCTGTGAGAATGATATTAATGGCATTTTTTCAAGAAACTCTATTAGGCTTCCTAAAAAGTGTCATATTTCATTAGAAGTATAAGAAGTATACTGCATTTTCACATTTCAGTAATAACTTCTGTGAAAGAGCACTGGCTTCAACTTCTTATTAGTAATATCTTTAGAAGGGAGTTCTGGAGTAAACACCTATGGTAATCATCACAATATTTAAATCCTCTTATGTAAAGGCAATAAACCTACTGTAGTACAGGAATGTAACTACTTAAGCTACACATCTGAATCTCACCCCTCTCCACCTTTTTAATGAATCTTAAATATTTCCCACAGTCGCAGAACAAGACTTACTGTACCTTTAGTAGAGAAGTAATGCAGTTTATGAAGATTATATGTTATATGTATTATATATATTATACATTACTTTGGCAAGTTCCAACCATTATAAGAAAATACTTTCACCTAAAAATGAAAGCTGTAGTATAGTCTAGTGAGGGAAAAGCCTACAAACAATGAATTGGGCATCCAGAGGCCCACATTTGCCTTTGCTCTGCAGGAATTTTCTGCGTAGTCAAGGAATGCCACTGGAACACTCTATGACCCACTTTCTTTAGTTGAACAATGGGAATCATACTTGTTACTCTGTATTAGTGACAACCTTTCTATGCAAAGGTTTGTTGCATAGAAACCTTTGTGGTGGATAGAAATATATGTTAAGGGCTTTGCTTTTTTTTTTTCAGAAAAAGAAAGTGTTTTATAACTGAAATATTTATTTTTAATATCTTTTATAGTGTGAAGATCACATGATCGATTAATTATTACATAAGCTTCTCCGTATTCACAGATCATTTTCCCTTTGTGAAATTAGCAATAAGGGGTGAAGAGAGAGTGGTGGCTTCAGGACCAACTCTCTACACTACCAGATAAACAATTCAACACAAATGTTCTATTGATGATAGGTCAGAAGTGGCTTCCTCATATACATTAAAGACAGCCTATAATGATATTGAATGGCCCCTGTTAAAGTAGTCCCATTTAATGAAATTGCCTCTAAGTGCTTTCAACCGAAACAACCTATACTTTTCAAAAGGAAAAAACGGGCAGAGAATGTTACCTTCACAACAAAAGCACTTTTCTTATTAACTAATGACACTTTATTCCAATGTAACATCTTTCACTTGAGTAACTCAAAGCACTTGAAAGCAGAAAACATAAGGAATACTGAAGTAATAAGAAATGAAACAACACAAAAAATAAGTAGAATATCATCGACAAAAGAAGAAACTTATCAGTTCACAAAACTTTAAAACTTGTAACCAACCCTCCTTGTCCTCCTCTACTCCAACCTCAAATTCTACTAAATGCCTAGTGATTGACTCACTAGACTGCTCTTAACTTCAACTAATTCAATTTACTTTGATTAAAGTATGGTGGTACTTACCAATTGTGCAGTGGTCGCCCTCCCATCCAGGGCTACACTCACATTTTCCATCTTTGCATTGGCCATGCTCAGTACAATGAGAATGACAGGAGCGTTCCTCACATGTTGGTCCTACCCAGCCTTCTTCACACTGGCAAATTCCTCTTGAGCAGACTCCATGGCTACCACACTCCATGGTACACAGCTCTGTGGGGAATTCAAAGAAGATATATTAACATATTTTGTTAAAACCAGCATCCATTCTTCCAAAAAACATTAGAATTACCAAAAATCCCAGTCTATATTTATATTTTATTTATTTATTATTTTAATAGAGATGGGGTCTTGCTATGTTAACCAGGCTGGTCTTGAACTTCTGGCCTCAAGTGATCCTCCCATCTTGGCTTCCCAAAGTGCTAGGATTACAGATGTGAGCCACCATGCCCTGCCTATACTTATATTTTAAACAAAATGTTAACAAACAATTTATATAAACAAGATGTCACAAAGATCTCTAGCATCTGAATGAATGTGCAAGAAACTCTAAAAAGAGGTAGTTAAGTCTCTAAGAATAATATAAAACTCTAAGCCAAACTGATTTTGAGAAGTCTATAAAATGACAACGGCATTCAAGGCTTAGAAATGAGATTAATGACAAACAAATGCCAAGTGGGTTTCACTAAAAATTCATTAAGATCACAGATAATGTTGCAGGGATTTTACGATACTATAAGATATCACTAGGGGAAAAAAATCCTAATAAAACAGTGCCCTAACTTCATTCAGAAAGACAAGTTCATTAATTGGAAAGATAATAACTTTCTAATAAAATTCAAAATATGAAAAAGGTAAAGATGTCAATGATGACAACCAGCTGGTTTCCCTGATCATACTAACAATATTTGCATTTATTTTAAGCATATAAAATTAACCCTGGTTGATTAAAGTACACATCCTTCTTATCTTCAAATGCTACTCAGTATTTAGACAGTATAATAATGATGATGTGTACTGGCTCTGCTGAGTTTCTTTCCTTTATCACTTTGACTTTTTGTTGAGAAATGTTGAATATTAATAAAGTCATGACAGTAGATAAAACAACATAAAAGCAGGGAAGCCTCTTTCGTGATCTAATTCCCTTGCTGGAGGAAGAGAAGTAGGATAAAAACCTACGGGAAGAATGAAATATGTTTTGGGAACAATAGACCACATATTCCTGAAAGGAAAAGAGGGTGTTCTGGAAGCCGGATTGTCTCTTCCACAGTCTCAAATTCTGAAACTAGTTTAATATATTTAGAGGCATTGATATTAATATACTCCACAGATAGCAAAGTTATTTTTCAGTAGATGACAATATTCTTTTGAAAAAGCCATGATTATGAGTTTTATTATAATCTGGATCAATTTGTTCATAAGTTTACTCATAAGCATTCTTTGAAGGTCAGGGTATGATGGAAAGAGTAGTGGATTTGAAATAAAGATAACTGCATCCCTGATTCCTCTGCTTAGTACCTATGGACCCTTAGGCAACTTACTAACATATTGTCTTAATCTCTGTTTGTGTAAGAATGCAATAAAAGTAATAACACTTATACCTCACAAGGCTGTTGGATAGATTTGAAATATAGTTTAGAGATGTAATCAATAGGACTTGCTCAAAATTGGATATAAGGGATGAAGGAAAGGGAAAAATAAAAGTTTGGCTTAAACAAATGGACAGATAATGCTGTCATTAATGAAATGAGAAAGGCTAAGGGAAAAATAAGGATGGAAGATCAAACAGATTAACCTTAAGATATATGTAAAAAGCCAAGTGAAAATATCAGTGCAACCAGTAGGATATATGATTCTGACAGGCCAGGGCTAGAGATATAAAATTGGCCATCTTTAGCATATAGGTGGTATTTAAAGGCATGGAAATAACTGGTTGATATCCCTAAAGAGGGAATAGAAGAGCCCTGAAGAAAGATCAGGTAGAAAAAAGAAGAACCATCAAAGGAAACTGGGATGGAGAAGGCAGTGAATGATAGGAAGAAATCCAGGAGATTGTGGTGTAACTAAAGCCCAAGAAGACACTTTTTAATAAAGGAGTGTTTAACTACATCTAATATTGCTGAGAGGTCAAGTAAGGCACAGCCAGAGAAGTGCCCATTGGATTTATCAACATGGAATTTGTTGATGACTTTAGGAAGAGCTGTACTGACAAAGGTGTAGTTGAAAATCCAAATTGGAAGGGGTGGAAACGTGAATGGAAAGCTGTACAGGGTATCATCAGGTTGTGAGAAAAGTCTAGGACACAGAAAAACGTATCTTAAAAAGGTGGGCCTTGGCTTAAAAAGTGGTAGCTCAGGTAGAATTATCCTGAAAGAACCCCTGGTCCCGAATCTTGGTCTGAATCTCTGATAATTTGTATTTATAATTTCAGTTCTTGCAGTAAGGCTGATATTATCATTCTGTTCCCCTTCACGGCCTCCCCCCAAGACATTAAAAACTGAACTGAAAGGGCCTTTATAAGATTAGGCGCTAATTGGTTAAAGCTAGTCAAGACAGTTCTGACTAGAATAGTTAGAAGCAAACACTTTTCATATATTGCTTTGTACAACTATAAATGTTAGGCATAGAGGAGTATGACATTCTGATTTCTGTCTGAAAAGTAATAGAACTAGATGAACAGTATTGGCCAAATAGCAGACTAGGCTATTTTCAAACTATCTCTATATAAACCATTAGAAATGTTGGATATAATGTAACAATTTTTTAAATTGCATGTCTTGGCTCACAAAAAAAGAGAAATCTTCAAGTGCCAGAAGCAAAGAGGATGCTAAAAGCCAAAGCAGTCAATCCTCTAGTAGTCTTGAGAGCTATTATACCCAATTACGACTAGGGGTTTGGGTACTTATGTCCACAAAGAAAAAAGAGATGAGGTATTGGACCCATTTCAGATGGGGAGTTGGACTAAATCTCCAGCATAAAGTTGGAGACACTTGAAAGGCTGCAATTTCAGTAAGATGGTGAGTAATAAACTGGACCCACTAGCCCAGAGAGATGACAAAGCACTGACTATTGAGTACAAAATAATAATAATAATAAATCTGGAGCTAGGATAAATGTAGAAATAAAATACTATCTTTTAATAGTATGTAAGATGGAGTGTCCTGAATGAAATATTTGGGAAGCCTTGTATTATTCGGGAGTTAGGTAACTGGTAATTTGTCAAGTATGCATATGAAAACATAAAGGTGAAATTCTGTTTCTAGTAATAGGGACCTAAGTAATTTTTACTATTCCCTTCTGATGAGAACTAGAAAATCTAAACAAAATATATTTTAAAATCTTTTGGGAGTGAGTGGAGTTCACAAAACAGTAAAGAATTACTGTGCCAACATATACACCATGGAATACTATGCAGCCATATAAAAGGATGAGTTCATGTCCTTTGCAGGGACATGAATGAAGCTGGAAACCATAATTCTCAGCAAACTACGGCAAGGACAAAAAACCAAACACCGCATGCTCTCACTCATAGGTGGGAATTGAACAATGAGAACACTTGGACATAGGAAGGGGAACATCACACACTGGGGCCTATCGTGGGGAGGGGGGAGTAGGGAGGGATAGCATTAGGAAATATACCTAATGTAAATGACGAGTTAATGGGTGTAGCACACCAACATGGCACATGTATACATATATAACAAACCTGCACATTGTGCACATGTACCCTAGAACTTAAAGTATAATTTTTAAAAAAAAGAAAAAAAAAGAAAAAAAAAAAGAATTGCTGTGCCAAGTTCCAGAAGAAAAAGAAAACCCAGAGAGAGGAGCCTGACATTTGTGGATGCTTTTCCCGTAGCAGCATCTGTCAATTATACCAGAGTGAGCTAGAGGCTCAGAGGCTGAGTAGGGCGTTTTCAGTCTCATGGAATCAGAAAATAAAAATTGAATCGAAATTTCCAACATTGGCCAGGCACATTGGCACACACCTGCAATCCCAGCACTGTGGAAGGGTGAGGTGGGCAGGTCACTTGAGCGTAGGAGTTTGAGACCAGCCTGTGCAATGTAGTGAGACTCCATCTCTACAAAAAATACAAAAGATACCCAGCATTTTGGGAGGCCGAGATGGGCGGATCATGAGGTCAGGAGATTGAGACCATTCTGGTTAACATGGTGAAACCCCATCTCTACTAAAAAAACAAACAAACAAACAAACAAACAAAAAACTAGCCAGGCGAGGTGGCGGGCGCCTGTAGTCCCAGCTACTCGGGAGGCTGAGGCAGGAGAATGGCGTAAACCCGGGAGGCAGAGCTTGCAGTGAGCTGAGATCCGGCCACTGCACTCCAGCCTGGGCGACAGAGCGAGACTCTGTCTCAAAAATAAAAATAAAAATAAATAAATAAAAAGATAGCTGGGTGTGGTGGCATGTGCCTACAGCTACTCAAGAAGCTGAGGTGGGAGGATTGCTTGAGCCCAGGTGGTCGAGGCTGCAGTGAGCAATGTTCATGCCACTGCACTCCAGCCTGGGCAACAGAGTGAGACCCTGTCTCAAAAAAAAAAAAAAAAAATTCCAACATTGAAGAAAGTGGTAAGCCAAATAAATGAAGCAAAATTGAAAGAAGACAAAAGGGAAAAGGACAAATTCACAGTCATAGTCAGACTTTACAGCCCCCCCTCTCACACCAACTGATAGAGCAAGCAAACAAATCAGGAGTATGAAATATTTAAGCAACATGGTTAACAGATTTGATCTAATTGATATATATAAGACACTGCCATAAATGACTACAAAATACACATAATGTATTTCAAATGTATACAGAACATTTATAAATATTGACCATATGCTAGGCTCTAAAGCAAGTCTTGATATATTTAGAAGTATTGAAGTCATACATAGGATATTTTAAGTCCAGTATGAAATTAAACTTGAAATTAGTAATAGCAGATGAATCTAAAATCCATACATGTTTGGAAATCAAGAAATATACTTTTGAACAAAACATTAAACAAGTAAGACATCATCATGAAAATTAGAAGAGACTGAAATGAGTGAAAATGTGTAATATAATTAAATCCATGTGTACAGAAAAATTTATAAGGTAGAAAGAAAAACGAGCTGAAAAACCATGACCTAAGTATCGACTCTAAGAAATTAGAAAGAGAAAACCAAAGTATACTCCAAAAAAGTAGAAGGAAGAAAATACTAATTATAAGAGCTAAAGCTAATACAATAGGAATAAATATACTACAGAAAGAATCAACAAAGTCAATACTTGATGATTGGCTCAGACCAAAAAAATTGATAAACTCCTCGTGGAGACTGATCAAGATGAAAATACAGAAGACCCAAATAACCAATATCAGAAATAAAAAATAATGACATTGCTATACATAGTACAAATATAAAACATCCTAAGAGGATATCACTAACAGCTTTTTGTCAACACATCTGAAATTTTTGATGAAATGAACAAATTTCTAGAATAATACAACTTAATAAACTACAAGAAAAAATGGAAACTGAATAGTTTCTATAAAGAAACTTAATCCATAATGGAAAACATTACCACAAAGAAAATTCCAGTCTCAGATGACTTCATTTGTAAATATACCAAACTTTTAAGAAAGAAAAATTGCCAATCTTAAATAAACTTTTCCAAAAAATAGAAAAAGAGGAAGCTCTTAACAATATGCCTTATGAGGTCAGCATAATCCCGATATAAAATTCTGAAGGATATTATTTAAAAAATATATGCCAATCTTTCTCATGAAGATTTCATTCATGGATACAAAAATCCTAAACAAAAATTAACATAGCAAATCTAGCATTACATAACAGGAAATAATATCATGACCAATTTGTGTTTATTCTAGGAATATATTATAAGATTGCTTTCACATTTGAAAATTAACAAATGTAATTCATCACATATATGGAATAAAATAGAAAAATCAAATTATCATCTCAATAGATATATAATAGATATTTCATAAAATACTAAACATCCATTCATGATAAAAACTTGTAGCAAACTAAGACTAAAAGGAAATTTTGAGTTAACTTGTAATTAAAAGGAACTTTTAACTTTAATTTTAAAACTAAGACTAAAAGGAACTTTAAATTTGATAAAGAGTAGCTACAACACCTCATAGCAAACATCATAATAGTGAGATGTTGAAATCTTTTCTTGTATTATTAAGACTGAGAAAAGACGCCTATGATCATCACTTCTACACAATATTAATTCTGGAGGTCCTCACCAATGAAATTATGCAAGACAAAGAAAACTTGTATAAACACTGAAAAGGAATAAATAAAGTCATCATCACTCAAAGGCAGTACAACTTTAACTTAATGGACATATATAGGACCTCAAAGCTATGACTATACAATACATGTTCTTTCCAAGCACACAGAGAATAACCCACAAAAACTGACAAAGATTCGTCTACAAAGCAAGACTCAATAAATGCCAAAGTTTCCACAGCATACAGATTATACTGCTTTAAAATGTGCAGTAAAATTAGAAATCAATAAACAAAAAGATAACAAAAGAAAAATCCCAGAAAGGTGTTCTTTAAAAACACACTTAAAAATAATTCATGAATTATGTTTCAAAAATTACATTGGAATTAGAAACTGAGTAACAATGAAATACTATTTACAAAAACTTGTGGGATGCAGCTTAGACAGCAACTTATAGCAAATTTACAGCCTGAAATGCATGTAGTAGAAAAGAAGAATAATTGAAATCTAATGAGCAAAGTGTCCAAATCAAGAATTTGGAAAAAGGGCTACATATAAGTAGATGAAGGACACAACAAAGCCAAGAGCAGAAGTTAATGAAATTGGAAACAAAGAAACAACAGAGAAGATCAACAAAATCAAAATCTACATCTTTGAGATGAATATAAAAAATAGGAAACCTGTGGCAAAGTAAGAGAGCTAGAAAAAAGGAAAAGAAAGAATACAAATAAACATTAAAGATTAAAATTCAAAAATAAATTAGAGACTGCTATTAACAACTTTATGCCAGTAAGTCTGAAACCTTAGATAAAGTAGACTTTTTCCAGAAAACAAATGGACGTGAGAAGAAATAGAAAACCTGAATACACATTTAAAACATTGAAAATTGCCCAGATGGTTTTACAGGTGTATTTTGTCAAATTTTCAAAGGACAGATAATCTCTATTTTAAACTATACCAGAGAACCGGAAAAAAGGAAAACCATCTTGAATCATTTTATAAGACTATAGTCTAGTTCCAAGACAGTTCCAAAATAGGGTAAGAAAAGGAGAAAATGATTTTCTTTTTTAAAAGATGAGATGTCACTATTTTGCCCAGACTGGACTCGAACTCTTGAGCCAAGCAATTCTTCCACCCCAGCCTCCCAAGTAGCTGGGACTGCAGGTGTGTTCCACCTTGTCCAGCTTTAGAAATGATTTCTTAATAGGCCAATCTCACTTATAAACATGCAAAAATCTCCAAGAAAATATCTGGTAATCAAATAAAAAATGCACACACATACACACACATACATACACCAGTATACAGAAGTCACAGCCAAATAAGCATGAATGCTAGGATGGTTTAACTTTAGAAATATCTATTAATGTAATTCACCACTGAATTATTCCATTTTACTTTAACACATTTCATAATGATTAAAGAAAAATTATAATTTTATTATTATATGTAGAAAGAGTACCATTTAAAATTTAGTTCGTATTTATGATAGAATCTCCTAGAAAAGCATGGCTAAAAGATAACTTAACTGAATATGGTAAAGGTGATTTACCAAAATCCTATAGTAAACATCATATTTAGTACAGAAATAGAGTAATATATTCCTCTTAATGTCAGAAGAAGTACTAGAATTAACTACAGCTTCTAACTCAATGTTGTATTGGAAATCATAGTCAGCACAAAAAAGCAACCAAAGACATAAAAAAGTGGAATGCCTGAAAAGGAAGAGACAAAATTGAATATACAAGTAAACTATGAAAGCTACAAGAGAGAATAACAAGGTTTCTGGATGTAAAACCAAAAAGAAAAAATCAATAGCATGCCTGGATATCGGGGGCAGCAAATTAGAACATGTACTTTTTTTTTCTAAATAAAAGGTCCCATTAACGATAATAGCAAATATAGCAAAAAAAGGTTCCATACTCCTTCACATAAAATTTTACAACTTTATTGAAGAACACATAAAAAGACCCAATCAATGGAAAGTACTGTGTTCATGGCTCACAAGCCTCAATATCATTAGAATGTCAATTTTTCTGTACTAGTTCTATAAATTCAATGTAATTCTGGTAAATATCCCATCACAGAGCTTGAAACATGATCCTAAAATCCATATGAAACAGAAAAGGCCAAGAATATCCAAGAACATTTTGAAGCATACCTATTAATACTAGGGGGTGTGTGTATCTGTCTGAACGTAAATATCCATCAATGGGAAAGGATATATAAATTTCAGTATATTTATGCAGTGCAAAAAATATAGCAGTTAACTTGAATAAGGTAGAGGTCCATGCCTGAATATGGATAAACTTTAGAAACATAACAATGAAGGAGGAAAGCAAGTTATTCATATGAAATTTAAACACATGTAGAACAATACAACATTTTATGGATATATACATATTTGGAAAAGCTTAAAAATATGTATTGTATGGCAATGATTAGATTGAGGATAGTGGTTTCTGCTGTAGAGAAGAGAGGCAGATGGGATCACAAAAGTATACATAGGGATTTTGTGTTTATTAACTTTTTTTTTTTTTTTTTTTTTGAGATGGAGTCTCGCTCTGTCGCCCAGGCTGGAGTGCAGTGGCGCACCATCTCAGTTCACTGCAAGCTCCACCTCCCGGGTTTACGCCATTTTCCTGCCTCAGCCTCCCGAGTACCTGGGACTACAGGCGCCCACCACCTCGCCCGGCTAGTTTTTTTTTTTTGTATTTTTTAGTAGAGACGGGGTTTCACTGTGTTGCCAGGATGGTCTTGATCTCCTGACCTCGTGATCCGCCCGTCTCGGCCTCCCAAAGTGCTGAGATTACAGGCTTGAGCCACCGCGCCCGGCTGTGTTTATTAATTTTTAAAGCAAAGTAGTGGGTTTACAGCTGTTCATTATGTTATCTTACATGTCTGAAATACTTCATAATAATTTACAAAAGAAAAAGAGAATCAGTAAAAAACAACAGTCTTTAGAGACTGACTGTTCTATTGAATAAATAACTGGAGATATGACTTAACCTAACTCTTACACAATACCCTCCACAGATACAAACCACAACCATGAGTCGGATTTATAGTTTCAGCACAGCAAGTATCCAGGTGGGAAGCAATATCCCCATGAATGAGGGAATCCTCTACAACATGCATTACTATAAATGGAGAAGCAGATCTTAAGCAATAAGCATTCCTCATTTTGAACTGCATCAACATTTCTGCAATTGCATCCAGTTCCAAATGGAGTTTCTGGACTGATTCTAAGACATTTTTCAATCCCAATCTTCCTATAATCGGCAGTGGGGTTGGTGTGGGTGAAGAACTAACAGAAAACATGCAGGCAATTGTATAATTTATAAACAAGATAGAAATGATATTTGCTCTAATACATTTGTCTCATGAATAGTTCTATTTCATGTGTAATATTTTCTATCTTGTTGAAAATACATTAACATTACAGGCTACAAAATATGACAAAAGAATGCTAAAATATAAACATTCTTCTGTGCAAATGTATTGGAAAAGAACATGAAAAATATAGGCAGACACTTTAAAGTTCTATTGAGACATTTCATTTTTAATAAGTTTTTTATGCATGTCAACAATGAACAACACTTGTATAAATTGAACTCAGATACAACTGGAACACTTCTTTGTTGCATGCTGACAAAGAGCAATTTGATTAAACAGTAAATCCTTCAGAGCCTCCCTCAGAACCACTTCTCTGAGATTTACTTTTTAGGCAAAAGTTTCTAGTAATGTAAACTCTGTTATTCTTGACCCCTCTGCCTTCTCCAATATTAGGTGGTGATCATATTTGGCACCCCAAAATATTAAATCTGGTTATCAGTTTCTAAAGTATACAGTAATATAAATTTTTTTTTTCTTTTTTTTTTTTTTTGAGACGGAGTCTCGCTCTGTCGCCCAGGCTGGAGTGCAGTGGCCAGATCTCAGCTCACTGCAAGCTCCGCCTCCCGGGTTCACGCCATTCTCCTGCCTCAGCCTCCCGAGTAGTTGGGACTACAGGCGCCCGCCACCGTGCCCGGCTAGTTTTCTGTATTTTTTAGTAGAGACGGGGTTTCACCGTGTTAGCCAGGATGGTCTCGATCTCCTGACCTCGTGATCCGCCCGTCTCGGCCTCCCAAAGTGCTGGGATTACAGGCTTGAGCCACCGCGCCCGGCCAATAATGTAAAATTTTCAATATTAAAATATGGCATTCTAAACAAGGAAAAGATACCTCTGATGTAAAAATTCATAAAAATTAAGAAATTATTACATATTCACTTGCCCAGAATCTGGTAGGATCAATTAAAGATCACAGTAAATTAGGCTGAAAGGGAAAGCACAGGGAAGAACAGAGAATGAATGAGCCTGAATAGACAGAGACCCTCTCTTTGTTAGACTTTACTGCAATTTTTCTTGGGGAAACTAAATGATGAGGATTTTCTCATTGTTTTGTATGATTAATATGAGAAATAGCAGTAAGAAAAAAAATGTAAGGTTATATTGGCAAGTGTAGGCAGTGCCAGCTCAAGCTGTTTAAGGGCTGAAAAAAAATTTGGTGTATACCAAAAATTTCACTAAAATCAAGCAATGTTTTAACTAATAATAGTAAACATTATTACAAACAAAAGTTTGTATACTGTGTGTTGTTTCACCAAGCATTTGGATCATTTTCATTTTACTGATTTCAACTCCTTCCATTTCTCAGTAGCAAATATTGTACTAGAGAGTGGGACTACTATAAGTCACTGTTAACTTTATACCAATAGAACACACATGCACACATGCATGCACATACACACATACATACATGCATGCACACACTTATTTTTGGTGTCTATTTCTCTAAAGGTAATTTGAAGAACATATTACTTGATGAGGTATCATATCTGTTTTATTGTATATGGTTAAATTAAATACTATCTCTAACCAATCTTTACAAGTACCTTGCTATGATAAAGATTTGGCTTTACTGTGGGATAAGTATCACATTTTCTATGCTCGAAGTATAATGGCATCTCCTCATTTTAACACAGAAAACCTATAACATATTTGTCCCTCAGTCTCAGCATTACAATGATGCTTCAATATATCTTAGTAGTTTTAATACTACCTTAAATCTGAACAATTAAACTGAAGAGATTCAAAATGATACAAAATGTCAGCTAGCTTTAACTGAACAAATAGCAACATACAAGCAGCATAACAACAGCAACACACTCCAGCCTATACAAAACCTTGAGATGATTCTCAAATTCTTGATGAATAAGAACAAAAATCCCAAGGAATCTAGCATGTGAAGATCAAAAGTTGTAATGACTTTCAGCTTAATGTTTCATGGATCTTGATTGTCACATGGATTTGGATTTCCTTCACAAAGGAACTGGTTAACTGTTCCTTGGTAGATCTGAATAAGCTGACAAGACAGAAAAATCCACGCCTGACTTGTAACTTTTGAATTCCATAAAATAAGTCAGTTGGCCTTTTCACTATACAGAATCTTTCCTTTGGAATAAATCCTGTTTCCTTGCTTGCTAAATAAAATATTCTCTCTAACTGTAGATGTCACATTTTGGTTAGCTTAGTGATCAGAAGCTCAAACTATTGAAGATGAGGTGAACTTCTACACATTTGTAGCTACAGGCTGCAAGAGTGTGTTTCAATCCTTTGATTATAAACCTGACACTTTCGCCTATCCAAATAGTATCCTCAAATGCCAAAGAATGTTGAAATCTAGACATTTGTTTCACAAATGCTTATCATTTGACCCAGTAGGTACCAGACTGTCAGGGTAAAACCATCACCCTAAAGAAGCAAATATTAACTTTTTTTTTTTTTTTTTTTTTGAGACGGAGTCTCACTCTGTCGCCCAGGCTGGAGTGCAGTGGTGTGATCTCGACTCACTGCAACCTCCACCTCCTGGGTTTAAGTGATTCTCCTGCCTCAGTCTCCTGAGTAGCTGGGACTACAGACACACACCACCACACCCAGAACATTTTTGTATTTTTAGTAGAGACGGGGTTTTGCCTTCTTGGCCAGGCCGGTCTCGAACTCCTGACCTCAGGCGATCCACCCGCCTCGGCCTCCCAAAGTGCTGGGATTATAGGCGTGAGCCACTGCACCCGGCCCTGCAAATATTAACTTTTAAGGCTCCTGATCTGTCATTAGTAGTAGTCCATGGGATTGCTCAGTCATGGCAGAGTTTGTTTTGGTTTATCTACAGCTTTTCACTTAGACCTTCTTATCATAATTGCTATCTAGTTGCAGTTTGTGACCACCTAAAAGGGCAAGCTTAACTGCCTCATAGAGGTATGAAATGCATGTCTTAGACATCAGTAAAACAGTGCACTCACTTATAAAACTATATACACTATATAGTGTATATCACTTATAAAACTACTATTGGACTAATTACTACTGCATCTTATCTAAGAGTGGCTACTTAAGAACTATTTCTTGGTAAATTAGAAAGCTACTCTTTGTATATAAAGTTTAACACTCTTGGGCATGATTTGGTAAAACGTTAAAATTGCACTCGGCAGAATTTTTTCTCCCTTTCCTGAATGATATTTGACCTGCTTTTCCTTTTTCAGAAAATTTTGACATTACCTCTCCTCAAAATGAATTTTCATTAGTCCCCTTGACGCACATCTAAATTACCTACATGGTGTTATTCTAAGGCAATAAGCCTCCTAACTTAGCAAGAAACTCTACAAACCGAAGATCTTCAAATATACGTCTAAGTCCCCAAGCAAATCTGATAGTATACTTCAGTGGTGAAGCCAAAGCTGTATGTTGGAAGAACACTTCACGCAGACTAAAACTCTTACTCTAAATGAGAAAGAGGTCACAGAGTTGTCTTCCCCATCCCATTCAACACTATTGCTAAGGGCTCACCATCCTTTAGAACACTAACTCTAATTGGAGTCCACAAGAGAGACAATACTAGCAATCATCAGGCAACCTCTGCAACGGTGGTAGGCTTCTGCATCCTGAATGCAGAAGGTGTGTTCAAGGCATTACAAAGGCATGGAAAGCAGCTTTCTGTCAAAGACCTGGGCAGGGGCTGCATACATATTTACAAAGCTGCCATCATAGCCCAACAGACCATGCACCAACAGTTTATTTTTACCCCTATAAATAAACATGACAGGGGAGAAAAGAAATGTAAAGAACCCAGAGTCAACAAAATCCTCGGCATGATGAAGAAAAAGGCGTATAAATTCCTTATATAGTATTTCAATGCACAGTTTAGTGTCATTTAAGACATTTAGTTTTTAAAAAATTTATAGTTTTACTCTATGGCAATCATCAAGGCTCTATGGTTATTAGTGTCATCTGAACTTTAAGAAATATATTTGTATGTTTCCTATGAGTCACCACACCCATTCCTCTAAGGATTAATAATGGAGTAAAGCATTTGACTTTATGTCTATCCTTGTCTCATGATATCAACATTCTAGTGAGGTTACACTGTACTATAGGAAAGCTATGAGGAGGTAGTATATCAATCTTGGTATATTTACACAAAGTTAAAGTCCTTGGCTCACTCTCAATTTCACAAATAGCATGCATGCTACACATTTCTACCTGGCTAAGCCACCAGCACATTTAAACTCAACATGTTTATAACCTACATTTTAATCTCTACTCATGAATCAGTTCTTTATCCTGATTTCACTATTTTTTTTTTTGAGGCAGGGGTCTCACTCTGTTGCCCAGGCTGGAGTGCAGTGGCTAGATCATGGCTCATGGCGGTGTTGACCTCTCAGGCCCAAGTAATCCTCCCGCCTCAGCCTCCTGAGCAGCTGGAACTACAGACACATGCCACCATGCCCAACTAATTAAAAAATTTTTGCAGAGATTGGGTCTCACTATGTTGCCCAGGCTGGTCTTTAACTCCCGGGCTCAAGCAATCTTCCTGTCTTGGCTTCCCAAGTAGCTGGGATGACATAAATGAGCCACTGCATCCAGCCTGATTTTACTATTTTTGTTAATATCACAATAATAATCCTAGTTTCCAAGGCTAGGAAACTCGGCATTATGCTTTCATCTTCCTTTTGCCTTATGCTCATATCCAGCTACATCTTTCAGTTCTTCTGTTTTCAACACTTCTTCTATTTCACTCTCTCTGGAGAGCCAGGATAGCATAGTGATTATGAGTATGGACTCTAAAGTCTGATTTCCTGGTCTGGAATCCTAGCTGAGACATGGATTAACTATGGGACTTTGAGCATCTCACTAAATCTTTCCATGCTTTGGTTTCCCATCTATAAAATGGGGTTGGTACAAGGAACAAATGAGTTAATATATGTAAAGTGCTTACGTATATTACATATAGTGCTGGGTACATAAGTATTACATAACTGTTAGAAATTATGACTACCTCTGTATGACTACACTTATCTGGCCCTTCACCATCTTTTGTGTTGAGTCTCACAAAAGCCTCCTCATCGGCTTCACAAATGCTCTGTTCTCTTTTTAAACATCCCACATACAACTATAAGCTAGAAGAACAGAATCTTAGCGCTTGGGAAAACTTTAAAATTTATCTGGCCAGTCCCTTACTTTGACATACCAACTTCCTACCTTTCCAATATTTTCCCAAAAGTTCAGCTATATGTCACAAAGCCAGTCAATTCTATTTTTATGCAGTCATATTAGAAAGTAATTTGTTGATTTGAACTAAAATCTGCCGTCCATTTTCTTTCACCAATTAGATATATTTGTGTCGTTTAATTCTGCCAAAAATTAGCATACTCTCTTTTCTACTGGTTAGCCCCTCAGATCATTGAAGATAGCTATTTGATCTCAATTAAATTTTCCTTTTTCTATCCACCCCTGAGTCCTACAAATGTTGCTCATGTTACATTGCTTGCTTACCCTTAACATATTGGTTACTCTTCTCTGCACAAAGCACAGCTCTGGTCACACACTACATATAAAAATATTTCATAGTTTACCAAAGCACACTGAAGTCCGAAATCCTTAGCCCAGAAATCTAAACTCTCTCTAACCAAGCCCCAGTTGTTACTTTTTTGACTTTGGTTTTCATGGTTCTCCAGCTTGCATCCTTTGCTACAGACAAATTTGACTGCTAGCCCTGTTCTATTTAGTAGAATCACCTTTCTTTTCATGCTTTTGGGGCTCTACAATGTTTTCCCTTTCTTTTTCAAGGCCTTTCCCACAGCCTATCTCTACCTGCACAAATGATTTTTCCACTTGAAGCTTGAATGACACCTTCTTCAGGCAACAGTCCATGGTCTAAGATGCTCCAAGGCAGGGATGACCTCCTCCTCTTCTATACTATTATAGAGTTTTGTTTATACATATATTATGATTGTTATTGCATATAATCTTTTATTGTAGTTTTTATACATATGCATTATTCTTCCCACTATATTGTAAGTTGATGAAGGCAGGAACTAGGTCTTAAACCTTTTTTTCTCTTTCACACATTTCTAGCACATGATAAGCACTCAATAAATATCTGTAAGATTATTTCATTAATTCATTTAACGAACATTTATTGAGTACTCTGCATAGCTCAGGGCAAACTTGAGCTTTATATACTTTGATTAAATAAATTACTGATGAACATAAAAGTGTCTGAAATTTTCAGTCTGAGTGACTAGAAACATGTTGGCATCATAGAGGGAAACCAGGAAGTCAGGATGAGTTATGTTTGGTTTTGGTTGTGTTTAATTCAAGGTGCTGGCAAAAGATGCAGAATGATAGGTATTTACTAAGCTGGCATATGGATAGGCATTTACTAAGCTAAGATTCTATTATCGGAGCTTACAGTTATGTGTGGGAAAGCTGCATGCTAGGTGCTAATGTGGATCAAGAAAAAGGCAGGAAAGAGGGTGTTGCTAATTCATAGGCACTTGTCTGAGATTAACATTAAATCAACGTAACGACATAAAACTAGTGGCTACAACATAAGGAAACACCGTCAGTGTCCATTGACAGACAAATGGATAAAGAAAATGTAGTATATATACAATAAAATTCTACTCAGCCTTAAAAAAGAAGGAGATCCTGCCATTTGCTACACATGTATGAACCTGGAGGATGTTATGCTAAGTGAAATAAGCCATGCACTGAAAGGTAAATACTCTATGATCTCACTTATATGTGGAATCTTATATATATGTGTGTATATATATACACACACACACATATACATACACATATAGATATACATGTGTGTATATATATATATGAATGTATACTCATATATATATACACACATATATGTGTATATATATGTACACAAACATACACACAGAGTTAGGGAATAAAATAGTGGTTATGGAGTGGGGTTGGGGAGAGGAAATGGGAAGATTTAGGTTAAAGGACACAAAGTAGCAGATATGTAGGATAACAAGTCTAGAGATTTAATGTACAACATGAAGACCATAGTTAATATAATTGTACTGTATTAAGAATTTTTTATTTTTTATTTCATTAAAAAGTTTTTTCCAACTTTTATTTTAGATTCAGGAGGTACACATGCAGGTTTGTTACCTAAGTACATCGCATAATGCTGAGGTTTGGAGTATGAATGATCCTGTAACCCAGGCACTGAGCATAGTACCCAACAGCTAGTTTTCAGTTTCCGCCTCCCTCCTTCCCCTATAGTAGTTCCCCCTCCCTCCTTCCGCCTATAGTAGTTCTCAGTTTCTATTGTTGTCATCTTTATGTCCCTGAGTACCCAATGTTTGGCTCCCACTTATAAGTGAGAACATGCAGTATTTGGTTTTTCTTTCCTGTGTTAGTTTGCTTAGGATAACGGTCTCCAGCTCCTTCCATGTGGCTACAAAGAACAATATTTAGTTCTTTTT
The DNA here is from genome assembly GCF_049350105.2 of Macaca mulatta. Classification (NCBI taxonomy): domain Eukaryota; kingdom Metazoa; phylum Chordata; class Mammalia; order Primates; family Cercopithecidae; genus Macaca; species Macaca mulatta. Next base: position 131,030,157 of record NC_133426.1, read on the forward strand.
TTTTTTTTTTTTTGAGACGGAGTGTTGCTCTGTTACACAGGCTGGAGTGCAGTGGCACAATCTTGGCTCGCTGCAACCTCCACCTCCCGAGTTCCAGGGATTCTCCTGCATCAGCCTCCCAAGTAGCTGGGATTACAGGTGCGTGCGACCACGCCCGGCTAATTTTTTTGTATTTTTAGTAGAGATAGGGTTTCACCATGTTAGCAAGGATGGTCTCCATCTCCTGACCTGGTGATCTGCCCACTCCAGCCTCCCAAAGTGCTGGGATTACAGGCATAAGCCACTGCACCTGGCCTATTTAGTTTTTTTTTTTATGGCTGCATAGTATTCCATGGTACATATGTACCACAATTTTCTTCATCCAAGCCTCCATTGATAGGTATCTAGGTTGATCTCAAGTCTTTGTTATTGTGAACAGTGCTGTGATGAACATGCAAGTGTGTGTGTCTTTTTGGTAGAACAATTTGTTTTCTTTTGTATATATCCCCAGTAATGGGATTGCTGGATTGAATGGTAGTTTTGTTTTAACTTCTTTAAGAAATCTCCAAATTGCTTTCCACAGTGGTTGAACTAATTTTCACTCCCACCAACAGTGGATAAGTGTTCCCTTTTCTTCACAGCCTCACTAGTATTTTTTTTTTTTTTTTTTTTTTTTACTTTTTCATAGCAGCCATTCTGACTTAGGTAAGATGGTATCTCACTGTGGTTTTGATTTCCATTTCTCTGATGATTAGTGATGTGGAGCATTTTTTCATATGTTTGTTGGCTACTTGTATGTCTTCTTTAGAGAAGCGTCTATTCATGTCTTTTGCCCATTTTTTAAAAACTAGTATTTTATTTTAAGTTCCGGGATACATGTATGGGATGCACAGGTTTGTTTCATAGGTAAACAGGTGCCATGGTGGTTTACTGCACCTATCACCTAGGTTTTAAGCCCCACATGCATTAGCTATTTATCATGATGATCTCCCTCCCCCACCCCCCAATAGTCCCCAGTGTGTGTTGTTCCCCTCCCTGTGTCCATGTGTTCTCATTGTTCAGCTACCACTTACGAGTAAGAACATGCAGTGTTTGGTTTTCTGTTCCCGTGTTAGTTTGCTGAGGATAATGGCTTCCAACTCCACCCATGCCCCCAAAGGACATGATCTCATTCTTTTTTATGGCTGCATAGTATTCCATGGTGTGTATGTACCACATTTTCTTCATCCAGTCTATCATTGATGTTTTTTGTCAATTTTTAATGGGATTATTTGTTTTTTGCTTGTTCAATTGAATCAATTGATTCTTCCAATCTATGAGCATGGAATGTTTTTCGTTTGTGTTATCTATGATTTCTCTGAGTAGCATTTTGAAGTTCTCCTTGTAGAGATCTTTCAACTCCTTGGTTAGATGTATTCTTAAATATTTTATTTTTTGTGACTATTATAAATGGATTGTATTCTTGATTTGGCTCTCAGCTTGAACATTATTGATGTATAGAAATGCTACTTATTTTTGTTCATTGATCTGTGTATCCTGAAACTTTACTGAAGTCCTTTATCTGTTCCAGGAGCTTTTTGGCAGAGTCTTTAAGGTTTTCTAGGTATAGAATCATAACATCCATGGAGACAGATAGTCTGAGTTCCTCTCTTCCTGTTTGGACGCCTTTTATTTCTTTCTTTTGCCTAATTGCTGTGGCTAGCACTTATAGTACTATGTTAAATAGGAGTGGTGAGAGTGGGCATCCTTGTCTTGTTACAGTTCTCAAGGGGAATGCTTCCAGTTTTTGCCTGTTCAGTATGATGTTGGCTGTGAGTTTGTCACAGATGGCTTTTATTGTTCTGAGGTATGTTCCTTTGATGCCTATTTCTTGAGTTTTTGTTTGTTTGTTTGTTTGTTTTATCATGAAGGTATTTTGGAGTTTATCAAAAGTTTTTTCCATATCTATTGAGATGGTCATATGACTTTCATTTTTAAGATGAATCACATCTATTGATTTCTATATGTTGAATCACTCTTATATCCCAGGGATAAAGCCTACTTGATTGTGGTGCATCAACTTTTTGATGTACTGATGGATTCAGTTTGCTAGTATTTTGTTGAGAATTTTTGTATCTATGCTCAACATCTATGTTTTGCATCTATGTTCAACAGGGATACTGGCCTGTAGTTTAATTTTTTTGCTGTATCTTTGCCAGGTTTTGGTATCAGGGTGACGTTGCCTTCATAGAATGTTAGGGAGGAGTCACCTGCCTTGAATTTTTGGAATAGTTTCAGTAGAATTGGTACCATCTCTTCTTTGTACATCTGGTAGAATTTGACTGTGAATCCATCTGTTTGGGGCTCTTTTGGTTGCTAGAATTTTTACTACTGCTTCAATTTTGGAACTTGATATTCATCTGTTCAGGCTTTCAATTTCTTCTTGTTCAGTCTTAGGAGGTTATGTTTTTCCAGGAATTTATCCATTTCCTTTAGATTTTCTAGTTTGTTTGAGTAGAAGTGTTAATAATAGTCTCTGAGGATCTTTTGTATTTCTATGGGACTGGTGGTAATGTTAGCTTTGTTATTTCCGATTGTGCTTATTTGGATCTTCTCCCTTTTTTGTTTTTTAATCTTGCTAGTGGTGTATCAATCTCTTTTTATCCTTTCAAATAACTAACTTTCGGTTTTGTTAATTCTTTGCTTGGATTTTTGAGTTTAATTTATTCAGTTCTGCTCTGATTTTAGTCATTTATTTTCTTCTGGTAGCCTTGGGGCTAGTTTGTTCTTGTTTTCTATTTCCTCTAGGTGTGGTGTTAGATCATTAATCTGAGATGTAACTTTTTGAGGTAGGCATTCAGTGCTGTAAACTTTCCTCTTAACACAGCTTTTGCTGCATCTTAGAGATTTGGGTATGTCATGTCTTTGCTTTCATTTATTTCAGAAACTTTTTTTTTTTTAAATTTGTGCCTTAATTTCATTGTTTACACAAAAGTCATTCAGGAGCAAGTTGTTTAACTTTGACGTAACAGTGCAGTTTTGAGAGATCTTCTTGGTATTGATTTCTATTTTTATTCCACTGTGGTCCAAGAGTATGGTGGTATGATTGCAATTTTTCTGAATGTATTGAAATTTACTTGAAGGCTGAGCATATGTTTCCTCCTGGAGTATGTTCCATGTGCAGATGAGAAGAAAGAATTTTGTGTTTTTGATGGGTAGAGTATTCTCTAGATGTCTATTAGGTCCAATTTGCTGAGTGTCTAATCTAAGTTCAGAATTTGTTAATTTTCTGTCTCAATTATCTGTTTAATGCTGTCAGTGCAGTATTGAAGAACCACACTATTATTGTGTAGCTGCCTAAGTATTTTAATAATTCTAGAAGTACTTGGTTTACGAAACTGGGTGCCCCCAACGTTGGGTGTGTATATATTTATGACAGTTAAGTCTTGCTGAATTGGACCTTTTGTCATTATGTAATGACCTTCTTTGTTTTTATTTACTATCGTTGGCTTAAAGTCTGTTTTACCTGATATAAGAATAGTGACCCTTGCTCTTTCTTGTTTTCTATTTGCATGGTAGATCTTTCTCCAACCCTTAACTTTGAGCTTCTGGGTGTCATTACTTGTGAGCTGAGTCTCTTAAAGACAGCAGATGGATGGGTTGTGTTTTTTTTTTTTAATCCAACTTGTGACTCTGTGTCTTTTAAGTGGGGGCACGTAGACCATTTATATTCAAGGTAAATATTGACATGTGAGGTTTTGATCCTATCCTGAAGTTGTTAACTGATTGCTTTGTAGTTTCTATTGTGTACTTACTTTATAGGGTATGTGGGCTATGAACTGAAGGGTGTTTGTGTGGCAGCAGGTATTGTTCTTTCATTACTGTGTTCCTTAAGGAGCTCTTTTAAGGCTGGTCTAGTGGTAACATATTCCCTTAGTGCTTGCTTGTCTGGAAAAGTTTTTATTTCTCCTTCACTTACGAAGCATAGTTTTGTGAGATACGAAATTATTGATTGGAATTTCTTTTCTTTAAGAATGCTGAAAACAAGCCCCTAATCTCTCCTGGCTTGTAAAATTTCTGCTGAGAAGTCTACTGTTAGCCTGATGGAGTTCTCTATGTAAATAATCTGACCTTTTACTCCGGCTGCTTTCAATATTTTTTTTCTTTAGCACTGACTTTGGATAGTCTGCAGACTACATGCACTGGTGATGTTCATTCTGTATAGTATTTCACAAGTGTTTTCTGCTTTTCTTATATCTGGATGTCAACCTGTCTAGCAAGATTAAAGAAATATGTTTGAATTATTCCCTCAAATGTTTTCCGGATTTTTTGCTTTTTCTCCTCCTTTCCCAGAATGCCAAAAAATCATTTTGGTTGCTATATATAATCCCATATTTCTCAAATACTTTGTGCATTTTTTAACATTCTTTTTATTTATTTTGTCAGACTGGCATAGTTCAAAAGACTGGTCTCCAAGCTTGGAAATTCTTTCTTCTGCTTGGTCTAGTCTATTAACAAAGTTTTCAATTGTATTTGAATTTCAACTGTATTTTGAAATTACTTGAGTGTGTTTTCAGTTCCAGAAGCTTTGATTTCTGTTTAGCATATTATTCTCTTCCTTTATTTCCTGGATTGCTTTAGAAGTTTCTTTGTGTTGATTTTCAACCTTGTCTTGGATCTCATTGAGCTTCTTTGTAATTGTGCTTTGAATTCTTTCCCTGTAATTTCCGAATTTCTATTTTGGTTAGGAACCATTGCTGGACCTGCTAGTGTGATCCTTTGATGGTCTTGCCACATTTAGATTTTCATGGTGCCAAAACTCTCATGCTGGTTCCTTCTCATCTGGAGATGTTGGCACTTCTAACTTTTGTAATTATTTCCTTGCCAGTAGGTTTTATCTTCATCGTTCTTTATCTAAAATATTATTATTATTATTATTTTGAGACAGAGTATTGCTCTGTCACCCAGGCTAGAGTGTAGTAGTACAATCTCAGCTCACTGCAACCTCCACCTCCCAGGTTCAAGTGATTCTCCTGCCTCAGCCTCCTGAATAGCTGAGACTACATGCGTGTGCCACCACGTCCAGCTAATTTTTATATTTTTAGTAGAGATGGGGTTTCCAGTGTTTGCCAGGCTGGTCTCGAACTCTTGACCCCAGGTGATCTGCTCCCCCCCGCCCCCCTTGGCCTCCCAAAGTGCTGAGATTATAGGTGTGAGCCACCATGCCCAGAGCTTACCGTTTTTTGTTTTGTTTTGTTTAACTTCCCTTTCCTTTTCTCCCCCTCCCGAGGGGGTGTGACTGCAGAGAATGCTGGGTATGGGCTGTCTTTTGGCTTTGCTTCTATAGCTCTAGGCACTTCTCTTAGCAGGTTTTATATTGGGTTGTGCAGTTAGACCTACAAGCCAGTAGATGGTGCTTGTAGGTAAGAGCTAGCTACAGCTAATGTGGCTGCATATATACTTGATCCTTGTTTACTGGTGGAAACTCTGTTCTCTCAGGCAATGGGCTGATTCATGCAGTGCAGAGTGCTCTGAACTCTGCTCAGCCCCAGAGTTGTAGGGGACAAGATGAATGGGGCTGGACTAGGCAGGTCCACCTACAGATCCTCCAATGTCAGGCACAAGTACCAGTGCCAAGTGATAATCCAGTAGGCAGCCACCAGGTGAATAGGTGCTTTGAATGCCTGGAGATCTCCCTGGGCATGTAGCAGAGAGGGCCTCCCTGCATCAAGATCTCTGTACAGGAAGGATGGGGCAGGTCAGGATGGGGCAGGTCAGGTGAGTTGGTGCTCCAAATACCTGGAGATCTGCCTGGGCTTGGAGCAGAGAGCGCCTCACTACACCATGATCTGTGCCCAGAAAGGGTGCAGCAGCTCATGGTGCTGAACCAGGCAAACAGTTGCTTTAAATGCCTGGAGATCTACCTTGGTATGGAGTGGAAGGGGCCCTGCTGCACCTCAGTTTATGTCCATGAAGGGTGAGGAGGCTCAGGCTGCTAGTCTAGGCAAGCAGGTGCTCCAAATGCCTAGATTTCTGCCTGGGCATGGGGCAGACAGGGCCCTACTGGACCAAAATCTACATCCAGGAAGGGTGGAGCAGCTCAGGCTTCTGGTCCAAGAAAGTGAATGTTCTAAGTACCTGAATTTCTGTCTGGGGTGGAGTGGAAAGGGTCCTGATGTACAATGATCTCAGGGGAGCAGGCTGGGGCACTTAGCAATGGCATACACAGACCAGACACAGGTTGCCAAGCTGGTACTGGCTGCAAATCTTGCTTCCCAAGGGAAACTGCAGTTCTCATACCAACCCAGGCTTGCAATGGGGGAGAGCACAATTCCAGTGCCTCCTGCTGAGGTGCTTTCCATAGTTTTGGCTGTGGAGGCCCCTACCCTACTCCAGAGCAGATGCTCCAGTCTCTGGCCTGAGACTAAAATGCCTGTGTGGCCACACTTCTGGGTTGCCAAGGAATGGCTGATTTTGTATGCACCCAGATTAAAAATGGCATCTTGCTCTCATTCTTGGGTCTGGGAAAATATCTGCAGCTTTTCCTGGTATCTTTCTCTCATAGTATCTCCAAGCCTCTTTCTAAGTTAGCTCTAGGGCTTGGGCAAAACAAAGTGCTCTCCCTTGGCCTAGGTTGCTCAGATCCACTGTGGAAAGGTGAGTCACAGAGGGAAGCTCTCTGTCCCTCTTATGTATTTGGGCTTCACTCACTTTTATCAGCTGGATGACATCATGGGGGCTGTTTACCAGCATTCACCTCCCTGGGATGTGGAATGTCCTTCACAATTCCCAGAATAATGCTTTTTTAACTTAAAAAAAATCTTCTCATGTCAGAGGAGAGTGGACCCCAGGCTGGGAGAGGAATGTCTTAGTTACCTCGGGTTGCAATAACCAAATACCATAGACTGGGTGGCTGAAACAGCAGAAATTTATTTCTGACAGTTCTGAAGGCTGAAATCCAAGATCGAGGCGCAGCATGGTCAGGTTCTGGTGAGGCCCCTCTTCCAGATTGTTCTCACTGGGTCCTCCAGGATTTTTTTAAATAGATAGATTTTAGCTGCTCTTGTCACAAAAAGTAACATGAGATGATAGATATTTTAATTTCTTTCACGATAGTAACCATTCTACTATCTATGTGAATCTCATAATATCATGTTGTAAACCTCAAATACATACAATAAAATTATTACATAGTCCACAAAACTAATGACTATGAACAAAGTCATTCTTTTCTCATGTACTTGGAAAACTGCTAAATTTCTCTGTTTGATACTCAAAAGTAAACATTTGAATCTCTGTTTTCATTCATATCTTCATTCAGTGAGGACTTCTATAGAATCACTGGTTTGAAAGGCCTAGAATGTGGGAATAGCTAATTCTTGCTGAGGCTTCAAAGGTCAGTTCTCACCCATTACAACCTCCTGGCCACTTGCAAGCTATCAATAAACACATTAGACAAATGTCCTTGCTCTTTTGAAGGACAAAAGTGTTGTACTCCTTTGTAGTTTGGTTTCTAACTTTTGAGAGCACCAAGAGCAGTCCAAATTCAAAGGAAGAAGCAGCTTCCTCCCACTCTGTTGTCAATTATCTTCTTGGGAAGTTTCTTTGCAGAGTTTTTGTGCATCTCTGAGCCAATTACCACAAGAAAACAAAATGACCTTTAAATTAAAACAACATGAGTATACTTGAAATTTGCAGCGAGAATAGATCTTAAGTGTTTTCACCACATACACACACACACAAAAGTAACTATATGAGGTGATGGATAAGTTAATATGAATACTCACTTGACAGTTGTAGACTATAGCCACAAATAAAAACAAATATGTTGATCATTTATATTGAAAATGAAATATACCCTTAATCTTTTTCTTCTTAGCATCTAAATTCAGACTGTGGTTTATTTGGTTTGCTGTTATAAAAAGAAATAAAAGCCAAAACTCTTACTTAAGTTTTAATATATTCAACCACATTCAGATTTTCCTTAACAAGCCTAAATATTAAAACAGCTTTTAAAGATGAGCATATAAAATAAACAAATCATCTTTATCATGAAAGCACTCTGATTATACTTTCCTTGCATTTTTAAATGATGAGTCTTTTAGAACTATCCAAACCCTGTAACTGTCACATTCTTAACTTTCCATTTTTAATAAAAATTATTTCCATAAAGATTAGAAATTAATCTGACCTGACTCTCAAAACTAATATAGTTTAGCACAGGAAGCTGTAAAAATTCACCTATCTAGGTTTAATAAAGAAAGTGTTTTCAATTTAAATATGCATTGCATTTAATAAGCTTGCATGATAATTTCAACAATGTTCATGGGTTCTTTAAATTACTTTCCTGCTATGTCCAGGATACAATCCAATTTCATTTTTAAGCAACTGAATTAAGAAAAGGTTTCAAAATCACAAAGCAATTTCTGAATGACACAAAATGAAATGATTAGAAGCCAGCCAATCAGATTGCTCTTATGGCTGACTTAAGAGAAAAAATTATTTGCCTATATTTCTGTAAATCCCAAATATATGAGTTTTTGGATACACCTAAATGTTTGACTCTTAGATATCTTTTATCCAAACATTTGTCATTGTGAGGATCAGCATTCCATCCTTTTTTCCTTCCTTTCGACTTTTCATTCACATGAGTTAAACATTTTGCTAACTGGCAGAATACAACAACAAAGACAGATATGGCCCCTGCCTTCATGGAGCATAAAATCTATTGCATACATATTCAAAGAAATGTGGAACTTCAAATTGAGAAAAGTACTATGAAGGAGCAATGCAGAGTGCAATGGAAGATTATCACAGGGTGACCTAACTTAATTTGAAGGTGTCAGGATTTTGACCATTTTTAGGCATTGGCATTTAAGGTGAAAACTACAGGATGAATGGGCAAACGTATTTGGCGATGGGGAAATGAAATAGATAATATGTGTCATACGGAGAGTAAGAGAGAGAGGCAGAATGAATGGTATGAGATGGGTCTGGACAAGCAGAGGTCAGAGAATTCAGGGCCTTTTAGGCCTTGCTAAAAATTTGGACTTTATTATAGTAGCAATTGAAAAACCCTGAAAGGTAGTAGAGAGTAACAAAAATCATATTTGCTTTACAAAGATCTCTTTGGATATAATATAGAGAATGGAGTAGAAGGAAGAAGAGGCTATATAAGTGGCCAGAAAACATATGAAAAAATGCCCAACATCACTAATGACAAGGGAAATGCAAATCAAAACCACAGTGTAATATCACCTTACTCCTGCAAGAATGGCCATAATTTTAAAAATCAAAAATATCATAGATGTTGGCATAGATGTAGTGAAAAGGAACCCTTTTACACTGCTGGTGGGAATGTAAAGTAGTACAACCACTGTGGAAACCGGTGTGTAGATTACTTAAAGAAGTAAAAGTAGATCTACCATTTGATATAGCAATCCCACTCCTGGATATCCACCCAGAAGAAAAGATGTCATTATATGAAAAAGACACTTGCCCATGCATGTTGATAGTAGCACAATGTGCAATTGCAAAAATATGAAACCAGCCCAAATGCCCATCCATCAACGAGAGGATAAAGAAAATGTGGTATATAAATATCATGGAATAATACTCAGCCATAAAAAGGAACAAAGTAATGGCATTCACAGCAACCTGGATGGAGGTGGAGATCATTGTTCTAAGTGAAGTAACTCAAGAATGGAAAAAAATTGAACGTTGTATGTTCTCTTGTAAGTGGGAGCTGGGAGCTAAGATATGAGGATGCAAAGGCATAAGAATGATATAACGGACTTTGGGGACTTGAGGGGAAGGGTGAGAGAGGGATGGAGGATGGGGAATGGGTGATAAAAGACTACACATTGGGTACAGTGTACACTGATTGGGTGATGAGTGCACCAAAATATCAGAAATCACTGCTAAAGAACTTATCCATGTAACCAAACACCACCTCCTCCCCACAATCTATCGAAATAAGAAAAAGAACCCTATCTCTCACCGTGTACAAAAATCAAATCAAAATGGATTAGAGACTTAAATCTAAGACCTCAAACTATGGAACTACTACAAGACATAGTTGGAGAAAATCTACAGGACATTGATTTGGGCAAAAATTTGTTGAATAATACCCCATAAGCATAAGCAACCAAAGCAAAAACAGACAAATGGAATGACATAAAGTTAAAAAACTTCTGCACAGGAAAGAAAATAATCAACAAAGTGAAGAAACAACCCACAGAATGGGAGAAAATATTTGCAAAGTACTCATCTCACAAGGGATTAATAACCAGAATATATAAGGAGCTCAAACAACTCTATAGGAAAAAACCTAATAATCTGATCAAAAGATGGGCAAAATATTTGAATAGACATTTCTCAAAAGAAGACATACGAATGGCAACCAGGTATATGAAAAGGAACTCAACATCACTTATAATCAGAGAAATGCAAATCAAAACTCTAATGAGAAATCATCTAATCCCAGTTAAAATGGCATACATCCAAAAGACAGATAACAACAAATGCTAGTGAGGATATGGACAAAAGGGAATCCTAGTACACAGTTGGTGGGAAGGTAAATTAGTACAACCACTATGGAGAACAGTTTTGAGAACAGTTAGTTCTCATAAAACTAAAAATAGAGCTACCATATGATCCAGGAATCCTACTGCTGGGTATATACCCCGAAGAAAGGAAATGAGTATATCAAAGAGAAATCTGCACTCCTATGTTTGTTGCAGCACTGTTCACAATAGCTAAGATTTGGAAGCAACCTAAGTTGTCTATCAACAGATGAATGAATAAAGAAAATGTGGCACATATACACAATGGAGTACCATTCAGCCACAAAAAAGAATGATATCCTGTCATTTACAACAACATGGAGGGAACTGGAGATCATCATGTTAGGTGAAATAAGCCAGAAATAGAAAGATGAACATTGCACATGCTCACTTATTTGTAGGAACTAAAAATCAAAACAAGTGAACTCATGTGGACAGGGAGTAGAGGGATGGTTACCAGAGACTGGGAAGGGTAGTGGGGTTGGGTTGAGTGGTGTGGGAGGGAGATGGGGATGGTTAGTGGGTACAAAATAATAGAAAGAATGAATAAGATCTACTATTTGATAGCACAACAGGGTGACAATAGTCAATAGTAATTTAATTGTACATTTAAAAATAACTAAAAGAGTATAATTGGATTGTTTGTAACACAAAAGATAAATGCTTGAGATAATGGATACCTCATTTACTCTGATGTGATTATTATACATTGCATGCCTGTATCAGGATATCTTTTGCACCCCACAAATATATACACCTACTTAGGATGTATGTGTAGCAAACAACATAGTATATATAGGGTTCAGTGCTATCCGAGGTTTCAGACATCCACTGGGAATCTTGAAACATATCCCCCATGGATAATGGGGACTACTGTATGCAAAATACTTTTACAAAGTAGAATTACAAGACTTAGTGACTGATTAGATAGTGTGCAAAGGATATGGAAAAGCCATGAATCGTGTCTTAGTTTGGCATGTGCAACTCTCTGGATGTTTATGCTATTTCTTATCAATATAGGGACTGCTGAAAGATGAGTTCAGCTTTAGACCTGTTAACCTGAGGTGTCTGTGAAAAATTCAACTAAAAGTGGCAAGGAGGCAGATGAATCAATGGGTCTGGAATTAAGAAGAGGTTTCAGGGGCAGAGATAAAAATTTTAAGTCACCAGTAAAAATGGTCATTGAAACCAAGGGAATGTGTGACGAGTGTGATGAGAAATGAATGGGGCCTAAGACTGTGGGACTTTAACAATTAAAAGTCAAGTGGAGGAGGAGATCCAGCAAAAGAGAGAAGGATTTGCTATAGATGTAAAAGAAAAAATCAAAAGACTGTAGTATCACAGAAACCAGTGAAAGAGAGTTTTCCATAATTAGGAGTAGTTAAGTATCCCAAATGGTACTGTAAGTCAAGTAAGGTGAACATTAAAAAGTGTTTGTCATATTTAGTAAAATGGTGATTACTGGTAACATAGTGACAGCTGTTTTGGTGGAGTGATTGGGGGTAGAAGACAGAATGAAATAGGTTAACAAGTGACTGGAGTAAATATATTAAGGATAAGGGGATCTTGGTTTTACATTGTCAGAGAAGAGAGTTACAAATATAAAAAGGAGGAAACAAGAATGAACCCTGTGGTGCTGAACTGGAGTTGGAGGCAATAATGGAAATGCATGGTTTTCTCTAGATAGACAGATGATATAAAAATAGATAAATAGGTAAATATTGATAGAAATTAGTGTGTATCATGAAAAAATGCTCATCATCACTGGCCATCAGAGAAATGCAAATCAAAACCACAATGAGATACCATCTCACACCAGTTAGAATGGCAACCATTAAAAAGTCAGGAAACAACAGATGCTGGAGATGATGTGGAGAAATAGGAACACTTTTACACTGTTGGTGGGATTGTAAACTAGTTCAACCATTATGGAAAACAGTATGGTGATTCCTTGAAATAGGAACACTTTTACACTGTTGGTGGGATTGTAAACTAGTTCAACCATTATGGAAAACAGTATGGTGATTCCTCAAGGATCTAGAACTAGAAGTACCATATGACCCAGCCATCCCATTACTGGGTATATACCCAAAGGATTATAAATCATGCTGCTATAAAGACACATGCACACATAAGTTTATTGCGGCACTATTCACAATAGCAAAGACTTGGAATCAACCCAAATGTCCATCAATGACAGACTGGATTAAGAAAATGTGGCACATATACACCATGGAATACTATGCAGCCATAAAAAAAGGATGAGTTTGTGTCCTTTGTAGGGACATGGATGCAGCTGGAAACCATCATTCTCAGCAAACTATCACAAGAACAGAAAACCAAACACCGCATGTTCTCACTCATAGGTGGGAACTGAACAATGAGATCACTTGGATTCGGGAGGGGGAACATCACATACCGGGGCCTATCATGGGGAGGGGAGAGGGGGGAAGGATTGCATTGGGAATTATACCTGATGTAAATGACGAGTTGATGGGTGCTGATGAGTTGATGGGTGCAGCACACCAACATGGCACAAGTATACATATGTAACAAACCTGCACGTTATGCACATGTACCCTAGAACTTAAAGTATAATAATAATAATTTTTAAAAAAAGAAATTAGTGTGTGTATATATATGTATGTATATATAAATGTATGTGTATATAAATGTATGTGTATATTTCCTACCTCTCTTCACCATGAGGGTCTGGGAATAGCAATACTCCAACAGCAATGAACACACCTAGTGCCAAGAACAGAACTTGGCTTCTAAATACCACTCCGAGAAAAGAAATTAGGCTCCTTAGAGAAATGCCTGATTCCAGGGATGGGGCAGGGAAAGTGCAAGGTGAGACTGGAATATCCTATTGAGATAAAAAGTGCTCAGAGAAAGATGAGGACATGTCAAAAACATGCAAAGACCACCTTGAAGTGGCAGTTATTGTTTACAAAACAATTTGAGCATCAAAATAAACAGAAATAGCAAGAAACTATAATTCATTGAATAATATGAAAAATCCTGAGTTCTCACAGGTATGAATAAATGAATTAATAAATTGAAAGTTTGATGAGCAATGGAATATTTACATAGCTTCAAAGTACCTCCTCACAAAACACTTGTTCATTAAAAGTGCATATGGGGAGAGTACAGTGGAGAAGCCTGGAAGATACCATCTTAATTAAATGATCAAAGTTAACATTACCAGTACTGGGCCAAATAAATAATGGGTACCACCTGATAGGATATAATACAAACACAACATTATTTCTACAGTATTTCTGCCAAAGATGTACAATCCGAATCTAAGTATGATGAAACATCAGAAAACCCCCAAATTGAGGGGCTTTGTATAAAATAACTGGTATGTAATCTTTAGGAGTATCAGTCATGACAGTTAAGGAAAGATTGAGATAATCTTTCAACCCGAAGGAGACTAGAGGGCATGACAACTAAAATGTAGTGCTTTATTCTGAACCAGTTCCTTTTGCTATAAGGGATGTTGCTGGGATATGAGATGAAATATGAATAGAATCTAAGCATTAGATGTTAGTAATGTATGAATGTTAAGTTCCTATTTTCAATAGCTGTATTGTGTTTATGTAGAATAATGCCTTTAATTTTAGGAAATACACGATAAAGAATTTGGGAGAAAAGTGTCCACAACTTATTCTTGAATGTTTCAGGGGAAGATTATTTGTACTGTACTTCCACTTTTCAGTAAGCTTCTGATTGTTACCAAATAAAAAGTAAAGGGCGAATGGAAGGTAAGAAAGTGGAGAAGTTGAAGTTGAAGTTGAAACATTAAAGGAGGCAAGAGACAATTAACTAGCTGGAGGAGAACATGGGATTCAAAAAGGAATTTCTTTTTCAAGTGGGAGAGACAAAACCATGTTTAAAAGCTCTTGAGAAGGATCTAGTAGAAACTTTGGAGTTAAACTTACATGAAAGAGAAAGTGGGAGAAAGGCGGGATCCAGAGCATTGGTGGAGGGACTGACCTTTCACAGGACTCTTCCAGCACTGTAATGGGAGGAAGAAAGGGAGCCTGGGTGCAGATCCAACCTGATTTTAGATTTGATGGCAGGAAATTGAGTGAGTTCTCATGTGGTGGATATTTTTTCTGTGCAGCAGGAGGCAAGGGCATCCATTGAGAATGAATGGGCAGAGGAGAAGTTAGAAGTTTGAGAAGATAAATTCTGAAGAAGTATTTGTGGAGAATAACAAAATGAGGTAACCTAAAGAATACAGTAATATTTCTAGGCACTTTTGACATCCCAAGTGAGGTTGGTGGCTGCATTTTTATTGGTACCAGTCTACCCAAACTATGATTTTTTTTCCAATAGGGCTTGGCTACTGCTTGTATAGGTAGGGGCAAGGCTGAGAGTTGACATCATTCGTTGTTCGAGTATTTTCAGGAAGGACCAATGGGGCAATGGATTTTAGAGTATTTGCAAGAGGGATTAAAATGACAGACCATTTGTATTGGAACTTGGGACAATATGTTTTTCTACATTCTCTCTTAAAGGAAGTCCTACATATATAGAATTTCTCTAACATTTTACTGATGGAAAAAGCACTGAAACTATAACTTAGTAAACTTCTGAAGTGTTAGAAAAATTCAAAGTTGGACACTTTTCAAGCTGAAAATCTTACTCTTCCAATAAATTACAATAATGTTCGGTAGTTTGCTCATTGGGCATCATCAATCAGAACTTTGAAGTGCGGTACATAATTTTAGGTTGAGAAAGTCCTATCTGTTCAGGTCATTTGAAATGGGTTAATTATATCAATTCTAAAGTAAAAGGACAGCTATTCCATAGTGCCTGAAATCCCCCAAACTAAAGTATTATCTCCTCGTAATTCAGATACCTGTGTTTCTACATGAGCTACTTAAATTTTATCCATTTTATTTATTGGAGTTCAGAAGAAGATTTAACTGGAAGTTTCTGCTGTCAAAAAATGAACTTCAAAACCACTGACAGGTCTGTTGAAAGAAACCCTTGACCAATTTTCCAAAAATTTCAATTATAATGCCTGTATTATCTTCCTCGCCAGAGTTTTGGAAAAATGAGCTAATGAAGTTTTGTTAAAATACATAATAATAAGATTATTGGTAAGTTGAAGGGAGAAAAATAAGTCTAGAACTTGAGGCATTGCTCAGAGTAAGCAAGGCAGGTAGGGTGGGAGTCTTAGGCAGAATGAAGGTGCTATGTGCAAGGGTGAGGGACAAGGCCAGAAGAGCCACATAGGAAAACGCAGGAGCCTAAGGGGAGATTATAGGCCACTGAAGAGAAACTTTGCTTTTTTCACAATTTTAATGGTATCTGGTTCTTAACTTGGGAAAATCTGAGATAAAATGACACAACCCTTTCCCAGGATGTGGCAACCAGATGATGAAGCCAGAGAAAGTGAAACTGAAGAAGTCTTACCAAGTGTATTGGGTTAAATGGCATGTCCTTATAATTCCTGAATCCTGCGCATGAAACATTATTTTGAAAAAGGGTTTTTGCAAATGTAATTAAATTAAGAATCTTAAGATTAGATCATCTTGGATTAACCTTGTGGGCACTAAATAGAATGACAAATGTCTTCATAAGAGACAGGAAAGGAAAAGGGAAGAGGAGCAGGCCATGTGAAGACAGAGGCAGAGATTGGAGTTATGTAGTCACACACTAAGGAATGCTGCCAGCCACCTGAAGCCAGAGAAGGCAAGAAATGTTTCTCCCCAGTCTCCAGAGAGAGTGTGGACCTGCTGACATTTTGATTTTAGACTTCTAGCCTCCAGAACTGAGAGAGAATAAATTTCAGTTGCTTAAAGTCACCTGGTTTGGGGTAATTTGTTACGATAGCCCTAGGAAACTGGTATACTGAGCACGTCATTTAAACATATAGCAGTTCCACTGTAGTTATCAAGACCTCATGATGCATTCTAAACATGTAGGCCTGTTGGCATTAAGCAATAATTACAATAGTAGCAGCCACTGCAAACATTTATTGGGAATTTTAGATACTAAGCAGTGTGCTAAATGATGTAAATGACATTATTCATCCTTAGGATATTTACAGTAATACAATGCACAATCCAGTAATATGGAATGTGATCTACTGTTCCACTGGAATACCAATGTCGTGCATCATTAATAAATGCACAGTTCCTATTATATGTGAGGCTTTCAATTAGCATACATATTTTTGTCATCACATATCAAACCAGCTGACTTCTTCTCATTTTGTGTTATTTTTGCTGACTTGAAAAGTTGAATTCTTATTGTAGCAGTGTATATTAAAGCCTGAACTTTGAAAACCACTCCAAATGATTTTCAGTATTGAAATGGCAGTTAGATTTTTTCCAGGCTTTCTAAATGAAGCAATGTGATGTTTTTCTTCTTTCAATCATTTCTATGGCACCTTTGCAACAAGACCATATGTTGTTAACCTAAACCTGGTGTGTTTAGAGTACAATGGGTTTTGCAAAGTATGGCCCACAGAGTGCCTGCTTGGGATCCAGTTAAAAATGCATATTCTTGGGCTCCACTGCAGATCTACTGAGTCAAAATGTGAGGGTGAGGCCTGGAAATTTTTCTTTTAACAATATTCTAGGTAATGTATTCTGAAATTACAGGATCGCTGATTTGGTGTTGAGAGAGTTGACACTCTTCCATTTCTCACTTCTTTGCCTCTATAAGAACTTTTATCATCCTCATAATTTTAACCCTTTCTAAGTAACATGCTGTCCCGTTGACTATTTAAAGATACCTAAGTGTTCCATTTGGGACACAGGACTTGAAATAAGAAGGTTCTAGTCCTCATTTTGCCATTTATTTTCCATGTGACATTGGACAAGACTTAATATTTCTGAGTTTTATTTTCACCAACTGCAAAATGGTGAAAAGTAGGAAAGAAGGGAGGGGAAACAAGATGGTTAGATACATTAATGTTTAAGATTTTGTCTGGATCCAACATTTTATAATTTTATGAATGTTTCAGCTGCTATAAAGAGAGTAGGAGAGGGAAAAAGAAGACAGTAAGATAAGCTGCAGAAGTCACTAGGTTTGGAGGAATGGAATGATCATAGGTTCTGGAATCAGACACACTAGGATTTAGACCATAGCTCTGATATACTAATTGTGTCATCTTGAGCAAATTACACCATGTTTTGAACTTTAATTTCTCTGTTTATTAACATGGGGATAACATATATTCTCATAGAGTTCTCATTATGATCAAAAGATATAGTACACTATGTACAAAAGTACCCAGCAACAGGTGCTCAGTAAGTTAATAGATATGATGAAGAAGAGAAAGAATAAGAGGATGAGGATGAGGAGAAGGAGGAAGAGGCAGAAGAGAAGGAGGATGAAAAGGAGGAAGATGTGGCAGAGGAGAAGGATAAGGGAGGAAACAATAAGGAACGAGACAAAATGGTGGGCATTTGGTACCTTAGATTTATTTGAAAACAAATATCTGTTGGGAATCTATGACCAGCCAAGTACTGTTCCAGGTAATGGCGATACAGTCGTGGTCAAAACAGATATTTTCTACTTTTGTGGAGCTTATTTTCTGACGTGTATGTGTATGTGTAGGGGGTGATGGTATGGCAAGAATAATAAATGAATATGGGATATTTCCAGTGGTAATAATTGCTCTGAAGAAAATTAAAGTAGGGCAAGAGGGATGCAGAGTAATGAAGGGTGGGTAGTTGCTATTTTACATAGGGTGATCAAGGAAAGCCTGTCTAATAATTTACCAATTGAACAAAGACTCAAAGGAAGTGTGAGAACCTCACAGCTATTTGGAGGGAGGCAGGAAGAAAGAATACCAAATAGAAATGTTCTAAAATGGGAGTATTATCAGAATAGTGAAGAAAAA
Organism: Macaca mulatta; assembly: GCF_049350105.2. Taxonomy (NCBI): domain Eukaryota; kingdom Metazoa; phylum Chordata; class Mammalia; order Primates; family Cercopithecidae; genus Macaca; species Macaca mulatta. The sequence goes on from NC_133426.1 coordinate 131,048,553, forward strand.
AAGGGGGCCAGAATTCTGCATACGTAGCTGGAGCAGCGTGAAAGAGAGGAAGAGAGGTTCATAGGAGATGGTGTGAGAGAGGTCACAGAGGTGGCAGAAGCAGATTGGGTATGGCCCTGTAGATTATAGTAAGGAAGTCAGCTTTAACTCTGAGTAAAGTGGGAAGACCATGAAAGCTTGTGAGCAGAGGAATGACATGATCTGATTTACAAAGGATCACTGTTGTGCCGAGAATAGACTCTAGGGGGAAAAGATGGAAACAGGGAGACCAGTTAAGAGGTTATTGCAATAATACAGGTGAGAGGTTATGGTGGTCTGGGACCAGTATAGAAACAGTGTAGGTGGTGAGAAATGGTCAGATTCTGGATATATTTGAGAATGGAGCCAGTTAGATTTGCTGACGGACTAGATGTAGGTATGCAAGATAATGATAATCCCAAGGTTTTGGGCCTGAGCAACTAGAAGAATAAAGTTGCATTTAGTGAGATGGGGAAGATTACAGGAGTGGCAGGTACAAGGAGGATGAGTTACATGTGTAAATCGATTGCTAAGTAAGAAGAGTCAGTCAACTAACACTCAGTGGGCACTCCTGTGTGAGAAACCCAGTAACAGGTGCTCTGAGATTTTATTAGTAAAGTGCTCTTGTTAGTATTATAAGGAAACCAGAGAACACAGTCTTTAGTTTTAGTCGAGTGCTTGTAAAATTATTTTGGGAATAAGCTGTAGTCTTCCTAATGCGTGGGAAGTCCACATTCAGAGTTAATATACATCAGTTTTCAGCTTTCCAAAGCCACATTCATTATCTCTGAACTTCAGCTTTAGCCAAATCAAATAAAAACTAGTACAAGTTAAGGGGCTGCAACTTTGCTATTTGCTTACTCACAGTGATGCCTTACCATCGCTCCAGTAACTGCCTTAATTGTTTTCTGGAAATAATCCTACCCCATCTGGTGGGATGTTTCTGAAGCATTAAGTGCTCCAAGGAAAAGAGCTTCTTTGCTTTACAGTAAGCGCACTGCTGTCAGGAGCCTCACTGGCTGTTTTGTACTTCAGTTTGTGCTGCTTCCCAAAGAGCTGAATGGAACGCTATTTTGTCATTTAAATCTAAAGAAGGCATTTGCACACTGATGATGTTATCTGAAGTTCTAATTTGTGCAAACATCGATCTGCTTTGAGCAGAAGAGAAATCTCCATTCAGACAGCAAGAACTGAGCTCAGATTAATGGTCAGGGGAAAGAACTGAAGCACCAGGAAGAGTAAACTTTTTTTTTTTTTTCATTTTAGGATGCTTTATCAGATTTTCTTTCCAGATTTATTTCTGTTCCAACGAAGAATATTCTTTTTGAGCTAAATCCAATTTGTATATAAAAAATACACACCCATATTGATTTCACTCTGGTTTAAAATGGTATTTTTGCAGTGCAAAAATCTAATCAATAGAATCTTATGAGTTGGACTGGTAATGGTAAACATACTAACAGATATTTCATTTCATGGGGCCAAAGCTCTGGAAATTGATACTACTGAAAAGGATTACTCATTCACCATTGGGTATAACTTTGTTTACCCAACCATGATATAGGTGTAAAGCAGAAATACAATTATGCTGTGGCCAACACACAGGGGGTTTTTGAATAGTAGAACTTGCCTTCCCCAATTCCCCTAAGGCCCATAGATCGTACAAGTTGGCAGATCAAATAAGGATATTGTAGGAAATCGTTTACAATAAATGAAAAAAAGCTTAATCTGATAGGGTAGAAAATTATACTGACAAAGTCACTGAAGAAATAAAAGTCTCCCAAGCCAAGATCAACTTTTTAAAAATTAAGCTTTTAGAGGAGATGGATTTGTAGATCCTTGAACCCGTGCTGCTTTTTTTTTCTCTCATACATGTATCTAAAGCTTTTGGTTTTGAGCAAGACATGCTACAAGTGAAATTGTAAGACAGTAGTTGCCAGGGGTTCAAATTGCAGCCAACAAGCCTTTTAACATGCTAAATCAAAACTGTAGCAATACCAAAGGAACTGTGTTTCATCATTTCTAGTGGGCTTAAGTGTGAGCAGCTGAAATTAATCAAAAGATATAACCTGGACTTACCTCTGCCTCATGCTCACATAACTCTTGCTTGCCCTCACTGGAGTAAAACGTAGTGAAAACCTACAGTGCAGGAGCACACAAAGGGTTGAGACTAGAAGAAATAATTCAACTAGAGTACAGAAAAAAGCACCATTGTCCCTAAATACTATGACCCTGGAATATAAGATTGATGCCTAAAGCCAAGGAGGCATGAATCTAAGGAAAACAGATGGCTATTGCTGTTAATATACAGTCACCATAGGAGGTGGATACTAAAAATTCAGATATAGATTTTATCCTGGAATCAGCCAAGGGTAGTCTGGGCAATAATGATAATGCCTGTGAATACCATGTTGTGATCGCTGTGGTTGACCAGAAGATAATAATTGATATTTCCTATAATCAATTTATAAGGGGGCCTTTCTCACAATAGCTCATTGTGCTTTCTAATTCACTAGCCTAGGCTGACATAGGCTCAAAATCACTCCATTAGATGGAGAGGAGATAGGTTACTATTTTCATTTTGATAATTGGAAAACAGAGGCCCAGGCTAATTTGTCCAAAATCCTGTAGCAATTTGGTTGTATTTCTTTGAACCCCTTCAGAAAGCTGATAATATATCAACTCAGAATATTATCAGATAATGTTTATAGTGCAATAATAGGAAGTAATTCTTCCATGCAATACAAATTTATACAGCTTAGACAGTATTTAGTCTTTACCTTTGAACATACGAAGTCACTAAAGGAGGAACATAAGTTTTAAATACCCAAATTTCACTCCCTTTGGAATCTATTTTTTCAGTAAATAAGTGTCATAATACACAAAAGCTATGAATTCTACCTTAGTCTTCTGGTCTTTAACAAGTTTGCAAAGTGTATTGTCAACTCTTTAATTACAATAAGTATTGTACTTCTTCCTACTACTAAGCATGTGTAATCAAATATCAACAGGAAATGTTATTTCCTGGTGGATCCTTATTAAAATGAATCAGGGAGATTTAGGTATAAACAGTGGCCTGAATAAGGGATGATACCTCCCTCCTTTATTCACACAAGATCTTTTCTGCCAGGGAGGTATTTAGATCTTTGTCCTCCCCTTCCTAGAAATTTTGAGGGTTATACTGGTTTGTAAATATCTATATTGATTATAGTTTCTAAAATGATATTATAATTAATTATTCTTTTATATCTAATATATCACTTTATCTCCCAAGCATTCTAGGAAGCATGCGGCTTCCTTATTTATGCTTTATAGAGTAGCAAACTAAGACTCAAAGAAATGAGGGATTTGACTAAAGTCACGGGGTTACTCAGTAGCAGTGCTGGAACTAGATCTAGTACTCTTGACTCTTAGCTTCAGACTCTTTCCACTATAGCAGTGGCTTTGATGGGACACTTGTACTAGTCAGTATAGGTTAGATTAGGTTGCAGATGACCCACCTCCCCACAAGATAATAGTGGGTGGAAACAACAGATGCTTATTTTTCATTCATGCTACATGTGCAATGCAGTTCAGAAGGTGGTGCTCTGACCACTACTTAGGACACTGTCATCTCAACATGAAGCTTTTAGGGCCTTCCAAGGCAGGCTAAAAGAAAATGGAGATTTGTGCAATGGCTCTTAAAAGCTTCCACTCAGAAATGCTACACATACCATCTGCTCACATTTCATAGGCCAGAGCAAGTCACATGATGATGCCTAACTGAAAGGGCACTGTGCCCCAAAGGATAAAACAATTGGGATCTTGGTGAACACTAATATGTCTGCCAGAATACTCTCTCTTCAAATGTAATCCTAGTCAGAATCCCATTATATAAAATAGATAGATATAAAGTAGGGAGATCCAAACCTACTTAACTTACTCCTTGTTTCTTTGGAAGCTCCTAAGGTCCTTTTAAAGAACAACAGGATTCAGTGAACCCAATTCAAAATCAACTGCCTCCAATATACAAAGAAAGCTAGCACATCAAATAAGTATCTTTATAGTAAAGATAAGAAGACTAATAATGTTTTTCAGGATCATGAGATAAAATTGAAGCTAAAATGGGAACAGATCACAGAATGATCCATTCTTTATCTCATGTCTACTCACTAGACTTTGGTTCTCCCACTGTGATACAGAAAATCTTCAAGAATATTGTGACTTTTCATGTCACAATATATTAGGTGCACATAATGTTACCCATAATGAATGCTAACTCTCAAGTGAACAGCATGGTTTAGAAACTAATTTCTAAAGGAAGTACACAGTTTTAGATTCATTTTGAACTCCACAGCTGCCTCTTACTACTAAGCAACTTGACTTTCATGCAAGAGTAAGTGTTTTAATATAATATGCCTGTACATTTTCAGCCTTGCTGAATTTTAAAATATGATTTGTTCAGAAAACAAAATTTTTTTTATTGGATTGTGGCTGGAAGGAAAATGATCCTTTTAAACATGAGGAAGGTCATTCAGTGTCACTAGTTTTTATGAAGAACATTTTAATCAAGACAGAAAAATAAAAATATATGTGTATTTCAAGGATGCTTGGTTAGGCATAGAACAAATATGGTTAGAACAATGATTTCAAGGGGTGTGTGTGTGTGTGTGTATGCATACATATGTGTGTGTGCTATGGGGCATATCTAAACCACCAGGGTGGCGGGAAGCTTTTCAAACTACACATACTCCACTACCCTCATTCTGATAACTCACCCTAAACTGAGAATCCATACTTTAAAAAGTCACCATTACATTTTATGAAAGAAGTAGCCTGTCATAGCCCTGAGGTGAGTTGGATAGAATAAAAATGTTGAAATCTACTAGGTTGTAACAGTGTTCTGTACTATAAACATCTGTGGCAACATTTTTTCTAAGAATTAAACCTAGAATTCTCCTTCCAGCTGTGTCACCCATCCCAAACTATGATGATAACAAGCAAGCCATTTTTCACCCAACAACAAATTCCTGAAAGAGAAGAGATTTCTTGTGCTATGCATTTAAAATGACAACAGATCACATAACTACACAGAATAAAGATATTTTTGTTTCAGACCTCCACATTGGGTAGGCAGAGGGGAGAAGAGAATCTATTAACCTGAATGACCTCCTTCTTTTCCTTGTTTTCTCCCTCCCTTCCTTCCTCCTTTTCTTCTATCTATCTATCTATCTATCTATCTATCTATCTATCTATCTATCATCGATCATCTATCTACCAAAGCACATTTCCACATCTATTTCATGTTCACATGTGAATGCAAAGACATTTCACATATAAGTATGCTGTTGATCATCCAGCAGATTAGTGAATCAATTTACCAGTCCTACAATCTATTTTATTCCCAGAGCTGAAAAGAAAATAAAATTCACATTCATTCCATCCTATTGATGGAATGTTACCTTCTTTTGCCTTCTACAATGTGTAAAGTTCAGTGAAGGCCCTAGCTCAAAGTTCCCTTTTGGCGGTGAGAGGTACTATTTGAAATAAGGTTGCTATAGAAAGATGCTTCCTTCTGAGATGATCAACAACTGACATTTGTATAGAACTTTACCTTCTACAAAGCATTTTCTGATTAATTATCATAATGTCTCAAGTCATGTACATCAGCTTAAACTTCCCCTGATTTCCAGGCCTGAGGCATTATGAGGAAAAAATAGAAATGACCCAGATAAGAAGTGAGGTTGTGAAAATCCAGGAAAGGGACAACTGCTGATTGCATTGCATTTGGTTTTAATGTATATGTGAATCAAAATTATTCTGAATACAAAACAAAGGAAGAACAGAATGGCCCCTCAGGTTCTCTTATATCAGCAAACTATTTAAAAAATCATGTCTTTGAAAATTCAGATAGAACCCAGGGACAAAATGAAGACACAGTGGGAAATGGGAGATCCAACTATCATATGGGTCAGGAGGTTATAAAGTATTTCATTCTTCAAATTATTCTGGTATCCTCTAAATATGTCCACCTCACCCTTTATTTCATTTCTTTCACTGCTTGGTAATATCTCATTTGATAATATCATGGGAATCTTTTCCTCAATTTTTTTTTTCTATAGCTCTAGGTGGTTTTGACTTAAGTTAAAGATACTGAAAATTGTAAGAGATTATATTATTTCTGACCCTAGTATTGCCCTTAGATCTGTCAACTAGGGTCTATTTTGACCTATTTTAAATGGCATCATCTGGTCTTCCTGCAGCTACCCTCCTCTTTTGGGCTGAGAAGTCTACTGGGCCAAGGGTATAAGCTTATCTGGAGTTTGCACTCCTGATCCCCAATAAGACTACTCCTTGGGAAGTTGGGTGCCTGGAATGCCCTGTCTACATGGCCCTAAGCCTACTTTCAGGGCCTACGGAGGACTCTGGCAAGTTTGGACTATGTTGCCAATATATGCACCCCAAGGCTTGAAGGATGGCTAAAGGACAGCTGTTTTCTGGGCGGTTGGGGTGGTGGCGTGGTATGTCAATAGAGTTTGGCTGGTATGGCTGAGTCCATACATATGAAGCCTCTCATAATATGGAACAGAGTCAGGGCTGGGAGGAGAAAGGGGTTAGAACATAGGCAGGAGGTCTCTATTTGTATTTTTGCTCTAGGTTCCACAAACGTTAAGGATGGCCCTATCCATACCAATTATATTTGAAAAGAATGCAGCTTTACATAAAATTCTCTCCTGATATCCCCGTGTATGAAATCTCAAAGTAATCTGGAAAATTGGCCATGGTATAGATCATTGCACCTAAGAAGTTAATACATCTACCTCCCAAGAAGCTCCATGCTATGCTCACTGGCTTATGAAAACAATCTTCTATTCTTCTACTTCTGGGTCATGCATGTAAAGTAAGACTAGACTAAAATGGGGTGGCTGCCCATAGGATGGGAGATAGGAGGAGAGGAGCCAGAGTTTATTCAAGCTAGAAGTGGGGTTACCCAGACAACATTTTAGAAATACTGAGTGGTAACAGGCCGGGCATGGTGGCTCATGCCTGTAATCCCAGCAACTTGGGAGGCCGAGGCAGGCAGATCACCTGAGGTCAGGAGTTTGAGATGAGCCTGTTCAACATAGTGAAACCTTGTCTCTACTAAAAATACAAAAATTAGCTGGGTGTAGTGGTGTTTGCCTATAGTCCCAGCTACTTGGGAGGCTGAGGCAGGAGAATCACTTGAACCCAGGGGGTGGAGATTGCAGTGAGCGGAGATCATGCCAATGCACTCCAGCCTGGGTGATAGAGCAAGATCCGTCTGGAAAAAAACAAACAACAACAACAAAAAACAAACAAAAAACAAAAAACAAACAAACAAAAACAAACAAACAAACAAACAAAAAAAAACAAAAAAACAACGCACTGAGTGGTAACTAGAAGGCAGAGCCAAGGATAGAGACCAGGAGGAATTGATCATGTTTCAAGAGCTAGGAACACGCCCAAGATTTAGTATCAGGCCAGTAACTATAAACTACCCAATATTATGCCTAGAAGCCGTCTTCTCAACAGCATTCTTAATTTCTGTTTTTCCCACAAATGGAAGAAGATAGCAAGGTGTTTTGATGATAACACAAAGATTTATGCTTACTTTTTTTTAAAAAAATGTAACCTTGGATGTAGAATGACAGGTCAAGTAGCTAAGTAAATGTTGGTTGAGGTAGCATTTCATGTCTACATCACAGGTGTTCCTGTATGAAAGTGTCTTGACTTCAAACCCTGAGTTAAAAGACTTAAAATTCAAACACATTTATTGACACTCAACCATGGTCTCAGTCATTAAACAGGCTGTGGAGGGCGAACTGTACTACTAATTCAAGAAACTTAGTATTTACTCTGCGTGCTTCATGACTGGGGAAATTTGAGCAAATCACTTATCTTCTCTGTGCCTTAGTTTCCTGATCTGTCAAATGTGAAGAGTCATTTCCTCACAAGGTTGTTGTACCAAATATAGTAACAATTGCAAAAGAGCACTGAAAAGTACAATGCCATACAAAAGTAAGGTTCCATTATTTTTAGACAAAACATCTTACAAAAAGTTGTAATTTGTCCAAAACATCTTACAAAAACTCACAATTTCTAGAAAGTAACCTAGAAAAAGAATGATAATGCATGAATTACCCAAGCTTTTGTCCTTATTCCTCTCTTTCTGTCTTGGATTTTAGTAGTGAGATATATATACTTCTATCACAGCTACTTGATGACTTTTGGATATAGGTTATCTTCTATGAAGTCTCGGTCATAGAGAAAATATTTTTATTGAGCATCTACTAGAGTCCTGTAATAAGTATTTTTACATGTTATGTCATTTCATCCTCAATCAAGTTGGCGTTATTATGTTCCTTTAGGGATGAGGACATAAACACTTTTTTGCAGTGATAAGCTGTAAACACTCAGATCTGAACCAGCCACTGGTGGGGTCATACATACACACACAAAACTGTTTCAATGGAAATTACTTATTCTTTAATCCTTGTCACTATGATAAGGAAAGAAATTAAAACTGTCTTTGGTGTGACTTGCCAGACTTTGGTCATGTCTAAATGTTGCTTGCATGGCGCTACTAGCTCAGTTGTTGTATTGGATATCTGAATGGATGAATTGGCCAGATATCTATTCTGATTGGTACCACAGCAACTGGCTATTAATATGACCAAAAGTCCCAAATCGACCACAAAATGGTCATTTTTAGGCTATGTCTGTACTTCTTGTATGAAGAAGATGCTGAGCATCTCTTTTCCGTGTTCTGAGAAGACTGAACAAAAGTTGATAGCCTCAAATTAAAGTATATAAAATACTAATTAGCTATCAGGAAGAGTAGAGACAGTGTTCTCAATGTGTTGTCCTTGTAATACCTGCATTACAATCATCTGGGTAGCTTGTTAAACATGCTGCTCTCTGATCCTCATTCCAGACTCCCTATATTAGGCTTTCTGTGGAGAGGGTGGTGGCAGAAATCCGCATATGCAACAGGCACTCAGTTATGTCTATAAATTTAAGGAATACTGCTGTAGAATCTGTCCTCTTACAGAGTTTTAAGAAACACATTCAACAAGTGTATGTGTGCTTGTTCTTTGTAGGGTTCTATAGTAGAAATAGAACACATGGTCTCTACATACTGGACCCCCTAGAACTTGAGTTCTATGAAGACAGGAAATGGGTTTGGAGTTTTTCACCATTGTATCTGCAGCATCTAAACATAGTGCCTGGCACACAGTATTTGGTAAATAGCTATAGAATGGATCAGTGGAAGACCTTACATAGATAATTGACTTCATGTGAATGTACAGTAGAGAACTACAGCAATTCAAAGAAGAAAAAAAAATGAAGGAAACTACCTGCCCAAGATGTGCCTATCTGAAGAAGGGAGACTACAAATGTATATTAAGAGTCCTCTCCCCTTTTGCCTCTTGGTGCTAAGGAAAGAAAAGCAACTAACAAGGGTAAGTGATCTTTAGAAAGATGAAGAATCCACTGAGATTCCCCAGGATATGAAATTCCACTGTTATTAAGATCCTTATAGTCTTAGGCTGTTTTTATAATTTTAAAATTTCTTGTTGGAGGTATCAGTTTTGAGTGCTGATACTACTGATGGTGTTAATTAAGTTCCCTTCTTTTAAGTAAAATTTAAGGTGCTTGGTATCTTGCCATATGCCCTAAGAGGCAATCCTGAATAGGTATCACTAAAGAGGAGTGACAAAATTGGCTTCAGACAAAAGGATCACATGGATTTCTAATTGCCCCTCCCTAACTTTCATACCTGACTAGACTGAACAGTGCCAAGTACGAGAAAAATTATATATGTGTAATAAAGGTAGACTTTCCAGAGAAAGTTTATTTTTGAGGTAACTGGAGCTGAAGCAGAGGGAAATTGAGAATTGACTAGATATAACACAAAGAGGAAAGGGGGCAGGGAAGAGGTAATATTTCTGACCCTCCTGCCAGTAATATCAAGCAGCAAATGATCAAGTAAAGGTTGGCAGGCTAGCCTCCGCCTTGGAGGTTGCCTTGCTGTAACTCTAATACCTTTGACATATCCTATCTCTCAAATCAATGAATGACTGCATTAGGCCCTTCTAGTTCAGCTTGGACTAGTTCCAGAAACCTAGGGGTTTCCATCCTGCTGGCTATGATTTTTACTTTACATTCCTTGGAGACTTGAATTAAGTTTTTCTTCCTGTTATGATAATGATGTTTCTTTTTTGTTTTTTCCCAGAAAGGAAACTAGTTTAACAGTTAGTTTTTCCCCTGGGTTATTTTAGAGTCTATAAGAAATACTGAGATTCCGGGACAAACAGACCATCTTTAAAACTTCACCAGAAGAGGCAAGAAGCTGCTAGTGAAATGAAAGAGAGGGTTAAATTAAGGGAAAAGAATACCCAGACTCCATTCATAGCCATAATAATCCTTAAGAACTTTCCTTCCCTTTCATGTCATCACAGAAATGTAAAATCTTTAAACAAAAATACAGACCTTAAGAATTATGAAATGTCAGTATACTTAAATCAGTAGCACTCGAACTTCTTTGTCCTGTGGAATTACTCCTATTTGAAGGAATTCTTTAATTTTTCCCAGTCCATCCTTCATTTTCCTACTTAATCGGAGAGATATAGTTAGACATTCACACTGCTTGGACAGGGATGAAGCTTTCTGGAATATATTGGATTATACATCCTATCCTTACTGATTTATCATACTCCGAATTATTATGTATATGTACCTGTATTGCTTTCTAGACTTTCTACTCTTCCATGATCTGTTTATTGAGGCATCAATACCAACTTATTTTATTTACTTAAGTTTTATAACACATTGTGACACCTGGTAGGACAAGTCCTCATTCATTAGTCAATAGAGTTTTATATTTTTCTGCACATTTTGTGTTATTTAATGCTAAAATTATTTTACTTGCTTTTGTAAGCATGATTTTTTTCTGTTATATTTTCTGTACTATTATTTTTTCCCATTATATTTTGTCATAATATTTTCAGCACATTTTGTGTTATTTAATGCTAAATTCTTTTTTGTTTGCTTTTGTAAGCATTATTTTTTCCTATTACATTTTCAGTCTCCCTCTATAACCCTGTTGCCATCATTCTTTCTAGATTTGGCCACTCTTTCTCCTTGTCAAATGCCACAAACATCTATTTTAACCAGTTGCCTTCATTTCCATATTACACACCTGTTTCCTAAGTTTTACTGATGTTTGTTTTTAATTACATGCTATTATAAGTACTTAAAAGTACATTCAGGACTGGGCACAGTGGCTCATGCCTATAATCCCAGCACTTAGGGAGGCTGAGGCAGAAGGATCACTTCAGCGCAGGAGTTTGAGACCAGCCTGGGCAATATAGCAAGATCCTGTCTCTACAAAAAATTTAAAAAGCTAGCAGGGTATGGTGGAGCACACTTGCAGTCCTAGTTACTCAGGAGGCTAGGGCAGGAGGATCACTTGAGCCCAGGAGTTTCAGGTTGCAGTGAACTATGATCTCATCACTGAACTCTAGTCTGGGTGACAGAGTGAGACCCTGTCTCTACAAAATAAATAAAAAACAAAATAATAAAGATTTAATGCATATTGAATTGAATTGAAAAATACAATTCATATTGTAAAACTTTCTGCTATGAATAAAACAATAATATACCTTGAGCTGCCAATTGTAGTTCCTTTGTGAGAAGGTAACCCCTAAAATCTCTTTAATAAATACTTTTCTGTACTTTTTAATACATTTACATTAATAAATGCATGTAGATACACAACTAATTTGTGGGTATATTTTAACCCAAATGGTATAACATTGTTTACATTTTTCTAGAACTGGGAAATAGCTCCAAGACATATTGTTAAGTCCATATAAAATTAACTTGTTCTTTTAGACTGTTATATAGCATACCATCATAGTCTGGATATGTTCTATAGTTTAGCCCTTTACAAATGGATATTTAGATTGTTTCTAAACCTTTTTTCTATTGTAAACAATGCCTCTTTTTGCACAGGTACCAGCATTTCTCAAGAATACTTCTTAGAAATGAAATGACTGAGTTGAGGCCATATGCATTTTAAGTTTTGATAGATACTGATAAAACATTGTACCAATTTATACAACCACAATCAGAGTAAGAGTATACTTGTTTCTCAATACCCTTCACCGATGTGTCAATATGGAAGAGTGAGAAAAAGTCTCTTTTAAATTTTTAAATTTTTATTTCCCTGATAACTAGTGAATCGAGCATCTTTTTCCATTGCTTTTTAAAAAACTATCAAGATGAGATTGAACAGATTTCAAAATGGCTCACAGTAAAAGCTATAATATTCAGAAGCCAGAGTTACACCATGTACTTACTCTGTGGGCGTGGAACAAATGATGCAATCAAAGGACTTGAACTGACTTCAAGAGTACAATCAGCCAACCCTTCTGCATTCAGGAGACTGCCTGGATTGTTCCTAAATCCTTATAGGCAGATGAAAAATTGCTGTTCAAATCCTCTAAAGAGGAAATGGCATATATGCCTTCATAAGCTATTTTAATTTTAAAATTTTTCTCTCTCCCCATGAAATTCTCCCTTCTAGCCAAACTAGATTTCTCTGTATACTACTTACTTCTTTTCTATTCTTTAAAGAATTGGAGAAGACCTGGTCACCATACCCCATCTTATAGCTTTTCAAGTACTTGAAGATTATTACTAACTCTCTTCTGAACTCTCTTTTCTCGGAATGAATGGGGGCCTCAACCTGTCCTCAATAATCTTTTCGACTATGATTTTAAATTATGTTGCTTTCTACATTCCAAATCCTCTGAGTCCTTAATACAAAAAAAGAGTAAAGAAGGAAAAAAAGAAACTCCCAATTTTGCAAAACACACTCTTGATATTTTGGCATCTTTCCGTCAATTCTGTACTCTATGCATCTTGTGGAGATATTAGATACACATTTTAGCATACTTTTAGACTTCCTCTGCCTTTAGAAACTTTCTAATGTAAATTAAAAAGTATTCACAAATATTTGTAATAGCTACATAATACTCCAAATGCACCCTGATTTACCTAACAATTCTGATTCTGTTGCACACTTAAGATGTACCTGATTCCTTCCTACTTTGAATAATTGCTATGAATAACCAAATTGTCAAACTTCTATCTAGAAAGACTAGACGGATTACTATAGTATTCTGTTTGTATATCTCATTCATGTAACGCATAGGATTCAGCACACAGTAGTAGTTTAATATGTTCTTATTGTCTTACATAGAGCCTGAGTCAAGTTTTCTCCAGAGCTGAAATCATTATTCTTGTCTTATGGAAATAATTATTATACCTGATTAAGGCCACAACCAAACAATGTTTAAAATATCGCCACTGTGTCACCGAAGAATACAGGAGTTACTTAAAAGAAGGGGGTGGATTATATCTTGTCATTCCATTTAAGAAGGAGTTACTTAGCAGCCCAAAGAGATAGGAAAAGAATAAAACAGAAGTATAGGCACCTTCACCATCAGAGACTGGGTTCAGTCCATGTAATAGAGAAATCTAGATACAAGTTGAGTATCCCTTATTTGAAATGCTTGAGACTAGAACTGTTTTGGATTTTGTGTGTTTTCAGATTTTGGAATATCTGCATAAACATATGAGGTATCTTGAAAATGGGACCCAATGCCGGGTGCAGTGGTTCATGCCTGTAATCCCAGCACTGTGGGAGCCCGAGGCGGGCAGATCACATGAGGTCAGGAGTTTGAGACCAGCCTGGCCAACATGGTGAAACCCCGTCTCTACTAAAAATACAAAAAATTAGCCAGGCATGGTGATGGGCGCCTGTAGTCCCAGCTACTCGGGAGGCGGAGGTATAAGAATCGCTTGAACCTAGGAGGCAGAGGTTGCAGTGAGCTGAGATTACGCCACTGCATTCCAGCCTGGGTGACACAGCAAGACTCTGTTTCAAAATGAAAAAAAAAACAAAAAACCTGGGACCCAAGTTTAAATATAAGATTCATTTATGTTTCATACATACCTTATATACATAGTCTGAAATTACTTTTATATAATATTTTAAATAATTTTCTGCATGAAACAAAATTTTAACTGCATTTTGACTGTGACCCATCACATGAATTCAGGTGTGGAATTTTCCACTTATGGTGTTATGTTAGTGCTCAAAAAGTTTGAGATTTTGGAGCAGTTCTGATCTCAGATTACGGATGCTCAACTTGTAATGTTGAAAAAGATTTCACAAATTCCCTCTCATGCAGGGAAAGCTGGAGGTGAATGTTTTTAGTATTTAGCAAAAACTGGAGATATTTCCAGTTTTAAAGTATTTGGCCCTGATACTAAAAATAGAGAAATGCTTTGTGTAAGCTAGCTTACAACTGAGGATAGTCTGAATAAATAAAAGATCCAGACAGGTGAGGATGCACTTGAGTTTATTTGTATTGTAATTTAGACTACTTAAAACATACCTCTTATTTAATTTTGTCCTACTAAGTTTTGGGTTATGTATGGCAGATTGGCATTATTTCCATTTTTTAAACAAATAAATTATTATCAATTAAGTAATTAGCTACCTGTCTCAGAAATTATTTGTAGGTTACTCTTCATGACACTGCTAGTATCAGAACAAGAAGGCCACTTTCCAGATAATTACAACTCCCTTTCCTACCAAATCCAGTTAAACTAGAAATATTATATTGAACTTTGTGAAAATATCACATTTATAGGTCGAATATCAGCAATTTCACACAGTTCAATCTAACATTAGGGGTGGGAAAAGAGGGAGAGACACGTAGCCTGACCATTTCCTTTAGTCTAGTGTCAACTGCCAGCTTCATTTGCAAAACGCTCACAAGGTCGAGTCTTTCAGTAACAAGACATGCAAGACTTTTGCTGAATGAAGCTCTCACAATGATATGTCTTTCTTTTGAGCAAAAGAAATACCTAAGCTAGAAATCAAAACACAGTAGCAAACTGCGTGCACGATTCAGTGTTCAAGAATACTTTAAGTTGCATATGTTTTCTTTTCCTTGACAATCCTTGCCCTTGCCAAATCAGGATGACTGACACTCTTAATTTGCAATTTCCTAACTTTCAAGAGGGTTTTTTCTCTTTGATTGCTATATAATGGTTTACCTAATTATTTTTTTTTCAAGTTGCAGTTTCGGATGTTTAATTTCAAAATCAATTTGGGATGTCTTGAGCTCCATTAATACACTGTGATATCGCTTCACTCATTTTCTAGCAAAGCACTTACTTTAAAAAATGCATCATTCTAATGATTTTAAATTACTCTACAGTGCACATACCAATTTACAACTATTACAAAATTTTACATTTTTTTCCCAAAGCACTTCACGTTTAAAGATGTTCTGTATTTCAAGACATAATGATAGCGTTAACTTTTAAAGGGCATGAATACGATTTTGGGCCTTTAAAATTTTCTGCCCTCTCTGATGTAGAATGTAACTTAAGTAAATAAAATTTTAAGTGTTCAGTGGGCATATAACATCAGCTTAGGATGAGGACATTATTATAAAATAATTTTCTTTTTATTCAAACTAATGACAATATTCCTTTTAAATGGAAACAAACTCATTGTGTGTATGTGTGTAAGAGTAGCAATGTGTTAGTGTGTCAATTTACGTGTAAATATGCATGGGGTGTATATGAGTGGGTAAGCATGGGCTTGAGTGTGTGCATGAATGTGCCACAGTGCGTATATGTGTGATTGTGTGAGAGTGTGTGTATATGTGTGAGTGCGCAAGAGTCTATGTGAATGTGAGAGTGTATGAGGGTTGCTTGATTGGGTGCATGTACATGAGTGTGTGCATAAGTGTGTTTGCACGTATGTGTATTCATGTATTCGCTTGACTTTGTGATAGTGTGTTTGACTGTATGAATATGCAAGTGTGAATCTTTCCATTTTAAATACATGCTTGGAGATCAAATGCTACTTGTACTTTTATTTAGGCAGTCATTAGAGTGTGCTCTAAGAATTACTTTACTAATCTCAGAATAAAATGAGGGAAATGAAGTACCTCCCAACTGTATCTATAATACATCTATAAGATATTTGCATTAAACATACACACACACAATTTATACCTTGCTTGAAATTTGCAGGGAAAAAATAGCTACATTCGAAATCTGCACCTGGTAATATCAGTTTAATAGATGTAAATCAGCTGCCAAAGTTGGGAAACCTTCCTTCCTCATTGCCTTTTAAAAACATTTTTGATTGCTTTATTCTCTCAGGATTGCTCATTCACAGTGACACATGCCACTCTCACAGCGATTGAGGATACTTTGGGATTAATAGTTAAAAGACTATAATTATCATCTGTTTTCGCCCCAGACCACCCTTGAAGTTGCAGAGAGCACTAGGCACATTTCTGGAATGAGCCTGATGCTCATTGATTGATACAACATTTTCCTTTTGTTGGTTAAAACATGCTGCTCTAGAAGGTAGAGGCAAAGCCCTGGGGGCCAAAGCTACCGTGTAATAAGTGCCAGGTTCAGGGCTAGAATCTTTGTGTACGTTATCTAATTTAATCTTCAGTACAACCTTGCAAGATAGTGTTAGTACCAGTTTTCAGAGGAGGTGCTGTGGCTCAGAGAAGTTAAATGAGTTGCTTAAGGTCATGTAGCTAATTAGGAGAGAGGCTGGCATCAATTTTGAGTTTGTCTCACTCTAACACTGTTCTTTGAATTACACCATGCTGAAAGGTATGACCTTTCTAGTATTTATATCTTCCCTCACTGGGAATGGGGTTTCTTTGCCTGCCTGCTACTCTCTGCCCCTCAATTGTCTTCTCTAACGACGCCTAAAAACTTGATTGATGTCAAGTTCAAATCTACGTTAGAGGCAATATATCCATTTTATGAATCATACGTCCAATGTTAAGATTCACTATGTACTTATTTTAGAGTATACTGGCTTGGTTAAACTCACTACTGTCTGTGTAATAGATACTATTTGCTCAATAACTATTATGTGCCAGAGGTTTTACACATATTACACCCATTTTACAGATAAGGACAATGAAGCTTCAAGAGGTTAGGTAATTTGCTTAATGATACATAAGCAGAACCAATACAGTCGACATCCTTGCAGACAGTCCTGTGTAAGTTTCTTTGGTTAGATCTGGGTAGGTCAATAAATCTAATGGAGCCTCAGTTTCTTCATTTATAAAATGGGGATAATGGTACTCTCACTGCAGGAGTCATAAGGATGAGACAATATACATAAAACATCTAGAACATATTAGATAGTTAATACATGATAGCTATTATCTGAGCCATTATTGTTAATGATGAGTATGGGCTTTAGCATTAAATAAACTTGGCTTCAAAAGCTTTGCCTCCTACTGGCTATTTGATTGAAAGCTGCTGAATTTCTCTAAGTTTTCATTTCCTCATTTACAAAATGAAGGTAGCATTTTACAGCACCTTTTCCTAAAGTATACTCCAAAGAACACTGCTATCTGCACAGTATATTTAAAAATGTGAGGTGACAACTGGGTTTCCTGATCAAAGATTCATGGGAAACTCTGGTAAACAGATTTCCTTATACAGGGCTTTTTTTAGTATCTATAATACAGGAATGTGCTTTGTGAACTTCCAAGTGGGAGCTAACACATGCAGTGTTTTTACCTTTCATTATACTATAAAAATGCGTTTTTGTTTTTCTATAATACATTGCAATAAAAGGATTATATAAAAGATACTTCGGAAAGACTGTTTTGTCCCAAAGATTAAATGGATAATATTTGTAAAGCACATATATAGTAAGAGCTCAATAAATGCAACAGTATTATTATTATAATTACCATAATCATCACTATAATCATTAAGAAGGAATTAGACAGAAAGAATAAGTTTAAGAGGTCTACTATGCATCACGGTGACTACACTTAATAACAATATATTATATAATTGAAAATTGCTAAGAGTAAATTTTAAGTGTTCGCATGAAAAAACAAAATAAGTGTGTGACTGTATTAGTCCATTCTCACACTGCTATACTTGAGATTGGGTAATTTATAAACAAAAGAGGTTTAATTGGCTCACGGTTCTGCAGGCTGTACAGGAAGAATAGTGGCTTCTGCTTCTGGGGAGGCCTTGGGAAAGTTACAATCATGGCAGAAGGCAAAGGGGGAGGAAGGTATCTCACATGGTTGAAGCAGGAGCAAGAGAGAGGGAGGGGAGAAATGCTGCACACTTTTAAACAACCAGATCTCATGAGAACTCATTATCACGAGAGCAGCATCAAGGGGATCATGCTAAACCATTCATGAGAAATCTAACCCCATAATTAGAGAAGCTCCATCTACTAGGCCCCACTTCAAACACTGGGGACTGTAATTCTACATGAGATTTGGTGGGGACACAGATCCAAACCGTATCAGTGAGGTAATACCTATGTTCAACAGCTTGATTTAACCATTCCACAACATATATATATGTCAAAACATCATGTTGTATACCATAAATACATACAAGTTTTTACTTGTCAATTAAAAAATAAAATTTAAAAAGCCTACCAGAGTGCAGATGATCTGAGTGAGAAAAGGCATGTCTAATACACCCCTAGGAGTAGGAGTCTACAAACTCTACAGCCAGAGGATTTCCTTTGCCAGATTAAGGCGAGCTACTCCAATGGAGGTAGAAGCTTCAGCAGACAACCTACCACATAATTCCATTGAGTGTATGTATTTATTAAAATAGACTTTTTAGAGTCACCAAAAGGTTCTTTGATAACTAACATTTTTTTTGAAACACCCCAGGTTGGAGGCCGGGCGCGGTGGCTCAAGCCTGTAATCCCAGCACTTTGGGAGGCCGAGGCGGGCGGATCACAAGGTCAGGAGATCGAGACCACAGTGAAACCCCGTCTCTACTAAAAAAAAATACAAAAAATTAGCCGGGCGCGGTGGCGGGCGCCTGTAGTCCCAGCTACTCAGGAGGCTGAGGCAGGAGAATGGCGGGAACCCGGGAGGCGGAGCTTGCAGTGAGCCGAGATCGCGCCACTGCACTCCAGCCTGGGCAACAGCGTGAGACTCCGTCTCAAAAAAAAAAAAAAAAAAAAAGAAACACCCCAGGTTGGAATTCCACGGGTGAGCACTCTTATTGTACTGTACTTTCTGATTGGTTTTAATGTTCTCATACAATCTTGTTTTTAGCACAGGTATCTTCCCGTATATGAGTTTTGTCTCTTTCCCTCTCCACTTATCTAATAAACAACAGCCACCATAAAACTTGACAGATGTCAGGTGGACTGCTGCTGAATGCCTGACTCATACAACTGGATGATCTTCCTTTTGGTTCTGATTCAGTTTCCCAGCGATCTGGAAATGATTTGCCTTTGTTCTTGTATATCTCCTGCCAAGGTGCACACAGTTTGCTTAGATATATGGTCCTTTTAAAATCATCTTTAAACGTTTATCCATGCCCTGCTCCTTATGGTAGAGTTAATCATTCCTTGGGAGCTGAATTTCAGAATGGTGGTGGATCCTATTGCTTTCTACCAGAAGTCTTAAGGGACTGTGTGAGTTCCTTTCCCATGAAGCAGTCTTTTAGAGGGAGATGTAATAACCCAAAAGGAAAATTCCTAACACAAATAAAAATGTATTTATACACCAACCCTGCTGGTACTGAATAGTAGGATGTGGGATAAATCTGTGAGAAATTTTCTCTGTATCTAGCCTGGAGGCAAACATAGATTTTACTTGCTGCATAGGACTATTTACTAGAATTAGATTCTCCTCTCTAACTACCCATCCTTAAGATGGATATTCTGAAAAAGGTAGCCATTAATCATTTCTTCACTATTTTGATCCTTTGCATAGCTGTTTCAGAGCTATGTTTGCATTTACATTTTGATTTACTATGTAAGGAGGCTGAGAGGTGGTGATGGACTGAGAGGCTTCAACACTGTGGGCATTCCATTGAGTCCCAAGGACCATTTCAATCCTGCCCTCATGTGCCTTAAGTGAGGGGCAGCTCCCATTATGGATGAATTGATGCTAATTAAAATGGATATATGCACTCTGTCCTACCATCATAGTATCTGGTTTGATAAGAATGATGGGCAGAGAAAAACAAACAAAAAAATTCTGGCGAAGTTAATGTGGTGACTAGCAAAAATAAATTTAGAAAAGGCCATTTGGATTTTATCAGAGTCAAGTCTATATATGAAAAGCTTATTGCTAAGTAAAACCTCAGATTTAATATGACCTTGTAGGAAGATGTGAATTTGGCCGTTGCATTCCCTAAAAAGGCCAGGCTCTGTGGCAGTTACACAAGGTATGGATTTGGAGAATGAGGTCATGGCAGCTCAGATGCCAACCGACAGCTTGGTGATCCCGAGCCACCTCTGTCTATGTCCTAGTAATTCTCCCTTATATAGCACACATGATTTTTTAAACACAAGCTAAATAAAGCATCAGAGGAAGAGTTCATGGTTGGAGAAATATTCAAAGACTGTTCTAAATGATAAACTCTAATCCTTACCAGTTTGTTTAGAGTTATTATCTCCATAGGTCTTCTGGCTGGCTGGACCCAGAGTGTGTCTAGCTCATTTTATGACATTAAAATTCTACTTTATCCAAGTTACCAACCTATTACTTTATTAGACATTTTATCTAAAGCATATGCTGGTTTCCTTCTTGAGAAACTGAAAGCCTGAGTTTCTCCAGCCTATATTCTATATAAGAAACAGGTTATCGTTAGGTATTTAATTATTCTTTCATTTCATATTTGTATTCTTTATCATCTTGTGTAGAGCTCTGAGTATTAATGAATTGATGCTCCTCCTGTCTTAGGAAATATATTTATTCTTTTATATTTCCTGGATACGATTTTATTGTCATAAACTAGAAGTAGATTTAAAATGGTTACCCTTGCTGTCTTATTATTGCCAAAAAGGATTGTTAGTCTGTTACATTAAGACTCAAGTAATCATTTTTGGTAGACCTTCTCCATATTTAATCTACTTTGTCAATAATTTCATACTGCAAGTTAACTTGTTCAGTTACCTTGGTATTGGAATAGAATCAGTTTAATTTGGAATATATGTGTAGTTATATTTTCCAGGCTAAACTTGATACTGCCATATGCTAAAGCACTGCTGCCCAATAGAAATATAATGTGAGCCTTAAGTGCAAGCCACATATATTATTTAAAGTTTTCTAGTAGCCACAATAAAAAGTAAAAAAAAATTATTTAGTAAAATTTATTATTAAAATTAATTTAAATAATATATTCTATTTAGCCCAATATATCCAAAATATCATTTCATAATATAATCAATATAAAAATCAATAAGGAGATATTTTAATTAATTTTCCATACAAGTCTTGAAGAGGAGCTAAAGGAGAAGTGTCTCATTGGTTTCAATGAAAATAAAGGTTTTATTTTCACTGAGCTATGGGTTTGTCTTTATCTTGAGGACACCGTGAATCACATAATTGATCATTTTGCCCTCTTGTGTTGGTTAAGAGGGAGTTAGAAAGCTACAGTACAATTAGACGTTACTTAGCTATGCACATGACTTCCTTAAATAAAGATTACATTTCTCAGTTCCTTTACAACTAGGTGTTTTCACATGACTAAGTTATCGATCGATAAAATGTAAGTGAATGTTTCTGGCAGTAGCTTCCGTGAGGTCTTCTTAAAAGAAAGTAGAGAAGTCCCTTTGCCTTGTCATTTCTTCATTTTGCCTATAGTGAGGATGTAATAGCTAGAGAGCACTGGCTCCCACTGTGTGCTATAGGGGTAAGAGCTCCATCCTAGAAACAGTACAGTGGTGAGCTGGAAGAAGCTTTCTTTCTGAAGTCACCATACAAACCCTGGACTGCCTGCCTCTAGATTTCTTTTGCCTAAAATAAAATAATACTTCTATCTTGTTTATCTCTTTTTTTCCCCTTGGGGAGGTATTTCCAATCACTGAACTATAATCTTAGCTGACACATCAGGAATGTAAATTTTCCTTGAATGTGATTTTATAATAAATAGTATGGCTCAAAGTAAAGGTAGTGAAAAGGCAGAATAGCTAATTTTTAGCTGACTTTCCAGTAAAGCATGTATCTGTATTCTGCAAACACAGGAAAAATACCATTTGGGTAGTGACAAAAGAACATAAAGACTTTGGAGTAGAAAGAATTTTCATACTCCTTCAAATTAATTCAGCTTTACAGTGTTTAAAGATGAATTTCTTTGAGATTTATCTTCTACTAATTTATCTTCTACTCACAAAAGATTTGTCTTTGAAATGTGACTTCACAATGAGAATTGAAATACAATGCCAACTATAGCTACAATCTATCATTATAATTTAGTGTCCACTATGGGAAAAGCATCATGCTATGTGTTGCACATATGCTATCTCATTTAACCCCTACAACTATATTACAAAATACTAATTATTTCCCTATTTTACAGGACAGGCTCAGATAATCCAAGCAACTTACTCAAGGTAACACAGTAACTTAGAAACAGGCCTGGGATTTGAGTTCATTTCTGTCTGAATTTTTCCAAGCTGAATCTCTGACAACTTTTATAACATTCTGATAGTCAAGAAAAAGGTCCTGGGATCCTTCCCCATATATGCTCATTGCCAGCTTTCTAGCGATTCAGTGGAACTATTGACAACAGGTAGAATCTGTTAAATTTATAGACGGCTCTCTGAATGGTATATTGGATAAAAGATATAAACCAGAAATCACGATACCTGTTTTTCATACTAACTATGTGCCTAATGAGCTATATGACTGTCCATAAGTCACTCAGCCTTTCTGGAACTCAGTTTCCTCATCTATAAAAGGAATGGGCAGAACTAGGTGACATCTAAAATCTCATCTATTGTCAATATTCTATGATTATGACAAGTCTGTCAAAAAAAGAAATGAACATAAAGAAGACTGTTGGAAAAGAAAGTAGGCAATCGTATTTAAAGTGCCTTAACTTTCATTGCTTGATATGCAGAATTCAATTTAAAAAATGAATGAACCTTCAATATCTTTCTTGGTAAAAAAGAAAAAAAAATGAATGAACCTAGCAGAGAAGTGTGGGAAGTTTGTTTTGATTGTTGAAACTACTTATTCTTGACTCCACTATTAACCTCACTGGCTTTGCTATGGTTCCTGAAATGTCTTTTGAGTAATATTTCTTAGGACATTCTTTGCTAGCATGGAATAAGCTCTTCTAGTTTTGTGGAACTGGATCTAATATTGTTACCCATAGCTTAGTAGACTACATTCTTAATTTTACTAGAACTTAAGTTGTTTTATCCACTTAGAGTAAAAATGCTTATTACTAAAAATGAATTGAAATGTGAATTTAGGTTACAAATAGTTTGCAGATGTGTAAATTGAGACCCATAGTGGTTCACACGCCCAAGATTATATGGAGAGTCAGAGCTGTGCCAGGACATGGGTCATCTGCTGATTTGAGTGACCCAGAGATTTCATGAGGGTCCAGAGTGAGATAAAATTTTTAGCTACCTTGGGCCTGTGCAAGATTAGGGATATATATTGGGATATATATCCAATCTAGAAGAAAATGTGCCTTGCAGAGACAGACTAGAAGAAAATGATCTGTCTCAGGCTTGGGTCTATGAGGATGTTAAATATCAAGCCTCCTCTGAGACTTCATGGCCACTAGCCAGGTTTCATGTGGGTTTAGGGTTTGTATTTGTACTCTTTATTTGGCCCAAAAAATTGCAACCTGATATTTTAAAGTTTACGCTGATTTGTAGTGTAGGCAGGTTCATGGCAGAAACAGATGTAAATCCTCATCAGAAGAATACTTTCTTCATACAGGACTTAGAGAGATTTCCAACTTATTTGAGCTCACAATTTAAAAAAGCCAAAAACAAGAATGCAATTCATATCCAAGAGTTCAGAGAAGTAACAAATCATAGACCCAGATCCACAAAGATTTCATATGCTGTATTTATCAGATACTGTATATAAAATAATCATGTTTCATGTAACCAAAAATACAATTAAGAAGCAAAAAATTACCCAAAACAATGGGGCATATTTTTTAAAAAGTTAAGTAAATATTTTAGAAACAAAAAGTAATCATTGAAATAAAAAAATTAATAAAAGGGTTAGACATTACAATAAACATAGCTAAAGAGAGATTTAGTGAGCTAGAAGATAAATATGGAGAAATTGCTTATATGATAACAAAGGGAAACAAAGAGATGGTAAGTAAGAAAATGGAGTAAAATACATGGAGGCCAGAATGGGATGGACAGTCTAAGGGAACTTCCAAAAGGATACCAAAAGGGGGAAAATCAAGATTCAAAGAGATAAGGACTGACATTTTTCTATAATTTATGTGAGACATAGGTTCTTATATTCAAGAAGCTCAGCAAGTCCCAAGTAGTATAAAAATAATGAATCTGGCTGGATGCAGAGGCTCGTGCCTGTAATCCCAGCACTTCGGGAGGCTGTGGCAGGCAGATCACAAGGTCAGGAGTTCGAGACCAGTCGGGCCAACATAGTGAAACCCTGTGTCTACTAAAAATACAAAAAAATTAGCCAGGTGTGGTGGCGTGTGCCTGTAATCCCAGCTACTTGAGAGGCTGAGGCAGGAGAATCACATGAACCTGGGAGGCAAAGGTTGCAGTGAGCCAAGATTGAGCCATTGCACTCCAGCCTGGGCAACAGTATGAGACTCTGTCTCAACAAAAAAAAAGGATCCATACTGATTTTTTTTTTTTTTTTTTTTTTTTGAGACAGAGTCTTGCTCTGTCACCCAGGCTGGAGTGCAGTGGCGCCATCTCGGCTCACTGCAACCTCTGCCTCCCGGGTTCAAGCAATTCTCCTACCTCAGCTTCCCAAGTACCTGGGATTACAGGCATGTGCCACCACACTCAGCTAATTTTTGTATTTTCAGTAGAGACAGGGTTTCACCATGTTAGTCAGGCTGGTCTTGAACTCCTGACCTCGTGATCCGCCTGCCTTGGCCTCCCAAAGTGCTAGGGTTACAGGCATGAGCCACCGTGCCCGGCCCATACTGATCTTTAAGAAAGGATATTGGGGTGTGAATTCTACCAGTGGCCTTAACTCTGAAGCATACACGATAAAGTAATTTGCCCTTCCTCTCAAAGTAAAGGAGTTCATTCAACTCTAATATGAAGAAACTATTACTTACCCTACTTACACCATGTGGGTGTTATGAGACTAATGAAATGTTTTTGCTAGGATACTGGAAATTTGGTAGCTGGGGTACAAGTCAAGTTCTTTATAGCAGACTCAACTACCCATTCAGAGTCTCTATGAGCCTGACCTTAGCAAGTTTCTAAGTGAAAATTTATTGTCCTCACTCTTTACTGAAGAACTAATTTATGTCCTTCCCATCCCTCTTCTCCTTCTCTCTAATGACTCAGGGAAATACATATGTAAATCAAATCTCTGGAACAGTCCTGTAGGTATTTTGCGTCATCAAAGCTCAGTATGCAATCCAAACTCTAATAATGACCCTGGATCATGGCCATAATGATGAAATAAAAAACGCTGGTATGTATTTGGAGAAAAAAAGAAATAAAACAATCATATAAATGCAAGATATTTTTTATTACAGGAATAGTATCATTCAGCTTATTTGGGGTGAGTATATGGGGTACTCTTCTATATCTCCAAATATCTGATTTTGGAACACAGGATTGGGACAATTTATTCTGATCCTTCCCCATGGCCACTAATTTTTGCACAATTGAATTATGGCTTCCTTCAACCGCTCTCAGCCATCTCCACCATAGAGTCTTTCTACTTTACCCTCCCCTGTCAGAGAATTTCCATGGCAGCAGGGCAAGCTGTAGTGGTAGACACTTTCTCCATAGGATCTCTCATATACATGGACAGACACACCCTGTAAATACTTCCTTTTGGGATCTACTGTCACTTCATATAGCTAAAAATGAATTGAGAAAAATGACAAATAGTCAATGAATCTGGAATTCAGAATAAGAGTTTAAGGAAGGGGGATAATGAAACACAAGATTTACCTGTTTTCTTTTGACATTTCCATTGGTTTGTCCAAATGGATTCTTACTATACTGTACTTTATGTAAATAAGCCCGCATTCAGGCTTACTTACATTTTCTTGCTTCACAATTGCCATCTTATTTAAATATATGTCTCTGGTTTGAAAAATAGTTTTAAAGCTTTAGTGTCCTGGAACAGTTAGTAGAGTTAGTTCAGATTTATAGAGAGGCAGCTGCAAACTTACCTCTTACTTCAAACTTGTCAAATTGTCAAAAGTTTCACTATATGTTGCATTGTTGCCTGCTAATAATGGTATAACATGTGTGGTTTTATTGTCTCAGAACAAAAATGTAAAAGATGTCTTTTGAAACATTTGATATTTGATGTGCTTTAAATTGCCGTGCAATCTTAAATCACTCTGTGTGTGTGTGTGTGTGTGTGTGTGTATAAAGTCTTATGGCCATTAAATGAATTTTTGTATAAAGATAAAGAATTTTTGGATCTGAGATTATTTTGTGGTTTAATTTCTATTTTCATTTGGGCAAAAAAAGGCCTGGGGTGACAAACCATCTCTGAGTCGAATGTATGGCTACGATACCACTCTAATAGTGTGATTTTTTTCCATTTCATATCTACCTCCCAAAGATATTTCTGTAGATTCAGTCTTACATACTTAATTTGACTTGGAATTGTCTTAAGGATGCTTGTGAATTGTATTTCTAGTGCCACCAATGAATTTCATTTACTTCAATAATCTAGAGTTAATGTTTTAATCTCACTGTAATGTTAATGAAATAGCTACCACGTTTTATGCAGATGCTTGTTTTATTCAACCAATCAAATCAGAGTTACCTTAATGTTTATCTTTTATTTTTTTACTGAGTAGAAAAAGAATTATTTTAAAATAAATGCAAGCACAGGTCTTCATACTTTGAATATCAAGACGAAGATAATGAAACCTACATATGAATTAGGCATAAGCTTTTTGTCTTTTATCCACTAAAAAGCACTATAAACCCTCCTATCATATTTCTGTGACTATCTATATTTCAACTTTTTTCTTGTCCCATATAATCTGCAGAAATGAACTTTAAGTCCAAGGAATTTGTAGCATTATGGTAGTATTAACATGGTTGCTAACTAATAGAAACTTTTGTTTTTCTGAGAACTCAGTTACTGTTTCTAAGAAACCCAGGTGTGTGTCGGGAGCTGCAGGGAAGAATGTATCTGCAATCCTAGGTTCCTAATATGGTGACATTAACTGTCTCTTTTTCTACTGATGAAGATGCTAAATTCTGGATACCTTATATTTGAGTGGACTTTTCCCTTCAGTGGCATGATGAATAGCTCCATAGTTATCCTCATGGTGTGTGCATTACATTTTGAACAAAGATTCTTTAACGAATGGCATGTATGAGTCTGCTGTAACTGTTATGTGTAAAGGAAAAAAACACTGTGTACACATGAATCATTTCACAAGACCTAATAAATTCCTGGAAATTGCAGGAAAGTGATGCATTATATGTGCTAGACATGTAGAGTCAGATGAAAAATATTGATTATTGGCACTTTCAGTAAACGGGAGAACTAATAATGTTTTTAAAGCATATGGTACTTGTATAATCAAGGAAAGTTTCCTTAGCAACAATAATTATATAAACCTCTTACAACCTCCTCTTCTAATTATCTGTTTTATTAGTAGATTCATATCATCATCCATTAGGGAACACTTCAAAACATAATGAGACATTGTTATAATGAAGATATATACACATACATGTGTTTATGTGTGTATGTATGTGTATCTCCATATATAAAGGGAAATCCTCAAATAACATAGTCTATATATCGAAATGTGGATGTCCTTATAATGAAAACAAAGCTATTTACAATTAATAAACTCAAGAGAGTTTATGAACTAAATCTATGAACCATTCATAATCAGTGTCAATTGTTCAATATACAGCATTAATAATCATAAATCTCAGTGTTGCAAAAGAACTCAAGGGCCATTTTGCTAATCTTCTACCATTTCACAAATGAGGTGGCTAAGACTAAAAGAAATTAAGTTACTCAAGGTCACTGTGTGTGAATACATGCACACCCACACATATACTGTTATCTTTCTGATGGACAAGGTAGATACATGTCATAGGATAGTGTAAAAAGAAATATCCTTATAACAAAGCCTTCTGACATGTTAAGGAACTAACCTTCCTTAGAAGGGGCACATCATGAAAATACCTTATATGATTTCTGCTGAATAGCAAATAGTATGTTCAAGGCCTAATGTTTCACATCTCTCCAGCTGATTAACCCACTTCTAAGATACAGCGTAATAAGAGGGGATGGTAGTAGAGAAAGGACAAGAGTTGACCTCCCTATTAAACGCTTATCACTTATAAATTTTGCTGTCAGTTATTTGCAAGTAATGACAGAAGGAGTGGTTCAGAGGAGGTTTCATCAAGAAGAGAGCAATACAAAGTTCTAAACTGCTTTTATGCTCCCTTTCAAAGACTGTGTGACCAGGATAAGTCAGATTTTACAAAAGGAATATAGCAGACACGTTGTACAGTGCTGATCTCAGAGCCTAGGGCCAATACTCTTAGAATAGGCTAAATGTATTACTGAGATTTCATGATAAGGAGTTATGTTTTAACGGAGCATTTGACCTGTGGTATATCCAAATCTAAAGCACAGTATAACAAGCTTCTATTGTATTCCTCTTCAGGTATTTTTAAAGAATGAGTTAACCTTTGTGAAGTGCCATGAGATCATCAGGTTAAAGCAGCCTATATCAAATATCATTTTAGAGCTGCTAACAACACTCAATGTACCTAGAAATACAGACTGAAAATAATCAGTAAACCATTCACTATAGTCCCCCTGGTATCAGAGCAGCACAGTTAACATGCTAACAGCTAAGCTTCATGTGCTTAGTGGAAGAAAATGATCAATGGCAAAGAGCATATCCACCTTTGAAATGACATGATCCATTATAAGAATCAGATGTTAAATTGCTTCCTGTACTGAGCACACTCAATTAAAAGTCTGCACAGTGAGATCATCTTGATGGTGAAATATGCTCTGTGGGAACAACCTTTATGGAGCTCAAAAATCACAGGACTATTCCTACCATGACACTGGAGATTTGGAAGGCATTTCCTTCCCTTATTTTTCAATCTGCTAGTTTATTAGGAAGCCTTTTGCCTGAGAGGCTGCTGAGTTTTGGGTCATACCTATCCACCCTTTTGCTTCTGTGAACAAGAGATGATTCTAGTGATCTTTTTCCTTTGTGGTCCAGAATGGATGAATGTGGCTTTGGTCCAGACCTCTGTACAAAAATGTGTCACTTATGTACTTGGTATTTGATGTTCTTCATCTCGTTTTCAGCAAGCTAATCTATTCACCTGAGTTCTGTCTCCTTGTCTAACTTTTCCTCCTTCCTTTGGCAGGAGTAGGGCCTGAGGGCTGAAAAGAATGCTAGACATTACATAAAATCAGCAGACCTGGTTTCTTCTGGCAGGTTTGCAATTAGCCAGGTCTATGACCTTGGACCAATTATTTAACCTTTCTGGTTCTCAGTTTCTTCATGTTTAAAAAACTCATATATTTCTTGTTCATTTTTTACCATCTGTCTCTCCCTGCCAGACTGCAAGCTCCATTAGTGCAGGAATCTTTGTTTTCTTCACTGATATATCCCAAAAGTGTAGCAGATGGCACAAAGAAGATATTCAATGAAAATTTGTTTAATAGATGAATATTTCACATCTCAGTTAGTAGTGTTACCATTCATCCAGTCTCCCAATATAGAAATCATGGAGTCAGTGAAAATTCCTGTCTCCCCTTATACCCACATAGTCACCAAGTACTATTTTCTTTCTTTCTTTTCTTTCTTTCTTTCTTTTTTTTTTTTTTTTGATGGAGTTTTGCTCTTGTTGCCCAGGCTGGAGTGCAGTGGTGTGATCTCAGCTCACTGAAACCTCCGCCTCCTGGGTTCAAGTGATTCTCCTGCCTCAGCCTCCCGAGTAGATGGGACTATGGGTGCACGCCACCATGTCTGGCTAATTTTTTTGTATTTTTAGTAGAGACGGGGTTTCACCATGTTGGCCAGGCTGGTCTCGATTTCTTGACCTCATGATCTGCCCGCCTTGTCCTCCCAAAATGCTGGGATTACAGGTGTGAGCCACTGCACCTAGCCCCAAGTGCTATTTTCTAGCCCCTCTCATGTCTGTCCTTTCCTTTCCATCTACACTTAAATTCCCTTATATCAAGTTTGCATCATTTTTTGACTATATTCTGTAAACCACTTACAGAATGACTTTGCTAAAATGCAAGCATGATCATGACACTACCTTCTTTAAACACCTTAAATGGCTTTCCTATTGTCCTCAGGGTCAAGTCCAAGCTCCTAGGCATGGCATACAGAGACCTTCATGATCTGTGGTCTTTTGTGATCACTTCCTCAACCATCAGTTAATGTTAAAGACTCTTTGCACATTGTATCTCTCTCTCTATCTTTTAGCAATTAGTTTAAGGTATTTTCATCTTTATTCACACTTGTCTCCCCAACTATAGATGTTTCATCCTTCTTTGTATACTATTGCCTCACATGCTGTCGGAGACATAATAGGGGCTCAGGCTCAAGAAATGTTAGGCAAATGAACAAGTAAATGAGGAGGTTTGACTAGTGCAGTAGTCTCACACTGTGAGGCAAACTGCTTAACTTCTCTGTGCCTCAGTGCATTAAAATCCATAGGGATGCTGAGGTGGATGGAAGAGGAACACTTAATGAACATTGAATCAGATATCTACACTTTTTTCCAGATCTAATATTCTATAGGGCTATCATTTTTTTTTTCTCATTTCATTTGCTTTGGTGGCTAAGGATTGTTTGAGGTGAGAAAGGAGTGGGGTAGGGTTTAGGATACTTCATCTGGAAGAGAGAGAAGGAGGGGGCAACATACAGGCATGTTCATAATTACCCTTTTCCTCCCCCTCTGTGATTTTCTTCTTGGTCAACAGGACTAGTGCATGTCTTTGTGTGTTAGGGAGTAGGAATGGGCAAGGAAAGAGAAACTCTCAGTACATTGAATTTAATGTTAACTCAATGGAAGTACAAACATTTGAATTTATGCAACTGGAGAGTAGTACATTACCAGGAATTTTATCTAATTCTGAGGCATCAGGAAGGGCACATAAAGGACGTGAGTGATCTGAAGGAGCAATTATATGATTCAGAATCACTGTTTGATCAATATGTATTTATTAAATCATATATAAAGAGGCAAGCTTTTGACTCACTGTAAAGCAACCTACCATAGTAAAGACATTAAATGTTGGTGTTCTCTAGGGTTCTGATTTTCTTCATTCTCATTTTCTACACTCTCCCTGGACAGTAGCTTGCCTTCCTGTGGTCCCAACTATGTTCCAAATATTTGTCTCTAGCTCAGGATTCTTCTCTAAGTTTCATTCTTGACTATCAACCCCTCGCTGGCCATATGCAAGTGGGATCTTCTGCAGATGCCTATGACACAGCATGTCCACAACTGAGCTCACCATAGCTGGCCCCTCTGCCCCAAACCCACTTTTCTGCCTATGTCTTTTCTCTCTCAGTTGGTGGCACTTACTTTTACCTAGTCATCCAAAGCAGTTACCCTGTCTCTTTTCTCTACATCTACCGTGGTCATTCCTCTCTAGTCTGTTTCCACCTCACCATTCTCACAACTACAGCTTCAATTCGGGCCCTTCTCACCATCATGCTCCTTGACTACTCCAATAATCACATTGCACATGTCTCTTAGTTCCTTATATCATTCAGCTACAATTAGTCTTCTCAGTGGTCTATCTCAAAGGCAGTTTGTTTTAAATCACTTAATGCTTTCCTATTGTGTCAAGAAGAAATGCAAATTCCTCAGCATAGTGTGTAAATAAAACTCCCTTAGTTCTAACCCCTGCTCATCTCACCAGTTTTATCACCTTCTGCACTCCTAGGCTATAGCTATACCCAATGGCTTGCAAGTCCCCAAATGTGTCATTTAGATTCATAGCTCTATTTCTTTGTTTAAGCTGCTCCTTCTGCCTGAAATGTTCTTTCCTCTCTTGTCCATGTGATAAACATGCAATCATCATTCTGGTGTTAATTCAAATGTTAAGACTTCTACAGACCTTACCTGACTGTAAGGCTTCTTCTCACAAAAATAGTCTACTGCTCCCTCCTTTGTGCTCTGTGACACATGGCCCTGGACATGGTCCAACAATGATACATTTGTATACGTGGTGAGTTAGATAATAAATTTCTGGAGGACAGTGCAGTATAGTGGTGAAATATATGAACTGTGAAGCCAGAAGGTATATGGTTGTCTTTGGGCAAGTTATTTCACCTCTCAGTGCCTTGCTTTCCTTATCTGTAAAGTAGGCATAATTATAATATTTATAGAGTTGTTATCAGTGAGTTAATATATGTACAATGCTTACAATAGTGACTAATACATAATAATTATTATGTGTTTGCTATAATAATAATAATAACATTAATATTATCATTTTAAACTTAAAGTTCTAAGCCATGATACGGCATCTGAAACATGGAAGGATGGAAAGTATTCAATAACATTTAGTAAGTAAATTAATAATCAAGTTAGGTCCCTACTGTACAGTCTCATAATACCCAGAAACTTTCCCTTTGTAACCTTTTTCTAACTTGTTAAATGTCTCTCTGACTAAACTGTAGGATCCATTTGTGCAAGGACCCCATCCACCTTGTTCACTACTATAAACCTAGCATCAAGCACCATGCCAAGAACTTAGCAGGCACATGTATATTTGTTAGACATAAAGGTTATATGTGTATATAAGAATATAGATATATATAGTTTTTAAGATTCTCATCTTAGTTATTAGATTGCTTTTAGCATTTTGATCATTTTCTGAAATTGTAAAATGCATTCCTCTTTCCTGTATTACACCTATGTGAGGCAACAAAATTTCAGTGAAGTATTGTTAGAACTGCGGTGAATTATTATTCTAAAATTAAACCTCTTAACAGAGAAATCCTCCTCTTTCCTTACAATGTAGGATCACAGACTTTTCAGCTCATGAGTTAATTCAGTGGTACAAAAAGTCCCACAGTGCTTCAATCCTTCCTGCTTACCATGTCATTTTACATCTTTAACAAAATTCATAGGCAGAGGCTTTCTAAGAGTTACCACTTATTAATTCTACTTATTTAATGAGTACATGGTTTGAAGATAAGAAAAATGGTATAAAGAATGACTTGTTATTTTTAGTGCTTATAATTCAGGTGAAAAGACAAGCCATGTGCACACACATCTACATCACAATGCTTTCTGTGCTCTTTAGCAATGTGCATGATGAGATTTCAGGGGATCTTGTCCGGCGCTGTGGCTCATGCCCGTAATCCTGGCACTTTGGGAGGCCAAGGCAGGCGGATCACGAGGTCAGGAGATCGAGACCATCCTGGCTAACACGGTGAAACCCTGTCTCTACTAAAAATACAAACAAATTAGCTGGGCATGGTGTCACGTGCCTGTAGTCCCAGCTACTTGGGAGGCTGAGGCAGGAGCATCACTTGAACCTGGGAGGCGGAGGTTGCAGTGAGCTGAGATTGCATCACTGCACTCCAGCCTGGGTGACAGAGCAAGACTCCATCTCAAACAAAAAATAAATAAATAAATTCAGGGGATCCCTGTTGACGTGATCAGCAAACATTTTATGGAATGGCCAAAATCACAGGTAGTCTTGGTGGACGGGTTGGATTTCACTAGGTGGAACTACAATAGCATCTCATGAGGAGGAAAAGGCATGGAGAGAAGTAAAAAATATGGTTCACTAAGGGTAAGGAGAGCACATAGATTACTTTGGCAAAGGAAGGATTTATGCAGGAAGCAAAAATAGAAGATACGCTGGAGAAAGATTTTTGGAATAGTTTGTGGTAGGCTTTTGATCATAGACTAGTTTATCTACAGATAATGGGAAACCATAGAAGATGCTAGAGTAGGGAATGAAAAAAGGAAAGCAATATTGTAGGAATAGCAATTGAGTGGCAATATAGCAATATGTAAAATGGGATAGAGTTCCTGGGCTAAGCTGTGTTTTTAAGTGATGGGACACCCAGTAGAAATATTTCGCAGATCGTTGGAAATGCCAGATTATTTGAGTTTGGGAGAGATATAATTTGAAATAATCTGCACAGAACTGACAGTAGGAGACTTGGGAATGTATTAAATAACTGTAGGAGAATACAAAATGAAGACAGAAATTCAAGCACAGACCTACAATGAAAAACAAGATGAATAAAACAGGTAACAGCATGTTATAAATAAAAATGCAGTAAAATACTAACCTAGGACATACCTGGAAGCCCCTTATGACTCACAAAGATGTATGGATCACATTTTAAGAAGCACTACCTTAAGGAAGGAATAGTTAGAATTTAAGAGTAGAGGAAGGAGAAGGAAATTAACTCTACTACACCTGTTGAACAGTCAGATCCTGTCCACTTGGGATCACAGCTGCATACTCCAGTGTCCAGAAGAAAAGTTCCGTGTCCTGAGCACTGCTCTTGACATATAGGAAGTGGTGTTTCACAGTTAACTCCTCCCCAGCCAGTAGAACAGTGACATTCTCCTTTTACACAGATGCCATGGTTGGAACACATTGGGTCTAAGCAGTCCTCTGAAGGCACAAAAAAGTAGGGGGGAGGGGTGATTAATAATGAACAGGTATGGCCAATGTACCTTAGTATGATAAAATGGAGATTACATTGATTTCCTAGTTTTATATCATCAATGCTGCTTTAATTAGGTAATAAAATGACTCATGCAAACACTCTGTCCAAACCATATTATTAACACTTCAAAATATGGTGGGGTATCATAATGGTTGTAACCTAAATTTAGAAGGAGAAGGAAACAACGCATGTGCTGTGTGAGATTGTGAACAGTATGCAGTACCCCCACACAAATAAGTGAGTGGAGTACTGTGGACCTTCATCAGGAATTGCTCAATTTCACAAAACAGCCCAAGAGTTTTTGGTAAGTCATTCCTTATCCTTTCTGAAACTGGAAGCATAGCTCCCAGAGAAGACTTTTATTTGATAAGTCTAGAGGAGTTTATATAAATTTTTGAAATTTGGATTATTCAAGGTATTGGGTGAGGTGAATGCTGTTGCATGAAATAATAAAATTTACATCAATTTATTATAATCTCTCATTTATTCCTTAGAAGTACTGAAAATGCAATATTTTAAATTTAATTTAAAAATTCATTTCTTCATGGCTTATCCTTCTATGAGAACACAGTGACATAGTTTTCAATGTCTTAGAATATCACAGACCCAATTCCATTTGTCTCCGATTCTGTGAGTCTGGAAATTTTTGTATACATTCTAACAAATATATGTATTGTTTTAGAGGTAGATCTTATGCTTGCCTTGGGGAAAAATTGTTTTGAGCTTTTAACTAGTAACCAATCCATGGGAAATAGAAAGGTTGATTTCCAAATTTCTAGTCTTTCCATACAAATAAAATGAGACTAAAATAACTAATCGTAATGAGGATGTATGATTTGAATTACTTTTCTAGCAATGAAAATAGACCATGACAACCTGCCTGCATTTCCAAGACTGCCTAGTTTTAGGGTGTGGCTTCCGTCCGTGGAACAGAGTAGGTCTAACTAAGCACTATTATAATTGGTGTTATTGCCACTATAATTAGCCCAAGATCTTGGAGTCATTAGCACAATACTTTATTATCTGAGCTAATAAGCAAATAAATACCAGAAGGTACATCTAATTTGATTCATGATTTGAAGAGAGAGGGAAAGTCCAAAGTATAGAATCTTTTTTCAGAAGGAGGCCATTTTGTTATATTAAAGAATAATAATTTTAATAAAGTAATATTTAACTTAATATAGCCTATTTTATTAAGAAGCCTGCTTCAATGTATTCATGGAAGTCATATTTAAATCATTCATGTCATATTGTCATATTTAATTTAGAAGCACAAAATCATATGGCTAAAGGGGCCAGGCAGGAGGCATACAGGAAGGAAATGGGCCGTATGGAAGAAAAAAAGGGTGTGCTGGGAGCAAACTGAAAGCAAGTATCCTTTTAAAAAGAACTGCTGCTACTTGGCTCCAGTTGATTGCCACCACGTAGCAATGTGAGCCCAGGGTCACCAGATTTTCTAGTGTTTAAAGAAGCCAGAAATAGGAATTTTCATATGGCACTTCCCTATTTTTAAATTTTGGCAAATAAGTCACATTAAACAACAGTAACAACAGCAACACAGTGTGAGCCAAACAAAACCCATTCAGAGGCCTGGTTCAGCCTGTGGGGTCCTGCTGCAATGTTTGACTTAAAACATTTTTTTCTATTGCATTGGAAAAATTTATACCATTAAATGTGCTAAGCATTATTCCTTAATATCTTGGTTATTCTACAAATATTCTTAGTGACCCTGGAGAAGGCTAATTTAAGTGAACTCTTTTTTAAACTGCTTAAAAAATTTAAATTAGAGGGGTCTAAATTAATTAGATTACATGTTTTTCATGGTAATTTGTAGATGTGACAGTATTTTTTTACTAACACTCTGTGGGTCTATATAGCATCTGAATTTACAACTTAAATATAATTATTTCAGTTGGATCACCATAAAAACATTTTCTGAAAGTAACTCAGCAACTCCAGTGCCTTGTCTAGGCCAAATGGCATTTATTGGAGCAGATATAATCATCACACCAAAATTCTACTATTGTTAATGGGAGGTGAAGAGCTAAAGTCTTGCTTGTTCATGGAGTGGAATGAGATTAAACCCTTTAGAATGCTGTGTAATAGTCTTAATGAGCCATCTTTAAAAGACAATTATTGTGCATTTTCAGCAGCCTCTTTCCCGAACAACAGTTATGATGAGACCATCTCCCATGGTAATGGTTTAATATTATTTCTGAAATCAGTCTTGTTTGAGGAATGTAGCATGAAAAACGTCTAATTACTATTAAACTTATTTTCCAGTGTGTCTCTTTAAATGATAAAACTTGCCATTTCAAAATTTTGGGGGGATAAAGACTCCTTTGGGGTGAATTTAATGTAAAGGCATGGCTTTGAAACTCATTAGTAGTAAGCCTGCTTCCTTAGGCATGGAGGTCAAATTTCAGCATGAGGTATGTAACAATAATATAAAGCAATAATAGTAATGGTAATTACAAATCACTCCCAAAGAAAACATTTGCAAAATGATGGCAAACATGCATATATTATTATTTTTTTATGTGCTTTAAAGTGAGATGTAGCATAATGCATTCTGTAATAATGAAAGCATATGAGTTAACACCTAAAATCATCAATATGGACATTCTCAAGCTATAAAACAGTGATAGAAATTAGGGACGGACAATACTATTTTTCATTATTGCTCTGAAAGTGTCACAGATACAGCCTCATGTATAATATTAGAATCTGTCAGAAGAGACAAGAGTTCCACTGACCCAAACCCACTGCTGCATGTACTAAGATGTTGAGCACTTATTGTTTGCAAAGGCCACTTGCATCTCTACTAGGAGAACAGAATGACACCTTGGACAATTGAGTGAGAGAAAAGCCTGAAGCAATAGATTAAAATGGGATTCTGACCTTCCTCACATATTTCTCCTTTGTATCCTGGCACACAGATGCAGACTCCCATGATGCAGGTGCCATGGCCAAAGCATGTTGGATCAATGCATTGTTCTTCTGGAACGTCGCACTCTGGCCCCTTCCAGCCATGCCGGCAGACACAGTGTCCTTTCTCGTATTCTCCATTCCCACCACACAGCACAGGGCAGGAATCTGAAGGTTGGCAAATGAACTTGTAATGTTCTCATAATGCTTTCAAAGTCTCCAAAGAGCAATTCTCTATTGATTCTCGTATTTCAGGCAAAAAAATGTACTATTTCTGTCTTACCCTTTATTAAATAGGCACATGTTCATGATTACAAACAGAATTTTCCTCTTATGGGAGTGAAATAAAGGTAAATTAAAAAATATCCTCAGTGGAGAAATTATTTCAAGTACTTTCTTTTGATCTCACCCTACTCTTAAACTATTATTGTTATTATTTTAAGCTAGGATTTTTCTTTCTTATATTTTTCTTCCTCAGGGAGATGTACGTTTACTTTTAGGAAGGAAAATCTAAAAATTTTGCTTCCTAAAAAAAGCAATAAGTAAATAATTAAAAAATGTTAAAAAGCAATAAGTAAAGTTATTAATGTTATAAAATATTATCTTTAAAAAGTTGTGTAAATAGATTTCTATTGGACAGATGTCCGTTCCTACAACACATTGTGCAGACCTTTATTAAAATGCTAATTCTGCTTTGTCATTGTTAGTCTCCTTATTAAAACTATGGGCTTTTTGAGGACAAGGCCTGTATTTTTTGTCTTACTGATTTTTTAATACCAACCATCACCTCCACCCTCAACCTCCACCTCCTCAAGATCTGTCATGGTGCTGGGAACCTAGCAAGTGCTTTAGAATTCTCTACTGAATGGAATTTAATAGAAAGAAACTAAGTGTCTGAGAAACTTGATATTAAAGTGTTAGCAGACTGGGAACTTTAAGAATATAGTGAAAATGAGCAGAAAACACCTCTAAAATAATAACTGTAAGTCTATGGGAAAACATGATGTGATTTACCTAAAGCTTTTCAAAAATTAAACTATGGGCAAGTCTAGGAGAGTGAAGTTTGCTAAGTTTGACTTCTGGCTTTCCAGTCTTTACTTTGTAGGCTCCTTACTCATTTGGTGATAACCCACCCCTTCCACATACATTGGTGTGCATAAGCAGTTATCAACTTACTTCACTTTTAAAGTCAGCTCATTATGAATTAATTTGTGAAGGAAATAAAAGCATCATGTAGTGACTGGTCAGACAACCTATGTACAAATCCCAGCTGTTAGGTAACCCTGGTTAAGTCACTTAAACTCTCTGGCATTGTTTCTTTGCCCATAAAAATTGGATAATAGCAGATCTATCTCATAGAGCTATTGTAGGAAGCTGGAATTAAAAGACAGAACACAAAGTGTTTAGAACAGTGCCTGGCATAGTAAGTGCTCAGCTTTTGGCAGCAGCAGTAGGGAACACTGCTGCTGTTGCTGTCACCACTACTACTGTTACTTACTATTACTATTACTACTAATTCTGGGTTATGAAATCACATCTATTTTCCTAAACCAATCAGAATAACAGAACAACATTACCTCTAGCACAGTCAGGTCCAAGGAATCCTGGGAAACAATGACAATGGCCAGAGATACACTCTCCATTTCCATTGCAATTGGTTGAACAGTCATCCATTATTTCTAGTAATACAGAGAAAAAGATAAAAAAAGTGAATGAATCTCCAGGCTGTAGAGTCTTTAAATTTTTTTAAGTTGCAGGAACTCTGGACCTATGACAATTTTGCACTTTGCTGTTTGTGGAGCACTTACTGTTCAAAATCACATACAAAGACATCTGTAAGATGTCATATGCAGTACAAAATTATAAAAAGGGCCCTAGGTTTGCTGAATTGGCTGATCAAGAGTGGAACTAAAAAACATCATGATCTCTAAAGTACATAAATGTTCTAGTTGAATTGTATTCTTAAGAGACATTCATGATAAAGCTAAAAAATGTACCAGGATTACAGGGCATTTCTCAAAAGCAAAACAGGCTTTAAAATGTAACCCAGATGACTAAGTCTACTGCT
Organism: Macaca mulatta; assembly: GCF_049350105.2. Lineage (NCBI taxonomy): Eukaryota > Metazoa > Chordata > Mammalia > Primates > Cercopithecidae > Macaca > Macaca mulatta. Next base: position 131,088,319 of record NC_133426.1, read on the forward strand.
TATTTTTCAAATTTAGCTTTTAGCAAATAAAGTTTCTTCTCTAGCAACTTATTTAATCTACTATCTTGACAGCTTAAATATGATATTCAGTATTTCATTTTCATTAATAAGTGACAATGGAAGGCTTTTAAAGTAAGTGTTCATATTAAATTCACCACCACTAAAAGCATTAGAACCTAAGTATTTTGTTGAGAAATGCTTTCTTAACTGTAGATGCTTATCAGTTTTCTCCCACTAATTTCCTTTCAATCCATTCTTAGAGAAGAATAGATTTCAGATGAATTGAGATGGCTTTGAAGGTACTGATAGGCAGTTTTGGTGACATAAATATGTACAGTGCAACAGAACTTTCATAAGACTTATGGTAACTTCTCTGAAAATCTATAATATTATACAAATGTCAGTCTCTCTGACAATTAGGTGAAAAATGTTTGTATTTTAAAATTGTGTTTGAGCACAATAATGATCAAATTCTAAGTCTGAACTATTGTGGTACCTACGCATTATTCTTGCAGGGTTTTTTTTTGTGGGGTGTGTGTGTGTGTGTGTGTGTGTGTGTGTGTGTGATCTTCTTCTCATTCTACCTTTCTATAAATTTCTCATATTCAGCATTCTTGGACTCTGAGTTTAGTGTTCTGGCTTATTAAACTCACACTTTTCTTGTGTACCATTTTTTCCTTTTTCAATCCAAATTACCTGCTTCACCAAGTTTCACTTGGATAAGCTATTTCTGATTAGAAGGAGAGATTCTAGGAGGTGGTCCTGATATTTTCCACTGAACAATAAGAGTGAGAATTTATAATGAAGGTCGAGAAATAGCATTTCTACAATTGTAGCCTGTGGATTACTTGTATCAGTAGATCACCGGGGGCACTTAAAATGGAGATGCCTGTGTTTCAGCTCTAGATCTACCAAACCTGCTTCAGAGGAATGCAGCCCAGTCATCTACATTCTGACAATCAATACATGAGAGCACTGAGAACCAATGTTTTAAATAGTAAACGTCCATAGTTAGAGAACTTTGTTCTAAATGTTGCATTTTTGCCTTGAGAAGAATAAAAACAAGAAAAAGAAAGAGGTATCTAGTCCATTTGGGGGATTCTTAAAAGCTGAGAATGAATCCAGTGGCTGGATGGCCACCCTATTATCAATTGAAGATATTATTTGTCTAACCACTATGTGAACACATGCCTTTTGCGGGTTTATGCCAGTCTGGTCCCTCATCACAGTGTTAGAAAGCTCAACTGGATAAGCAAGTGACACCTGACATTCACTTAACCACACCTGGGCTGACTGAAATATAGCATTCAGCAAAGAGCCAACTATTTTTAACTCATTAAAACACTAGTTATCATCAGAAAATCACTAATTTACTTAACAAGTAGTTATGAAAAGGCATAAAGAGACTTTTTATCATTCAGAGATGGAACAATTATTATCTGTTTTCTACTTCTCTAGCTTTGTTGTACCAAGCAGTAGTGCCACTTCTTAAATCCACATTTGAATTTCCCCCATGCTGGATGGTTAGTAGGAGGCCATAGAGGAAGCTTTCAAAAATAAACATAGTTGAATTTAATTTCATACCAGATCCTATTGGCAACTTTATGGAAGCAGCCTTGTGGGAATGTAGCTCTTCTGGAAAAAATGTTTAATAAAGCTTGCTATCAAAATAAATAAAAATCCCTACATCTTATTGACTTATTTAAGAACTGTTCCTGGGCTCAAAGGGCTGTACAAAACTTAACCCCAGCAATGCAAATGAGAAGAGAAGGCAATATAGGCTTTGGAAGCTGCCACTTCCACTGGGTATCAAAGAGACATTGAAACAGCCTAGGGACTCCAGGAGGAGGATGGCTGCAGCAGAAACACATAAACAACCAGTGATGAAAAAGAATGTGTTTTTCTATTTGTGTTGGCCTCCAGTAATCTTTGCCTTCTATCTTTTAAATCTTACTTCAGAATTACTTCCTAGAGTCCAGTTCCTTAGAGGTGAGAATAATTTTGAAGTTCTATGTTTAAACCCTGTTCTTACGCTACAGTCAAAAGCCCCTTGGTATTTGCATCTGTGCTGATGATAGGTTTTGTTTCTGGTAGTTATTCTCATGGGAGAAACTAAATGTAATGAATAATCTTATAGAATGAGTATAGTCTAAAGGGTATGGAATTTGGAATCAGACATACTGGTTCTCAAATTTCAATTTTGCCACTTGCTATCTGAGACCTTGCCAAATTATTTACTCTGTCCAAGCCTCCATTTAGTTATTTGTAATATATGTATCACTATTCCAGAGCTATCTGGGTTGTGATGAGAATCAAAGAAGATAACTGAGTGTAAAGCATCTAGTACAGTGCTTGGGGCAGAGTGGCACTCCATAAATGCTATCTATTATCCTACTACAGAGCAAGTTGCCTGAGATTAAGGGATATTGACAATGCTGCCTATACTACTGGAAAATAATATATAGTAACTTAGACCAGTGTATGACCTGTATTAGTCATTTAGTAAATGTTAGTTATTAATTGTCTTCATCCTTGTTAGTAGCAGACCAAATATAGTTGAGATCAATCAACTGATTCTAACATTATCATGAAATAGATAAATGAGCAGCGTTTAGAGCAAATTCATACAAATCTGACTTTGTTTAATCAAGTATATTGGCTTCTTTTTACTCTGATTAAGGTAAACTTCAAAAACAAAAATAAAATGAGGAGGCCAGGCATAGTGGCTCACGCCTGTACTCCCAGCACTTCGGGAGGCTGAGGCGGGTGGATCATCTGAGGTCAGGAGTTTGAGATCAGCCTGGCCAACATGGTGAAACCCCGTCTCTACTAAAAATACAAAAATTAGCTGGGAGTGGTGGCAGGTGCCTGTAATCACAGCTACTCAGGAGGCTGAGGCAGGAAAATCGCCTGAACCCAGGAGGCAGAGGTTGTAGTGAGCCAAGATCGCGCCATTGCACTCCAGCCTGGCCGATGGAGAGAAATTCTGTCTCAAAAAAAATAAAAATAAAAAAATAAATAAAAAAAGAGGAGAATTTAGGGTGAATGACTTATAAACCTTTTGATTTTGGGAACATTTACTTGAGTTTTCTTTAAGTGAAATGGTAGCAGAAACGTTTCTGTTGCTTCTAATTTTAAAAAGACAAGAGAAAAGTAAAGAGACTGACTTGCATTAAGCAAAGAGCAAATATGTTGTTGCATATGAAACTGACAGATTGATATGTAGATGATGTGAATTGGATCTCAAAGTTTAGGTTCTTTGGGGGAGGAAGTAAGGGAAAGGAAAAAACCTCTAAACACGTTTCTGCGTCTATTGATTTTTGGAAGGTTAATATATCAGTTAGTGTTTTAACTTGAGCTTAAAAGTAAGAATAACAGGAAGAGAGAAAGTCTTCACAAATATTTTATATCTTCTAATTTATCTAATTTTTAGGAGAAACTCAACCTTTCATAACTCCTCGACATGTACATTATTAAAATTAAGCCTCTATGGAAAAATGCCATGAAATATTCATCCGTTGAACCTGCCCCACTGAGCCTGTCAATAGCAGAACAGTGACATGACTTAAAAATTTATTTTCTATTTTAACAAGCAAATATTTTATCTTTTGAAGATATAAGATCAGTGGTGTTTTTCTCTAGGGGAAACATCATCATTTCCATTGTATTGCCTTTCTGATTACTTTAGAAGAAAGTTTTGATAATCTTATGGCTGGAATACCATTTTCTACTGACTCAAGGTCTTCAGCATCAAGTAAAAATAGAACATAATTGTTAAAAAGAGCAGATGGTATATCTATTAACAGTCCACACATCTTCCTAAACATATGGCTGAACAGGTTAACTAAAGGATAAAGTGGTGAGAATTGTATTGAAAACTGACAGCTGTAAAATATTTTCTTGTCTTTTAAAAGACACGTGTTTTAGGAAAATTCACACAATACGATACTGTGTCTATGAGTTGTCTATTTTCAGGACTCTAAAATTGCTAAGGAGCTCAGTTTTATTCACACAAAGGGTCACGAGGACTATTTATCTCAAAATGACAAAAGAGTGAGATGTCTGAAACTAACTAGGGTGAAAGTGAATGAGTATATGCAGGCATTGCATTAAAAAGAACATGTTTTAAAAGGCCCTGAGCACACTGAAAGAGACATTGTGATGAATTTCAAACTAAAATATTCTATAAGAAAGGGCTTTAAATGTCTCAAGTTATTATCCTTAATATTTTTCTCTAAATAATCTTTTGTTGTATTTTAAAGCCCTAATGGTTCTAGAATCAGTTGTTCTAAAGAAGAACTGTACTGAAACTAGTTTTTCTATTTGAAAAAGGTATTCATTGCTTTTTAAAAAATAATAGAACTTAAATTAACTCGCTTATTCCCTGTTTCACTGAAGTTGTTCATCTATGTAGCCTTCGTAATAATATTACTAAGGTAATTATTTCTGTTGAGAACACATAAAAAGGTATATGGCAAGTGTCTTAGAAGAGAAACAAACAAGGTAGCATTAAAAAAATCTTAATCAGCATTTAAACAACATCAATGATAACAACAATATAAACTTTTGTCATAGTAACCTTTCCTCAATAATGACTTCAACTCAAAGTGAACAATATACTTAACCCCCAGGACACTGTCATCACTGATTGTGTCTTTCTAGAGTTGAACTGTCAATTCAACATATTAGGCAAAGCAGCTTACCAATTGCTGTAGTTAACACGAATACTTGCTCCATCTTTTTTCCATCATTGTAAAATGCCAGATACCAAGGTCCTTGATCCATATACTCTATGAAACCTGTCTCCTGAAGCGAAGTTAAGATCAGGTTCCGAGGGGAGTGCTGTGTATCATCAGAGCCCTTGGAGTCCTGCTTGACCAGCTGTTTGCCATCCATTAGTTTTACAAAATCGAACTGGAACAAATACAAACATAAAGATGAGCCACTACTTTTTCTTCTAGACTGATAAACATCCCTAACTGCAACTGCCCTATTTAATACTTCTTTGCTTTGAAGGTGAGGAAAGTGGAAGAGGAGGTTATCAATTTTTAAGTATATTTAGACTTGGCCAGGCACAGTGGCTCATGCCTGTAATCCCAACACTTTGGGAGGCCAGGACAGGAAGATCACTTGATCCCAAGGGTTCAAGACCAGCCTGGGCAACAAAGCAATATCCTTTGTTTTAAAAAAATTAACACAAATTTTAAAAATTTTATAAAAATCTTAAAAGTTTTTTAAAGAGCATATTTAAACTCAAAAACATATTATTAATTCTGAAAAAACCCTCACTGTAATTATAAATATTATAAACCTTTCAGTTTGAGAGTATTCAAAATAATTATTTAAAAATGAATAAGTAAAAAACAGAAAGAAATCTTGTTTAGTATTATGCAGGAGAATCTTGACATTTTACTAAAGCATCTGATAGAAGATACTTGAAAATGCACCTTCCACTCATAAATGTTACTGTGACCTTCTCTACAAATTAAAAACAGTTGTATAGTTTTTAAAATAAATAAATGAACAGTCAAAAATTTGAGAACATTCATCACAATTTACTACATTTGTGGGTGACATATTTACATATTCAAAAGGCCCCTCCCCTCCATTTTTTTTAATCAGGTGACAAACACCTGGCACATGTTTCCTTGAACATTTATTTTTTGAGTCACATTTGAATGCATTCTAATTCCCTTTCTATTCTGGCCCAGAAGGTAAGGTTTTTTTTTTTAGTTTGTTTCTTTGTTTAATATGATCTCTTGACTAACTGAAGGTAAAGTTTTAACTATAGTCGTATCTGTTGGGGAAAAAACAAGCCCCGATGTTTGATTATTTTTGCTACTTCTTAGATGAAGTAGTGCTCGGAATGGGTTCATGTGGGGAAAAAATAAGGAGAAGAAAATAAGAGAAATGAGATGTTTAAGGTTTATGGAAGGGCTATAAAAATCATAGAAGTTTTACACATTTAAGTTATTAACAATAGTAAAGACAAATTTCTACTTGTAAGACAAAACCTAACTTTTTGACTAATTTCTCACTAATTTCTGATTAATGTGCATTCCGTCATTGGTAAAAGGGGACACAGGTGTATGAAATCAGTGAAGGGCGTGTGGGCAGTAAAGCTAAGCAAGATGAGAGGTCTGGGAAGCTCATGAACAGCCAGTTCCAGGAAGCAGAAGTCAAGTTCAAAAGGTATTATCTTAAACTTTCTTTTCTGAATCTGCTCTGCTAAATGTTATTCCTTATTCTCCATGTCATTTGTTTTTCATTAGTTTCAGTGTAATTATTCTGGATATTTATTCATGACAAATATTTTTCTGTCCTTACCTTTGACAACCACATATTTCACAAGTCACAAACCCTGTTCAACCCATCACCCTTGAAAAGGTTTCAAGAAAATACTTATAATATCAAATACCTGAGTATGTGTAGGTGGAATATTTCTTCTGCCATAAATTCCCAGAAGAGAGTCCTTGGCTAAAGAAATATTGAATTTCAGATATATCGGATGGTGGATAGTAATCTGGAAACGCCAGAATAAACCAGGTGGAATGGTCTGCATGACCTGTGCACCAATGTCAACTTCTCCAGTGTCTATCGCCCGTCCCTTCTGAAACACTAGTTTTAAAGGTAGAGAAAATTACAAACCATGTTCATCTTAATTTATAAAGCAATGGTTTTTAGCTTTTCAAGAACAGATATATCAAAATAACTTACTCAGCTTTTTCTTCCTCCCCACCCCATCTGTCTTTCAAGGCCTTGCCCAAATTAAATATCTTCTAAGGAGCCTTCCCCAACCACCCACTATGTCAGTCTCTCCCTTCTCTTCAAATCCTATTGCATTTATTTCAATCAATTTCACTACTTTTAACCATTATTTACTGAGTGCTGTCTTGGTAGCTGCAAGAGATACAAAGATGAATAAGAGGCAGTTGTTGCTCTCAAGGAGCATTGAAAATAGCAGGGAAAATAGGACAAGCACATATAACCTCACTGTAGAGAAAAATAAGTGCTCTGTGTATTTGAAAGAGGGAAAGTTATTTGGTTGGAGGATACTCCTCATCTTTAGCTGTCTCTATCCTCTTTATCGTCTTTTATTTCTCCTTAGCACTTATCACCATCTAACATACTATATATTTTACTTATTTATTGTTTATTGTCTATTTTGCCTCAATAGAATGTAAGTTCTGTGAGGACAAGCACTGCACAGGGCTGTTTTATTCATTGGTTTATTCCCAGTACCTAGAACAATGTAAGCAACTGTAGGCAAAGAACATAGATGATACATATGTACTCAAAGAACAAATGGATGAATGAGAAAAAGTTACTACAGGAAGTGGCATTGAAGATGAACCTTAGAGGAGGACAAGGATTTCAAAAGAGTTATTGGGAAGAGTGGTGCACATGGAAAGGATGGCTTGAACTAAAAAGAGGAAAGAAACTGTAAAGCTAAGGTGTAGGGTATGTGTCTATAGAGAGGAGCAGTTGGAATTAGGGCTGGAGGGAAGAAGGAAATCATGTTGTCTAGGGCCTAGAGGACCAGTCAAAAGGGTTTATTTAATAAAGGATAGAAAGCCATTAAAGGTTTTTAAGAAGAGGGAAGAGGTTTGGGTACATTAGAAAGGCTAATCTTGAGGCAGAGGTAGGATGAATTAGAGCAGACGGACACAAGAATGACATAGGAATTATGGGTGATTCAGGTGAAATGACACGAAGATCTAAATTTAGGGTATGCCCAAACACCTCATATAGAAAAACTACATCTCAGTGAAAAATAATTTTGTGTGAATGGAAAGAAGGAGAAGGTATGAGAGACAATGCTAAGGAAGATACTGCAGTAGAGATTCTCAAACTTTAATGCGTACAAGAAGGCAGTTGTTTTAAAATACAAATTCTGATTCAGTAGGTTCAAAGTCAGACATTTCTAACAAGTTCCCAAGTGATGCCCATGTTGCATGGTCCACAGCCCACATCCTGAGAAGCAAAGCTCTAGAGAACATTAAGTGTTGGGGCTAACGGAGGGTCAAAGCTAACCCCGTGATTGTGAGTTGGGGGATTTAGACAATGCTAATAGCAAAAACAGGAGCTGGTCTGTGAGGGAGGATGTTGAGTTTGGGCAATCAGAGCTTTATTATTTATTGTCATATTTTCTAATGATTTCTGATGTGCTAGTTTAATATGTGTTTTCATAGAATCTTTTGTTTTGTGGTAATGGGGAGGGTAGGAATACAAGAGGAGGAGCAAGAATTAGTTTTCCTTGATTTTAAGCAAGGAGGGTTACATCTCAGGTGAGAAAGCTCAACTTGGCCTCATTTCACATCACCCTATTTTTTTTCAGCCATCAACTCCTTCTCCAGACCAAACACAGTTTAAAAACACACATGGTCTCTGTCCTTTGTGCTCACCCATTATAAAGTTAACAGCCCATTAAGAAACACACCTGCAGTGGCTTTATTCAGTGGCCAATGCCTTGCAGCTTTTAACTCCCTAAAATACCTCCAATTATTGCTTTTTGTGGTAAGTCCAAGAGTAATAACTATTTTAAGAATGTTCACTGTTAACTGTTAATAATAGATTTCAAATGCAATTTTGTACATAATTATGTATTACAGGACACATAATTTTGTGGAATTGACATTTATAATAAAATATGCCCTTTGAAATGATAAATGACCAACTGAGGACCTTATTTTTCACTGAAAGTTACTTTTTCCATGTGAGACAGATAAATTTGGCCCCTAAAGGGTTGATTATACATTTAACTCTCAAGTTCTAGAGCTGACAATGTCTTCAATGACCAGACAATTAACAGACCATGTTTATGTGGACACTTCTGTTCTCAAGTTAATGTTCAGTTTATTCAACTGCTATCCTCATTAGGGGCTTTTATCAATCTTAAAATGCATCATTTGGTTATGCAAACAATATTATAAATATAAAACAATTCAAAATGTTCTAGGTTCAACAAACACTGTTTTAAAGGTGCTAAGAATAGACTTTAATGAATAGATATTGTCTTTTTTAAAAAATCTGAACAAAACTGGTTGATGGACATTAATCTTTATATTCAAGCTTTACCAAATACTACACCATCTCTTTATTCTGCATTTTATAGCATCATATATTGCATAATGAAGCTACTTAAATGTTATTCAATAAATCAAAAGAAACTCAGGAAGTTGTATTGTTGGGCTTCTCTGGTTATTAGCATTACTATATATCTGGAGTACATATGCATAAGTTATTTATGAAAAGAATTTTTTTTTTAAATTTATTTATTATTATTATACTTAAAAGAATTTTAAAAGAAGTTGATCTTATCCCTTGAAAGCTTCATTACAGCTAAGACAAGGTAGATGAACAGAGGTGACAACATATGAATGAGCACGTGGACTATAATTTAAATAAAAATAGACAAAGCAAGCTAGTTGTGGTGATTTGGTATTAGAGAAGAGACATTCTCACAGCTTGCAGGTGGAAAATTTCTCAGCCTCTTACCTTTTAGAGTTTCATGCATCAGAAAGGAAGATCTCTCCCTGTTAGCAATCTACACCACTAAATAGCCTGCTCCATTTTATCATCTCTCAAAATTTGTTATAGACTATAATATAATAACTATGAATTCATTTATCATTTCACTATTTTTCTTAATGTAGCCAAAAGGTGGGGGCAAACTAAAGAGACAGAAATTAAATGTAGAAAAACAATACAAAATAGTATTTTTTGAGGCCAGGCGCGGCAGCTCACGCCTGTAATCCCAGCACTTTGGGAGGCCAAGGAGGGTGGATAACCTGAAGTTAAGAGTTTGAGACCAGCCTGGCCAATGCCAGGAAACCCCATCTCTAGTTAAAAAAAAAAGGATTTTTTCCAAAAAATTCTGTATTAATATAGGTAAAGGGAATATATTTGGCCAAACTTAACACTGACTCTGATCCTTTGTTTGCAAATTGTCAACAGCAGAGATAGAATACAGTATCAAGGTACAGTTTTTTTTTTTTTTTTAGAATATGCCTGTTCTAATGGGCATTTAATCACTTATTTTACTAAAGCATATTGGAAAACCTAGGAAGACCATATTCTCCAGTTACAAAACACTTCCTTGCACAAATTTGAGATTAAATGCAGAGAGCCACAGATCATATCAAGCTGTGCAGTACTGTAGTTATCACAGTCTCACCAATATCCACCAATTTAGTTTGAGCTAAACACTCTCTTTATAGGTTGCAACACAGGCATCAACTGCTGAGCAGGAAAAACCAATGGTAGATAGGGCTGTGTTGAAGGAGGGCACACTAAGTGATAGTAACTTAGTTCAAAAAGAAAAGGTCAAGATGCTTGGAACGTGAAAAAAAGAAAAAGGGGGCCTGGAATTGGTGACAGACAATGTGTGCAGTGGTGGTATCACCTAAATCAAGATTCCATTGTATCTAGACTCAGACACACACTTGAATACTAATTATATGATTACTAATAACATTGTCCATTATAAAATAGGAGGTAAATAACTATATTCTGCACATTTGTGTGTGCTTACTTTTTCTATTTAATATAGCTAGACATGGTACATTCAATGTTCCTATGCAAAACTCGGTTGAATATTGGTAGAAGATACTGAAACATGGTCATTAAAAATATTCCACCATTAAGTTTTCAGGTAAAAATGACCAAGTTAAAGGCTATGGTATAGCCCATAAATGCAATCTGAATTGTATTTTAAAGACATTTGCAAGTTTTATAAAGTATATAATCTATGTTGTTCAAAGAGAAGAAAAATATGCATTAAGAGCATATTTGTCCTTTACTTCACACTGTAACATGTTCAAAATCTTTAAAAGATATTGGTGTGTTTTTCAGTCAAATTAGACCTAGTATGTGTCTCACGATATAAGTATCATCTTCTTTATGTTCCTTTAAATATAATATTTGTTTAACAGTAACACGTCTTCGCAAATTTAGATTAGCAGTGCTTGAAGCAAAATGGGAGGTGGAACCAACCTCTTCTCTATGATTAAACGGCTGTAAAGAGATCAAAGGGGTATAGCAAAAGCCATCTAAAAGGTAAGTGGAAAGCTACTGTTTCCATCTATGTAGCTTAATGTAATTTTCCTTATGTGAACTATTGAAGAAAAATATGTATTCAACTCTCAATTTTTCAGGGGTAGATTTTCTGGATTATGGATTACACATGCTTCTTGTATCCATTATATTACCCAAAAGTAGTCAAGAGAAAAACAAAAGGAAGAATAAACCTTGTGCCTAGTTGGAACTTGGTAAGTACTGCTTGGATGAATTAATAAATTAGTAATGTTGATAATTTTTTTGTTGATAGTAATTTTGATAGTATATTTGACATTTTGGTCAAAATGTACAACTTTTTTATTACTCTCAACTATGTGATAGGTAGGTCATCTTATAATTGTTTTTATTAAATGTCTAGTAAGTAGATGTCAAGAATTTACTGGTGAGAGGAAGAATTATAACTATTTACATACATAGGCCTTGGCAATTAACTGTGAATAAAATATGTTTATAAATAAAATCCTCTGATATGACACTTATAGCTCACTGTGTAGAAAGTTAATTAACTAATTTTACAGTCGAGAAATACATTACTTGTATAAGTGTAAACAATTATGTCCAAACACCAAAAGACTACAGATACCAGTACAGTAGCTTATTTAGTATTGCTTATATCTTCTCAGGTGGAAGTAAAATGGCATTGCTAAAATCTTATCCTTAATTAAAGGACTTATTTTGAGTTGCATTTTGACTCTGTGTATCTGTTTTTGAAGATATATCATTTAAAGGACATAATTATCTATTTAGAAGGATTTCTTTAAATTGTGTTTTAAAAACTTCCACATTCCCAAAAAACTAAAGTTTCATGATTCTTCTGGTGTGGTCTATTGACCATTAGGTAGCTTTCGGAAAAATGAGTTTCCAAACTTAAGAAGGCTCTTGTGACTTGCTATACAATCTCACACTGTGTAATACAAATTATATTTGTAGAAGTTTCTGTATATGGATTATGAATGGGTACATGAGGTAGCCAATTACTTTGAATTGTATTGGTGAAAACTAAAATTGATATAAAGCACAAATGTATCATCAAATTATTACATATTCAAACATTTACTCAGACTTATGGGTCAAGGTGGAATAAAATATCTCTTGAAAGAAAATATTGCCAATTGTAAAAAATTCAAAGATTTATGAATTAATATGACTATATGCAATGAAAACTCCAAAATGAAATTAAGAAAAGAATGTGAATTTATAATATCGTTGAAAAGAATAAAATACTTAGGAATAATTCAATAAAAGAAACTGTGAGACTTGTATACTGAGAAACTACAAGACATAATTGAAATAAATTAAAGATTTGTTAAATAAATGGAAAGATATCCTATGTTCATGGAGCAAAAGACTTATTATTGTTAAGATGTCAGTACTTCCCAAATTGATTTACAGATTCAATGCAATCCCTGTCATAATTCCAACTCTCATTTATTTTTGCAGAAACAGACAAGCTGATGCTAAAATTAATATGGAAATGCAAGGGACCCAGAATAACAAAACAATCTTTAAAAAGAAAAAATTTGGAGGCCTCACACTTCCTGATTTCAAAACTGATTACAAACCTACACTAATCAAGATAAAGAGTACTGGCATTAGGATAGATATACAGATCAATGGAATACAATTGAGAATCTAGAAATGAAACCTCACATTTATGCTCAACTGATTTTCAACAAGGTCACCAAGACAATTCAATGGGGGAAAGAATAATATTTTCAACAAATGATACTGGAACAACTGGGTATCCACATGCATAAGAATAAACATGACCCCCTTCCTCATACCATATACAAAAAACAACTCAAAATGGATCAAATGCCTAAATGTAAGGGCTAACGCTGTACAATTCTCAAATGAAAATACGGGCATAAATCTTTGTCACCTTGGATTTGTCAGTAGTTTCTTAGACATGACATCAAAGCACAAATAACAAAGAAAAAAATACATAAATTGGATTTCATCAAAAATAAAAACTTCTGTGCTTCAAAAGACACTATTAAGAAAGTGGAAAAGCAGCCCACAGAATGGGAGAAAACATTTGCAAATGATATATTGGATAAGGGGCTTGTATCTATGGTATATTAAGGAGGCTTACAACTCAACAATAAAAGTTAAATAATTGAAAAAAGAGCAAATGATCTGAATAGACATTTCTCCAAAGAAGACAGACTAATGACCAATAAGAACAGTAAATGAAGCTTAACATCATTAGTCATCAGGGACATGCAAATAAAAACCACAATGAGATACCACTTTACACCCATTAGGATGGCTAAAATAAAAACAACAGACAATAACAAGTGTAAGGATGTGGAGAACTGGTATTCTCATACATTGCTGGTGGGAATGTAAAATGGTGCAGCTGCTTTGGAAAGCAGTTCATCAGTTGAAGAACTGTTAAACATAAAATGTTAAACACAGAATTACCATATGACCCTGTCATTTCACAACTTGGTGTACACTCCAAAGAATTAAAAACAGGTTTTCTAATAAAACCTTATACATGAATGTTCATAGAATCATTATTCACAATAGCCCAAAAGTGAAAATCCACAAAAGATCTATCAACTAATGAATGGATAAACAAAATTTTTGTATACCCATATTATGGAATATTGTTCAGCCATAAAAATGAAGTATTGATACATTGCTACATATTATATGATTCTATATGAAATGTAGAAATAGGCAAATCTATAGAGACAAACAGTAGATCAGTGGTTGCCAGGGGTTGCAGGGAGGTGGGGATATGGAGTGACAGCCAATGCCTATGAGGTTTCTTTCTGATGTGATGAAAATGTTCTAGAATTAAATATTGGTAATTGCTACACAACTCTGAATACGCTAAAGATCACTGAATTGTGCACTTTAAATTAGTGCACAATTACATTATGCTATATAAACTATATCTCAATAAAACTGTCACAAAAATACAATTAGACTGTGTGAATTGGCATAGCATATACACACAAAACAGCATGTACTGTCATAAGAGTTCTGATGTATTTCCAAGTCATATAAAAATGTTACCTGCTACCTAGAAGCAGAACTATCCCCTGGCCAGTATTTTAGAATGTGTGATTTGTAGTACACATCAGGGATGCCCATTTTCTATATTTCATACAATGTTAGATACTGTTATATGTCAGTTATCATGATCACATCCTTCTTAACTTTGGATGGTGGCAGGATGGCTGATTATAGCTAAGTTAATCCAGTTCCCTCTCCTTTATTTTAGAATATAAGTCCCCAGAGGATAGAACATTCACATCTGTCTACATTTTCAACAACCACTTATTGGTCATTTAATAAAAACAATTATATGATGAACTACCCATGACATAATTGAGGGTAATGAGGGAATGGCACATCTTGTACTAGGCCTCCAGAAAGAGAAGCATAGATACCAGTGCTCATAACTTGCCATATTGCTATAGCCTTTGATTTCTACCTTTTAGGCATGCAGAAAATCTTCAGTTACATGAATTAAAACTTCTCACAGACAAAACTCATGGCAGAGTACTAATAATATTAATAGATGCCACCACACTTACTGTGTCCTCTTTTTCAGCTCCTATCTCTTATTTCTAAAATACCAAAATGCCTCTTTCATACTCAGTATGCCATCCAATTTGATGTCCCAGTTTATCTCTAAGGCTCCTCCCTCCTCTTCTCTCCTGCTTACGCTGGGACTTTGGTCCCTTCACAGTCTTCTTTCTTACTCATACTCGGTGTCTCCCTCTCTATTGGCTCCTCATTCTTTGTCTTCAAACAAACACAAGTCTCTTGCAGTGGCTCATGCCTATAATCCCAGCACTTTGGGAAGCTGAGACGGGCGGATCACAAGGTCAGGAGTTTGAGACCAGCCTGGCCAACATGGTGAAACCCCATCTCTACTGAAGATACAAAACTTAGCCAGGCATGGTGGCACGTGCCTGTAATCCCAGCTACTCGGGAGGCTGAGGCAGGAGAATCGCTTGAACCCAGGAGGCGGAGGTTGCAGTGAGTCAAGATTGCGCCATTGCACTCCAGCCTGGGTGACAGGGTGAGACTTTGTCTCAATAATAATAATAATAATAATAATAATAATAATAATAATGTCTCTCTTCTTTTGAAAAATTTGTAAAAAAAAAAAAAAAAAAAAGGAATAACATGACCCAACTGCCCTTTTGTCTAATTATCATACTATTTATCTCCTTCCTTTCCTTGTCGAACTGTTTCTATCAACTGTGCTATTGTTTCATTATCCACTTACCACCTAAGCTATTACCATCTGCATTTCCCCCTTACCACTTGATTATTCCATTCTCCTAAATACGTACTCCTCAAGATCACTAGGAGTGATTTTTCTTGTTTTCCAAGGTCTGGCTCAAACTACTTCTCTAAAAACAGTCATATTTTCATCTTCTTCTTTTAAGCCTGTTAATCACCTAACCATCTTATTTTTATTTCTGTACAACAGTTTGTTGCATGTTGTTTGTATTGTACGTGTTTGTATGCATGTTTCTTCCAGCTGTCCTACGTAATGGGAATCTGCTCAAGGGCAAGCACTATGTCTTCTGCTTTATTTGTTAGCTTTCCACAGTACTTAGTACAGTTAAAGTAGCAGCTTGGCTGATACAGGATTAAAAAGTATGAGCTTCTGTGTTTCCGAATACTAAGAATTTCAGTTTTCTTCCCTTGTTATTAGTTCAATGGAGCATTTGAGGTGGTCAGGTATGGTTTCTCTTTCAACTCAACTTTTTAACTGTTATTTTTCCCTCACCTAGAACCAAGAAGAGAAGATGGTATCTGTGTATAGTTGTGGCTGACACTTTCAGTATAATTATAATGAAAATAGAAAATGACCATTAAAATGACTAAGGGAAAAATGGAAGCTACAAGAAGAATACAAAAGCAAACACAAGGACTCTTAATAATAAACATGTGGAGGCTAAAAAAGAATATGTGATTATCATCTAGGAGATTACAAAAGTTCCATGCAGGAAAAATGCAGATTTGTGCACTAAATTCTGGAACTCTAAAACTTCATATTCAAAAGTAAACTTCAAGTAACTAGAATTACATTGGACTCCACAAAAAAAGCTAGTAAATGTTTAAACTTCCTTTAAAAGTAATACAGGTTCAAAGATATAAATGGATACAACAGAATTAAATATATGCATGGCTGATAAACTTCTACAATGGACTAGCTCCTCCACAAAAATAAAATGTTGTAAAAATGTTATGGGAAGATCCCTTAGCTTTGATAGGACTAGTCCAGGAGGATAAACATGGCATTCTATAGCATACCACTTAGTGACCCTGTCAGATACAGACTGTTAGACTAGAGGGACCACAAGACAGACCTATTTCTTATTGCATCACAGGAAAGGTGTATATTAGTTTTTTTTTTTTTTTTAAGTAAAATGAGGATCAAAATGAAACAAGAATGAACACTAAACACCAAGGACATTTAACGTGATTTTTTATACAATAAATAAGTTTGTCTTTCAGCATAGGAAACCCTTTCCACAAATCTGTTTTAGAAGTCAAGTCTCCAGTATGCTTTAGGAAAGCTTTTGTTAAAACTGAAGTATATTGATAAAGTGATTTAATATAGTTGAAAACAAGCTGCAGCACTCTAGCTGGGCCCTCTGAAGCCTTATGTTAGGGAAACATCTATATAGCATTATAGGAAACATTTACTGTAATTTGCCATCAATCTTTAAAAATAATACTGTTACACTCCCAACAATGTTGTCTTTGTTAGTGCATAACTTCTATTTTATTCATGTGGTTTGTTGTGCTTATATGAATTATTCCCAATTCTACCTCAATGTCTTGGGCTCTAATATCCTTTAAGTAAAAGATACTGAAACTATGGGTTGACTCAGAGGGCTGCCCAATATCCTCATGTCCTATGAACCAATATTGCAGAACCACAGAATTATACTGCAGGACTGCATTCCATCTGAATGCACAATGATTACCTGGGTGGGGTTGGTGCAGTTTTTTAGTTTGGTACCACATGATGAATCTTTATCTACTGACTGGGTCTGTGAAATAAACATCTGCAAAACCTTAAGTAAATTAAAATTTAACCTGTTATTTCAGATCCACAATTGTCATCGTATAAAATGTTCCAAGGCATTTATGCCTCAGATAAAGAAAAAAAAAAAAAAGCAACACACACACACACACACACACACACACACACACACACACATCCCTCTTCTGGATAGGTTCACAATGAAAGGTGGCTGTAAATGGTACATTTTGCACTGCCATTTAGTTTTCAATTCCCAAGGGTACTTGTGGTATGTGTGTGTTTGTGTGTGTATCTTTTGCTTTGTGGAGGAGGGAGAATGCTCGCTGAAAGGAGATCTTAGATGTAAAATATAAGATTTGCCAAGTACTCTTAAGGAAGAGTACAGTATTTGAACTGTATGCATTGACATTTTTAATCAAGATAGCCATTATTTAAACAAACTGGCTTCGAGAAAGGAATTTTTTTGAAAAACGAAAGAAAAAGCCCACGGAAGGGTGCTGAGCTAACAGTAAAGAGAAACTGGATCACTATCTCAGCTCTGTCTTTAGTTATGTTGATTGTCTATTGTGCAAGGCAAATCACATAACTTTCTTGTGTTTTCTTTTCAACTATAAAACATGGGTAACACAGCTGGGCGTGGTGGCTCATGCTTGCAATCCCAGCACTTTGGGAGGCCGAGGCAGGCAGATCACCGGAGGTTGGGAGTTTGAGACCAGCCTGACCAACATGGAGAAACTCTGTCTCTACTAAAAAAAAAAAAAAAAAAAAAAAATTAGCCTGGCGTGGTGGTGCATGCCTCTAATCCCAGCTACTAGGGAGGCTGAGGCAAGAGAATCGCTTGAACCCAGGAGGTGGAAGCTGCATTGAGCCGAGATTGTGCCATTGCACTCCAGCCTGGGCAACAAGAGCAAAACTCCGTCTAGAAAGAAAGAAAAGAAAACAAAAGAAAAGAAAAGAAAAAAGAAAAGAAAAGAAAGAAAGAAAGGGTAACAATAGCTGCCACAGAATAAAATTATTATGTGAATAAAAGACATTAAAGTATTTTACAATTGTAAATGTGAAGTGCAAGCTGCTAGTGTTACATACATGTCAAAACTCCAAACTTATAAGGTAGGAAACTGGGAATTAATTGTTTGAATTACAACGGAATTCTCTGCAAGTACTTTAAATGGCAAATGTGGTTTACAAACTTTATAGACATACATTTCAACCTCTTTCCAGGAGTATATCCCTTTTGTAAAAATAGGTCCACTTTTACTTGTATTGGCTCATTATTCTTCCTTAACTACAGAATTTGAATTCACTAACTCATAGTGTGTACAGTTGAAAGGGATCTTAGAGATAAGTCAGCCTTGTGTTTTGTCAAAGCTTTAGCAGCTGCTCAGAGAATAGAGGGCAAATAAAGCAAAGAGGAAGGGAATGGGAGTTTTGCCAGGAATCTGCCCCCTTCCCTCGCTGTATCTGGAGAAACTTGGCTTTTATCTGTTTTCTATTTAAATTTGTAATTTCTGGGTAAGATTTAATTTGTAAGAAGGTTTTCTTTGCCCACTAGCCCCACCTCTTTTCTGCCCCTAGAAAGGGTTGAAAGCCAATTCCCTTATTTTTCAGATGAGAAACTGGAGCCTAGAGAGGTGAGGCTATAGTTACTGTTAGGTCTTGGCTCAAGCATCTTCACGACAGGCTATAAATTGTGTCATATCAATCAGCTGTATTTTGTTTACATGGTCGTATATTCAGCAGACACTGACTGGAAAAATGTCATTTTTTTCCAACTTTGTGGAGATAGATCGTGCAGGATGAATTTAAAAGAAATGCCACTTTCCCCCAAGGCCAGGCTTTTGCAAAATTGTAATGGAGATAAAGACTGCTTTTAGTATTCTTTAGTTCTCTCTTTCCCCACCCATCCTTCTTTGTTCCCAGTGTTCTATTTTGGCATTCAACCTGCAGGAATTCAGTATCCTCGACTACCCAATAAATTTCATCTTCATTTATATTGCTACTGACAATACACGACTTTACCTGAGCCCTAATGCTCCTGGAAAACAATTTTGCTTAAGAAATTCCCCAACCTTTTGTTTTCCGAAATTCTCCCACTTTTTTGTGTCCTGGGAAATGACTTATGCAAAAAAAACCATAACATCGACAACAAACAAACAAAAGCCCAAACAAACACATACAAAACACCCTTTCCTAAATGACTTAAGATAAAACTCTCTGTCCCTTCTTTCCCGTGATTTCCCTAAGACTCATCTATAATTACACCCCTGAAAAGACCAAACACAGACTTTTCCCCTGTTGTCTGAACCCACTGAAAGGCCATATACAGACCCTCCAATCTCCCGTTCTTTGTCTCATAAATAATTAGTTGAGATTAGAACTGTCTGTTTCCCTGAAACTAGCTAGACACAGAGATACACATTTCCTGTTCAGCTAACCGATACTTCCCCTGATTGCAACACGATCCCACCAGTAAATCATCTCACATGTAACCCATCTACCCCTGCCTATATAAGACCAAGACAAAACCTCCCTATTGCAATAGCCTGAATAAAATCAATTTCTTTACTTGTTCAGTTTTTCTCTGTGATACTTCCTTATTGAAAACCTTTTCAGAAATTTATATATTTAGTTTATCTTATACTATTACAATAACAGGTGAAAAATACAAAATGTGAAACTCAGCACCTTCTCTCCTAGTCCCAGCTCTTTCTATGTGATCTCAACTTTTCTGGACCTAATTTTCTTCATTTCTAAATAAGGATATTGGATTTGATAATCTTTAAGATTTTAACATTCTAATTTGTTGATAAATTATGTGAGGTAGTTATTTTTAATTTTATTTACAGACATTACATAACTCAGGTCTAGGAATAAAGTCTTTTATTTGCTCATATCCTCTGCTCTGTTTAAAGCAGTTGTTACATAATGTTTACTGGTTAAATAGTTATAGGCCAGGCACAGTGGCTCACATCTGTAATCCCAGCACTTTGGCAGGCCGAGGCAGGTGGATCACTTGAGGTCAGGAGTTTGAGACCAGCCTGGCCAACATGGTGAAAACCCATCTCTACTAAAAATCCAAAAATTAGCCAGGTGTGGTGGTGGGCACCTGTAGTCCCAGCTACTTGGGAGGCTGAGGCAGGAGAATCGCTTGAACCTGGGAGGCGGAGGTTGCAGTGAGCCGAGATTGTGCCATTGCACTCTAACCTGGGCGACAGAGCGAGACTCCATCTCAAAAAAAAAAAAAAGTTATGACTAGTTTGTAAGCCTCTAATGTAGTGCGGGACTATTTTGGTACAATACTTTCAATTTTATAAATATTTATTTAATAATGACAACTAAGATTTTTCTGGTAGATTACAGCATGTGGTTGTGACTTATATCTACTTATTGAAATTCTAGCGTGTTAGCATACTAAACATCTATAATCAAATACTCTTGTTTTATATATATATACACATACACACATATATATGTGTATGTATATATAATGTGTGTGTGTGTGTGTATGTGTGTGTGTGTGTGTGTGTATATATATATATATAAAAAACAACTGTTAATGGGAAACCAATTCCAGTAGAATTTGATGTTTCTTTAAAAAGTGTCATTCATCATTATCTGATGATGATAGTGATAATAGTTTCAAAATAATAGATTTTATATTGGTAAGTAGAGACCAAACTTTAAAGAGAGAAAATATTTCAATCTCTAGAAGGTCATCATTCACTGCAAAGTTCATACTGGTTTGAAAGCAGGTTCTATAGCACCTAACAGAATGTCAATGAAGTTCAAAAACCTCAAGGCAATTTTCCAATCTTTTGGTCCAATAGTAACTGCTGCTAAATTAAGCAATGTGTCAGGGACTGTGCTATATGCTTTATGTCAATTGTTTAATTAACTCCTTACTATGACCATATGAGACAGGTACTATTATTATCACCCTTATGTTACAGATGAGGGCACTGGCTGGGCGAGGTTTTGTCAATTACTTGAGGTTGGAGAGATAATGATGGCACAGTTAGTATTTAAAGCCAGGCCTCTCTGACTCCAGAATCCAGGCTTTTAACCACAGTGCTGTAATGCCCAATCTTCTAGGAGAGTAGAGAAAAAAATTTAAAAAGAATGATCTGGTTGTCAGCTTCATATTTAGTGCATACAGTATCAAGATACGCTTCTAGAGCTATATTTATGGGATGTGTCTTATGTAGAAAATCATGAAAGGATACAACTGAACATTTGAAAATATCCTTCTACTGTATTACATCTTCTAAAAGGTTTGGATTAGTATACATATGGCATTAAAAAAAGGAACTATGTTTTTATTTGGTAAGTAATATGCAGTAAAGACCTAATATAGCAAAACCATGATGTGCAGATATAGTTAAGGTTTTGTTCAGGCTTCCATAAAAAGTCAGGTTAAGCTAACAACTTGTTGTATGAGGCATCAACCCATAATGATTTTTCTTAATAAAGTATTTAATTGAAGTCGGTTTGCTCTGTTCGTTGTTATAATTGAGCAGAAACTTAAAGCATTTTTCATTTGTGAAACTTGTCACAACACATTAAAAATATAGGTGAGTAGAATTTCTCTAAAATCGATCATGAATAGACTCTGGGGCTTTGCTTTCATTGTGTAAAAAGTTTTTTGTGGTCTTCACAGATGTTCCATATAAGGATTTTAGTACAGTGTAGAAGTTAAGAGATTAGACTCTGGAATCAGACCACCACTTACTAGCTCTGTGACACTGGGCAAGTTACTTAACCTCTCTGTGCCTCTGTTTCTCATTTGGACAACGGGGACCATAATGTGACCTTCATGATATAATCCATGTAAAGTATCTGGAACAATTCTTGACACGTGGTAATTTTAAATTAATTTTAACCATCATCATCAACTTACTTTATGGAAAGGAATCAAAAGAGGTCTGAATTAGAATATAAAATCAAATATACTATAATGACAACTATGTGATGACCTGCTGTCTTGCATGTTTCGTTTTCCTCAGACAGATAAATTCTGATTTTTAGTGTGAATGGTAAGAAACCCTAGGTAGATAACACCAAATGATAGCTCTTGTACCTTCAGATGTAAGGGGATAAAATAGCAGAAGAGAAGGTAAGGGAGAAAAAGCAGGTAAGGGAGATAAGGAAGAAAAATCTGAGCAGTAAGCGTGGCAGACTTTTTTCTCTGCCACCTCTGACCCCTCTACTGTCCTCAGCCACTCTCAGCAGTAACAGTGAAACTGCTGGGAAAGGTCACTCCAGGCTAGAAACAAGTATTTTGAAATGAGAACATACAGCAAACTGCATCATGAATTGAAAACTAGAGCAAACCATAATATTTTCCTGAACCCTAAGCATTAATTTTTACTGAAGCATGGATTAAAGTTACCTTTTCAAAAGCAAACAAAAACAAAACGAAACAAAACCCACAAACAAGCCCCCCACCACCAAAGGAATTAAAAACACAAGGGAAGAGTAGTAACCCAAATAACTACTGCATTAAAAAATGATGTCTTAGTTGCAACTAATGAACCAAAATAAGACTGTGTTACCACCTGTATAAAATTGTAAGTTTCTTGGAGGTAAGGTTTTGCTCATTCATTCATTTATTTATTTTTGTTCTCCAAATATTACCCAGGATATTGCTGACTATACATATTATTCTCAATTTCTACTATTTAAATTGACTTCCTAGAATTTTACACGGCTCAAGTCCCTCTGTACTGAATCCTATTTCAATAAATATATAAACTTCCAGCTATTTTCACTGCTTATATATTAAGACTAAGATCATTCAATGTGAATAAGATGTTGGGAGTGCTGGTACTGTGACATTTATTATAAATAAGTCAGGTAGTTCAAGCTCACATTGGTTAAACTTAAAAGTTCAGGACTCAAAGTGATTTTTTCCTTTCTCCCAACTAGGAAGAATTCATGTCCCCGAACTAGAAAAAAATCATGTTATCCAACTTTGACATAAGCATTCACCTTTACATTAAGCAGAAAAAGCTTTTTCATATTACAAATAGAAGAAATTTCCATATACCCTTTGTAAAATGTTATATATAAATGCTGGGCTTGGACACAGAGAACTTAATCAAAATCCCATGTTGCTTCAGGGTAGTTATATGCGAAATGCAATTTCCATTGTATTGAAGTCTCCCTTCTGTAAATATTTATCTATTTTCAAAATTGCCAACATATTTGAAAAGTTTAATTGGTTTATACTCAAGGCACTAGAGACAGGGAAATTTTGCTTTCACAAGATATTTACACGCATTTATTCTGTCCACGTAGAGGACTTCTTTCAAGTGATCATAAAATTTAATGTGAAGTGAAACCATCCCAGCTACGGTCCTAATGACCAAATTAGAAGAAAAGTAATCAACAATCAATCAATCATTTTCATCACTGTACCTTTTTTCTCTGATTTATCAGAAACTTTTCCTCCAATTGGAGAGTAAGTAGTGTCCATGGACTCGGTCCCCCTGTTCCCTTTGCTAACTCCATTTGCATACAGCTCTCCTTCAACTGGTTGCAACTGCCAAGTCAGGCCGAACAAATGTACTGCTGCAAGAGAACAAGCCATACATTAATTTATTCCAGACTCACTGAGAAGATCTCCAAGCCAGGTATCCCTTTGCACCTAAAAATGTTACGAACAGTTTTCTTTTAGTTAGGCCAAGCAACTGGGAGTTTATACCTATACATCATACATGTAGCTACTTGCATGCTACGACACACATAAGTATTACCAGTTGTTATAGTAGCTGTTGTTAACATTTTGAGGCTAAAGCTATCCCAATGATAGGATTAGAAATTGGAATCAACTGTAGTACAATTAGACTTAGCTTCTCACTGCTGTGACCCTTTCGTTTTCCATTTCCCTTAGTCATGTAACACTAGTTTCCATATGGAAACTGTTACAGAGTAATGGTGGACAGACTATCATGAGAACATGGAAGACCTTCTCTATGGTTTTAATTCAATTCATTTCAGCAAATATTTCCTGAATGCCTAGTATGCATAAAGCCCTATGATAGTTGCTGCAGCTGTTAAAATGTAGATGCTTATTAGGGTGGGATTTGGTAGTAATACCAGGATAAAATAATATTATGCAGAATGATTGATATAAGACAGGTTTAAACTGCTATCAGAAGATTTAAAAGTACCCAGTGTTGGTCACTGTGCAGGAAGATGGGCACTCTCATACACTCCTGAGGAGGGTATAAAAATACAGTGACCTTTTTTGGAGGGCAATGTGGCACCATTTATCAAATGAACTGAAAATCTGATTTACCCTTTGAGCTTGTCAGGCCTCTGAGCCCAAGCCAAGCTACCGCATCCCCTGTGACTTGCACATATACGCCCAGATGGCCTGAAGTAACTGAAGAATCACAAAAGAAGTGAAAATGCCCTGCCCCGCCTTAACTGATGACATTCCATCACAAAAGAAGTGAAAATTGCCGGTCCTTGCCTTAAGTGATGACATTACCTTGTGCAAGTCCTTTTCCTGACTCATCCTGGCTCAAAAAGCTCCCCCACTGAGCACCTTGTGACCCCCACTCCTGCCCTCCAGAGAACAACCCCCTTTTGACTGTAATTTTCCTTTACCTACCCAAGTCCTATAAAATGGCCCCACCCTTATCTCCCTTTGCTGACTCTCTTTTCGGACTCAGCCCGCCTGCACCCAGGTGATTAAAAAGCTTTATTGCTCACACAAAGCCCGTTTGGTGGTCTCTTCACACGGACGCGCATGACAGAGCTAACAATTTAATTTCTGTGAATTAACTATGAACGTTGCCAAAGTACAATGCTGTCTATTGTAACATCTGAAAATAATATTAGAAAGTTATAATCAATCTAAATATTCATCAAGAGATTAATCAAATAACCAATGAGATAGTAAATAATACAAGAGTATGTGGCTGCTAAAAATCATGTTGCAGAAGACCATGCAATGGTATGGGAAATATCCATAAGGTATCAAATGAAAAATATTAGGCTATTAAACATTATAAATAGTGTGATTTGAAGTGTGTGTGTTTGTGTATGTGTGCACATGTTCATGTCCAGAGAAAAAAGGTTTGGAAGAATATATAGCAACATGTTAACAGCATGGGAAACTTACAGAGAATTTTTATTTTTTTTCTTTATGATTTCTGTGTTTTCCATATTTTTTACAATGTACATGTGTAACATTTGCTATCTGGGAAAAAGGAAGCTTTTGCTTTAAAAGAAATGGTTTAAAGGAACAGTAGATTAAAATAGGTTGGGATGATCAAGAATAATTTTTGAAGGAAGTGGGAGTAGATAGAGACTTTGAAGGATGTGTAGGGCTTTGACAGGTGACAACAATTGGTGGGGAGAAGGGACAGGGCTGAATAAAGTATGACTTTGTAAAGTACATGATGTATCTGAGGCAAAAGAAGTTGCTGGGGTTCACTGGAGCTTAGCTATGTGCTGGTGCTAGTGGAAGTTAAGGCCAGAAAGGAAGATTGGAGCCATATTGTAGAGGACACTGAGTGGCACACTTATACATTTAGATTCAACTTATTAGGCAACAAAAAGGCATTTCTATTTTTTGAGAGGCTGAGTGATATGATCAGAATTTTTGGAGGATTAATTTGATAGTGGGGAGCACTGAAGGTTTGTAGGCAAATAACTGATATAATAAAAAACATCCTTTGCAGAAAGATAAATCCAGTAGTAGTATGGAGAATGAATCGGAGACCTAAAGATTTGGCAAATAAGTCAATTGGGATGGCATTGCAATAATCTAGGAAATAAGTAATTAGTGCTCCAATTAGAGTAGTGTCACAGGAGTGTCTCAATTATTTGCAGTGGGAATGCAAAGAAGATTTCTTAAGGAGAAATTGCATAAATTGCGTTTCAGGATTTGGCAACAGGTCCTCTCTCCTCTCTCTCTCTCTCTCTCTCTCTCTCTCTCTCTCTCGCTCTCTCTTTGTGTGTGTGTGTGTGTGTACGTGTGTGTTTGTATACACATTCATACATGTGTATAGGTGTGCTGAGGGAGGGCATAGAAAAAAGTGAGGGAAAGGAGGGAGGAATCCAAAATGGTTAAGGTTTTGAGCCTAACTGAAACAACGGTGGAACCATTAATAGAGTTAGAGAATTCTTTATTAGCCTACCACTTGCTACAAATAGTTGGTGCTGGATTTCTGTTTTGTTGATTGATGACTATTTGAATATGTGGCTTGAGACCGGATGAGAAGATGCAAGGAATGCAATGAATTCAGTCTTTGGGGCTGTTGAGTTTCTGGGAATGATGGGCCCTCCAGATAGTGAATGCTAACGATAGGAGGTTTGAAGTTCTGGAGGATATTAGAGCTAGAAAAAGACTGAAAAGTCATATATGCACAGAGACAACAGTTGAAGTTGTGAGAGTGAATGAAGTCACTGAAGGGAGAGAATGTTAGGAGAAAACAGTGCCTAGGGCAAAAAGCTGGAGAAACCTCTTGTTTGTTTTCTCATTGCATTTTTCAACATCAACCAAATCCTACCAAAAGGCAAAAAAAAAAAAAAAAAAAAAGTGAATCTGCTCATAAGCCATTTTATGTTTCTCTTTGTGTTCCTAGGTGAACTGAAAGGGGCTAATTAGTATGTGTAACGCTCATGTATAGTATTTGAGTTAGTGACTGAGAACAGAGAAGGATAGCCTATTTAAAAATCATTCATCCACTTTTAGTTGGAGCTAAAGAGATTTCTAACACCTACTTCCTAATTTATCCTTAAAACTTTTAAGCATTTAATTGGTTTCTACCCTTTTCTTTGGATTAAGGCCAGTGCTGCCTGAGGAATTTCTCTTGCAATTATTGGAAATAATTTTAACTCAAAGGATAGTGGTTCTGAGTAAGGTATGGTATGGCACATTAATAAAGCTATATTAGTGACATCCTTGAGATTTCCTTGCCAATGGACTCTAAGTTTGGTTTAACACACCTGTTCCAATTAGAGGTATTTTTCGGTTTTACAGAAAATTTGGTCTACTCTGCCTCCCAAATAATTTGAATATGATGGATAGTAGGAGCTATATTGAAAATGTGTTTCATTCCCTTAGTTCAATTACTTTTGTGAAATTAGATGGACCATATATAACAAAAGGCATAGTAGTTTTCATTTAGAAGACTAAGGGGGTTATTTTATATGCTTTAAGTTGAGCCAGTTTCCTGGGGCACTTGAAAATGTGAGAAAATGCACGTGGTGAGATTCACTTCAAAATATATAAGGCAAGGATTAATTTTTCACCATCAAATGAAATGGACTGCTTCCATTCAATCAAGACACATAAAGAGGTATGGGCACATTTAGTAGAACACTCTTTGAGAGCAGTGAAGCTTGGTAATTTTTCGAACTTGCTATATCTTTCCCAGGGAACAAGCTGTTTGTAATATATATTTGTGTGAATATATGATGAAAGTTAATTATTTGCTACAGACCACAGACAAGTATCATGGCAAGGCTACTGGCCTTTTATTTCGTCCAAACATAGGTACTGGCCAACCAAAATGGCTATCAGATATAAACAACTAATACAGTCTAACCAGTACACACTGGCTGAATGTCAGCTTTAGATACAGTATAAAGACAGCTTCCTCAGTTTCTAGCGGATTCCCATCCAGATTTATGCCATGTGTTTAGAGCCACACTGTTTAGGTGAGTCCCCCAAACCCAAGAATAGACATTATGAGCCAATTGGCTAGAATAAGGGTAAAATTAGTAATGAACAAACAGGGCAATATTAAGTCATATTCACACGTTGATTCAACAAATACTTTTTTTGAGTGCCTACTCTATACCAGGCACTGTGTTTTTTTTGTTTTGTTTTGTTTGTTTTTTTTTCTGAGTTTACAACAGCAAACAACATAAGAAAATCTCTACCCTCCCAGAACTTACATGAGAGGGTAGTGGGTTAAGACAGGCAAAGAAAAAATACATGATATAAAATATAAGATAGAATATAACTGTTATGGAAACAAACCAAAAAACAAAAAACAGCAAATAAACTAGATAACATTGGGTAGTTATAAGTGCTATGAAGGTAACAATAGGTAAGGGTGGTCAGAGAAGCCCTCTTGGAGGAGGTAACATTTGAACCAAGATTATAATGAAGTGAAGCCATTGTGAATATCTAGGGGAAGAATCTTCCAGGAAGACAAAATAGAATTTATAGAAAGCCCTGAAGTCTTACATGAAGTGTGTGAGAAATACTAAGGAGCCCAGTGTGAGCTCAGTCAGAACGGCAAAGAGTGGTAGGAACACTCATACACATAAGTACCAGACCCATAATCTTGTTACCTCAGTACGCTAGCCAACTTTGCAAACTGGTCACCAACAAATAAGAATTAGAAAGTAATAAACCTAAAATCTCACATACCAGAATATACACCTTCAAATGAGCACTGCTGGTTAAAGTAGATGTAATATAAGTAGTCTTGACTGTAAGTAAGGTCAAATTTACTGTTCCCTAAGACATAAGACATATAACACACACACACACACATATATCATATATATATATATATATATATATATATATACACATACACACACACACTCAATGAATGGAGATGGATGCTACCCAGATCTCTGAGGGAGTACCCATCCTGTTATTTGCATTTCACTGAAACTCAGTGGTTGGATAGAATGTTTATGTCTATTCAAATATTCCAGGAATGATGTATTTTCAGCAGATTAAAAATGGCAGTCCCTAATGCTCTTTTAGCAAATGTTCCCTGGTGCTGAGCCCTGTACATTTTATTATTATTCTCCTTCTTGTTCTATCCAATTGCAAAGAGCCATGTTCTAAAATTATAAATTCGTTACAAAGTTCAGGTAATGAATGGATTGTCTTGGCTGTCCTCAATTCCAAATTCAATCAAGTACCTTGGAACCCAAGGCAGGCTGACTCCATGTACAGAAGCTCTTCTTAACTTACGCATTTCTGTAGAAACCTCCAAATCTCTGTTTTCTCTCTGCATACTGTTAGAATGTTGGACTTTGTTTCTCATAAACAAGACTGGTGGTCTCTGTTAACATTTGTAATCAATAATCCTTTCCCATCCCATCCCACTTTCTTTCAAAAGGCAATCATTGACTAAAAAAAAAACCAAACAAACCCACAGGAATGCATCAGAAGTAAATGTGGGAAATACATGCTGAATGACTTAGGTCTATGCTATTCAATATGGTAGCCACTCATCACATGTGTCTATTGCACACTTGAAATGTGGCTAGTCAGAGTCGAAGACTTCGTATAAAAGAAAAAATATAAAAGATCACATTAATATTTTTATATTAATTACACATTGAAATGAAAATATTTTTGATATATCAGGTTAAATAAAATATGTATTTAAATTGATATCACCTGTTTCTTCTTACTTTTTTAATATGGCTACTATAAAACTTTAAGTTACATATATGGTTCACAATGTATTTCTGCTGAGCAGTGATGATCTTGGACTACCTACAACATTTCACAGAGATATGGTTCTCTTTTAGCACCCTGTCATAGAATCTACCATACTATATTAAAGATATCTGTTTACATGACTGTCTCATCATTATTAAGCACTCCAAAGGCAGGAACAATGCCCTCTGCATTTTTCTGTTCCTGGTACCTAACTCTGTTATTGGTAGTCAGGAAGTACTCTTCATTGCTGATAGGAGTGTAAAGTGGTAAAGTGGCTTTGGAAGGCAATGTTGATATCTATCACAATTTAAATTGAGAATATTCCTTGACCAAGGAATTCTACTTCTAAGAGTCTGTACTGAAGAAATAATCGCATGTGGGGCATAAAGGGGCATGTGCAAGGAAATTCACTATTGCATTGTTAATATATTGACTTTATTAATGCAGTTAAAAATTAGAACAACCAATCTATGGAAGAGTGGTACACCCGTACTATGAAATCCTTTGTAAGAATTAAAAGGACTGATACTGAGAAATTATCAGATTGAAGGAAACTAAGGAGACAGGACGACTAAATACAATATGTGGATCTAGAAAGAATCTTGTAACAGAAAAGACTGTGGAAAACTGGAGAACTCTGAATTAAACTCTAAGTTTAGTTAATAACCTCATACCAATGTTAATGTCTTAGTTTTAGTAATTGTACTATGTTTGTGCAAGATGCTAATATTGGGAGAAGCTCAGTGACAGGAATACAGTGATTCTGTGCTATATTTGTAACTTTTCTGTAAGTCTAAAATTATTTCAAATAAAAAGCCAAAAAGAGAGAGAAAAAGGACTGATCCAGTGATATGCTGGAGCTGGCTTATACTGGTTTACAAAAGCCAACTGTGCACG
This sequence comes from Macaca mulatta, assembly GCF_049350105.2. Lineage (NCBI taxonomy): Eukaryota > Metazoa > Chordata > Mammalia > Primates > Cercopithecidae > Macaca > Macaca mulatta. Next base: position 131,118,762 of record NC_133426.1, read on the forward strand.
TCTCTTCCCAATTCCACCTCCAATGACTTTACATTGGCAGTTGAAATTGACCATGGCGGGTGTATTTACATCCTGGGAATTAGCAAATGTGGCAGATCAAGACTTTTTGGGCCAGAGAACTTGTTAAACATTTATCAGCACATCACTGGATGATCTGTATGTACTGACATGAAACAGGCTCTAAGATTTTATGAAAAATATTGTAGAACAATGCATATTCTATGATCTAGTTTAAGTAGAACATATGTATTTAAATATATATATATACATATAAAATATATATATTTAAATATGTATTTTAAATGCGAAGAGACCGAAAAATGAATTCCAAACTATTGATGTTTAGAGTAGGGAGCTGTGAAAACCAAGAAGATACTTTGACATTTTCATAGTATTGTTAGAATCTTTTACAATGATAATGCGTTCATGCATTATTATATAATTTTAAAATACCAGGTCCTCAACAAACCTTTGTTAAGCTCAACGAATAGTTTCATTGTTTTATTCTATCTCTTTTATTGCTGTTTTCTAAAATTGGGCTTTTCAAAACAGTTCAAAACAGCAGAACCATTCAGCAGTTAAATATGAACAGTTTCCAAATACATAAAACAGATAAAACAGAATTTGATTGAAAGGCATTGGCTGTCCAAAAGATCCAAAGAAAATAGTTTGAAATCCAGTGGCTTAACAAATTATCTTCAAAATATCTGAATAAGGAAAATTTGGGTGTTGGGAAGAATTCCTTTTAGGTATTTAAATTTATTGAAATATATTTATAGTGCTACTGTCAGGAGACAGGACCCTTTTTCATGTTATTATGTATCTTTTGGGGTTTTGTGTCCACTCTCTTACAGGTAATTTTTGAATACACTTAACAATAAATAGGGCTTTGATAATAAATATACAAGTTAACCTTGAAATTATAAGACTTCTAAGGCAAATGTAACTTTGCTTTCAAGGAATTCATCTTGCACCTTAAAATGCATACATACTCAGCTAGGGGTGTTATATTTATTTGTTGCAATAATTTTGGGGTATTATTTTCTAAATCCACTAAATAAACCTATTTAGAAAATTTGAAATCTATGTTACAAATAAAGTCCTGACCACTATGGATCATGTCCTACTTCACAGCATGCCAAGACAAAAGCATATAATATTTTCCAAGATACTTTGTTTTCCCTTTTTGTCAGCAGTCTCCCCCTACTAGTTCCCTTCATGTTCCTTTAGGCTAGGGAATGCTACAGCTTTTGTACTTTACTTCCAAGGCTTGTCAAAGCTACAGATCTGCTTGTATGTTGGACAGTTCCCTTCCTGAAAAATATACGAAGTACATTACCCAGATGGTGACCCCTGATGACTTCAGGCTTTCAACTTAACTCCCGTGGGAAGCAATTTCACCAGACCGATACTTCAGTGGCCATGATGTGAGACTAGATGCTTCTGCAATAAGGAATATCACTGCAAAAATAAATGCTACTTGAATTAAATGCAGTGACTGCCAACATTACAGAAACCAGGTTATCTTTCCGTCTTAAAATAAATCCCATTTTTATTACATTAAACATCAAATTGGCATATGAGTGAACTATAACCCTTTGATAAATTACCTTCAGATCGGAGTTTTATCCTGATAATAGCCATATTACTTGCAGGACTGAAAACTATTAGTTTTCAGAGAAGCATTTTTCAAGAACTAAATAAAAGAAGTAATGCGTGCTTATTTATGGTATCTACTATTGCCTCAGCAGTTTTGTTCAACTTTTCTCTTTTTTCCTAGGGCTATACATATACATTTTATACTAAAAATATTATCTGTGCTTGCACTACATCATGAACATAAATAAAACATACTTAAATGTTTCTTCTCAAAGCAATTTAAATGTAGTCAATATGGTTTTGAGGTCTCTTTCAAACATTTTTGAAAGTCCAAAAAGCAGTTGTGTCATATATAGGTAGAATTCCCTTTGGAAGAAAGAACTTCACTAATTAAAAGAAAAAAAAGAAAAGGCATTTTAACTTGAACTGTTTTACAAAATGCATTTTGCAAGTCTGCCATGATGAAACATTAAAACTAAACGCCAATTAAGAAAAGATTGAGATAGTATAACAGAGGCAATGAGGACACCTTTCTTGTTGCTCCACATGTTTGAATCCCTACTATTCCTTTCCTAAATGAAATGAATTATTCTCTATTGCAGCATGCTTTTTTTTTTTTTCCTTAGTATGGTCCTAGTTTTATCCAATACTCAGGTTGGAAAAGATCCTATCAGAGTAATAAATCATTTTAATATCCCAGTTCTATATTATATTATCTTAAAACTTTCATTTACTGTGTATTTTATATTTTCCATTCCAAGACTACAGCAATATTTATAAATAACATGTCTAGTTAGGTACCTTATCACAGGTTTAATATATGATCTCCATTTGCAGTTGCATAACAGGCCCATCTGTGTATTCCTTATCAGACGGGTACAATTATTTAGTGGTTTCATCTCAACTCACAGCACCAATAAGTGCTCTCCATAACTCAAATCTTATTTATTTTTGTATTATTATTGGATTTGTAGAGTCAGGAAGAATAAGCAGCATAATGATGGGATAAATTTAAAAAACAGTTTAATGAATAATGTAGCAAAAATGTAAATTTAGACAGGAATCAGTACTTTTAATTCTTCTTTAAAATTTTATTTTTCTTTTCTATTTTACTTCATTTTCTGCTTAACTAATTCTCCCTTTCTCTATGGTCCAAATCACTGCCAATCACTTCATTATTGATGATGGGAGTTTCTTAGGTTCCTAAATATTCTCCTATTTTCTTTCCTGGTTTGAGTACTTATTGGCAATAGTAACCAGGTTATTTTAAAAAGGTACAAATACAACTTGTGACTATAGAGAGTAAGAAATAGACATACACAGCTCTCTCTGCCTCTTACCCATTTGACTTGTATATATTTAAATGTTTAAAATGGAAATGTATTCATTGATTTATATCCACAACCTCTGGTAGCTGATACTTTGAAACTCACTTTTCTGAGTTAGCATCATGTAATCATAGCCATAAATATGTGGTATGTGTCCTTCTGCAAACTTTTAGATATTGAAATTTTAAAAACCCTGTTACTAACTTATTATTCACAGTTAATGTTAAGGAGCAGGGCTTATAAAAGGCTGGGAAGACAAGATGTGATAGAGAAGATGGAAAACGATGAGTGGTGAAAAACTATGAAACCTTCTTATCTGTCTTATAAGATGTGAACAGATGAGGAGGTAGAGAGAATGAAGTGGTGATTATAATGACCCAGTTTGTTCGGGGTTTTCTGAGGTGACACCATGATAGTGTTCTTCTGAAAGAGTCATCAATATATTATTAAAATGGGGTTGATTCATGATCTGGATCCTCAAGTCTTCTTTCATGCAGTAATTATTTGTTGACTGGTTCCTATGTATTAGACATTGTCCTAGTTGCTGAGGATACAACACTTATTGTTTGGTTGCAAAAAGAACTGGCCCTGTTGGGGATTTCACTCAGTATAAAGGGAGGCAGTTGTCATGCGTTATAATAAAGAGCAGGGACTCTGGAGCCAAGGTTTCTTGGTTCAAATCTCAACTGCTACTAACTAGTGTGTTTAATAATCTTGGGTAAGTTAATCTCTGCTTCTCAGTATCCTCTCCATAAAATGTGCACAATAACAACATCTCCATAAGGTTGTTGGGAAGACTAAATGAGTCAGTATATATAAAGTACCTAGAAAAAAATGCCTGGCACATACTAAATGCCCAATAAAGGTTAGCAATCATTATTAAGCCTGGTTAATTGATCCCTTTACAAAACCATCCTGGAAGTGGAAAAAGGCAGAAAGTCATTGTTTCATTGAATTCTCTACTTTCCTGCCCTAGGAGACGATTGTGTAGTTGTGTTTCTCTGGAGAGAGTAATATAGAGGGACTCAGGCCTTTGAGAGAACTTCAGCTGCCATCTTCACACAGCTGTAGAGTTAAAACAAAAACCTCACCTAATTTCCTGATTCCAAATCCTTGACTTAATATACAACAGACATTCATTTATCTTCCCATCCCCATCAACATCCTTCAAAGCTGCAAATTTCTTTAATTTCCTTTACTCTATCATCAGGGCACTGGGGACCTGGAAGTTGTATGTTTTGGGTTTTCTTGGTAAAAAGATTCCAGAAATTATCCCTAAGATTTTAAAAGGTATCGTCATTTCTTAGTAGAGTACACTTTCATAAAGGTTAGCATAAAGCAGTTAGAGTCTCATTTTATGAATCATAACTGATAATTCTCACATAGCTATATAGTATGAAATTGGTCCCAAGAAAACTTTCAGCTGAGTTACCTAGAACAAGTATGCAATCCTGGGTGATGGATTCTACTCTATCAAATTGATCTGCCCAAATAAGGGAATCTATCTGCAACATAATAAAATCATGGTATGTTAGAGCTCAAAAAGACCACAGAGTAACCCAGTATAATTTGGAAAGGAGGGGGCCAGTAAATTTAAAGTGAAGAAGCCTAGAAAACACTACCACAGCTGGGTAATCATCAATGATAGCACGTACATGATGGCACGGACACCTGATATGATGTGATGGTAATGGCACCTCTGTGGTCTTCCTCTCCAAAAGCATACTGCCAGTTTAAACATAAGAATGACATCAGCAAAACCCAAATTGAAGGACATTAAAAGACAACCTGGCCAGCGCTACTCAAAATTGTCAATGTCATGTAGGTCAGAAAACTGTTACAGACCATAGGAAGATAGGAAAACATGACACAATGTAATATCCTATTTTGAATTGGATCCTGGAAAAGAATGGTGACATCCAAATGAAGTGTCAAATGCAGTTAACAGTAATTATTGACGTTCATTTCCCAGTTGTGACAAATGGGCCATGGTGATATAGGACATTGACAATAGGAGAAACTATGACACCCTTTTGTACTATCTAAGACAAAAAATAGGAGAAACTAAATGAGTATATGGTAATTCTCTGTACTATCTTTGCAACTTTTCTGTAAGTCTAAAAGTGTTCTACAATTAAAAGGATATTTTGGAAAGAACATAACACACAAGCCATTTGCCTCAATCTCCTCATTTTACAAAAGAGGAAAATAACACCTAAAGAAAGGAAATGCTTTGCACCTAGGACACAGAGAGCTGACACTAGGATCCTGTGTTTCTACCTCAGTCTTGTTTCACCCAAACACACTGATTCAGTCTTACTTAAGGCCAAGATAATACGTAATCCATTTCTTCTTTTCAATGACATTTAGTACTGAAGTAATTTGACTGGAATATCGGGCTAATTAGGCCAATGTTATAGGTTAAGTTTTAATTCCAACCAGTTACTTTTGCATAGAGAAAAATTCCACTATTTGTTATAGCCTGATTATTCAAACTATTTTTTTTCCATCAATCTCAGGTAAGTACATAAGAGAGAAATGGGAACTCTCTAAAAATCCTCCAATTCAAAATTCATGTACATCTGCAAAATAATCTTTTTATAATGACACTTAAATTTTATTGAATTACTGAGTCACATGTAACTGAAGTAAAATATACCCTATATATTTTCTATTGGTTCTACAATCTTTTCTCTTGTTTACTTCAATCTTCTTAGCATTTTTGTCAAAATGGATCACTTTGTTGTCCTAAGCTTTGTTCACTATTTTTGAAAAAGATGCAAGTTTCTCTTTAAAGAAAAGGTAGGCAGTGGGAAGTTAACTCAATTTCGTATCACCCCTGAAAATGAGTCAAAATTTTTTCTTAATGTTTCCTGAAATGCTTTACCATGATATCAATAGATGTGGGAAAATAATATGGGAGTATTTTAGTTTCATTATTTTTGTATGGTTTGAAATTGTAATTTTGGATTTTAAACAATGTTAAAATATGCAGTTTATGTTAAAATATTTAATATACAAAATTTCTTATAAATCAGTAAATATCAGCTGTACCTTTCAATAGAAACATGGACAAAAGACATCAATAGGCAATTCACAAAAAAGAAATGCAAATTAACAGAGACAACTTAAAATATTCAAACATAGCAGTAATTTTAAAATGCAAGTTAGAGAAGTGATGTCAACAATATGGCAGAATAGGCTTTTCCAGTGCTTGCCCCCTCACGGAAACAACAATTTGAACAATCATTCAGGCTAAAAGATTCCTTCACAAGTGCTAAGGAATTCAGGTGAGAGATTACAGTGGAGCACAGAAAAAAAAAAAGATGCATTGAAGAGGGTAAGAAGAATAGTTTTGCATTACCTGCAATACTACTCTCCCAGGCTTACACAGCACAGTGTGGAGAGAAATACCTTCCATGTGGGAGAAGAGAGTGAAGTGAACACCTAACTTCACTGTAGAACCCAGTACCATGTCCACCCCAGGGAACCCTGGTGCCAGGCTGGCACCCAGTGACCAAGCTTACAGGCCTACCCTAGTGATAGGCAAGGCCTCAAGGCCTGAGACTCCAGGCTGGTCCACATAGACCGAAGCTCCAGGATACCCACTAAACATGGCTGGTCCCTGTGGCTCCAGGCTTTAGGCTAGCTCCAATGGACTCAGGCTCCCACCCCAGTATCAGGCTGGTTCCCATGGATCTGACCTTTAGTACAGCCACTGCCAACCCAAGATCCAAATCCATCATAGCACAAGGATAGCCCTTATAGCCCTAAGCTGCATTCATTCTTCATGGCCCAAGGGTTTAGGCCTACCCTAGGGCCAGGCCATCTTCCATGGCCCCAGGCACCAGTCTGGCACTGGTAAACCCAAGCTCCAGGCTCAACCATCATTACTGACCCAGGAACCAGGATGCCATTACTGACCCATGCCCCAGGCTTACCAGCCCAAGGATTTCAGCAAAGCCAACCCAGAGACCTTCCCTGCTGGCCCACACAGAATCCCTGGACAAGCTGACAGGCGAAGAGCTTTTCCTGGTGAAGCCAGTCTTTAATGATTGGAGAAGGTGCCAAAGCCACAAGGATCAAGAATAATCAGGAAAACATGACACCACCAAAGGAAAAACAACAACAACAACAACAACAACAAAGCACCTGTAACCAACTCTAAAAAAATGGATAGCTGGGGCATGCCCAAGATGGCTGAATAGGAACAGCTCCAGCCTCCAGCTCCCAGCGTGAGTGACACAGAAGATCGGTGATTTCTGCATTTTCAACTGAGGTACCAGGTTCATCTCATTGGGTAGTGCCGGACAATCGGTGCTGGTCAGCTGGTGCAGCCAAACCAGTGAGAGCTGAAGCAGGGCGAGGCATCGTCTCACCTGGGAAGCACAAGGGAGAAGGGAATCCCTTTTCCTAGCCAAGGGAAAATGAGACAGACAACACCTGGAAAATCGGGTAACTCCCACCCTAATACTGCGCTTTACCATGGGTCTTAGCAAACGGCACACCAGGAGATTATATCCCACCCCTGGCCCAGAGGGTCCCATGCCCACGGAGCCTCCCTTATTGCTAGCACAGCGGTCTGAGATCTAACTGCAAGGTGGCAGCGAGGCTGGGGGAGGGGCGCCCACCATTGCTGAGGCTTAAGTGGGTAAACAAAGCCACCAGGAAGCTCGAATTGGGTGGAACCCACTGCAGCTCAAGGAGGCTGGCCTGCCTCTGTAGACTACCTCTGGGGACAGGGCATAGATAAACAAAAAGCAACAGAAGCCTCGGCAGAGTTAAATGCCCCTGTCTGATAGCTTTGAAGAGAGCAGTGGATCTCCCAGCATGGAGTTTGAGATCTGAGAACGGACAGACTGCCTGCTCAAGTGGGTCCCTGACCCCTGAGTAGCCTAACTGGGAGACATCCCCCACAAGGTGAAGACTGACACCTCACACCTCACAAGTGGGGTACACTCCTGAGACGAAGCTTCCAGTGTGAGAATCAGACAGCAACACTCGCTGTTCAGCAATATTCTATCTTCTGCAGCCTCCACTGCTGATACCCAGGCAAACAGGGTCTGGAATGGACCTCAAGCAAACTCCAACAGACCTACAGCTGAGGGTCCTGACTGTTAGAAGGAAAACTAACAAACAGAAAGGACACCCACACCAAACCCCATCAGTATGTCACTATCATCAAAGACCAAAGGCAGATAAAACCATAAAGATGGGGAAAAAGCAGTGCAGAAAAGCTGGAAATTCAAAAAATCAGAGCGCATCTCCCTCTCCAAAGGAACGCAGCTCATCGCCAGCAATGGAACAAAGCTGGACGGAGAATGACTTTGATGAGTTGAGAGAAGAAGGCTTCAGTAAATCAAACATCTCAGAGCTAAAGGAGGAACTATGTAACCAGTGCAAAGAAACTAAAAACCTTGAAAAAAGAATGGATGAATGGATAACTAGAATAATCAATGCAGAGAAGACCTGAAAAGAACTGATAGAGATGAAAACCGTAACATGAGAACTATGTGACAAATGCACAAGCTTCAGTAACTGGCTCGATAAACTGGAAGAAACAGTATCAGCGATTGAAGATCAAATGAATGAAATGAAGCGAGAAAAGAAGTGTGGAGGAAAAAGAGTAAAAAGAAATGAACAAAGCCTCCAAGAAGTATGGGATTATGGGAAAAGACCAAATCTACGTCTGATTGGTGTGCCTGAAAGTGATGGGGAAAATGGAACCAAGCTGGAAAACACTCTGCAGGATATCGTCCAGGAGAATTACCCCAACCTAGTAAGGCAGGCCAACATTCAAATTCAGGAAATACAGAGAACGCCACAAAGATACTCCTCAAGAAGAGCAACTCCAAGACACATAATTGTCAGATTCACCAAAATTGAAATGAAGGAAAAAATGTTAAGGGCAGCCAGAGAGAAAGGTCGGGTTACCCACAAAGGGAAGCCCATCAGACTAACAGCAGATCTCTCAGCAGAAATTCTACAAGCCAGAAGAGAGTGGGGGCCAATATTCAACATTAAGAAAAGAATTTTCAACCCAGAATTTCATATCCAGCCAAACTAAGTTTCATAAGTGAAGGAGAAATAAAATCCTTTACAGACAAGCAAATGCTGAGAGATTTTGTCACCATCAGACCTGCCCTACAGGAGATACTGAAGGAAGCACTAAACATGGAAAGGAACAACAGGTACCAGTCATTGCAAAAACATGTCAAAATGTAAAGTCCATCAATGCTAGGAAGAAACTGCGTCAACAGCGAGCAAAATAACCAACTAATATCATAATGACAGGATCCAGTTCACACATAACAATATTAACCTTAAAAGTAAATGGACTAAATGGTCCAATTAAAAGACACAGACTGGCAAACTGGATAAAGAGTCAAGACCCATCAGTTTGCTGTACTCGGGAGACCCGTCTCACATGCAGAGACATACATAGGCTCAAAATAAAGGGATGGAGGAAGATCTACCATGCAAATGGAAAACAAAAAAAGGCAGGGGTTACAATTCTAGTCTCTGATAAAACAGACTTTAAACCATCAAAGATCAAAAGAGACAAAGAAGGTCATTACATAATGGTAAAGGGATCAATTCATCAGGAAGAGCTAACTATCCTAAATATATATGCACCCAATACAGGAGCACCCAGATTCATAAAGCAAGTCCTTAGAGACTTACAAAGAGACTTAGACTCCCATACAATAATAATGGGAGACTAAAACACCCCACTGTCAACATTAGACAGATCAACGAGACAGAAAGGTAACAAGGATATCCAGGAATTGAACTCAACTCTGCACCAAGTGGACCTAATAGACATCTACAGAACTCTCCACCCCAAGTCAGCAGAATATACATTCGTCTCAGCACCACATCGCACTTATTCCAAAATTGACCACATAGTTGGAAGTAAAGCACTCCTCAGCAAATGTACAAGAACAGAAATTATAACAAACTGTCTCTCAGACCACAGTGCAATCAAACTAGAACTCAGGACTAAGAAACTCAATCAAAATCGCCCAACTACATGGAAACTGAACAAGCTGCTCCTGAATGACTACTGGGTACATAACGAAATGAAGGCAGAAATAAAGATGTTCTTTGAAACCAATGAGAACAAAGATACAACATACCAGAATATCTGGGACACATTTAAAGCAGTGTGTAGAGGGAAATTGATAGCACTAAATGCTCACAAGAGAAAGCAGGAAAGATCTAAAATTGACACCCTAACATCACAATTAAAAGAACTAGAGAAGCAAGAGCAAACACATTCAAAAGCTAGCAGAAGGCAAGAAATAACTAAGATCAGAGTAGAACTGAAGGAGATAGAGACACAAAAAACCCTCCAAAAAATCAAGGAATCCAGGAGTTGGTTTTTTGAAAGATCAACAAAATTGATAGACCGCTAGCAAGACTAATAAAGAAGAAAAGAGAGAAGAATCAAATAGACGCAATAAAAAATGATAAAGGGGATATCACCACCGACCCCACAGAAATACCAACTACCATCAGAGAATACTATAAACACCTCTATGCAAATAAACTAGAAAATCTAGAAGAAATGGATAATTCCTGGACACTTACACTCTCCCGAGACTAAACCAGGAAGAAGTTGAATCCCTGAACAGACCAATAGCAGGCTCTGAAATTAAGGCAATAATTAATAGCCTACCAACCAAAAAAAGTCCTTCAAAGCAATATAAGTGGATTTCTCGGCAGAAACTCTGCAGGCTAGGAGAGAGTGGGGTGATATATCCAAAGTATTAAAAAAGAAAACCCTAGCAACTGAGAATATTATAACTGGCAAAGCTGTGCTTCAGAAATTCAGGAGAAATAAAGGCTTTTCCAGACAAACAAAAGCTAAGGGAATTCATCACCACTAGATCTGCTATTCAAGAAACGCTAAAGGGTGTTTTTCAACTTGAAAATAAAGGATGCTAACTAACAACTAAAATAAATATAAAAACATACAGAAATCTAAAATTCAGAGCTTGATTCAGTCATTCAACAATATATACATATTTTAAAACAATATATTGCTTATCCCTGATGAACATTGATGCAAAAGTCCTCAGTAAAATATTGGCAAACTGAATCCAGCAGCACATCAAAAAGCTATCCACCACGATCAAGTCAGTTTCATCCCTGTGATGCAAGGCTGGTTCAACATATGCAAATCAATAAATGTAATCCATCACATAAACAGAACTAATGACAAAAACCACGTGATTATCTCAATAGATGCAGAAAAAGTCTTCAATAAAATTCAACATCCCTTCATGTTAAAAACTCTCAATAAACTAGGTATTGATGGAACATACTTCAAAAGAGTAAGAGCTATTTATGACAAACCCCCAGCCAATAACATACTGAATGGGCAAAAGGTGGAAGCATTTCCTTTGAAAACTGGCACAAGACAAGGATGCCTTCTCTCACCACTCCTATTCAACATAGTATTGGAAGTTCTGGCAAGGTAAGCAGGCAAGGGAAAGAAATAAAGGATATTTAAATAGGAAGAGAGGAAGTCAAATTGTCTCTGTTTGTGGACAACATGATCCTATTTTAGAAAACCCCATCATCTCAGCCCCCAAACTCCTTAAGCTGATAAGCAACTTCAGCAAAGTCTCAGGATACAAAATCAATGTAAAAAAATCAAGCATTTTGAGATACGTTCCATCAATACCGAATTTATTGAGAATTTTTAGCATGAAGGGCTGTTGAATTTTGTCAAAGGCCTTTTCTGCATCTATTGAGATAATCATGTGGTTTTTGTCTTTGGTTCTGTTTATATGCTGGATTACATTTATTGATTTGCGTATGTTGAACCAGCCTTGCATCCCAGGGATGAAGCCCACTTGATCATGGTGGAGAAGCTTTTTGATGTGCGGCTGGATTCGGTTTCCCAGTATTTTATTGAGGATTTTTGCATCGATGTTCATCAGGTGTATTGGTCTAAAATTCTCTTTTTTTGTTGTGTCTCTGCCAGGCTTTGGTAAAAGGATGATGTTGGTCTCATAAAATGAGTTAGGGAGGATTCCCTCTTTTTCTATTGATTGGAATAGTTTCAGAAGGAATGGTACCAGCTCCTCCTTGTACTTCTGGTAGAATTCAGCTGTGAATCCATCTGGTCCTGGACTTGTTTTGGTTGGTAGGCTATTAATTATTGCCACAATTTCAGAGCCTGCCATTGGTCTATTCAGGGATACAACTTCTTCCTGGTTTAGTCTTGGGAGAGTGTAAGTGTCCAGGAAATTATCCATTTCTTCTAGATTTTCTAGTTTATTTGCATAGAGGTGTTTATAGTATTCTCTGATGGTAGTTGGTATTTCTGTGGGGTCGGTGGTGATATCCCATTTATCATTTTTTATTGCGTCTATTTGATTCTTCTCTCTTTTCTTCTTTATTAGTCTTGCTAGCGGTCTATCAATTTTGTTGATCTTTCAAAAAACCAACTCCTGGATTCCTTGATTTTTTGGAGGGTTTTTTGTGTCTCTATCTCCTTCAGTTCTGCTCTGATCTTAGTTATTTCTTGCCTTCTGCTAGCTTTTGAATGTGTTTGCTCTTGCTTCTCTAGTTCTTTTAATTGTGATGTTAGAGTGTTGATGGAACGTATCTCAAAATAATAAGAGCTATTTATGACAAACCCACAGCCAATATCATACTGAATGGGCAAAAACTGGAAGCATTCCCTTTGAAAACTGGCACAAGACAGGGATGCCCTCTCTCACCACTCCTATTCAACATAGTGTTGGAAGTTCTGGCTAGGGCAATCAGGCAAGAGAACGAAATCAAGGGTATTCAGGTAGGAAAAGAAGAAGTCAAATTGTCCCTGTTTGCAGATGACATGATTGTATATGTAGAAAACCCCATCAGCTCAGCCCAAAATTTCCTTAAGCTGATAAGCAACTTCAGCAAAGTCTCAGGATACAAAATTAATGTGCAAAAATCACAAGCATTCTTATACACCAGTAACAGACAAACAGAGAGCCAAATCATGAATGAACTCCCATTCACAATTGCTTCAAAGACAATAAAATACCTAGGAATCCAACTTACAAGGAATGTAAAGGACCTCTTCAAGGAGAACTACAAAACACTGCTCAGTGAAATAAAAGAGGACACAAACAAATGGAAGAACATAGCATGCTCATGGATAGGAAGAATCAATATTGTGAAAATGGCCATACTGCCCAAGGTAATTTATAGATTCAATGCCATCCCCATCAAGCTACCAATGAGTTTCTTCACAGAATTGGAAAAAACTGCTTTAAAGTTCATATGGAATCAAAAAAGAGCCCGCATCTCCAAGACAATCCTAAGCCAAAAGAACAAGGCTGGAGGCATCACGCTACCTGACTTTAAACTATACTACAAGGCTACAGTAACCAAAACAGCATGGTACTGGTACCAAAACATATATATAGACCAATGGAACAGAACAGAGTCCACAGAAATAATACTACACATCTACAGTCATTTGATCTTTGACAAACCTGGCAAAAACAAGAAATGTGGAAAGGATTCCCTATTTAATAAATGGTGCTGGGAAAATTGGCTAGCCATAAGTAGAAAGCTGAAACTGAATCCTTTCCTTACTCCTTATATGAAAATTAATTCAAGATGGATTAGAGACTTAAATGTTAGACCGAATACCATAGAAACCCTAGAAGAAAACCGAGGTAATACCATTCAGGACATAGGCATGGGCAAGGACTTCATGTCTAAAACACCAAAAGCAATGGCAACAAAAGCTAAAATTGACAAATGGGATCTAATTAAACTAAAGAGCTTCTGCACAGCAAAAGAAACTACCATCAGAGTGAACAGGCAACCTACAGAATGGGAGAAAATTTTTGCAATGTACTCATCTGACAAAGGGCTAATATCCAGAACCTACAAAGAACTCAAACAAATTTACAAGGAAAAAACAAACAACCCCATCAAAAAGTGGGCAAAGGATATGAACAGACATTTCTCAAAAGAAGACATGCATACAGCCAACAGACACATGAAAAAATGCTTGTCATTACTGGCCATCAGAGGAATGCAAATCAAAACCACAATGAGATAGCATCTCACACCAGTTAGAGTGGCAATCATTAAAAAGTCAGGAAACAACAGGTGCTGGAGAGGATGTGGAGAAATAGGAACACTTTTACACTGTTGGTGGGATTGTAAACTAGTTCACCATTATGGAAAACAGTATGGCGATTCCTCAAGGATCTAGAACTAGAAGTACCATATGACCCAGCCATCCCATTACTGGGTATATACCCAAAGGATTATAAATCATGCTGCTATAAAGACACATGGACATGTATGTTCATTGTTGCACTATTCACAATAGCAAAGACTTGGAATCAACCCAAATGTCCGTCAGTGACGTGACAGACTGGATTAAGAAAATGTGGCACATATACACCATGGAATACTATGCAGCCATAAAAAAGGATGAGTTTCTGTCCTTTGTAGGGACATGGATGCAGCTGGAAACCATCATTCTCAGCAAACTATCGCAAGAACAGAAAACCAAACACCGCATGTTCTCACTCATAGGTGGGAACTGAACAATGAGATCACTTGGACTCAGGAAGGGGAACATCACACACCGGGGGCTATTATGGGGAGGGGTGAGTGGGGAGGGATTGCATTGGGAGTTATACCTGATGTAAATGACGAGTTGATGGGTGTTGACGTGTTGATGGGTGCAGCACACCAACATGGCACAAGTATACATATGTAACAAACCTGCACGTTATGCACATGTATCCTAGATCTTAAAGTATAATAATAATAAAAAAAAAATCACAAGCATTCCACATGAAACCAGAAAAGCGCCTATATAGCCACAACAATCCTAAGCAAAAAGAACAATGCTGGAGGCATCATGCTACCTGACTTCAAACTATACTACAAGAAACCAGCATGGTATCAAAACAGACATATGGACCAATGGAACAGAATGGAGACCTCAGAAATAAGACCACACATCTACAACCATCTGATCTTTAACAAATCTCACAAAAACAAGCAATGGGGAAAGGATTCCCTATTTAATGAACAGTGCTGGGAAAACTGGCTAGCCATATGCAGAAAACTGAAACTGGACCCCTTCCTTATGCTTTAAAACTTTAACTCAAGATGGATTGAAGACTTAAATGTAAAACCCCAAACCATAAAAACCCTAAAAGAAAATTTAGGCAATACCATTCAGGACATAGGCATGGGCAAAGATTTTATGATGAAATTACCAAAAGCAATTGCAAGAAAAGCTGAAATTGACAAATGGGATCTAATTAAACTATAGAGCTTCTGCACAGCACAAGAAACTATCATCAGAGTGAACAGGCAACTTACAGAATGGGAGAAAATTTTTGCAATCTACCAATCTGACAAAGGTCTCATGTCCTGAATTTAAAAGGAACTTAAACAAATTTACAAGAAAAAAAAAAAACCCATCAAAAAGTGGGCAAAGGACATAAACACGTCTCAAAAGAAGACATTTATGCGGCCAACAAGCATATGGAAAAAACGCTCAACATCACTGATCCTTAGAGAAATGCAAATCAAAACCACAATGAAATACCATCCCACACCAGTCAGAATGGCAATTATTAAAAAGTCAAGAAACAACAGATGCTGGAGAGGCTGTGGAGAAATTGGAATGCTTTTACACTGTTGGTGGGCATGTAAATTAGTTCAACCATTGTGGAAGACAGTGTGGAAATTCCTCAAGGATCTAGAACCAAAAATACTATTTGGCCCAGCAATCCCATTACTGAGTATATACCGAAAGGAATATAAATCATTCTGTTATAAAGATACATGCACACATATGTTTACTGCAGCACTATTCACAATAGCAAAGACATGGAACCAGCCCAAATGCCTATCAATGATAGACTGGAAAAAGAGAATGTGGTGCAGATACCCCATGGAATACCATGCAGCCATAAGAAGGCATGAGATCATGTCCTTTGCAGGGACATGGATGATGCTAGAAGCCATCATCCTCAGCAGACTAACACAGGAACAGCAAACCATACACTGCATGTTCTCACTCATAAGTGGGAGTTGAACAATGAACAAATGGAGACAGGGAAAGAAACAACACACGCCAGAGCTTGTTGGAAGTGGGGCAAGGGGAGGGAGAGCATCAGGAAAAATAGCTAGTGCATGTGGGGCTTAAAACCTAGGTGACAGGTGGATACGTGCAGCAAACCAACATGGCACACATATACCTATGTAAGAAACCTGTATGTTCTTCATGTGTATCCTGCAACTTGAAGTTAAAAAAATAAATAAATAAATAACTTTACAAGGATTTTTAAAAATAAGGCACACATTTTAAGTTACTTGTATTTAAAACATATTGCCTTATTGTCGTGTTAATAATGATGCAAATCATGCAAAAATATTTCAAATAATCAATATGTTCATTTTAATTTGTCAATTAAAATAAAAATTGAAAACAGAAAGGAAAATAAAATAAAATTCAGTGTAAATGCAAGATATATATGTGTGCTGACTTACAATGGTTTGGCTTTCAATTTCTTGACTTCGTGATGGTGTGAAACTGATATGCATTCAATAGAAAGTGGTACAATACTATCTTGTGATGCTGGGCAGCAGCAGCAAGTCACAGCTCCTAGTCAGTCATGTGATCATGCGGGTAAACAACTGACAATATGTATCATATTGCCAGATTATTTTATCCAGCTGTAGGCTAATGTAAGTGTTCTGAGCATATTTAAGATAGGCCAGGCTAAGTTATAGTGTTTTGTAGGTTATGTGTATTAACTGCGTATTTGACTGTAGGTATTCTCAATTTACAATGGGGTTTACTGGGACATAATCTCACCAGAAGTCAACGAACATCTGAATAGTGAAATTCAGAATACTCTAATGCTGTAATAATGGGACATAAATTACTGTTAACTGTAGTATAAAAGGTAAAAACAAAGTATAAAAATAGCTATAGCAATAATAATCTGTTAATGGATACACAATATAAACAGACGTAAAATTTGACATTAATAATATAAAATGTAGAAGGAAAAGAAGTTAACTTGCAGTTTTGTATGTGGTTGAAGTTAAGTTGTTATCAGATTAAAATAGACTATTATAACCATAAGATGTTTTCTGTAAGCTTCATGGTAACCACTAAGAAAAAACCTGTAGTCTATACACAAAAGACAAAGAGAAAGGCATTAAAGAAAACCACTATAAAAAATGATGAAATCACAACAGAAGACAGCAAGAAAAGGAGTGAAGGAACTACAAATCAGAAAATAATTAACAAAATAGCCATAGTAAATTATTATCTTCAATAATTTGTACGTGGGCTAAATTCTCACATCAAACTATATAGAGTGGCTAAATGAATACAAAAAACAAGATCCAACTATACCTTGCCTACAAGAAGCAACTTTAGCTTTATGGATGGACTCACATAGGCTGAAAATGAAGGAATGGGGAAAGGTATTCCATGCAAATGCCAACCAAAAGAAAGTGCTTATATCAGACAAAATAGACTTTGAGGCAAGATATGAAAAGAACCTCAATGTCTGTTAACAGATAAATGAATAAAGAAAACATGATACACACATACCACACACACACATGAATACTAATCATTCTTAAAATAGAAATAAATATTATTATTTGCAAAGGCATGTATGAACCTGGAGGACATTAAGTGAAATAAGCAAGACACAGAAAGACAAATACTACATGATCTAGTGCACATGTGGAATCTAAAAATGTCAAACTCATAGAAGCAGAGAGTAGCGTGGTGGCTGTCAAGGACAGGAGGTAGGGAAAGTAGGGAGCTGATGCTCAAAGGGTACAAAGTTTCAGTTACACAGGATTAGTAAGTTCTGGAAATCTAATGTATAGTATGCTGTCTATAGTTAATAATAATGTATACTTCAAGTTTCCTCCCCTCCCCTCCCTTCCTCTCCCCTCCCCTCCCCTCCTCTCTCCTCCCCTCTCCTTCCCTCCCCTCTCCTCCCCTCCCCTCTCCTCCCCTCCCCTCCCCTCTCCTCCCCTCCCCTCTCCTCTCCTCCCCTCCCCTCCCCTCTCCTCCCCTCCCCTCTCCTCTCCTCCCCTCCCCTCCCCTCTCCTCCCCTCTTCTCTCCTCTTCTCTTTCTTTTGTCCCGGCTGACGTGCAGTGGTGGGAATTTGGCTCACTGCAACCTCCACCTCCAAGGTTCAAGCGATTTTTCTGCCTTAGCCTCCCAAGTAGCTGGGATTACAGGTGTTTTCTTTCTTTCTTTTCTTCCTTTTTTTTTTTTAAAGTACAATTTCCATTTTGTTTTTCTCCAGAGAGTAATTTTCCTTCTGTCTGTAAGGACTCAGCTCCTTACAGGGGCCTTGGTTGGGGCCATGGGGCAGAACCCACAGGTCTAAATAGGGGGAAGGGTGTTTAGTTCTTGCAGGCTTCATGAAATCAATTCCTGACTACCTTGCTGTGAATGGCACAATTTGCACAGTAATATAGCTTCACATACAGCTTGGGAAACACTGTGAGCATTGAGGGCTCACTTCAGAAATGTCCCTCACTGCTGTGGCCTCTGCTATGT
The DNA here is from genome assembly GCF_049350105.2 of Macaca mulatta. Taxonomy (NCBI): domain Eukaryota; kingdom Metazoa; phylum Chordata; class Mammalia; order Primates; family Cercopithecidae; genus Macaca; species Macaca mulatta. The sequence goes on from NC_133426.1 coordinate 131,137,282, forward strand.
TTTTAATGACAAACTTCTTAATAGCCTTATTCCTGGGCATGTACTGAGCACAGTTCTTGTAGTGAACAGGCTGCATGTGGCTGCAGGCCTTTTTGGCATGACCATTGTTCCTTCTTTCCTTTGGCATCTTGGAAGCAAGGATCCTACTTGAACATTTCTAAGACAGTGGATCTTAAATGCTCTCTTCACTGAAAACAATAAAAGGCAACTATGAGGGTATTGGACATATGAATTAATTTGATTGTAGTAATCATTTCATAATGTATACTGTATCAAAACATCACATTAATTTTTGTCATTTATACCTCAATATACCTCATTATACCTCAATAAATATGGAAGGGAAATGCAAAATAAGACATTGAAATACACTTTTGCCTATCAAAATGGCTTCTTTTCTTTTTTATAAATGATGGTGTCAAAAGTTTTCCAGAGTTCAGAGGAATGAACACCCTCACATACTGCAGGTAGTGTAAAGTGTTGCAAAATATTTGCACAAATTGGCAATATATATCCAAAGTGTTGGATTTTTAAAAAAATATTTTTATCAAGCCATTTAATGTTTAGAAATTTACAGTAAGACAAAGGTGTGAATAGATTTAAAACACTGATATTCAGCATATTGTATATAATAGCAAGATTTTGAAAATTACTCAAATGTCCAAGAAATGGGATCAGTTAGGCAAATAACTATATACAATAGAAGACCATGTTGCCATTAAAACTATTACAGAAAATATTTCATAATAGGGAAAAATGTTTACAAAGCAAGCAATAAAGCAGTATATAATATGAGCTCCATTTTAGAAGCTGTTCAGTGTAGTAAGTGAGGGCACAGGCTCTTTTTGTGTCAGACAGATTCGAAGAGTAATGGCTTTTCCATTTATTAGCTATGTGATGTTGTGTAAGCTCCTAACTCTCTGAGTCTCAGTTTTCCTATATGTAAGGTAGAAATAATACAATAAGCCCCCCTTATCAGTGAGTAATATGTTCCAAGACTCCTAATGGATGCATGAAACCAGGGAGAGTACCAAGCTCTACATATATTATGTTTTGTTTTCCTATATGTACATGCCTAGGATAAAGTTCAATTTACAAATTAGGCACAGTAAAAGATGAACAATAATAACAAAATAGAACAAGTATAACAACATACCATGATAAAAGCTATGTGAATGTGGTGTCTCTCTCAAAATATCTTATTGTATGTAATATTTTCAGATCATAGTTGACCATGGGTAACTGAAATTGTAGGAAGTAAAACTGTGGATGGGGGGCACTATTGTAATACCTAATTTGAATGAGAAAATGATTATGCATAAAGGGACCTACATGAGTTAAAGTAGAATACATGCTTATTTCTAGAAATTAAATGATCAATTTTTCCATATTACAAATATTAAATTATTTTTGTTGTTCAACGTATAGTCAATTACCATCATTCTTCTTTCTGACACTCAAATTTGGCCAATGGAAATCCCTTCAAGTTGGCTCCTGTGTCATTTTGACATGCCTGGACACTTCCTTGCTTTCTAGCACAAGATATCCCAGGCTTACCTTATACTTACTTTTGTTGCCACAGACCTAGAAACAGCTAATCCTTCAAGGAGATTTTGGTAGGAAATGTATTCAGAAATCAAAGTTTGGGTATAAGGTGTATTAATTACTACTGAGGTGTTATTGCTTTTAAGTCCTTTCAGGGAACAGACTAGAAATATACAAACAAATAACAAAATTTTTGATTTTATAACCTGCTTTGTTCATGTGTGTGTGTGTGTGTGTGTGTGTACACACATATATCTAGATTGCTATAGTTTGGATGCTTGACCCCCTCCAAATCTCAGGTTGAAATTTGATTCCAAATGTTGATGGTGGGGCCTAATGAAAAGTGTTTGAGTCATGTGAGTGGATTCCTCAAAAATGGTTTGGTGCTATCCTGGCAGTAATAAGTGAGTTCTCTTCTTGTACTATTAGTTCTTGCAAGAGCTGATTGTTAAAAAGACCCTGGCACCTCCCTCCCTTCTCTCTTGCCTCTCTTGCCTTGTGATCTCTGCACACACTGGCTCCCCTTCTTCTTCCATGATGAGTGGAAGGGCTTTGAGGCCCTCACCAGATACAGATCCTGTGCTATGCTTCTTGTAAAGCCTGCAGAACCATGAGCCAAATAAACCTCTTTTCTTTATAAATTATCTAGCCTCAGGCATTCCTTTATAGCAGCACAAACAAAGACATGCATATATGCACAGTTTTAAAAGCACAAGCTCATATATATATATATATTTTATATATATATAATATATATATATTTTATATATATATAATATATATATAATATATATATTATATATATATAATATATATATAAAATATATATATAATATATATATAATATATATATAATCTCCCCAATTCTAATTCAGCACTTCAGAGTTCTTCCTCATTTCATATTTTTATTTCCTTTTCCACACAATGAATCTTGTTCCCAGTAACATCAATATATTTATCTGTTTGGTTATCCTATAAGACGCACAAAACAGTATTGGAATTATTATAGCAAAACCATTACTAGCAATGAGCCTACGAAGTAAAGTTCAAAGTTTGTGTTTTTGTCCTTTGAATATATTTCCCTGAGGGTATACAGTTAGTTATGTATTCAAAATAATGACTCTTCTTAAACTCTTAAAATTTGAGACAAAGAAGAGAAAAAGAAAATGGAGAAAAAGGCAAAAGATATGAGCACACAGGTAACAAAAAAGATCCTTAAAAATATGAAAAGATAGTCAACCTTACTTTTTCTTAAGAGAGAAACAAAAGAAAACTATACTAAGATATCATTTCTAACCTGTCAAACTGATGATTCAAAAGCTTGCAGCACAGTTTGATGGCAACATCCATGGAGACATAAACACGTTCATACATTGCTAGTGGCTATACAAAATGGCTCAATCATTATCAAAAATATTCATGAAAAGTTGCCACTTATAGTTTTTTAAAACTTGCCTCTGCTTCAATAGTTATTTCTCCTCATTTCTTACTTTGTATATATTTCCCCCTTTTCTCTTGATTTCAGATTATTTGTGTTCTGCCTACTTGTTAATTTTTAACACTATTTTATTTATCTTTCTATTATTTTTGTTTCTTACTCCATTAATTTCTGCTGTATTTTTCTTATTTCCTTTCTTCTGTTTTCTTTTAGTTTATCTTATTGATTTTTCGAATTTGTTTTGTTTCATTTTATTGATGTGAATTTTCATCTTATACAAGGTTTAATAGTATTTTAACATGTGGTGTGTTCATTATAATTTTTTCTTAGATATTTAAAAATTTTATGTTTTATTTCCCCTTATACACAAAAATTGTTTAAAATTTAAAAAAATTACAGATGGAAGGGCTTTTCTGGTATTTAAGTATTCTTATTAATTTGTACTTTCATTTCACCATAATCTGGTAATGATGTTTGTATTGTTTCTGACTTATGAAACTCACTGAGTTGTTACCTAATATTTGCTCAAATTTTGTGAATGTTTTATGAAACCTTGATAAGAAGGTATATTCTCTAATATCAGGGTGTTAAGTTCAATACATAGCCATACGATCTATCTTGACCAAATATTCTCCCTTATGAGTGGGAGCTAAACATTGAGTACACATGTTCACAAAGAAGGGAGAAAGAGACACCGGGACCTACTTGAGGGTGGAGAGTGGAGGAAGATGAGGATTGAAAAACTACTTATCAGGTACTATGCTTATTACCTGGGTGACAAAATAATCTGTATATCAAACCCCCTTGACACACAATTTACTTGTAGAACAAACCTGCACGTGTACCCCTGAAACTAAAAGTTAAAATATTATTAAGAATTACTATTATAATACATAAAAAAGGATCTATCTTATTGATTTTGCTTTCTTAGGTCTTCTTCTATATATTTACTATGTTTTGTCCACCTAACATGTCTTGAACTGAAAGTGGTGGGTCAAAATTTCCTAATCTAGTAGGGCTTATGAGTATAGTATTCTCTGAGTTCTTTCATGTTTAAAGTATTTTTCTATATCCTTAATAATTAAAGAATAACTGGTTTGAATAAAATCCTTGGCTCATACTCGAGTTATTTGAAAATTCTGGCCGGGCATGGTGGCTCATGCCTCTAATCCTAGGACTTTGGGAGTCCGAGGCAGGTGGATCACATGAGGTCGGGAGTTTGAGACCAGCCTTACCAACATGGAGAAGCCCTGTCTCTACTAAAAATACAAAAAATTAGCTGGGTGTGGTGATGCATGCCTGTATTCCCAGTTACTCAAGAGGCTGAGGCAGGAGAATCACTTGAACTCGGGAGGTGGAGGTTGCAGTAAGCCAAGATCGTGCCATTTCACTCCAGCTTGGGCAACAAGACCGAAACTCCATCTCAAAAAAAAAAAAAAAAAAAAAAAGAAAATGCTGCTCTACTGTTACCTTGCTTTGTCTGTTGTCAAGATGTCTAATGCCAATCTGATTTTCTTTCTTTCACAAATGATTCCTCCCACTACAAGGCCTAGGGATGATTATAAATAAGAATTTAAGTTTAATATTTTTAGTAGCACATGACTTGGAGTTGATGGTTTTGAGTCAGTTTTTGAAGGTACTTGGAGGTAATTCCAAGGTATTAAAGGTTGTGCCCTTCAATACTTACAGTCAGGCCTATTATTTCCGGAAAATTTTCTTTGATTATAGTTTTAAATATTAGTTCTATTTCATTGTTTTGTTTTTCTTCTTTGGGAACCATTAATATAATTATATGTAGTTTGTATTTCTTTGACTATCTTCTACAATAATTATTTTCTCTGATTTTTTCTTACACTTCTTTCTTTATTTCAAATTCATTCCCTTTGCTATTAAAGTGCCTTTCATCATTGCATCTTTTTTATTTTAATCTTTTCTCCCTTTGTCATCAGTCAGTATAGTATTCATTTTCATGATGGGTTTATCTTTTTCTTCAATTTATTTCCTGAGTTTAGTCAACTCTCATTTTGTACATTTCTGTTCTGAGTTTTAAACTTTACCATTTGAGCCTTTTTTATATCTTCAAATGCTTGTTTAAGGCTTCTTTATTAGGACCGAGATGTTTTATTGCTGTTTTTTTCTGCTCTGGGGTTGGCTATTAGAAGTTATTTTTTATTTTTTTTTATTTTTATTTTATTTATTTATTTTTTTTGAGACAGAGTCGCTCTGTCGCCCAGGCTGGAGTGCAGTGGCGCGATCTCGGCTCACTGCAAGCTCCGCCTCCCGGGTTCACGCCATTCTCCTGCCTCAGCCTCCCGAGTAGCTGGGACTACAGGCGCCCACAACCGCGCCCGGCTAATTTTTTGTATTTTTAGTAGAGACGGGGTTTCACCGTGGTCTCGATCTCCTGACCTTGTGATCCGCCCGCCTCGGCCTCCCAAAGTGCTGGGATTACAGGCGTGAGCCACCGCGCCCGGCCTAGAAGTTATTTTTTAATCAAGTGAAATGATTAATTCTTATTTTCTAGTTCCTTCTTACAGAGCTTTGTGTAGGTGTTGTCTCCCTTTTATGTTAATTCTGAAATATTTTAGTTTCCTGGACCAGTAATAGGAGTTGTATGTAAATAGGAATCAGGAGTTTGGTGACTTATTAGATTACTATAATTATTAGTTCTTATTAAAGTGTAGCTTTTAAAAATCAATAATGCCTTTTGGGTAGGGGGTTTGGTAGATCGCTTAATTTTGTGATTCACTTTTATTTTTGCTGTATCCTGAAATTATATCTCTTGCTTTCTTCTTTCTCTTCACCACCAAACCTCCAAGGGACATCTCTTCCAAGTTAATGACCCCATGTCCTCCGAGGTTGTGCCTTCCCAAGGCTACCAACTTTACTTCTGTGAACTTTAAAGCACATTCCTTTTAATTTTCAGTAGCCATTGCTCTCATATACCAGGTCTGAGATTGTTCAGACAATTTTTTAACGGGAGTAATTCTTTTTAATGGGAGTAATTTGATCAATTCTGCCATAGCTGGGCCCTAGCTCTCATATCTTCTTTTCCATTCAGCCTCTATCTGACTCTCAGTTCTGGCGTGGGCTGCAGAGATAACTCTGTGTAATTTGGGTGCTTATTTCTCTACCTATGTGTAATTTGAAGTTTGTGGAATTATCTGTCTCCTATTTATGTTATTGAGTGGGTTACAGGAGGTTTTACTCCCTTCTCTTGTGCATTTGAATTTCTTTTTGAATAAGGGAATGGAGAGATTTGGATTTAAAAGGCCAATGTTACCCTATGGGAACTCAGAACTCACTGTTAATATTTATTTTTACATTTATGTAATACATATGCAGGCACACATACCTGAACATTGTGTACCCAGTATCTATAACACATTCATTTGAAACAAGTCTCTAATAATGGGTATGAAATATAATTTTACTGTGTGCTGTTCTTTATGTTCAGTTCCATGCATCTATGAGAGAATCATCCATGGCTAGGGCCATGATTTGTAACTGTGGATAAATCCAAATGTACTAACAGAGTGACTGTGTGGTATTATTAGGCATGTTTTCCTGCCCTTCACATAATTTCTCCACCTAGATTTTTAAGGCTTGGAAATTCATAGTGAGTATCTCACTTCTTTGGCTTAAAGTAGTGATGGCAAATATATTTCAACTTCTGAGTTGACTCTAATTGCAGAACTTAGACTTTTTTAGAATTAAGACTTTGTCTCCTGATAAAGCGCAAATTACCTAACAGAGATGTAATACACTTATCTTTGTTATAGCCATTTACACCTCAGTGTGAATTATCTTATTACATGGCTTCAGGCTTAAATATCTACATAGAAGGAAGGCAGATAATATAAAAGAGTGAAGCGAGTAGGATGGGTATTTGATGGACTGGAGCATTCATGGTCCTATTTAGCCCCAGTTAACGGTTCTCATACTATTTTTGCGACACTAAAGACTGAAATAATACTTGACATATAGTAGGTACTCAATAAATGCATGGGGAAATGGGAGAATGCAGGGCCAGGGATGCCAGATCTATTTTTAAAGAGAAACAAGAAATTTTATGTAAAACCTCTTGACATAAGATTCAATTCTGAATTCAGGTTTTGTTAGGGAGTAGAAGACAGGACTAAGTTCCTGATTTGGGGAGGGAAACACAAAGGGAGATGGAGACTATGGGCTTTGGTAATGAAACAGAACAGAGCTGAACCGACAGATTGAAATAGTAACTGAGCCCATGACCTCAGCCTCATTAGCGAGAATGCTACTGAGACAGTCAGTGAGTAATCCAAATATTTTTATTTCTTTCCTACCTACTCAAATCACAAAAGACATATGCACTGTAATTGCCTATAAAAATAGAACTATATTCTTTAATTTGCTATGCATGCTAACAATGAATTATGCTTCTTTTAGGTCAAAATATGTCCCTACCCCTGGACTCCATAGTCTTCATTTTATCATTTTTTGAAAGTTTATTTAACCGTGATTGCCCATTGAACCTCTTATTTTTAAAATTTAGTGTTTTTTTTTTCCCCTTCTAGTTAGTGGGTTCTACATTTAATAGTTCATTCATTCAAATGACTAGATTGTTGCCTATCAGCAAAAAGATTTACATGATGGCTAACCCAAGTTACATAATGGCAGAATTTGTTCAGAGAAACCAAACTAAAAACATACAGAGGCAGGAAGAGAAACCAAAGATACTAATGGTTTGTTTGGGTTTTGTACAGTCTTAGAACAGGCTGTGTTTTAGGCTTGACAAAGAAAGGATCTATTTGTACCATCTGGCTTTCAAATACTCCCACAGTCTCCTATGTTGGTAAATCTTAAGTAGTGCTATCTCTACAACATCCTATGAGATAATATTGAAGCAGGTGCTATTATAGCCTGGAGTAGCATTGAATATTTCCAGTCCTTTACATTTTCCCACTGGTATAAGAACTTTCACCTCCAAAAAGCCAAATAGTTCAATTAGGTTCAAAAGTCATCTGACTCTTCAACTACTTATGGACTGATTGAGGCTAGATTTACCACCACAATCAGACATTTAAAAAAGAAAACCTTCTTGACTCTCTGCTAGGTGGTACAAAAACCAGTGAACTATTTGTTAGCTTCAGAGGATTAGGGTTCAATAGGTTTCTATGTCTGGAGGTAGCACATGATCTTTAACAAAACCATTCCATTTCAAAAATTTCCACTTTCTTTCATAGTACAATATACTTGTCCCTAGTTTCTTGACAGCTGGTATATATCTCTCTCTCTCTCCCTTTCTCTCTCTCCTCTCTCTCTTATGCATTGTACAACTAGTATTAACTTAGCTGCTCTTTATGAGTAAAATCCAAAATCTTTTATCTGCTCTCTTTATTTAATGCTATTTTCATTTAACTCCATAATTTTATTAGTTAATTCTGCAAAGTATTTGTGGATATGATATATATAAAATATTGCATTATTGTTATTTGCCATATTTAATATCTATGCTTAATTAAAATTAAAGTTCAAAATCAAAGGAAATGTAGATTCTTAAGTGAACAAAGGGCAAAACTGAATTAAGAATGTTGAATAATGGGCTATTTGATTTAATGAAACCTATGACTACCAAAGAGCAAAGTCTGCTTTGTCTGTGTAGCACAGAATGGTTGCAGTCAAAAATCACATTTCTATTCATTTTTGACCAGAGCCACAGCTAGTTTATCTGAGAGCTCAACTACTTCCTCTGGTATTCTATGTATATATGCTAGCCTACAGTTTCCTGATCATTTGATCAGGAAAGCTCCTTTAATATGAACCAAATGAAATAGAAGCAAGAGTTCTTTTCAAAGTGCCAGATCATATGTCTTTTCTTCCTGTTAAGAATTTCCCATTGTCACATCCAACCCAATAATCAAACATTTGTGAGGCCCTTCCTTAGAAACTCTTGACATAACAATTATTCTAGAAGTTAACTATAACACGGTACATAAGGTCTATGTTAATTAGACTGGCAACGCTTTGATGAGACTTTGACCAGTAGAAAATTACAGTGGGCCATCTTGGATCCTCTTAATTTGTTCATTACTGACCCATAGAGAGGAGTAGTAGCCCCAAGGAAGGTGTTCCTGAGATGTTACACTGTAATCTGAAATTCCACGTGGGTCTTGCCTGTATGGAGGATCCGATATAAAGTAGTGCTATTATTTAAACGCTATCTGTACTTTGGTGTAATTTGTTAATGGGCTTATAAGTCTACCCAGGAAAGACTACCTTGTGGGATCATACCTAGACAAGAATCTAGCCTTCCATGAACAAATGATTCATCTGGAAGGAACTCCTCATCCCTATTCCTTAACTAGGTCCAAAATATATAGAAGAATCACATTTTTCTGCTCTGAGTATGAAATCTAAAATTCCCATAGATCTAAATAGAAATCTAAAATTCCTCTCTGTCCATCTTTTCTTGGCTTTTCAGCTCGTTCACAGCATAACTCCCCTATAATATCATGAAGATCTCTAGACACTTGGGCCCATCTCTTGTTTCCCATGCCATCAGCTTCCTTGCTCTGTTATTCTTCCTTCCTAAATTTTATTTTTTGGCTGATCACTGCAAAAACTTTGTCATCAGCAACTATATGTCCTTATCCTTTTTGTCTTCTTGCTGAACTTGCCTTAGAAGCCTTCACCTTGATTCAAACAATAAATAATCCTTAATTACTCTTCTTGAAACACTATGTACTCAGCTTCTCTACCTCATCCCTTTACAAATGTTTTAGTCTTAGTACTTCTTTATTGCCCTTAAAAATCACTGAAGATGCCAAAGAGCTTTTGGTGACATGAGTTATATCTATATTAGAAATTAAAATTGATAAATTTTTAAGTATTTATTAATTTATTGAATATATAGATACCATTTCATTTTAACATAAATGACACATTTTGTAGTAAATAATTATACAGTATTTTGAAAGACCCAAAAAATTAGTGAAAAGAGTGGCATTGTTTTACATTTTTGAAGATCTCTTTCATGTTTGGCTTAATGAAAAACAGGTGGACTCTCATAGCTACTTTTGCATGCAAATTCTTGTGATTTCACATGTCATGTGGTCCCTGAAAAACTGCACTATACACTCCTGAGAGAATTACAGTAAAAGAGATAAATAACACTTTTATGGTATTATGAAAATAGTTTTACTTCATAGATGTTTTGACAGGTCTTGAAATTCCTAGTGGTTGCTAGACCACACATTGAGAGCCACTATTTTATCTTCATCATTGAATGTTTTCTTCCAATCTTTCTAGTTGTTTCTTCATAGTCTTCTTAACAGATTCCTTTTCCCTGGGCTTGTTGAATACCAGTATTTCCCAGAGTCCCAGTCTTCATGCTACTATTTCCTTCCTACTCCCATGATTTTGGTGTCCTCAAAGGTAGTTACCTCCAAAGTTTCAGCACCAAATATTTGATAATGTTCTAGGTGTCTCTACGTGTATGTCCATTTTCACCCTTAAGCCTCTTCCTTCCATTTGCTATCTATCTTGACTAATAGCATCACCATCTACCCAGTTCCTAAGCCAGATAACACCATTCTCTCTCCTGATACATCTTATTAGTCACTAAGTCAAGTGAGTTTTATCATTTAAATATTTCTCCATTCCATCTCTTCCTTCTCCATTCCCAGAAGTTTATGCTCTCACTATCACTCATCTGTATTACTATTACAGTCTTCTAATTTATCTCTGTGTTTTCAATTTTACAAACCCATCATCCTGCCTGCCAAACCCAACTGCAATACTGCCATTAGCGTGATTTTTCTAAATGTAAATCTGAGCAAATAATTGTCTTGCCCTAATGAAAAACCACAAAAACTCTCCATTTGTTCTTGGAATAGATTTCAAGGTCCTTACCATGGCTTAAAACGCCTTCCATAATCAGCTCCTGCTTACCATCTTCATTTCCTGCCACCTTTCTGTATCTTTCCTTTTTTGCTTCCCCAGGTATTGCAATATATCTGTATTTATTAAAACATATTATGCTTTTTAACCTCTCTGTGAAGCAAATATTGCTGAACCCTAAATGGATAAGCCCCTACCCTGTAAGATGCCACCTGTTAGTGTTGACTATGATAAATCAGATATTTTGTTGGTGATCTGGCCCTCCCCACTCTGGTTGTTCTATATAAGAATTTAGTCATATTTCTGAAGTTTAAAATGGGTTAACCTGCCATCTGTTTAAAAGCCATTGCTCTAATTTAGTGTATTCTTATTCACTTCAGAGTAAGTATAGCTTAACGACTTATGCAATGTGGGTCTAAAATATTCACATATCTATGTATGTACTATATATACAATTTGGGTGGAGAGAAACTGAGTTAAATAGGAGCTAAATTTCTTCTTTATGAAATAGAATTCAAATTATTTACTGTGAAGTCATAGATTTCTTGAGAAATTTTTTTTGTCTGAGTTTGCATGATTGATTCTTCCTGTTCTAAAATGTCTTAAGCATGCAAAACTCCAAAATGACTAACCTCCTGTCCAGTTCCCCTTTATTATGCCTTCCAGTAGATCTTTATGTATTTCACAGAGTCTCATTTTAATTTTCCTAGCCGGGTTAAGAAAGTGCTGTATGAGAAGTACTTAGTAGAGTGACTGCCTCTCCTTGAGACAATAATCTCTTGATGCAATACATATATTTAGTATCTACTACTCGTTCACCCAATAAATTATTTCTCTTACTCAGTGTCTTAAATACACAACATTCTGGAGTTCTAAGAAAAAAAAATAAGTATGGTATTTGCCTTTCACCAAGATGCCCTTAGTCTGAGCAGCAGGACCTAACTCTGATTCTAGAAATTAGTTGTATTTGACATAGATTCATCATGTCATTTTAGTATGTTTAATTTGGATTGGATTTATACTTTTATTTATGGCAGACAAGAGTGCCACTTAACATGGTGGGATAAAACTTATGGAATATATTATACCGAAAGGTGATGTAAGAAGAGTCTACAAATCTTTTTTAAAGAAAGGTTCTGATAAATGCATGGATAGCAGATTTATAATTAGACTGAAGTTATACCACCATTTTCCAGATCCCTGCTTAGAGACATTGCTAGAAGGTTGGTAGATTCGTGAATAGGAGGAAAAGTCAATGCTAATACAAAAACCGTCAGTATTATCATGATTGGGTCTATAAGAGCGAATTGGAAGAAGTAATAAGTATTAAGCATGACACCAAAAGGATTGATAATGGTCTATAGGATAATGTGAAATGCTTTTTAGCATTTTATGCTGAGTCATTTCTTGAATGTTATAAGCTGTAATGCATTTTAATGAAAATGTGTTTCAACCTAGATATAGTCTTCAGATAAAAATACAAAACCATCTGAAGGGTCAAAACATCATAGAAGAGGGATATTAGTAAAATAAAGGCAAAGTGACAGCTATTTCAGACCAGGTAGAACGAAACAACAAACTCATTAGAGGATTCTTGTGAGACAGACATTCATGCTCTGAAAAATTGTTTTAGATGACTTTGGAAAGAAGGGAAACAAAAGCAGTTCATGTTAGGATGAATTATATCCTCATTATGCTTACCTCAGCTCAAACTAAATAATCTTCATAATAATTCTATTTCACTAATAATTATCATTAATCTTTATTCAGCTATGCTAAGCAATGTCCTGAGTGTTTTACAAGATTCAACTCATTTAATTATAAAGACAATCCTTGAAGAAAGTATTATCAACATTCCCATTTTATAGATGAGGAAACGTAGGCACAGAAACATTAATGAAGTTGCTAGTACTATAAGTGAAAGAGTTGGGCTTTGGTAAGCATATTTATCTACATTTAGCAAATACTGTGTGAGGGGACATTTTATATTTAGATTTAATGGGGGAAAACTCCATTTCTATCCTCTCTGTTAAAAAAATCTAAGTTCTTGAATTTTCCAAAGTCAGAACATGCCACATTCCACTTTATTTCTTCCCTGTATAGTGAGGTATTTGCACTTTCTTTTTGAGACGGACAAAATGAACACAAACCATTCCTTTCATTCTATCATTTTCAGCACTCTTTTACTCCACTGTAGTAAACACCCAAAATAGGGCAATTTGGGCCAGTGCAAAGAAGCAAAAAAAGCACTTGAATCTGTGCTATTGAATTTTGCTGCAGAGAGCTATGTGAAGTAGGCCCTTTGCCCTCTTGAATAGTTTCATCTCTAACCTTTGGATCAGAGAACTGGGTACAAAACTCTATCTCTTCTAGTTCTATATTGTTAATATCCATTGTGGTCAGCTTTCTACATGTAGGCTATATAGTATGTCATGACAAAATTTATGGACTGAAATTATTTCATCTGCACAGTTGGAATACTACCTGAATCCCCTGAAGGTGGTATGGATTGCTACTAATCTCATGGCAAAGGAAAAGGATCATCCATATCATTAACTAATGATAATGGGTATGAGAGCCAGAAACCCCTACTCTTCAGCTCATTCAATGCAACAGCGCACTTGACCCCAGGCATACTGTATTCATGTGAGTTTCTATGCATGTGAGATTCTGTAGCCTCTTATACAATCTGCTGACTGTGAAGAAACTTGATCAAAACATCAAAGTTTGCCAGAGAAGCTGTGTTTGTGCCCTTCACAACCATTGATGAAGTATCTTAACCTCACCTTCTCTTGACACCTTGCATATGGTCATCTGTCTTCCTGACTACTACTTCATATGGCTTATTTGTAAATTCAAGCAAATGTGCTTCTGACTGGCACTGATACATCACTGATGCCAAAATATCAGAGAGGATGAAGCATAAGGACATATTTTTTGATTCAGATGGAAAATATTACAGATTTATGAGGAAGTGATGACAATAGCTATTCCATGGTATCTGTATATAGTCAGTATGTTTCCATGCCTCTCTTCACCAACTTTTTTGAATTCAAAACTTATTCAAAGAAATAATTTTTTTCACTGATCCAAAAGGTATACTGGGTAGGTGTGGGGATAAGACTGGTTGGCTGAACAACCCAGCTCTGGCTTTTCACGTGCTGGATTTCCACTGCTTTCCAATGACCACTTACAGAGCTATAATGCACAGAATGACTATTGATGTCCCATTGATATCGATGCGATTTCCCCTAGTGGATTAAAGGCAGCACAGCATACAGCCATTAGTATCTAAAGGTTATGTATAATGGATAATAGAGGAAAATGAAATAGCAGAAAGGAATTTGCACGGGAAACAGAAGCAGCAAGTAGTTTCAGTGAAAGATTTTACTTGGGTTATACAGCAACTGCAAATAGGGATTGAAAAACAATGATGACTTACAGACTCAGCAATAGTCAAGAATGAAATGGTTTCATATTTTGAAATATAATACTTTTTTATTTCAACCACAGAAACCCATTTAAAAATCATCTTGTATATTATAGCTCTTATGTGCCATCTTTCACCTGAATGCCTATTTATGAATTTTTACTCTATCCTTCTGAGGTGGTCACCAATATGGCACAGATGGGATAAATCAAGAGAGATTTTTACTGACTTATCCAGTCACATACTGTCTAGTTCATGACAGAACCAGGAACAAAGTTCCAGTGTTTGCCATAAACATCTTCTCATATTGTACCCATTCAAGTTACTGTGCCAGCATTTAGCCTGACATTTCTGCATCTAAAAAATCTCCCAGTAAAAGATTTCAACAAATATTCCTTACCAATCAACCAATCTTAGTGGTACTCACCATGGGAATAGATGACTTGGTATATGTAATTGAATTTGTAATTTAATAAGAAAAAGTATCTGGTGGATTTATTCAGTAGACTGAGAAGTAAACAAGTTATAAAGTTTACTTCAGTGCTAGAAGAGCAGCAAGGTCTAGCACTCAAGAGTCAGTCTGCTCTGGCTTGAAGCTCAGCATCCTTGTTTCTCTGCAAGGCACCCTTTAATCTCAAAAGTGGCCTCTTAACACTCTATGTGGCCTCTTAACTTTGTTGTGCCTCAGTTTCTCCATTTATAAAATACATATGTATGGATAGCTATCCTTAAGGATTGTTGTGAGAATTAAATGAGCTAATACAAGTAAAGAGCTTAGCATAATTCATTTTTTTCAACAAACTTTTACTGAAAGGTCTTATATGTACCAGGCACTATTCTTGGTGCTGAGATACAGCCACGAACAAAATTGTTAATTCTAGAAACTAGTGAATTTTAATCGTGAATAATAATTATTATGGTAACAATGGTAATAGTAATGATAATATTTAACATTTATAGGCTACTTACTATATTTCAGGCACTACTCCATGTGCTTTACTTATATTAACTCATTTAATTCTTATAACAATCCTATGCTATAGGTACGATTTTAAGCCTATTTTACAGATGAGGAAATGGAGACCTGAAAAGGTTGCCCAAGGAAACATGCCTAATAAGTGGCAGAGGTCTGTAAAATCCGTGTTAGTAACTATTGAACTATACTATCTTGTTTCCATGCCAAGTTGATAGGCCATTGTTTATTCTATTAAAAAAGACAGTCCTTGAAATAACTGAAATATTCCATTTTTACTGATGAAATGAATAAATATATAACTAAGTTAAACAAGTTTCAGAATATATAATAAAAATTTGATATGGGAGTGGCCATAATAATAAATTTAAATAGAAAATTAGTATTAAACATGGTAGAAACCTAAATAAAGGGATTGCTATTACTTGAACTTTTTTATACCAAGGGTTAGGGTTTGTATCTAAAACATTACCTCTCAATATAGTAAAAGTTAATAGAAAACAACCCATAAAAAGTTTAAGCATAATTGAGTGAGACCATTTTAAAGGGACTCTAATGTATTTAAACTTTTTATATTATTCCTTATTTTGAATGATATATTAAAATCATGTTTAAGTTGTAGGACTTTCTCATCCTTTGCCTCCATCCCTTCAGCAGTATTTCTCATTAAGGGTCACTACAAACCAAATAAACACACATGTTGGGTTATCCTGAAATGTCTGAGATAAAAGGCACAGTTTTGATATTATAGGATAATATCATCCATGTTAAATAGAAGCATTGTTCAAATATATTCAGCTTATGTGATGAAAATATAAAAGAGAGAATCATGAACATCAGCACAGGCTATGATCCTATACTTTTTACAACATCAGTGACCTCCCTACAAAATATAGCCATTTATTTTCTTACCATTCACTGGTCTATGATGTCTACACAATCTCATTATGTGAACTTTTAGATTATTCTCATTTTAGATAAATAGGAATCAACAAAATGTACTTTATTACTTATAAGAAAGTCTAAGTCTCTTTTTATCTTCCACTCAGAATCATATTCATTGTGTCTTAGTGGGTAGATATGCTTCAATTAGGTAACTGGGGTAAACCTGAAAATAATTTACTAGGAATATACCTGGATGGAATTTGTTTTCTACAATGATGTTCTATTCATTCTAGGAATAGTGCTGCCACAAAATGTACACATTTCTTAAGTCAGCTTACATTTTAGACTGCAGAACCACTCAAGAAAGTAAATTAATATTCAGTCACAATAAAATGCCATCCAGAAAAATCAATACAATTTGCTATCAAATGAGGGTGACTTTAATCAGGGTGTCTCAAGAACAACAACATTTTTCCTAAAAGTGGAAAGAGCACCTTATAACTGCTCTCTGCTTTACTTTTCAAGACATAGTAATCACACAATTTTGCAGTCATTTACCTAGTGAAATAAGAATACATTTTTTGGTCACAGTGTAAAAATCTGAATCTTGGGAAGAAATTATATACTGAATTTTCTGATAGCTTCCAAATAACTGGGGCTTTAATGAAATTGCTACCTGAAAATTGTGTAGCAGTATTATTGTTTAACTATACTTTAAGGAGCTATTGTAGATTGGTACTTATGACTTCTAATGGGAAAACCATAACAACCTTTTAATTGTAGGGAAAATGGTTAACTACAGTAATTGCAATCAATAAGACTGTGTTAGTAGTATAAATATTTCTTCTCAAAGAGCATTCCTTACTCTCCTCAGCAGTATTTAAGGTTAGGAAGAAAAAAAAAGAAGAAGAAAATCAATTTGTTATAATACTAAGCCTAGATCCAAATTTGTACATTCCAGAATAGAGAGAAAAACCCCCCATTCCCACCACAAGCAAAACAAGACTTTGATTAAGAAAAAAACTGAGGCATGACAAAAAGGACTTACCAATCACATAGGCTAGTAACAAGGCCAAAGTCACTGTGATTGCAGTGGCACTCAATGCTGTGCACTTCCAGTTGCAGCACCTGTAAGGTTTGTTAAAGGTAAAGGCAGGTCGGGAAAAGGTGCTTCGAGGAAGAGGCCTGGGAGGGGGCGAGTACACGGTATTGGATGTCAGAGGGTAGTTCTGACTGGCTGCACTGAAGATCGCAGAGGAGCCAGATCCATGTTTGAACAGGAAATGCCTGTGAAAGGAAAACACAAGTTTGAGCTATAAAAACCAAAGCCAGTTGCTACAAGTTACAAAAACACAAACTCCATTAATTTCAAACAATCATGCTATAGCTGAGCTCAAGGGAACTGGATGGGGCTCAGCAACATTTTCATATACCTAAGAGGTAATTCTAAATTGCCCTTGTTATTCTCTTTCTTTTCTTTGTCTTTTTTTTTTTGTTTTGTTTTTAAATCTAGACCTTTAAGAAACAGGCCTTGTGTTCCCCAATTTGCTGGCTAGTGAGTGCTAACATTCCACATTTGGTGTTACACACTACACCCTTCCCTTTCATTAAATATGATCATCAAGAGTTGATTCAAAACCAGAGATGTATCATTAGGCATTTTGATCATTAGTATGGCCTAGACACCAGTGTTTGAGATTATCCTCACTACTAAACTTTAGAGACTAGCTTCACAGTCATATTTTCATTCAACATCTTATAAAAATTATCAAATATACAGCCAAGTTGAAAGAATTTTATAATAAACAACCATATACTCACTAACTAGATTCCACAGATAGCATTTGACTGAACTCACTTTGTCACATACTTATTCATTTCTCCATTCTTCTCTCCATCTGTCAGTTTTTAGTTTTGTTTTGTTTTTGTTTTTGTTTGTTTGGTTGGTTTTGTTTTGAGATGGAATCTTGCTCTGTCACCAGGATGGAGTGCAGTGGCATGATCTCAGCTCACTGCAACCTCTGCCTCCCAGGTTCAAGCTATTCTCCTGCCTCAGCCTCCCGAGTAGCTGGGACTACAGTGCATGCCACCATGCCCAGCTACTTTTTGTATTTTTAGTAGAGATGGGGGTTTCACCATGTTGGCCAGGATGGTCTCGATCTCTTGACCTAGTGATCTGCCCGCTTAGCCTCCCAAAGTGCCAGGATTACAGGCGTGAGCCGCTGCACCCGGCCAGTTTTTAGTTTTTAAGCATTTTGAAATATGTTGCATACATCAGTATACTTCCCTTCATATATTTTAACTCACATTAGCTAGTTTGATATTTTTACAAATTCTAATGTAAAATTTATGCACAGTAAAATGTGCAGTTTTATGTGCACATTTGCTGAGATTTGATAAATGTTGTCACCTATGTAACCCAAACCCCTATCAAGATGTATAACATTCCCATCAAGCCAAGAAGTTCTCTTCTGTCCTTTCTAGGTAAATCCCTATTTCTATCCCCAGAGAAACCACTATTCTGCATTTTTTTCCCACCAGACATTTGTTTTGCCTCTTGTAGAACTTCATGCAAACAGAGTCATGCTACTGTCATGTTTGAATTACTAAAGAAAGATCGTTGAGTATTCATGACTATTGTAATATGGGCATTTTGTAAACAGTAGTAATGCATTCACATGGAAGGAGTTGCCAAAAACAAACAAACAAATAAATAAAATCGCATATACTTCTTTTATACTTGTACAACAAATAAATAAAAGTACTTTTATACTTGCTGAGTGCCAAGTGTTGTGCTGAACACTCATTAGTATCTCATTTGCTCTTTACTCATATGATATAGTGTATAATATTATCCTCATTGTGCCTTTACAGAAATGGAGACCAAAACAGGTTAAACAACTTGCCCAAATTCACCTAGCAAGTGAAGGACAGAGCTAGAATCAGAATCTACGTCACTGGGGTTCCAATATCCTTAATCTTTTTTCTTTTTTTCTTTTTTTGCTCTGTCACCCAGGCTGTAGTGCAGTGGCGCAATCTCACTGCACTCCAGCCTGTAACTTCCAGATATCACTGCACTCCAGCCTGTAACTCCAGCTCACTGTAACTTCCACCTCCCAGGTTCAAGTGATTCTCCTGTATCAGCCTTCCAAGTAGCTGAGACCACAGGCACCTGCTGCCCTGCCTGGCTAATTTTTTGTATTTTAGTAGAGACGGGGTTTCACCATGTTGCCCAGGCTGGTCTTGAACTCCTAAGCTCAGGCAATCTGCCTGCCTCAGCCTCCTAAAGTGCTAGGATTATAGGCATGAGCCACTGTGCCCGGCCAATCATTTTTCATAAACTTTTTTCTTTTCTTTTTTTATCTTTAATTGACATATATAACAATTGTACATATTTAAGGGGGTACATATGAGACAGGAATAATATAGGGTGGTTTCAGGAGAATAAAAAAATTCCAGGCAGCAGTTTCACATGATTAGAGGCTATGGGCTATTAAGACCCTGAAAAACAGGATTTGGACCAAGCTGGCTAAGACTGACTGGACCCAACATGGTGCGGGATTTGACCTAGGTTTCACCTCGGACTTCATTATATCCTCATTAACATACTAAATCACGCAACCCACCAGCACCATGACAGTTCCAGAAATACCCATGTTTGGTGTAAAAATGGGTGGCACCACAGTTCCGATAAATCTTCACCTTTTTACAGGAATTTTCATGAATATTCTACCCCTTGAATAAACAAACCCAAAAAGGTAGCAGCCCCAAACCCCTTTGTGGGTGATTCTCTCTTGAGTACACTTATACTCCCTTTTCTTGAGTGTGTACTCCTCCCTTTGCAATAAATGTCCATACTTTCACTATTTTCCAATTTGTCCTTGAGTTCTTTCTTGCAACAGTGTCAAGAGCCTGGACACCAGCTGTGGTCAAGATCCCACCAGCATTTGGGGACTTCCCCCAGCCTACCAGCATCACATAGTGTTGTTTCAATACATATACACGTAGAGGGAGCAGATCAGGATAATTAACATATTCATCATCTTGACCAAAGTCTTTAATCTTAAGCAGTCCACCGTACTACCTGGGGCAGTAAAATACACTGCTAAATAAAACACATTCGAGTGCTACATTTTAATGTACAACAAAAAATTTCACTAAGCATAAAGCCAATATCACCTTGTACATGTAACGTATGCAGAAATGAATAAATTACTAACATCATTTTAAGACTGACTTCTAGCTTCCATATTTAAAGAACAAAAGCATATGTATTTAAAGGGATAAAAAAACAACCCTACATGAATGTTAATGGAAAATACCCACAATAGAGAATTTTGCTTCAGTATCGTGAGGTTAAAATTTTTTTAAAGGACTGGGTTGCTGAGGGGAGTACAGATTCACAGGTCTTTCTGGAGGACAATTTGGGATTATGTATCAAATGACTTTTAAAATGCCTATTCTTTGATGCAATAATTATGGCTATAGAAATTTTTCCTTAGGAAATGATGTATATGACAATGCATATAAGAAGCCATTCATTGCAGTGTTATTTATAATAGCAAAAAATAAACATTTAAATCCCCAGTAATTGCTATTTCATTAAGTAAATTATTTTATAAACAAATAATATAATACTATACAATCATTACAAATTGTGTGGCAAATGACTGTCTATTCACTGGGAGAAGTGTTTACAGATATTACCAAGCAAAAAAAGGAAGGCTTCAAAAGAGTATGGGCAACATTATTCAATTTTTAAAGGAAAAAAAGTACAAATGTTCACAGGAAAATAATAATTTGTGTTACCTTTGTATGGTAGGGGTATTTTCTGAACTTTTCTGCCTTGAGCTTGTATTGATTTTGTAACTAAGATAAAAAAAAAAGATTCATGAGTATTAGGGAGTCAAAAACACTTACAGGATAACACCAACCACAGGAATAGTTGGTTCCATTTAAGTTAACATGAGTGCCTAGAAGGGCTGGGCTCCAAGTTAGTCACTTTATCTCCATTATTTTGATCCTTATATGTTTGTGAAGTTGATACTATTATCCTAATCTTCTAGATGACTGAACTGAGACCCAAAGAGCTTTAGTAGGAGTAGAGTGGTGATAATAGTAATTATTATAATAATGTTAGTAAGAGATAACATTTGAGTGATTATTTTTGACAGGCATTGCTCTAAATACTTCACAAAGTATTATATTATTTAATCTTAACAACAACTTTATTACAGTCAATATCTCTATTTTACAGAAGAGATGATCGAAGCACAGAGAGGTTACATCACTTTTCCATGGCCCCACAGCTACTAATTGATTAAACTGAGTTTCAAACCCAGGCAGTCTGGCTGCAGAGCCACTGCTCTTAAACAATACACTATAGCATAGTGTATTGTTTGTGATGGGAATACAGGCCTGTTGAGGCCTAGAATACGTATGCTTTGTGTTGAATTTGGCATGAGGATGATGTTTAATTGAGCCACACTATTACATTCCTTTTTTTGACTAATAACAAGAATGTGAGAATGATGGCTACAGAATCACAGAGTTGGAAGGGACCCTCAGAAATCATCTAGTAGCCCATCCCTCTCATTTTGACGTTAGGGAAACTGAGGCCAAGAGAATGAAACTTTCTTACTTAAAAATAACATAGCTAGCTAATGGCATGAATGAAACTGGAATCAGGGGCTTCCAAAATAGTGTATTTACATTGCCCCATGCTACCTGACAACCACAGTCTTCACTAGATTAGCATCAGGTTTTAATCATCTGGGTTAACTGACCTGGGCCCAACAAATACTACCTGTTCAAACTACATAATACACATCTATTCTTCTGTATGTCAAATGTTCTTCTAGTAAATTTTAAAGACTGTCTTAACTCTTTTGGATGAATGGGTAAGCATTACAAAGAAACTACCCTTTAGTTGATGAGAACCTAAAAAAGGCACCTAATTTATCCCCAGAATGAAGAAACAATATAAAAATAATAATAAGATGACGTATATTTTAATGAATAAGTGACTCTTAGTTGTACTCTTTTCATTTGATTGTACTGTTACTTTAAGGCTTTTAAATAAATAACCTCCTCCGCACCATAAAAAGATGAATTTCTTTTTTAATGTCTGCTTAACTCTCCCAGACTGTTTTATCTCCTTTGACCATTTCATTTACTAGTGAGCAAGAAGTATAGCACTATATAGGCAGCGTAGTGATATAACCTCCCTACCTCCCCACTCCTGCCCTGTGGTTACTTTGGAGGTGACAAAACGTCATATTACGGATTCGATATAGCAACACTCTGAAGTGGTCCTATGGGATAAAGGAGAAACCCAGCAGGATGAGGCACCTTAGTGTTTGGAGATAAAATCTTCAATCTTTTGCATATTTATGAAGGAGAATAATTGGATTTTTGAGACAATGTAAGCGTTCCAATATGTTGGATATTGATTTGGTTTGGTATAATATTAAGAGGTAGAAGGAAGGAAAAAAAAGGCAGAGAATTGTTGGCTATTATGATGGCAATTACAAGCAATAATCAATATCCCTAAGCCCTGTAATTTCATACTGATGTACACCAAAGGATTTCCAAATGCAGTTTCATAAGTAAAATATTACAGCATAATGAATAAATTCAACAGTTGCAGCAGAACAACATTTAAACTAATTTTTATTTGAGTGGAATCCAAATCACGGTTCTCAGCGAGGGTAGATAATAAAATGAGTTCATGTACTAAGGTTCTTGTTTTCTTATTAACAAGCTCAGATTAAGATTCTATGCTGAAAGTTATCTATACTTTGTTGTGAATGCAAATGATGTGTTTTGTCATAGGCTTTGCAGTCCATTGTTGGAAAGTCAAACTAGTGCCTAAATGTGTTTTCATAGTCCCTGAAAGAAGCAGGAGCATAAAGACAAATGCTCAGTGCTAGATGTTAGCTATGTGCTCATAAAATCAGATCATCTGTCTAAGCACATTGCTTTTCCCTGGGGACCTGGGGATATACTAAAATGTTGCTATCAATTTCATACAATTGGATTTTTTTCCACAGAGCAAATGATAAAAATGCAGTTCAAGAGTTTATGTGTAAGTAGTACTCTTCTTTACATCTGTTTTAATATTCAAGTTCAAATTTAAAAAGGAAAGGCAAGATATTACCAAAAGGAAATGGGCATATAAAGAAATTGAAAAAAAAAAAAAACTTCGAGAATGATGAGACCCAGTGGTGGTAAATGGGAATATAATAAATGCCCCTGTACAGATTTTAAAATCATCTATAAAAAAGGGGAAAATGTGGTCTCTATTTTTAAACCCCTCATACTACATAATTCTGAGGGTATCTGCTAGCACTAAATAATGTGATGTAATGTGGCACTTAAAATTCTATAGGAAATAGACAGAAATCTACGACTTTCTAATACCAGATGTATAAATAACCAATGATTTTTTTCTTTTACATCTTGTAAACATTCTTATGAGACACATATCTAAACCTATATTCCCTTGGCTATAAGCATTTGACTCACTTTTGTACCCAGAAGAAGGAATTCAACTTGCTTCCGGTAAAAGCTGAGATTGGGTTTTTAAAAACAAGAAGACTACAAGTTAATAGGACCAAACCATATTTAGATAGCATAGTAGAATTTAGGTATTTATTTAAAAAAAAACAAATTATAAAATGAATTTTTATTGTGATAAAAAGCATATGGCATAAAATTTAGCATGTTAATTTTCTTTTAGTGTATAGTTCAGTAATGTTAAGTATTATTGACATGGTTATACAATAGATCTCTGGAACTTTTACACCTTGGAAATCTGAAACACTATATCCCCATTAAACAATTATTCTTTCCATTCTCTTCCAAGCAACCACCATTCTGCTATTTGTTTCTATGATTTTGACTACTTTACATACTTCATATAAGGGGAATCATACAGTATTTGTGTTTTTGTGATTTACTTCACTTAACATAATGTTCTCTAAGTTCATCCATATTGTAGCATTTGACAGGATTTCCCTCATTTTTAAGGCCAAATAATACTCTTTTATATGTATGTATCATATTTTGTTTATCTACTCATCCACTGATGGACACTTAGGTTGCTTCCACCTGTTGGCTATTGTGAATAGTGCTTCTGTAAACATAGAAGGTGTACAAATATCTCTTTGAGATCTGCTTTCATTTCTTTTGGATAAATACCTAGAAGTAGGACTGCTGGATCATACAGTAGTTCTATTTTTACTTTTCGGAGGAACTTCCATACTGTTTTCCATAGTGGTTTCTACTTTACAATGCCACCAACCATGTACAAGGGTTCCAATTTCTCCATTTCTTCACCAAAACTTATAATTTTCTTCTTCTTTTTTTTTTTTAATAGTAACGATTCTAATGGGTGTGAGGTGATAGCTCATTGTGGTTTTGATTTGCATGTCTTTGATGAATAGGGATTTTAAACATCTTTTTTTTTTTTTTTTTTTTTCTGGAGACAGAGTTTTGTTCTGTCACCCAGACTGGAGTGCAGCGGTACAATCTCGGCTCACTGCAACCTCCGCCTCCCGGGTTCAAGTGATTCTCCTGCTTCAGACTCCTGAGTACCTGGGACTACAGGCACCCGCCACCATGCCCAGTTAATTTTTGTATTTTTAGTAGAGATGGGGTTTCACCATGTTGGCCAGGGTGGTCTTGAACTCCTGACCTCAAGTGATCTGCCCACCTCGGCCTCCCAGTGTTGGGATTACAGGCATGAGACACCACACCCACCCTTGAACATCTTTTCATATGCTTTTTGGCATTTGTATATCACCTTTGTATAAATGGCTATTCATACATATTTATTCTCATGCCTCCAAAAAACACAAGAAAATGCCATGCTGGGTCAGCTGCATTTTCTTCTCTAACAAGAATACTTAGTGCTGTTTTGTGGAAAAGAGTCATTACTGGCAAAGATATCAACCTCAGCATCTCTACTAACAACTATATAAAGGAGAATTTCATTTTATTTGTCCTGTAATTCTTTCTTCCAAATACTAAGCCACCTCAGTCCATATATTGCCTCTAAACCTCAGATGCCAAGTTTTGATAAAAAGTCTATGCTCCGTCCACATCATTCATAATTTTAAGAGTTTTTAAATGAATTTCTGGATACCTACGCTTTAATTTTCCTAGGCTTAAGTCTTCGTTCTATAATATATTCTCAAATAGAAATACTCTCTAGTCTAGATTGCTACTCTCGTGATTTTGCAAATTGGGTAGTGAATAGGTAATGGGTAAGATTTCTTTCTTTCTTTTTTTTTTTTTTGAGATGGAGTTTCGCTCTTGTTACCCAGGCTGGAGTGTAATGGCATGATCTCGGCTCACTGCAACCTCCGCCTCCCAGGTTCAAGCAATTCTCCTCCCTCAGCCTCCCGAGTAGCTGGGATTACAGGCATGTGGCACCATGCCCGGCTAATTTTGTATTTGTGGTGGAGATGGGGTTTCTCCATGTTGGTCAGGCTGTTCTCGAACTCCCAACCTCAGGTGATCTGCCTGCCTCGGCCTCCCAAAGTGCTGGGATTACAGGTGTGAGTCACCATGCCTGGCCGGGAGATCCTTCTTAAACCTTTCGGTGGGTATCATCCCTTCTCCTCTTTTATTCAGAAGCAATATCTGCCCTATCTGGTCAACTGTCTCTGGATTGCATATTCCTTGAGGACAGGCAACAGTCTTAATTTCTAGGTACATTGTCTCTTACTTCGGAGGAACTCGATGAATACACATTGATTTGTATGATGCCTTTGCTTCTTCTAAAAGGGTCTTGAATCACTATGCATAAGAAACAAAGGTTGGGTAGTCTAAGGTAAGTGTTCTATTTGTGGGCAAATATTTCTTGGTTTGTTGAATGTAAAAACAACTATATGTGCTCATTTCATTTTCACATAATCTAAAATAAATAAATCAAAGAAATAGTTGATTCACATTTCATGTCTTCTTGTGAGATGTTTTGGTAATGAAAGAATTACTATTAATAAATATACCAATAATTTAAAGATAATTGCTGTTAATGACAATGGCAACATCATTGTCCATTTACTGAACATCTATTATGTGCCAGATACTCTGCTAAAGCACTTTATGTCCTTTTTCTCTCTCACTGAATCCTCACCATAATCCTATAAGGTAGATGATATTATCTGCATTTCACAGGTTAGGAGGCTGAGCATCAGATAATAGGATTAGATAAATTTCATCAGGTTACACAATTGGTAAAAGAGAGTTGGGAATCAACTTCAGTTTTGTTGATTGCTAGAATGTAAGCTACATGAAAGTAGAAATGCCTATCTTATTTATTACTGTATCTTCAGCACTTAAAATGGTGCATAATAAACAGCAGGCACTCAATAATATTTTAAAATCCATGCCTGAATAATAAAACCCATTTACTTAACAACTGCATACATTAGCCTACGATATCACTCATAATATTAATCATTAAGGTAATATGATCTTCTTAATTCACACGATCATCTGATATTTCTCTTCTCAAAGATGAATACATATAAACTTCATATTTCACTGAATATGTTCTTATGGAATTTGTTTTCAACTCTTAAAATTACAGCAATGATCAAATGATATCAGGAGGATACATACTTATCATCGTTGTGAAAGTGAGGTAATTGTCATGGCTCCCTGTTTCGAATGCGGGAGACATCAGAAAAGTTTCATGAAGTACTGTACTTGACTTTCCCATGTCAATTAATATAAACATAAATATAAATTAAATATAATTAAATATAAATTCAACATTCTATAACAGGATGTTTAGAGATAAATTGAAACTAGGAGTAAGGGCATAGATACATAAATGATATAGAAAGAATATACTATGTATTTTACAATGTTTGACCAAGTTGCTTTAGTTGACCTCAAAACTAATTAAAATAAATAATTAATGCTTCTCTTCATAATAATGCCCTTTCAAGTCACCCATTCATTCTCCTTCTCCAAGTTAGATCCATGTTCTGTTAACTCAACTTTAATTTAAAATTTGATATTAAAAAACTCTATATCAGTGGAAGGGTAAATATCAAATTAATATTTTCTATTAATGCAAATGTTCCTGTATTAAAAGGCTCAGGTCAATGTATAAAAATTATTTACTAAGATAAGTAAGCTTATTATATTTTCATTCTATATTTAATACTAATTTAGGTTTTGAGATAATGGTGTGGAAGCTATAATCCTTTCAAACTACAAAATAATGTGGAAAGCTATTGGTAGGTGAGGTTATCAATCCTCTTATAATTTTATACATTTTTCCTATGGAGGGATAATGGAATGCCACCCTATAGTTTTCAGTATTTCATTCCCTAACAGAGACTAATCAATATGGGAACAAACAGGTGACCCAGGAAATATTTGTGACTATACATTTAAAAGTAAATCAGACTCTAAATTTCCTAGGACTTAAAAAAAAAAAAACCCTTCATTTTGTAAAGAAACTCAATTACATTTACCTTTGCTGAAAGTCAGTTCCCAATTTTACTCAACAGAGAAACTGATGATTTTATAAAATTGATCTTCACCGGTTACTTGGATTATTATTGTTATTTTTTTCTTTATACAGGAGGGGGTAGTGGGCAGAGTATTATACACTTTTATTACCTCTTTTTTTCATCTTCTCCCTCCCTCCCTCCCTCCCTCCCTCCCTCCCTCCCTCCCTCCCTCCCTTCCTTCCTTCCTTCCTTCCTTCCTTCCTTCCTTCCTTCCTTCCTTCCTTCCTTCCTTCCTTCTTCCCTCCCTCCCTCCCTCCCTCCCTCCCTCCCTCTCTCTCTCTCTCTCTCTCTCTCTCTCTCTCTCTCTCTCTCTCCTTTCTTTCTTTCTTTGACGGAGTTTCGCTCTTGTTGCCCAGGCTGGAGTGCAATGGCACGATCTCGGCTCACCGCAACCTCCACCTCCCAGGTTCAAGTGATTCTCCTGCCTCAGACTCCCTTTCATCTTCATTTTCTATAGACATGTATTTTTCTGGTTTATTTTAGGAGCCAGTTGACATGGTATACTTTTCTGTATCATTTATTTTTATTGAGTTATAATGTACATCAATAAGGACATCTTATATAAAAAAAGTTTCAAATTAATTACAAAGGAGTACAAGAAGGACAGAGCCTAAGAGTTTCTCACTAAACACTTCGGGTTGAAAATCTAGATCATCATGCTAATGCAACTTTTGAAGGATCTTGATCAACATTTGGCTTTTATCCACTTTTATTTCTTTGAAAGACTCATTCATACATGTACGTTAAAGGTAAGAATATTTTATAATGTCATAAAATAACATAAGAAATGCCACTGAAATCAGTCCCTTAACCTATCCAGCATAACATTTTTCTTTTCTAAAGAACAAGCTGGCAAAACACATGACTGCCCTTTGAAATAGCCTCAAAATAAAATAGATAGCCAGAGGTACAGACTGCTTCTCACCAACATCCATGTTCTCTTCTCTTTCTGGGCACACAAATAGATTACATTTCCCAACCACCATTTCTGTTAGGTGTGGTCATGTGACTCAGTTCTGGCTAATGAAATGTAAAGTATGAGCAAAAGTGATGTTTGACACTTCAAGGCTTGACCCCTAAAACTACCCACCCATGATCCCCAATCTCCTTCCTCATCCACTGGCTAGAAAAAAGCAGACCCAAATATGGAAGGAGCCTAGTACAATTGTTACAGGTAGATAGGCATGACTGGGGCAGGAGAGGGCTCTCCCTATCACCCACTAGAAATGTCAGTTGATGGTTCAGCAATTATTGCATTGCCTTTCAAAAAGTGACAAATTGGCAGCCGGTGCCAGGGAGAGGTCACATCCTGATAGTCCACACCTGTTAACATCAAAATGTTAATTGAATGTAGGCCCCAAGGAGAAGCAACTTCCTGGACATGCACATTAAGAGACAAAAATAGCGAAGTATGATCTAGGTACACGCCACTGGAAAAGGGAAGAAAGTCTCAGATGGGCATGTGTATAACTCCCTAAACACACTGTGTGTGCTCAATTCCAAATGGTAAGGAACACACTAAGTATGCAGGAAGCCCACCATAAGGGTAGAATCATGGGAAACAGACGAGCCTATAAAGCCCTAGGATCAAAGTTAAACACACCTTTTTTTGCTCTCTTTTCTCCCTTGGACCTTCAGGTGCCCCCTTGAGTCTCCTCCAAGCGAATTTTCCTTTCTTTCCCGTTCTGAAGATTTTTAAAATAAACTTCCACTCCTGATCTGAAACTTGCCTCAGTCTCTTTTTCTACTTTATGCCCCTCAGTTGAATTATTTATTCGGAGGAGGCAGGGACTGAAGCTGCTATGGACCCATATGGATATGCTGCTGGTCAGGGTAACTCAGATCTCTTCCACTGGTAACACATTCATTCCATGGAATATTATGCAGTCAGAAAATCCAAAGAATTGGTAACCACATAAGCATATTAGATACATAGATCATTGTCTCTCAGTACAGAGACCTAGAAGAGGCATCCATGATCCCCCTATGCCCACTCCCCACTGTCTGCAGTCATAGTTAATTGGACCAGAATTGGATAACCAAACTTAGAGGCAATTGTATTCTCTCTTTCTCGCTCAGAAATCTAGACACAGACACACAACTGGGGAAGCCAAGATGCAAGGTCATGTTGAGCCAGAGCTAGGTTACAATATCATAGGGGAACAGAGAAAGAAATCCCATCTAGAGTGAAGCTTGAGAATGGAGCATATCTCTAGAGAGAAGCAGAGATGAGACATCATCTGGTCGCAGAAAGAAATAGAATGATGGAGAGAGTTTCATCTTTCATTAGGCCTAGCTATACTCACTGTGCTTTTATTTCACTGTGAGATTACTCTGCACCTTAAAAAACACCTTTAAAAAATTTAATTTAGTTTTACAGGTTTTCTGCTCCCAGTAACTAGATAATTCTCTATGTTGAGCAAGAAACAGATTTCATGTATATAGTACAACCACAATTATGTGCTGTCCCCTCCCACACAAAACCAGAAGCAAAATACAACCCCAAATCCCCATTTCACAGACATCTGATCTAGAAGAAAACAAAAGGAAATCTTAATAGTAAGTATCTTTGGATGATGGAAGTTGTAGTTATTTTTTTTGGTGATTGTCCATGTCCTTTCTATTTTTGAAATGAAGGTGTACTACTTTTATAAGGTCCGTCATGACCTGGCCTCTGCAGGCCAGTCAGCCTCACTACTGCTATTGTCTCCAATGCCCCCTATACTTCCCGTCATCCTATGTTATGTGCATCTCCAGATGGGCCATTTTCTTTCAGACTTCTGCGTCCTTGTAAGCTTTTTGCAAAGAACAATATCAGAAGAGCTAAGAAATGCTCCCAAATAGTGCAGGTCTAAAGTAAGGCAGGAAACAGAGGATAAAAAGTAAACATAGGGAGAATGAAGAGTATAAGAGAAGAGAAAGGAATAGAGTAAGAAAGGAAATCTTACAGATAGATATGGCTATCTTTGCAAGGTTAGAGGATCATTTGTTAGTTGCTTCAGGGGTCATTCTGCCCTCCTTTGCTATAGGTTGTTTAGTTTTGATCTAAATAAATAGCCAGCAATGACACACTATTTTTCCATCTTTATGTATTACCAGAAAACAAGTCAATTAAGTATAGTACAAACTGGGTATATATTCAATGTGTCAAAAATATAATTCTCTTGCTTAAGACTCTCACATAGAAATGCAGGATATGACAAGTTAATTGGGGATAAAATTATATGACGAGTTGCCATTGTATTAAAAGTAAAGCAATGTGGAGAGGCTTACATTTAAATGGATGTAGTTTAATGGTTTCTATCCCAAACTATAAACTGGAGAATTGTCTAAACCTCTAAAAAAGGCCTTGGAAGAAAGGAATAGGAGGAGTGAAAGATGGGAAGGGAAAAAAGGAATTAAGAGTTTGCAGAGTGGTTTGAGTAAAAAGTGAGCCAGCAACAATAGATTTTGTCTTTCCAGTACCAGGACTAAGTTGGGAAACATCAATGGAAAAGAATGTTTCTCAAACTGGCTACAAAAAGAGTGTTCCTCAACAGGGGACCAACTGGTCCATGGGGAATATTTGGCAATGTCAGGAGGCATTTTTGGTTATCACAACTTGGGGAAGGGTACTACTAGCATCTAGTGGGTAGAGGTCAGATACGCTGCTAAACATCCTGACAGTCCACCTCCTCAAGACATATGTAACAAGAAATTATTCAGCCCAAAATATCAATAGTGGTGAAGTTGAGAATCATTTGTCTAAAACTCTTCATCCAATTGGAACGTGAAATTTTGAAGTATTCTACATCTCTACAGGAGAAAATCTGTCACTCTGTAATAACTCCCAGAGGAAGATTTTCATGCCAGGCACTCCTGATCTTATCTTCCTCCCCAAGCTCACAGCTGTTCCTCCTTGACTCTCTAGTTGCACTTCGATTGGTCTATTATCCAAACAAATACCCCGAATCCTAGGGCCAGAGAGCATATACAACTCACTGATAATTGCCTCAAACATTTACCCTTGCTGACCAAACAAGGAAATCTTTGTAACAGTAAAAAAAATTGCTTTTTAAACTGTGCCCCTCATGAACCTGTCATGAGGCATAAATCCAAAACCCGAACTGATTAAAATATGCAGAATATATAATAATCATAGCGATTGAAACATTAACACCTCTTAGGTTAGGCCACTTAAGAAACAGTCAAATTCAGCTTTGTGTTGTGCTCTAAAGCTTAGTAACTACACTTCCACTTGAGCACAGGAGAATTTGTGGAAAGCAGGCCTGCCTTCCACTAAAATGTTCTCTCCCTGGTTCCCTGCTGTGTGGATTTGAGAGTGCAAAGAAGAAACACATTGGTTCACTTTAATTATTCAGGGACAGCACAGAGAGATTAACAAGGTAAGGTCAACGTTGAGAATATAGGAATTTCATGCACTCTGCTGACCTCTAAATATGTCTTTGTACTTGGCAAATATAATATTAAACCTGGACTTATTTTCTCTATGCATCATTGTCTATCCTTAGAAAACAAATATCATCATGGATTCACAGGGTGCAGTATAGAAATGGCTAGTTGGAACTTAAACCTAAACCAGATTATATTTTTATCTTTCAATAGGAAACATAATATGAAGTTGTATTTATGTCATAGATGAGAATGACAACATGAAGGAAGATACTGAAATTGTACTGCAGCCTCACAGTATGATCCAAGGCAGAGTAGACTTCTATACAAGGTGTTGCATCTTGAATCTTGTCACTATAAAGGTGCAAACCGAAAAGAAAATTCCAAGGCCCCCAATCATCCAAATGGACCCCTCCTCTTGGCCAAGGGCATTCCAGAGTTAACCTGAAAATCTAATTCAGGCCATAATGGAAGATGGAGTCTAACATGCCTTGTTATATCCCTCCAGTGTTAATATCAACACAGACCTTAAGTCTGATAAGAAACATACAGTCTATTTTCTCTAAGGCAGGTGTCATCTGCATGATAAAACTTAAGTCTCCACACCCCTTATTGTAACCCAGACATAGTTTTCTACTAATAATTCTTTCAACTAATTGCGAGACAGAAAATTTTAAAATCTACCTATGACCTGGAAGCTCCCTACCTTGAGTTGTCCCACCCCTCCAGATCAAACCAATGATGTAAATCATACATGTATTGATTGATGTATTAAGTCTCTCTAAAATGTGTAAAAGCAAGCTGTACCCCAACCACCTTGGGCACATGTTGTCAGGTCCTCCTAAGGCTGTGTCACCAGTGCATCCTTAACCTTGGCAAAATAGACTTCCTTAGTTGACTGAGATGTGTCTCAGATATTTTGGGTTCACAAAGGGTTTTGTCTTAAAAATGCATTTATTTAACAAAATTGTATCAAGTACCTATTACATAACAGGAAAAATGACTTCATAGACTAGTCTTGCACTGGCCTAACATTGCCTCCTTAACTATAGTTGCCTACCATCATCACTACCCCTTGACAGAAAGGGAAGTGTGGTGTCTTCTTCACTTCTTCTTGCCTATAGGAAATTCAGAAAGAATCATGATTGTTCAACTTAAATCTATCTCATTTGTTTGGGGACCTCACCTGGAATTAGTAAACTTGCAACTAATTAGAATCCAACTAACTGGAAAGCTCAATTAAATAGGATTCTTTCAGTAGAGGAGCAAGAGACAAGAAGCAAGTCACAGAATGACAGAGACTGTAAAGCCAGAAAGGACCTCAAATATCATTTAGCTTCATTTCCTCATCTGACTATTGAGGAAAACGAGGTTGAGAAGAAGAAAGAGATATTAAGGTTACACAGCTATTTAATAGTGGAATTGGACTTGGCCTCAAGATTTCTAACTGTAAATCTAGTGCTTTTTCAAAAACTCACATGGGCCATTAAAAATTTACAACAGATATCCTGGGACCACTAGATGTTTTGTTCACTCTACAATATCCTTTATACCTAGAACACTTTACAATAACAACTCATATTTAAATTGCAACCCTGATGTACTATAAGATTTTCAATTTTCAATTATAAAAGATTAAATTATGATCATTTGGGTTAAAATGGAAAGTAGACTCATATTTAAGAATGGCAATTTGTAAAAAGTTCTATTTAACCTTAAGCTAACCACCAAATCCAATTAACCAGAATGCCCCAGTTTCCTGGGCATTTAAAATTTTAATATAAATAGAATAAAAACTAGATTATATCTCCAGGCAGGGAAACTTAACCGAACCATAAATATTCACTGAAAGACAAAAAGAGATGACTTGGAGTTCTTCATATACCAGAGATAAATTGTTATAGTGCAAACAGCATTGGATTGTTTGCATAGGACTTACATTCCAGCAGCAACTCTTGCTCCAAGAAATTTCAATAACACATTCTTGCTCCACATGAATGTGTTATTAAAATTTCCCAAGACTCAGTTACTTTACCATTAAACTGGGCATAGTTTCTATTATGTCTACATTCCAGGGTTTACAGTTTGAAATGAGATAACTAGTGAAAATACTTTGGACAATAGCAAATTATGCATGCACACTTATATGTTCACACATGCCTATATGTGCACACACACACATACACGCATACATATACAGTACATTATCAAATGGCTGAGCCTTTTGATTTTGACAGACAAGAAAAAGTATTTAGCTACAAGTGTATCTACTAAAACACAGCTACCCACATTACCATAAAATTACCTAAGTTAATGATACTATTCACTATGGTAAATGACAAAATTTGAAAGATTAGACTGCCATAGATAAAAACAATTATTTTAGTTGAAAGGTGAGAAAAATATCAGATTGTGACTATTTTATGCCAGAAGAAATTCAATTTACTTACGAAGCTAATATCATGTTGTACTTGATATTTTGATAGTTTGAATTGGAAATAGTCATGTTAGCATCTATGCTGTCAATGCAAGCTCTGTGCATACATATGTCACTATTAAACATCTTCTTCAGTAACAACGGACTGCCTAGTGTTTTTTGTATGCCAGATAGAGATAAAAAGTACGAGTTATAATTATGTCTTGGCCAGTAATAGGTGCTTGCCCTCGGAAATATGATGTATATTTGAGAACCAACTTTAGATAAGAGTGAGAGGATATAATATCACCTCTACTGTGAGAATACCAAAGGCAAACTTTTTATTTTATTTTAATCCTCATCCCAAAGGTGAGGGTTAATAAATCCCCAGCTCTATGTCTTTGCTGGGACTTGGCAACCTGGGAAGCCTGTACTGTTGTATGGGATCATGTTGTTTTCTTCCAAATTATGTTATTATCCCTACATATTTCTGTATACTTTATCATTAAGGCAACTTGATCTCTGACTGGGTCTGTCAGTTTCTTCTTGTCACTCACAGCACTATCCTGATGTCTAGTGTATACCTTCTCACTAAAGTAGTTTCCCTTGCATTTTGCCTTCCAATTCATATGAAAGTTTTGCCCTGATTCAGTCTGCTCTCAATCTACTGCCCCATTTCAAAACCCTACTTTACCTTTTTGTTTCCATTTTCTTAGGTCTTACCAATTCTTCAAATCCAATGTGGTATGTGGCTTCAACCTCACTACTGTAAAGAAATTGGTTGCTTAAAATTTATAATTGATAGAGTCAATGGTCTCTTCTCATCCACAGTTTATTTGATTCCTCTGTGATATTTGAAAATCATGATCACCACCTCCTGGAAATTTCCTCTTGTTTGTGGTCTTCCATGATTACTCCTCAATCACCTATGCTGGCCTCTTATCCTCTATGAATTCCTAATACATAAGTGTTGCAATGGTTTGGTATATGGCTTTCTTTTACTCTTGCATAAAACTCCATCTAGGTTTTTCAAAACTTACTATTATTACATTTACCTACGAAACTCTTAATTATCTACGTCCATCATGAGCTCTGGAAGCAGACATATCTGGTGTTTTGTCTTTTTTTTTTTTTTTTTGACAGAGTCTTACTCTTTCGTCAGGCTGGAGTGCAGCGGCATGATCTCAGCTCACTGCAACCTCTGCCTCCCGGGTTCCAGTGATTCTCCAGTCTCAGCCTCCCAAGTAGCTGGGAATACAGGCGTGTGCCACCACACCCAGCTAATTTTTATATTTTTAGTAGAGACGGGGTTTCACCATATTGGCCAGGATGGTCTCCATCTCTTGACCTTGTGATCCGCCCACATCAGCCTCCCAAAGTGCTGGGATTATAGGCGTGAGCCACCATGCCTGGCCATATCTGGGTTTTAACTGACTCCATTACACGTAACTGATGACCCTGTGGCACGTGCAACATTTTTAAGCCTTAGTTTTAAGAACCCTAAGTTAAAATAAATGTGACAGTTACTTGGCAAAATTCTTGGCACATAGTAAGCATTCAGCAAGTAGTAGGAGAATAATTTTTTCTCTATTTATTCCTTTCCTTGGACTCAGATCCATATTTTCAACGTTTTTTTTTTATATTGAACATTTCAAACTAGATGGCTCACGTAGGTGTTCCAATATTTCCAAAATAATATGCACTGTCTGCTTCCATTAACTTCTGTTCCTGATTTCAAAAATCTACTCCATCTATAGTTCTCTGTTCACTTACTCTGTCCATGCATTTTGTTGAATGATATGAGCCAAGCACTGAGGGATCAACATAAGAAAAGGCAAAGTCCTTTACTTAAGTTTCAGTGAGGAACAAAGGCAAGTAAATAGAAGTTTTTGAGGGCAAATATACAATGAAATAAGGCATTGTGATAAACATATCGACAGAGTGTTATGAGATCATAGATAAGGAGTTTCTATATGAAAGTTGAAGTGGGGAGGTTGCTATAGTCTGAATGTTTGTGTCCCTCCAAAATTCATATTTTGGCCATGTGCGGTGGCTCATGCCTATAATTTCAGCATGCTGGGAGGCCAAGACAAGCAGATTGCTTGAGTACAGGAGTTCCAGACCAGCCTGAGAAACGTGGCAAAACCACAGATCTACAGAAAATACAAACATTAGCTGAGCATGGTGGCATGCACCTGTGGTCCCAGCTACTCCGGAGGTTGAGGTGGGAGGATCCCTTGAGCCCGGGAGATTGAGGATGCAGTGGGTCATGATTGTGCCACTGCACTCCATCCTGGGTGGCAGAGCAAGA
Organism: Macaca mulatta; assembly: GCF_049350105.2. NCBI lineage: Eukaryota > Metazoa > Chordata > Mammalia > Primates > Cercopithecidae > Macaca > Macaca mulatta. The sequence continues at coordinate 131,174,087 of NC_133426.1, forward strand.
TCCTGTCTCAGAAAAGAAATCATATGTTGAAATCTAATCCCCAATATGTTGACGTTAAAAAGTAGGGCTTTTGGTGGGGTGATTAGGCCATGAGAGTTCTGTCTTCATGAGTGGAATTAGTGTTCTTATAAAAGAGGCTTCAGGGAGCCTGTTGGCCCCTTCTGACATACAAGGACAAAGCAATAACGTGCTGTATATGAAGAACAGGTGCTTACCAGACACCAAAATCTGCTGACACCTTAATCTTGGACTTCCCAGCCTCTAGAACTGACAACAATCAATTTCTGTTGTTTATAAATTACCCAGTCTAAAACAGAGGTGATGGCAGACTAGGAAGACTCCTAAGAGGTATCTTTGACTCCTCGCCTCCTTTTCCCATACCCCATCTAGCCAGACCCCAAGTCTTGCAATATTATTAACCTCAAAAAAGATCAATGTTTTAGGGGAAAGGCTCTCTCCCCCTACTAGATTGTAAGCTCATTAAAGGCAAGGTTTTTATTTGTTTTGTTCTCTGTAGTAGCCCCAGCAACTAGAACAGTGTTTTGTTTAAGGTAGGCACTTAATAAGTATTCGTTAAAATGTGATAAAACTAAAATAAATTCATCATATTATTTACAATGAACTGTTTTTCATTTAAAGTGTTTGCATTATATACTGTCTTATACCCTCAGATATCACACCAATTTTTTTTTTTTAACAAAATGGAGAAGCAGATGTTACTATTTATTTGCTTATCTGTTCACCAAAGGGGACAATTCTTTTTGAGCTTTCTTGTTCTTTAAATAAAATGCTCAGTACCACACTTTCACAATTATTGCAGACACATTTCAAAGACTTCAAGATTTAACCAGATCTTACATTTTGCTTTTAAAGCTACAAACATTTTTGTGTTATGGAATTAATATAGAACCAGCTGGATTCTTCTAAAGGGAGATGTTCAATAGAACATCTTTTTGATACACACACACACACATACACACACACACACATGTGCAAATACACATGAACACCCAGATAGAAAATAAGATAATTGATAGGAAATTTATTTCCTGTTGCTTTAAATATATTTCATGCTCTTAGTAAAATAGACAAGTATCTATCAACTTGACATGGTAATGGAAATATTTGTTATGATTCACTGGATAAGTAACTTTGTAGTAAATGAAGTTGTTAAGAACTTGTGTTCTCTCTTGTTCAAACCCATACATCTCTGTTTTAAATATAGTCTGGTATAGGGACGTGTATAAGTATATGGTGAGGGAGGGCAAAATGAATGGGTACAGAGATTTCACTAAAATTTAATTTTTGTTTGCTATGCTCATATATTACATCAATCAACTCATTTTTAAAAATTCCCTAAAACATATTTAGATTCACATTTGCATTGCTAAGTAAATCTTCTCCAAATTAAAATCAGATTTCATCTCACCTATGGTGAAACTTTCTTTCCTTATAAAATGAAACAAATTATGTTTGCCTATGGTTTTATTTGGAAATGAAACTGAGAATAGTCAGTCAAAAAGCATGTTTAAAAATAATACTGCCACCAAAGTAACTAGAAACTGTATCACACTGATCTCCAAAGTATTGTTCTTCACTGCCTAAGCACAATAGACTTATATTTTTACTCTCAACATATAAAATATATTTTAAGACTACAGCATTCTCTTTCATGTAAATTTAACACATTCCACATCCATCATGTGGTGTAGGCTGAAAAGCTTGGTTGAGCTTGGTTAAACAGGATTTATAGGTCATAGATTAGTTCTACAGCGTCTTTTCCTGTCTTAAAAAGAATCTTTAAATCTGTGGCTGAAGATAGATTTTTGCTAACCTCCATGCTGTTAAAGGATTAAAGCATGAGATACTGTTGGATCTAAGCACTGCATATGTACATTCTGAGATTTTTTTTTTCTCCAGTCATTATTGAAGGAAAAAAATTATGTCTCTATTTTTCCATTGCAAATGTCCTAGAAAAAAACTACTTATAAATGTTAGGTAGATTTTAGCAGTGCTGTATAATAAAGACATATTACTGCTGCTGGAGAACTTACATTTATTGGTTAATATTTAAAGGGTATTTTTCCATAAATAAATTACTGCAATCACCATTAATGAATATTTCCTCCAAATGATTATTTTTTTTTTCCCAAGATAGACACTAGCTCTGCAAGTATAGTAACACATATTGGTCATACAAAATTTCATTTCTGTTTCCATTCCTTGCCAAAATCTCCTTCGCCAATGGCCCTGGCTCTTCTTTTGTAAAAATAACCCTGTAGACTCCATTTAATTGTCACATTGGCCTAAAGCCAGCAAGGGCAGTTAGCCTCATACCAAGCTACAGCCATCTGTCAGAATATGCTAAAAATCAATGAAGATGGTTGTTACTTGCACTCTCCTGCCCCGGCATGATTCCTGCATACAATTCTGATTTGTCTTTGTGAACTGAAGTGGTCATGTTAATCCCAACTCCAGGTTTTCTCTAGTGTTGATAATCACAGCAAAACCTTTGAGTAAGATTCATTTTGGTAAATAGATCATGATTACTATCCATTATCATCATTCTGAAAAAATAATTACCATCTAAGATCAGGCCAAGCAAAATTAGTTATCTTGAACCAACACTCGGCCGAAAATTATCATGAGTAATAGAATATCAAGTAGACTCTGAGTTAGGAATTTGAATTGGGGGACAGCAAAGAGAGTAAACAATAGTAAACAAAAATGGCCGCAATTCCACTTAAAAGTGAACCTGGATGAAGAGGCTGAGAAGCAAAGGCAACTATTCCAGTGCTTTGCAGCAAGGGGGCTGTGTTTGAATTACTGACAGAAATAAGCACCTCTTCAATTAATTGGGTGTTAAAGATAGGTCAATCTACTTGCACATAATTTCATGGACAGAATGAAAAAACCATTCTATAGAAAAGAAGGAAAGCAGAAAATCATGATTGTGAGAAGCTAGAAAGGAATAAAGCGAGTGCCAGGGGATGGACATGGGAAGAGAAAGAGGGAAGGAAACTAAAATGAGGGTGCAAATTTCATGTGAGGTATGAAATAATACTTGTAACAACCTTATAAAGTGAGTGCTATTAACCCATTTTTAAGTTCAAAAAACTGAAATTCAGAAAGGTTCAGTAATTTGCCTAAGCTCATACAGCTAATAAGGAGCAGAATGGGACTTTGAACCCAGTTCTATTGTTTTCTACAATCCCAAACTCTTAACCAGTCTCACAGCATTTTATCAAGCAGGCACAGGACTGTGCCATCAAAGCCATATGATAGCTTTGGGATTGAGGCTCATGCCACAGGGAAGAAAAAGAGACTTTCTAAAAAAAAAAAAATCAAAGAATAAAAGGATCTGCAAACTCTAGTATATCTGAGGATGGGCCTCTGGATAAGGAAGGATAATATGGAAGTTTAACAGCAGGAATTTTAGTATGAAATTTAGATTTTTGGCTCATAGCTTGAGAATGATAGGTTTTCTTTTTTTTTTTTTTCTTTTGAAAAATTTATTGCGATTTTGGAAATGTCTCTTCCTGATATTCTGTTGCATTAGTTGAGGGTGATAGAAATCTAATAAGGTACAAATGTAGAAAATAAGTGAAAATAACAAGTTCTAGATAGATTATAGGGTATTTATTCACAAATACTGAAGGTGACATTGAACAGAGTCATATCATTCTGACATTAATAATATTCTTCTCAATTGTCAAAATGAGGAATGATAGGTTTTCAGTTCCAGAATGGTTATCTCTCATTAGTACTAGAAAGAACATGCTTGCTCACAGAGTAGCCAACCTGGTCAAGAGTATTTAAATGGCAAATGAAGGAAAAGGGAGAGAAATAATAAAAAGAATAGTGCCTAATATCACTTAGATAACTGGTGACTATGCACAACTTTGATTGTGATATGTTCTTCCCAGAATGCCCTTTCCTCCATTTTTCATGTAACATCACCTCATGATTTTAGAACAACATGATTTTTAGGCCATTTTCTGGGGGAAATTTTGACTTTTCCCCCTTCTACCTACCTCAACACTTCCTTAATCTCTACTATTCCTACTTTGGTTAGATCTACCCCCATCCAAGGGTTCTTACCTTGGGACTACTTAAATATAACAAAACACTTGTGATGGTACTGTTATTTATTTACCTTTGCTTCCCCTACTACAGAAAGTCAGTAATGCATAGTGGTTGAATATGAAGATGCTAGACCTACAGCCTGGGTTCAAAGCCTGACCTGGATCTGCCATGTCCTACCTACGGGATTTTACAAAGTTCCTTAACCGCTCTGTACCTCAATTGCCTCATCTCTCAGTTGAGGATGGCAATACTAAATAGTACGTATCACATAGGTACTAGCATACGAGTTAAAGAAGTTGATTCATAAGGGATTAGAATACTGCTTGGCATATAGTAATGCTGTATATTTAGCTATCGTTATTGTTACTAGTACTAAACCATAAATTTCTGGAATACAGGGATTCTCATTCCTCATAGAAGATGCAGTGCACCAGTAATAATTAGTAAATGCTTGCTGAATGCCTCGCTGTGCAGGACACACTCAGTAATCCATAGACTGGGAAGTATATGTGAATACTGGATGTTTTTACAGCAGATTAAAGCTAATGTGTCTCTCTGAATTGTAGTAACTCTGAATTCGTCTACTTGCCAGCAGGTCTGTGCTAGTCTAGTATACTGAATTGAAAATGTAATATTTATTGCACACTTTCTATGTGCCTGGCTCTGAGTAGACATTTTTGTATATTATCTCATTCAGTTCTGAAAACAGCCCCATGAGGTAGGGTCTGCCATTTTTGACACAAAACAAACAGGGAAATTCAGGTCTATGGAAGTTATGTAATGTGTCTAAGTTCACAATGACATAAGTAGTTTAGTCCAGGGATGTTGGAGTACATATGCTTGCACACATCACCCAGCCTCTCCATCTTTGGCAATGTGCCCATCTTTCCAGGTTGCAAAAAACACTCTGCCCCCAAAATATAATCTAGACGTTGGGAATTCCGAGAAGGAGGCTTGGAGAAGGAGATAGCAAGGCTGACGTTTGAGTAGGGGAGGGCTCAGGGCAGGGCCAAATCCTCAATGTACTGGGTAAAAGGGCACTGCTTTTCTGAATAACAGAAGGTAGGCAGCAATGCACAAGGTATTCTGAAGATTGATCACAGCGCAGTCTTAAAAAGCCTCACAGGTATGTATCGTCAAAATGTGGGAGAGGGGGGATGGTTCTGATGATTTGGAACATGGTGGTGAAAGAGTATATTCTATTTATTTATTTATTTATTTATTTATTTATTTATTTATGTAGAGACGGAATCTCCCTCTGTTGCCCAGGCTGGAGTGCAGTGGCACAATCTTGGCTCACTGCCACCTCTGCACCGTCCCCCCACTACCTCCCCGCCGTTTCAAGCAATTTTCCTGCCTCAGCCTCCTGAGTAGCTGGGATTACAGGTACCTGCCACCACACCCGGCTAATTTTTGTATTTTTAGTAGAGATGGGGTTTCACCATGTTGGCCAGGCTGGTCTGGAACTCCTGACCTCAGGTGATTCACCTGCCTCAGCTTCCCAAAGTGTTGGGATTACAGGCGTGAGCCACCGGGCCAGGCCAAGTATATTCTATTTAAAAGCATGCTAAGAAAGGCAGTGGAATGATGTTGTATGTGTTTACTTTGAGGAAATCATGAATGGAAGGGTAGAAATACCTTTAATTAGACAAAGATAGAAATAGGGACAAAAAGTAAAATAATCTCTTGTGTGAAGATTATTGTTATTACTATTACTAATATTTATGGAGTGCTCATTATGTTCATGGCTGCTCTAAGCACATTGCAATTATGAACTCATTTAATGCTCACAATGGCCTATCAGCTAGGTTTTACCATTATCCTTACTTTACAGATGAGAAAACTGAGACATGGTGATGATAAGTGATATGCCCAATGTCACATGATTAATAGGTAGTGGATTGGAGAGTCTATAATAAGCCACTTGGCCAGATGAAGACAATGGATGCTGGTTCTCAACACAGATCACAAAAGTGTCATAGGAGGAAAGGGTAGTAAACATGAATGATTTCAGCTCCATAAACATCTGCTAGTTGTATCGATTTGCAAAAAGCAAATATATGGCAAGTTCCCAAATTCTTGTGTTAATGACTACACCTCCCACAAGGTAGAGAAAATCAGGAAACTTGCCTCTCTGACTGACTTAGAAAAAGAGAAACTGGTGAGTTGAAGGTAATAGGAACCTTTAGAGGAAGTGAAGTATTTTATCTTAGAGTCCGTAAGTACCTTATAAGGCCAAAATCCCAGACTTTTGGAAAAGAGCTTGCTGAAGTAAAGTAGGTACAATTTCATGCCCTGGGATACTCTAATATCAAGATGAATTAAGAGAGTCGGGAAGTTATTTTATTTTATTTATTTATTTTAACCTGTTGAAACCAGTGTGTCTGTACTGGGTGTTCTCCATTCACATTCAGTTTGGATTTCTAAAGAACAGGTACTAAAATGAAGGGATTAAAACCAAAAATAAATAAGTTTAAGAGGGCACGATGAAAATAATGCTAAGAAGAATTATACCCCAAATGAGCCTGAGGCTTGAGAAAAAAACTGCTGAAGATGACAGAAAAGTGCTTTTTAAAAAATATATTTAAACCAAGAAGAACAAGGGTAGGAGAGACATGAAACCCATGAAATTGTTATTGGATGACTAATATCTGGGAGGCCTTCTCAACTACTGTACTAGTTTTCTTTGTGAAAAAGAATGATGATAGACTTGAAATGGTAAAATCAATATCAGTAACCATAAATTGAAGCTAAAATAGGCAAAGCAGTCATTAAAAGGCATTTGGCTGTTCTATAATAAATGAATTAAAATTCTATCCCAGAGTAGTGAGAGGTCTTGGAGATTGGATTACCTTGTCACAGTTGATAAAGTTTTAGCAACTGTAGTGTGGGTGAAGCGTGACAGGAGACTGGAGACAGCAAACATTGGCTTTAGTTTTCAAAATAAACAGGAAGCATATGGACTCCTTAGACTAAACCAAGAAACAGGTTGATTAAATACAAAATTCTAGAACAGGTTAATAAAAGCACAATTTGTGATCACTTAGGAAAAAAGTAGTAACCATAGAAGGCAGTATAAATTCTCTAAGCACAAGTTATCTTAGACAATCTCATTTCATTTCTATTCTCGATATGGTTATTAGGTTGGAAGATCAGTAAGAATGTAAGCATACTATATCTGAATATCAGCAAGACATTTGACAAGATCTCCCATAATATGGCTATGAACAAGATGGAGAAATGTGGGTTGTTAGTAAAAGAATGTTGCCTAATAGATAAATGTCACCAGTGGCATGCACAGAGATCTGACCCTAATCTGGTCCCATGTAACATCTGTATCAATAACTTACATAAAAAAGAGGGAAACATACCTAATAAGCCTACAGATGACACAATTCTGAGAGCAAAAGCAAATAGCTTGTATGGTAGAATTTGAACTCAGCAACATCTCCACATGCTAACAAGATGAAATCAAATTAGGCCAAATCAAGGCTCCAAATATATTTCCACTGGTATCTTAAATACCAAACACAAAATTGAAAAAGAATCAGCTATGTACTTATAGAATAAATGAAACATGGTTTAGCTTCAGAACATGTTAAAAAGGCTTTGGGGTTTAGTTTCGAGTGTTCTCAATGTGTATGGATAGTGTCATGTGGCCACCAAAAAAGCTGATACTACAGTAGACAGCATTAACCAAAATACATAATTAGAACAAGAGAGGTGGCTAATTGTTGGTCATAGCATAAAATCCCCAGTGAATCAGTCAAAATGACTGACTGCTGAGAGTCCCACCTAAGGAACATCAAATCTGCTCCCAGTCCTTCCTCAAGGGACAGCCATAGATGGCCATGTTGTTGCTTATTTTAATCACAGGACTTTTCTCTCCCCATAGCCTCAGTTGACTGCGAGAATAATTGGCAGGGCTTGCCAAAAAACTGAAACACAGCCTGCTATAAAAGGGATGAACTGGGTTAATCAAATTCCCTCTTAGGGTTTTGAGCCTACAGTGACCAAGATAATAACGCAGTCAGCAATGGGACATGCAGCTGAAGGGATGAGGTGAGAGGTGTGAAGAGGTACACTTGGAGTCATGTGGTGCAGTGGAGACCAGACATTGTTATGAGATAGTAGAAACTATGTGGTAGACAAAATAAATATTGAGCTGATGGAAAGAATAAGCTATTGGACAAAGAAAGAGACAGAGAGGAGCAAAAATGCAGAGAATTGCTGAGTCTTATTAATGCTAGAGATCTACAGGCTTTGCCTTTCCTTTGGGGATTGACCAGAGTTTCCCATGTTCTCAGGGACTGATAACACATACACTGAAAAGATGTTCTCAATTACTCGAGGCAACCTGAATGTCTTTGGCTTCTTGTAACCAGAGAGCCTAATAAGAACCCACACCTGCATTCAGCCTTGAACGTTACATTTCAAGAGCAGTTTGGACAAACACACTTTTAGTGTGTTCTAAAGGAAGAGACCAGGAAGGGAGATTGGAAACCAATTAATGTGAGGAACAGGTAGAAGGAACTGGGGAAACATTTAGCACAAAGAAGAGAAGACTCAGGAACAGTGAAGGGCTGTCAGTTGTAAGGGGAATTTTACTTATTCTGTGGGACCCTAAAATTAGATTTGAGAAAAATGGGCAGAGTTAAGAAGGGATAGATTTTGGTTCAAAAAGAACCTTCTAGTAGTTGTTTGAGGTGGAGTGAAATAACTTAGTCAATTACCTATTCCGGAGATATTTATGCAAAGGCAAGTGGCCACTTAGTAGGGATAGTAATGTTAGCTTTTCATTGTGTAGTGCTTTACAGTATGTGAGGCACTTTCTACTATGTTAGCTTGATTTTCCTAATTAGGAAGGCAGGCATTTGTATATTCATTTTTACAGATGAGGAGGCCGAGGTTCAGACAGGTTCTGTTACACAGTTCATGCATAAGTTCCTGGATACTCACAGTTACCTTTATTGACTACATGAGAAATGAACATTTTAAAGGATATATTTGAATAATTCTAGTTGATCAAGCTAATAACATTTCTGGCTTTTAAAAAATCATCATTGTGATGCTAAATATGTATTCAAATGTACTAAAAAGGTACTCTGTTCACTCTCACATGAAAACTTATGTTCTTCTCTGCGTCTTAAGAAACTGAGACCAATTAATACTTTCCTTGCATAGATACAGAAGGTCCGTGGGTGCAGTTTGTACAAACATGCCTAGATGTACATTTCAAATAAGAATAATTTTCTTTCTCCATTTGCCTGAACCCATTCCCCACTCTCTCCCAGATTTCCTGTTATTTGGCTTTATAGAGGAAAGGAGTGTGTTTGCTTGTCAGAACTGCTACTTAACCATATTGCCCTGCTGTTTCCTCAGCTCTCTATCACTAAGCTCTGCAAATGAATTAAAAGTAAAATGAGGAAATAACCACTGTTTGAAAACTCCTTGAAGAAGATATACATTGTTCTTTGCATTTTACCCTTTACTCACCTTCCCCTTTCAATAAAAAAAAGAGGAAAGAAAAGAAAAGAAAAGATACAGGGCTGGGCACGGTGGCTCATGCCTGTAATCCCAGCACTTTGGGAGGCCGAGGCGGGCAGATCACAAGGTCCGGAGTTCAAGACCAGCTTAGCCAATATGGTGAAACCCCGTCTCTACTAAAAATACAAAAATTAGCTGGGTGTGGTGGCGTATGCCTGTAGTCCCAGCTACTCTGGACGCTGAGGAGCCGAGATCTTGCTACTGCACTCCAGCCTGGGTGACAGAAGGAGACTTTCTCAAAAAAAAAAAAAAAAAAAAAGAAAAGAAACAGAAATCCTATCACTAGTTCAGTTCTAACTGCGTTATTGTCACCATCAGTGCTGACTGCTATATTTTTCTCTTGGAATATAGCAGAAATCACCCTTTATGAAACCATTTAATCTGGTAAGTGATGGATGATACTGTTTCCTGGACATGGGTCATAGTACTTCCAGTTTGTTGATGGTGACATATTCTCTGATGCCATGGTTGGTATTTAATTTAATATGCTGCTAAACAACAAAAACAACAACAACAACAACTGGTCTTATGAGAGTTGACTAGTCCTTCTCTTTCCATTCCAATTCCCAGAGATCAGGTTAGAAGGTGATACCAGACATTGTTTATCAAGCGGTATATTATGCCCATTTTTTACATACAAATGTCTTTAGAAAAAGTTTCTGTAAATTGGATAGCTATAGGCAGAAGGAAACTGGACTCCTATCTCTCACTATATACAAAAATTAACTCAAGATGGATTAAAGACTTAAATATAACACCAGAAACTATAAAAATACTAGAAGACAACCTAGTAAAAAACTCTTCAGGACATTGGCCTAGGCACGAAATGTTATAACCAAGACCTCAAAAGCAAATGCAACAACAACAAAAAATAGACAAATTTGACTTAGTTAAGCTAAAAAGCTTCTGCATAGCAAAATAAATAATCAACAGAGTAAACAGACAACACACAGAATGGGAGAAAATATTTGCAAATAATGCATCCAAGAAAGGACTAACATCCAGAATCTATAAGGAACTTACACAAATCAACAAGAAAAAAATACCCAAAAATTCCTGTTAAAAAGTGGGCAAAGGATATGAACAGACATTTCTCAAAAGGTGCTATGTAAGTGGTCAACAAACACATGAAAAAATGCTCAACATTACTAATTATCAGAGAAATGCAAATTAAGACCACAATGAAATACCATCTCATACCAGTCAGAACGGCTATTATTAAAAAGTCAAAAAACAGCAGATGTTGGTGAAAATGTGGAGAAAAGGCGATGCTTATACACTGTTGATGGGAATAAAAATTAACATAACCTCTATGGAAAACAGTATGGCAATTTTTAATAGAACTTCCATTTGATTCATCAATGCATTTCTGGATATCTACCCAAAGAAAAATAAATCATTATATCAAAAAGACATCTGCATTCATGTGTTTATCACAGCACAATACACAAGAGCAAAATCATGGAATTGACCTAAGTGTCCATCAATGAATAATTGGATAAAGAAAATGTGGTATATATACCCCACAGAGTACCACAGAGCCATAAAAGTAAATCAAGTTTTTTGCAGCAACATGGATAGAACTGTAGGCCATTATTCAAAGTAAGCTAACTCAGTAACAGAAAACCAAATACCACATGTTCTCACTTATAAATGGGAGTTAAACAACGGCTATTCATGGACATAAAAATGGAAATGATAGACCCTTGGGACTCCAAAAAAGGAAGGATGGGCAGGAAGTAAGGGTTAGAAAATTACCTATTGGGTACAATGTTCACCCTTTAGGTGATGGGTACACTAGAAAACCAAACCTCACCACTGCACAATATATCCATATAACAAACATGCACATGTATCCTCGAATCTATAAAAATAAAACAAAAATAAAAGTTTCCATTGTAGAACTAAATAAGGCACACAAAAAAACAAGGGGAAGTCCTTGAATTTCAAAGAAAATAGAATGCTATGTTCTATTAGTTCATGTTTTTCTATGTCAATATAAAGTTGTAATTTTTGATTTAAGAAAGTGACTAGAAATGATGAGTAATTTCTTTGTTAATTGTATCTAGTGCTAAAATCTATCATGATCAAGGGACCTAGAACTGCAAAGAGTAGAACTTTTATCACGACAAAGCTCCGAGGAATGAATCTAGAAAACTAAACATGTGAAGAAAAACAGGCAAACTTTTTTTCTCGAAAGACCAAAAGCTTAACCCTAAAGGCAGAATTTAGTGTTTAAATGTACACATATACTTCCATTACATGAGGCTGATCCTTTTATTTTTTTAAATGTTTGAAGGCAGCTTATTTTTTCAAATAATCTTACAATAAATAAAATAGAAATGATCACTCCTCCTCCAGTTGTGTTTGGGTTTTCCTGTAATACTGTAGTTTTTTAAACCAAGGGACAATTGCGTTTCACTTTGAGGCTTCAGTGACAGCTTAGATAATTGCTTTGTTTTATGTTTTTGTGAATATGTGACAGCAGGGTGTTTATGTATCTGCGGCTTCATCTTTTCACGTGTATCTGCTCTGGTCTGTGTCTGTGGCTGGATCTAGATGTGTGTGTCTGTTTGCACATCTGTGCCTGTGAAGGAGTCTTCCTTTTTGCCCATGCATCTGGGTATGTATCTGTTTGTGCATTTGTGTGTCTCTGCAGATGTGTGTGATGAAATGAGTTTCTGCAATCAGTGGAACCATCCTCTGCCAATACTTAAGTTTAGTGGGATCAATAATAGCTTAAGTACCTGGTCTCCAATGGTATGTTGCTGTTCAAGACCCAGCTGTTATGCAGATGAACTGAATCCTGCGTGCTGGTTGGGGGAGCTGGAGCAGCTGGGCTGGGCTGGCTGCGGGTAGTCATTGATCTCCTCTGAAGAGAGTCCGCTGCAGGGGGTGGCTTCCTGGCACAGGTGCAGGCATGAGGAGGCGGAGGTGGCGGCGGGAGGGGTCTGAAGGTGAACTGGTTGTGTGGGCTGCTCTGCACATCTAAAGAGGAGAGAAGAGAAACACAAAATAGAGACTTACTCTCCCACTTGGCAGTCAGGGAAACTAGCACGACAGACTTACCAGGATTTCAGATAATAAAACCTGTGGGGTGAGGGAGGTTGTTTTAAGTTCAGTCTATCTGTAAAAATGCCACTTAACTTACAAAGGCACGTGCAGCATGCTTATGAAATTTAAAACATTTGCAGTTGCATTTACATGTAAATTCTTTAGGGCTATAGCAGCTAAAAAGTAAATGAGGCCGCCTCACACCATTTGTCATAGTTTCTGCTACTGAACAAATAAATCACTAACAAGACACCAAGTTACAGAATAGAAGTGAGCTGATTTCCATCAGTTGCAAAATTCTCACTTCAGAAAATACTAGTAAAAGGCACAAATTTGTTGCAAGGAAGATCATTTGGCACTTCAAATAAAAATATAAGGCCACCTTCTGGCTTACCTCAGGAAAGGATGTGAGCTTGCCTATACAGGAGCAAATCCATATTTTAGAAAAACAGCTCACGAGTGTGTCACTTGGCTGTGTGAAACTAATCTCTTTGCCAGCCCCCCCAGCTTAGAGTGTTATTTGTAAAAGGTAGGCTAAAAGGAGTTTGTTCAAGTTGTTATACATATTTCCATGGCCATGCAAAGCACAGTCTGCACCTTTTTCCCTTTGCCACACCTTTCTAGGAGCTCTGCCATGTTAGCAGCAGCTTAGGCAGCAGGGAAACAGATTTTTTTCTGCTGGTTTACAGAGGGGCAGCCTGGGACAGCGGTCCTCAGACTTCTGTTGTTGCTATTGTTTGGTATTTTTCCACCGTTTTCCTGACAGGCACACGTAAAGACAGTGAGTTAGAATTTGGCCCATGAGAAATACCCCAATTAAACCCCTTTAAAAAGAAATCACTATTGTAGCTGATAGCCACCTCTCTTCCACAGGAGAAACATAATAGATGTCAAGTGATTTCTTGTAACACCAGCACGTTCTAGATAAACTTTGTAGACAGCATGGCTTTGTCCCACCTCCCAAATGACTGAGAGTTGAAAAGCAGAAAAACGCCAGAGGCTTTCGATACCTAGCAAAGGGCTCAGCTGGTTTGTGCTGAGGCCCACTTTGCAGTGGCTGATCACAGAAAAAAAAAATCACTTCTTTCAATCTTTTTACTTCAAACTTGAATTTTAAAGACATTGGCATGGTTTTTATTTTTAAAAACAATATTACTCTCCCAAGAGCATGACAAATTCTTGGCTGTATTTTCTAGCACAGGTGGCTCTCCCTTTAAATAAACTCACTATATGAAAATCTGAATTGTACAAAAGATAGATAGAGAAGGGAGTGGTGATCATTCATTTTATATAAAGGATTCCTTTAGATGGTCAGCTATTCTTGTATATTTGAAAAGAACTAAAATGCTTCATGAATTTCCTAAATCACCCCCATTATTCCAGGCCCAGCTCAAATCCCATGTCCACTAAAAAAAATCATCACAAATACTTAACATCTCATTAACTTTTTTTAAACCTCTGGGCTCATACTCATAACCATAACTAGAAGTGTGCTTTCCATTTTGGGGACTCAAAGAAGCACAGAATGTTGAAACCCAAAGGACTTTGGAGATGCTCTCATTTTGCAAATGAGAAAACAGGTCCAGGGTCACTTGGCAAGTTAGTGGCATGGCCAGGACTAGGTACTCACATCTCCTGACTCTCTAGCTAATGCTTCATTCCCTGTATTGCAGATCTCTGTAATATGAGTTCTCTTTTCCCTCATAAGATTTAGAGACAAAGAATTGTCCACATTTTCTTGATTTTTCAGTTAGGTTTATTATGTCTACTTCTCTCTTTGACCATGACTCCTTAAATGTAGAAAGGAAGGCATTGTGGTGTAATGGTATGCAACACAGCATAGTGGAAAGTGCAGAGGACTTGGACTGGGATGTATGGCAAATCTGGGTTTAAGTTCTGCATCCACCCTTTAGAAGCTTTAACCCCTCACTTGTAAAATAAGGATAATAATAGTAATCCCTTTTCCCAACAATTAAATTTAATTCATGTAAAATGCACTTGAACATGCATTTTGTTGACTATTTGTTTATTGAATGTAATAAAAGTGTAAAAGTATAAAATTATAAGACTGGAAGAAATCATAGGGATCATCTAGTTAAGCTTGCCTCTCTCCACTCACCATTTTACAGATGAGAGATCCAAGACCCAAAAAGGTGAACTGATTTGCTCAAGGTCATTCAACTTGTATACTTTTTCCTGCCCATGCCAGATAATTCCTTTACTCTTTTTCTGCACGTGCTTTTGTAAATTAAGTGACATTTTAACAGATAGACTGAACTTAAAACTCTCCCCCACCCCCACAGGTTATGTTATCTGAAATCCCAGTACTCTGCCCAGCACTCTTTCCATTATGCTATTTCGGAACATAAACATGACTCTCTTCTATGACTTTAACATTTACTGGTTTTGCCATAAATTTGACCCCTGTGTTGGCAATATTATAGCACCCCCATCACATCCTATGTGTTTTGTCTTTTCTCCCAAAATAGACTGCATGTTTCTTAGAATAAGGTTTCCTTCTACTTCTCCTGTATGCTGTATGACATTGAGCAAGATCTCTAAAATCTTTTGCTAGTAGAAGAGGGATTGACTGGATCATGGGACCCAGATAACCACCTCTGTGTTTCCTTTGGCTCTCATTCTGTTGTAGCCACTTGCTATCTATTCAATTGACAGACAAGTAGGTTTTCCCCTTGAAGATTTAGTGGAATGCCTCCCAGAGCTATGACAAAGGACAATGATACTCTGAAGAAGGTACTTAAAATGATGCCCCTTCACGATGTGAAAAAAGCACCAGTGACACACTACAGATCTACTGTCTAATGCCACTCGTGGGAGAGCACTTAATGACCCGAGGGAAGGGAGGCAAAAGGTGGGAGTTCAAGGTTAGAAGAAGAGGAGTCGATTTGAGGTCTTGTGTTCAGAACTCCTCTAAACAACATGTGTGACAGCTACTAGCTTAATCAGTAGGGGTTTCTGTCAGCACAGCTGTGCAAGAGAACGGGTTTCTCTTCAGTACAGTTGTTCCAAAGAAAAAGAATATCTCATTAACATCTAGATTTATTTCTTGCTAGATTACCTCAAAATCTTTGCAACTCTATTATGAAAAATGATAAAAATTTTACTTCATTGAAAAGTGCAATCATAGTATTATTATAACATTTCTGCTGCAGGTAGAACGGCTTTGTCTAGTCATTTAGATTATCTACATATAATACATATCCATATAATATATATGGATATTTTGATTTTTATCTATTTTACTGTGTATTTTTATTTCCACATTTCAAATATGTGGAAGTTTCCCTACTAGTTCATATTGCCTTTAAACGCTTTCACAATATTGGATTGTTGCACTGAGTGGAATACGTCCAGACCTTAAGCCTTTATGAAATGCAAATTATCTCAGATTCATTCTCCTTTTCACCTCAGGAAAAAGATGGGGAATGCACTTGTTCCCTCCCAAATGAAGAAATTTAATCCTTGGGCTCCGTGAATGGGATTTCCCAACATTAAACACTAATGAAAAATACATTAGTGTTCAGTGTCAGCAGCTCTAGAACACCAATTCTAGGGGTTTGAAAGTCACATACACTCACTTCCAAATATATGTGGCAACCATGCACTTCTGTGCCTGAGAGAGAGGAAGGCAGAAGAGGGGAGTGGTGATTATGCAAATGTAGATATCCAGACATACTTACAAAGCTTTCTGAAAATAAATTAAGTTTTCAGATGGAAAGGTCTAATTCACATAATATACTTGGATAGTAGCCAGTTTCAGGTCTGAGGTCCTAAAATAACTTGGTAAGATAATTTCTCAGGAGCAAAATTCCTCCAAACTGTAGATCTGAGACATTTTAAGTGTGGCAGAGCTGCTAATAGAAGTATAAGCCTTCAGAAACAACATCGCCTCTGTCTCCAAAAGGTAAGTGGAAGAAGAAATGTGTCACGCATAGTTTTCCCCCCCGCCTTTTCTTTTCTTTTTGCCGATAAACCTTATTTTGGATAATGTGTTAGAGAAAGTTTTCACAAGAAATTAGAGTATCTCTGCTCAGAAATACTGTGGCATCTTATCAGGGTGTCTATCAGGGTGTTTTGTCCCTTGCATTTCATTAACACATACAGTCAGTTCGGCTACAAGACAAAGCATGCATTTCTGCAGTTCACTGCACTATGCAAAATCACACATAACCAGAGCGTTACGGAAAAAATGAGGTTAGGGATGCAACATTCAAAAACATAATCAACGACACATTAAAAAAAGGAACCTAATAAGAATGACAGCATAGTTTTTCATATATTAATGGTTAAGGGCTACACAAATGCCATACCAAATATGACACTTTATCTTGTGAAAGTGGGTGTCAGAAGAGTTGCAAATTGTGAGTTATTGTGAAATGGTGAAAAGGAAAGTTATCTGACTAGGACGGAAAGTTCTAAATACCAGATGTGGATGGGACAGGCTCCTATCCACATGTGGTGAGCTGAAATATCTGATGGATATTTCAGGTATATACATGTGCCCATTTTGTGTATTCTTATGCAGTTCATTCTGCTGTATGCAGTTTTCTGCATTCATCTAGTGCTTTTAACAGATGGAATTGCGCATATGCAAACGCAAAATTTGTCTTAAGTTTAAACTGTTCTCAAACATCCCAATACCAAGGGAACAAATTAACCTTTATAAAACAAGCGCTATAGCAGCATTGGCTGTACACGCAAAATAATTTTCTGTAGGTATTAAAAATAAATATTGTCAGTATTACAGTAATGCCAAATAGATAATTTTTCTTGAAAAATTTGAGCAAAGTAGATACATGGCTAGTTTTTCTGAAATCCATGTACTAAATTGATCATTCTTTTCTTTAGTGACACTCTGACAGTACCTTCCCTAAATATGTTTTTTTCCAAGGTTACTATGCAGTGTATGTTGTCAAAAGGGGCACATATATTCCTATAGCTCTAGAAAAAGGTCACAGAGAGTCAGAAATCACGTCTGTACTTCCTGGTCTTACTACGTGTTTCATTATCTCATTGACCAAGGCTAAGGGTAGCTCCACAATTCTTTATCTACAACTATGGAATCAAAGAATCTCTGAAAAATGAGTTTGTTTTTCCCTAACTCATTGGGTGACAAAGCCTGACCTGAAATGCTTTGAGGATACTTGTGGTCTTAACTTATTTATCTAATTTCATAAATTTTGGTGGCAAAGCCTGACCTGAAGGGATCTGAGGATATTTATAGTCTTCATCTATTTATCTTATTTTGCGAATTTTCATACATTTAGCTATGAAAGTATTAATGCATTTTATTAAGGGGTGCTGGCCCATACCTCACTCTGGGTGGGTGTATATATAATATACAGTATACGTACAGCAGCACCTTTGTAAAATTTGAAAAATTCTAAATTCTGAAAAACGTGGACCCCAAAGGTTTTGGACAAGGGATTATGGGCCTCTATTAGTATTTAACCACCTTCCTGAGCTCTTATGAGGCAATATTAATTAATGTCTCTGAAGACCATATAATCTACATGTGCAAAGAACATCAGAGCACCAAGGGTTATTGCCATACTACTTATGTCAAATCTCTCAAGGCCAATTAGAAGCCTTTGGTTCCTGAGGTTGTTTTTCTGAGCTGCTCTCCCCTTCTAGGCAGGAGTAGAGGTAAAAGGAAACAGGCTTAAAACAAAGAGAAGATATTTTCTTAGTAATATTAATTATTACTACTAACTGAAAATGTATGTTACTACTTAATAGTATTTTACCTGTCACAAAGAGCTTTTGTAACTTGTGAGCAGGTAGTTTTAAGATTTGCATGTTATGGCTAATATCCATTAACTTCATAGTGCTCAATGATCATCAAATTAGACTTAAGTGTATCTGGCTATGGACATTTCTGTTCTCAACCTCGTAATTATTATTAGAGGCTCAAAGAATAAAAAAGTAAGAAAACTGATTTTCAGAAGAAAATAAACAATATAGTTTATCACTTTTCTGGCTCAAATAATACTGCTTTAATATTAATATACCAACATCCTTTATTAAAAGCAGATTTATCAGTTAAATAAACCATTGGATTGAGAATGTAAAATAAAGTCTATTCAATAGCTAATGCTTAATAAATACTTATGCATAAATGGGCATGTGCATGAGTGAGGCACAGACAACAACAGAAAGAGTTAGAAGGAGAGAGAAATAGAGAGGAGATTTCAAAACTAAAGCAGATGACTGCAGGAGAGCAGACACAGAGGCTCTGGGGGAAAGCTAACAATAAATTACAATGTTTTCTAGTTTCCATGGGCTCAATCTGGTTCTGGATTACTGCATTCTGCATGGCTCCCACAGCCCTGGATACTATTTACTGTTTTTCAGATTGTCAAGTACATCCCTTTGAGGACTTTGAATGGCCCTCTCACTAAACCTGCAGGTAAGATATAGTATGCTGTGTTAATTTCTGTCAGTTAGGTTGATCTTTGTTACAATCACTGGAAATAAAGGTCAACAATAAAGCACCTACGAGCCTTTGACATGTTTGTGCTGAAATTCATGTTTATATTTTAGTCTCTCTATAAGCTGATGCTCATCTTTAGAGGGAGTGCTGGTCTACATCCAGAAAGTCCAAATTCTCTACTTTCTAGTTTAATTAATCTCTTTTCCTGTTCTCCAATTTGTTGTGCAAGCATAACAATTAGTCAAAGATCCACAAAGCAGCCCTCGTCCAGCCCATTTCTTCCTGTCTCTGTTATAGAGGGAATCCAACTGTGCTGTACACTGTATTGGCTTTACATAGTACAATCAGCCAACCTCAGGCATAATACTCAATACTTCTGCCAGTAAGTGGCTGGTTTGTTAACTCAATCAACTCTCTGACATAGGTTAAGACAAACAATCCAGGACTTTACAATCAAGAAAAAAAGAGAGGGCTGTGGTAAATGCCATTTTGTTTAAATTATTGTAGTAATTGCTCAAACTACATAATTTTCTTGATTGTGAAAATACAAGATGGATACATCTCTGCTAATATTTGCAGAGTAGTCTGGCAATGTTAAAAAAAAGAACAATGAAGCCAATATATTTGTTATCTTAGAAAATTGTCATTTTTCTAAGTAAAGTGGCAAAGAGCTCTACTTTATAGTACAATTTGGAATTTTAAATGCCAATATTTAAACATTAGTATATGGTATCAGTTAGCAATTAAAATTAGTGGTTGGCCAAAGCCTTTTCACTATAGCCTTGAAAGAAACTGTTATCTGTTATGTACCATGAAACATGAAGTAGAAAATTGCCCTGTTTTATCTTATGTTGACAATGATATTGTGGCTTCTGTTATTAGCCAGTGAAGTATATCAAAAAGAAAATATAAAAAAGTAATGATCCTTAAAAATTTCATATTTAGTTTATACTCAAACTAAAGTTTTATGTAGGTATTTCAATTATTTTCAATCTTCAAGTTCATTATTTATTTGCAGGTAAGTAATGGAGGGTTATGAATTAATTGACAGTGCATCATTTAATGAATTAGCTAATAAGAGATATCCTGAATATTTATAAAGTTTTCATTTTCAGGGCTTTATTTTTATTACACTATTACAAATGGTCACCCTGTATTTGTTCAAAAAGCAAGGAATGAAAATTTGTTCTAATGTTATTTATAAAGATGAAATTTAATGTTTGAAGCACAAATCAGGAAAACATTACAACTGTGTAAAGTTTCAAGAAAAAATATTTTTCAAGCTACCATATGTTAAATAGTGAGGGCACACTATATTAAGAATAAATGAAAACAAAAAGCAAAAGTCAAAAATTCTAGAGTATAAAAAAAGCATAGAGGCTAGGGAAGCCTTGGAAAGGTTTCACCCTTGTCCAATTTTTTTCAAATAGAAGCTGAAGAAAATGTTCTCGTAACCACCGTTGTCTGGGTATTTGGCAAGAAATATCCCCTGTACTCCATGGTTCCTCTTCACCAGCACAACTTTAAGAACAAAGGGCACCCATGGACACCTAATGGAGTGATGGAGAGGAACCCTGGCATCTGTACTTGGGAGCTAAACAAGTACATATCCCTCATCTGGGACAATGGGAAGAGATGGCACTATTATAGCAGTATTCACAAGACCCAGAGGATTCTCAAATTTCACTCATATTTTGGCCCTTTGCTCAACTATAGGATCAAAACATGCCAATGTTTTGCGGTCACCTATTACTACAATAGAGGACTGAAATTCACAAATTATTTATTTTTAAAAAGTATAGATGAGTGGATTCAGGGTGATGCCTCTAATAGTGCCACTCTCACTGAGTTGCATTTGGATGTGCTTTCTTGGATGGGAAAGAAAGGGGTTGGGGTTACAGCTAGTGACAGGAATTGGGTACAACTCTGATCTTATAAGCAATTGTCATAGGTGATTTTCATATCCATATGCTCGTAAAGTGATTCTACTCATACCATGGGAGGGACGAAAGTTTGCTTATCTTTCCCCTCTGAACAACAACAAAAAAGGAAATAGAAAGGATTAAAAAAAGAAGTCCTGGTATTCTCATATGAGCAACATGTACATGTTATTCAAATGTGTTGGGGCCAAAACATTTTTTTTTTCAGAATTATGATCTTAATGATTGCTGGTAGAACACTACTGGCTGCCACCAATCTTTCTGTCTGACATCTAATGGGCTACTGAGAGAGCCTCCTAAGAAGTATGAGCAGGAAAGTAGCAATTCTGTAGGAAGGAGAGAAAGTTTTATTTCCCCTCTTGCATTGAAGCTATGCATACACTTGTCTTGTATCAGGATCTGAGTCTGAATCATCTTTATATCTCCCACACACAACCAATAACTTTATTCAATACAAGTTTATTATTTTGTTTATTTACAAATCTAATTAATTTGAGGGAATTCAAAATTTTAAAGTTTGAATTCAATCAAGTTTTATTTTATAAAAAAAGTTATAGCAACTGTGGTGGGTGAGAGTGTGTTATGATGCCAAATAACTGATTTGACTGAATTACTCACATTCCTAACAGCTGTTTTGGCATTGTGTGGGCACAGCCTGTATCTGAAAAGTTTTCTGCTTGAAATGTTCATTGATTGATTCATTATTACAAATTTCCATCTTCTTGTTTTTCAACATGGCATTTTAGTGAAATGTTAAATAGAGATATTTTTGGGAGATATGCCAAAATTACGACCTATTACTAAGCCTATCTTATAAACTTCGCTTATGCTAAGCTATGCATATTTAAGTCATTTTATTTTTCCTTCAAAATCTGATTCATTTTCTCAATTACATTACTGCTTATCTCCCTGGACTCACTCCAATTTAACTAGGTCTTTATGGTTCCCCAAACAAAATGCAACATTCGGGATGAACATCACCCAGAATACAAAAAAATTATCTGATAAATTCTTTTGTAATGATGTCTTTTCACATGTAGCCTCAAACTATGTATAGATTGCACTTGAGACTTCATTAACTAGAATATGGCTAATGAAGTTGTGAGAAGGCAGCTCAATTAGGAAATATACTGATCTATTGATATAGATGTGTCTGCTAGTAGATCAAGTGAAATGTCTATCAAAATAAGCAAATTAGGCCGGGTGCAATGGCTCAGGCATGTAATCCCAGCACTTTGGGAGGCTGAGGCAGGTGGATCACCTGAGGTCAGGAGTTCGAGACCAGCCTGGCCAACATAGTGAAACTGAACTACTAAATTATGGAATTTGGTAATTTTGTACAAAAAAATACAAAATTCACTGGGCATAGTGGCACGTGCCTGTAGTCCTAGCCACTCAGGAGGCTGAGGCAGGAGAATCGCTTGAACCTAGGAGGCAGAGGTTGCAGACAGCCGAGATTGCACCACTGCACTCCAGTCTGGGCGACACAGAGAGACTCCATCTCAAATAAATAAATAATAGAAAAAAGCAAATTAGTGGAATCTGCTAATATGATATTAGAATGAATTGAACAACACTGAATGCCGGTACTCCCCTCCAGTGAAATGAACATAATGTATAGATGCCTTAGGAAAATGAAAAAAATTAGCTCATCTCAAGGGGAAGAGAGTCAGCTTGCATAAACGAAGAAAAAATGAAAACACATGTTAATGAAACTATGACTATATGAGACTGCGGTAGTAAATATAGATGGAAATCCTAGAAATTAAGAAACGATTTCATAGGTAGTGATTAATAAATATGTCCTTTAAGCAAGTATTGGGTTGTTATAAAAGTAATTGTGGTTTTGCCATGGAAAATGATGGCAAAAACCTCAATTACTTTTGCACCAACCTATCTCTTAAGCAATTTATTTCTTAGTTAAGCTCATTCAAGTAAGTTTTTTCAAAAGGTACTCATGTACCTTGTGCAAATACATATGTATGATAGGTCTGTATGATAGGTGAGATGCTGAGAGGGACAGTGGATTAAACATACATTACTTATATGAAACAGTTTCTCAAAGAGACTTCTTGTAGTGCCTGAAATCAGTGAATGAGTGCACAGAAGCTCCTTTCTGCGTATTAACACTGGAGGTCTGAACCAGACCAGATCACAGAGTGTCATCTGGGTTCCTGGATGGGAATGATGACAACCTGGATTTAATTCAAGTTTGCTTTTACTTTTCTTGGCTCCCAAATGGCAAATAAGCACCACAAAGGATAGAAATAAAATTAAAATGCAAGCATGTATACATGGTTCCCTTTTGCTTCCCCTGTACTTCATGGAGACAAGCCCTCATTTTCTGGTTTTGGTAGCCCACACAGAGTGAGCTGTCTCTCCCTCAGGGTAAAAGAACATAGTACTATGGGATTGCTCTGTTTTATGCTCTCGGTCTCATCAGCATTTGGAAACTGCTTATGTAAAGCATAATTCTGTTACTCAGGAAGCCATGTCACTTAGGCTTACTGTCCAGCTCCCTGACCTTCAAATTCTTGCCCTGGCAGCACTAGGGCAATTTCCTCTTTTCTGTACTTACAATACAGGGCTTAGATGTTTCCCATTCTGGGTAGTTTTGAACATAGTGTATCATAGGGCTTTCTAGTGATAAACATACAAAGTGGGTTGCATGTCAAGGTATATATATATATATATACACACTATATAAAAAATTATATATATATATACACTATATAAAAAATTTTATATATATATAAAATTGTTACTTGTACAGAATAAAAGGTCAAGTGCTGTCTACTATGGAACTATACTTTTCTTTAAGGTAGGGCCCATCCTACTTATAACTTACAAAATAAATGATGAGAAAGCCAAAGAAAAGGAGAAATTAACCTAATTATTTAGGGAACACCTTATATTTAGTAGTAGAAGACAAAGAGGAGAGTGTGTTAGTTTCATTTGTTTGTTTTCAATAAGGTGAATCAAGTGGAGAGTACTTTCTCTGCTACTAATTTACTTACTTAGAGATATCATCTGTATATAACTTGTTTAAATTAGTAAGTACATCATGACATTTTTGAATGACACAATGGTTAAGTTACAGATATTAGAATCAGACCTATGTCAGTTTAAATCACAGCTCTGTCATTTACTATTAGTTTGCTATAAACCTTTTCAAGCTTTTGTTTCTTCATCTGTAAAATAAGGATAGTAATAAGCATCTCAATGTTTTTTTGTGAGAATGAAATGAGGTAATGTGTACAAAACACTTAGCAGAGTGCTTGGCACATGGTAAGCACTAAATAATATTATTAAATGAACGATCAATTATTGAGCCCAACAAAATCTATAAAATCAGTGCCATCTAGTAAGTAGCCTAAGAGGATAATCTACTTGACTCCAAGACACTTGATTACTTAAAACTTCTGCATTATAGTTGAATTTTTTTCCCACAATTTTCAGTTTTCTTATTTTCTTCTAAAAGTTCTAAGAAGCTATTATTGAAGTTATGAGTCACTATAAGAACAGTTGACACCTATCCTTTCCTCTTCCTCCAAGCCACACCAAACACTCTCTATTGATTAGCTTCCTTATTATGCTGTAAGTTTCTTTCACTTCAGATAACAGTCTCTATTTCATGACTTTTAGTTAAGTACTCTGTGTTCACTTGCATTTTCCTCTATACTAAAATGATTTGGGGGTATGCATGCATTTCTAAAGTACCTACTGCAATAACACCTTGGGACTCAGACATTAGAGCAAAGGATGTGAAGAAGAACCATTTCCATGAATGCAACATTAGTGCTTTGTATTTATGATACACCTTTCATCTGCATCTCTCAAAGACTTTCACAAATATTATCTGATGCTTTATTCACTGGGCCAAGCTGCAAGCAAAACTGTCTTTCAAATAATTCCCTTACAGTACGTCAAACCCCATGAGAGAAGGAGTTGTGGATAAACGGTTAAAGTGTCAGGAATGCTCAGAAACATTTTTAAATAGTATATACAAAAATACCACCTAACAAGCGATGACTACTATTTAGAAATGTGGTGCTCCGTAGGTATACCTTTCATAGCAAATAAACAGGGACTTTATCATATTGGCATTAAGACCAACATCCACATTATAAACGAAAGCTATCTGATCAATTTTGTAACTGTGTATCAACCTAATTTGGGACATACGGCTTGCCTCTTAGTGTATCCAAATATATTTGTTAAAGCATTGCATATTAATTATAGTATATGTAAAGAGCATGGGTACCAGACCAGGATTGTATGTCAAATACTTAGTATAGTGTTTGGTACATGTGACATATTCAGTTAATGTTAGTTACTAATATAATTATTATTGTAATTATTTCCAGTATGAATTTAGATTATGAAACCAATTTTCTTTCAAAGAATTCAGTGATGACTAACATATATTCACATTTGTTGCTATTGCTGCTACTACTACAACTATTACTTCTTTTCTCTATGCCTGTTAAGATATATACTTGCAAAGTAGGAAGAAAAGAAAAACATGTCCCCTTCCTCTGTTGGAACAGTAGCCCAAGATGGGGAGAGGTAAGGCTACACAGATGTTAAGGCCTCTTCCCACCTTCCAACTGAAATCATTTACACAGGGTCTTGCTGTCATGAAGACTATGGCTGTGGGTATGCCATTAAAACATGTGGCTAATCATTTCTGGGGGGAAGACAGAATCAAATTGGAGACTTTTTATAACCCAAATGAAATAACTGACCTACAAAGCTTTAGTCAATTGTATTGGTGCCACGAAAAAAATAACATTAATTTAGACACACTCACTGTGGAGATATCACAAGCTTCATTTACTCCTTTTTAGTGTTTTTATTTTTTGGCCCTCTAGTGTCTCTTATTTTACATTCTTGTTCACATAACTGGTATGCTGTGAAAACGGACTATTTGAAAAAAAGTCATTATTGTTAAGAATGTGTAACTTTTAAAGTTTTCTGAGGCTATGGATAACTTCCACTGCCTTGAAGAAAACAGTGTTTCAACATTCATATGCTGTGCCCATTTTAGAGATGGAGAATATGAATCTGAGAGATGTGGAGAACCTAGTGCAAGACCTTGGGTACTATAGCATTGCACTGACTCCATTTGTTGCCACTCAGCCATCTCTCCTGGCCTTCAAAACAAACCACACTAACTGTGCTTATACCACTCTTATCATTCCTCTTTATTGCAACCAATTAATATAAAATGCTGAGTCTAAATCAGCTATGTAATAACTTATAATGAAATGTATGTAGTGGGTTATTTTATTTGTAGGTCCAATTCAATATGCTCAAGCACACATCATGAAACGTTTCCTTTTAATTTTGAGTAGCAAATATCTTCATTTCAGTATCACCTACATAATTTATGTAATCTAGAGTAACAGTTTTTAGCTTATTTGGTGTGTCATTTTATCCCAAGTTGATGCTGAAAATATCAGAAGAGACTGCTTGATGGGCTTGCTTTAAAAAGACAACTGAGCAATTTATGTATGCTGTTTTTCTTCCTGCACATTAAAGTTTAACCACATTTACTAATGAAATATTATGTACCTAAAATAAATTCTTATTTAATAAAATAACTGGCATTCATGATGACCATCTCTCCACTAGGGAAGTACCAAATTGGTTTCAAATAAATGCTATTACAATAAAAAGAATTATCTTAAACTATTAATCACATGTAGGGATTTTCCTTCTCAAATACATGTTAGATTACAACAATAGATAATTATGAGGATAGTTTAGGGTTATGGTAATTCAATTAGCAACTCTAGAAATAGTATCACTACATATGTCACTCAGTATAATAGTTCTAATGGTTGGCTATATTAAATAAATACATAGTATAGCACTTCATAGGTACGCCAGAATCTAAAGTCTTAAAATTCAAGGGATACTAGAGAGCCGGCTTGTTAAAAAATTGTGAATCGAATGTTATTTTATATTTTATGAATTTGGGGAACTTCTTACACATAAATTATTGTATTCTTCATAATACAATGAACTAATACACTCAATTTGTATAACATCTCCATTTGAAAGAACTGAAAATGTAAGACAAACAAACAAAAGCATTCAACTTCCCTTTTAACAGAAGTTTGTTTATACAGGAGTATAATGACTAGAAGTATCTGAACAACAGAATTTTTTAAAAAATGACTTTAAAAATAATAGTTCATTTTGTGCGGCAAAGGAAACCATCAAAAGAGTGAAAAGACAACCTATGAAATGGGAGCTGATAAGAGATTAACCATACAGCTGATAAGAGATTAACATCCAGAATAGAAAAGGAACTCATACAATCCAATAGCAGAAAAAACAAAACAAAACAAAACTAAACAACTTGATTAAAAAATGGGCAAAAGACCTGAATAGATAACTTTCTGAAAAAGACATGCAAATGGACAGAAGGTATATGAAAAGATGGTCAATGTCACTAATCATCAGGGTAATGCAAATCAAAACCACCGTGAGAAATCATCTTATACCCATTAGGATGGCCACTATAAGGAAAAATAGAAAATAAAGTGTTGGTGAGGATGTGGAGAAATTGGAACCTTTGTGCACTGTTGGTGGGAATGTAAAAAGGTGCACCTTCTATGGAAAAAAGTATGAAGGCTTCTCAAAAAATTAAAAATAGAATTACCATATGATCCAGCAACCCTATTTCAGGGAATATATCCAAAAGATTGGAAAACAGGATCTTAAAGAGCTATTTGTATTCTCACATCCATTGCAGTATTACTCAGGACAGCCAAGAGGTGGAAGAAATCTAAACGTTCATCAAGGGAGGAACGGATAAAAAAGGTGTGGTATATACATATAATTGAATATTATTCAGCCTTAAAAAAGGAGATCCTGTCATTTGCACAAAATGATGAACCTGGAAGAAATTATGCTAAGTGGGTAAGTCAGACACAGAAGGACAAATACTACATAATACCACTTACATGAGGAATCTAAATCTAAAATAGTCAAAGTCTTAGAAAGTGAATAGTGATTTCCAGGAGTTGAGAGGAGGTTGGAGAGGGAAGTTGTTTAATGGGTATAAATTTTTGATTTTGCAAAATGAAAAGGTTTCAGATATTTGCTATACAAAAATGTACACATAGTTAACACTCCTGTACCATACACTTAAAATTGGAGATGGTATATTAAAATTAAGATTGTATATTTTATGTGTTTCTATCAAAATAAAAAGTCATGCCATTTCTTCATTGAGTGGAATTTTTATCTATAAATAATTGAATACATAACTCAATCATGTATTTTACTTAAATCACATGATGATAGTGTGATTCTGTGGGTCAGCAATATCACAATGGACAAATGAAAACGTTATGAATGGGGCAGACAAGTTATAATGGATAATTACATGGTCATCAACACAGATTTTGCTGGTAACCCAGGAATTGTAGTGTTCTTAATAACGTATGTTTTAATAGATAAAAATAGTTTTTTTAAAAAAAATATTATTTCCATAAGCTTTTGGGGAACAGGTAGTATTTGGTTACGTAAGTTCTTCAGTGTTGATTTGTGAGATTTTGGTGCACCCATCACTGAAGTAGTATACACTGAACCCAATTTGTAGTCTTTTATCCCTCACCCCCTCCCACCCTTTTTCCTGAGTCCCCAAAGTTCACTGTATCATTCTTATGCCTTTGCATCCTCATAGATTAGCTCCCAGTTATGAGTGAGAACATATGATATTTGGTTTTCCATTCCTGAGTTACTTCACTTAGAATAACAGTCTCCAGTTCCATTTTAATGCATTGAATTGTGTACATATATATTATATAGCCTATTCCTTAATGTAAATAATCAGTTGTATTTGGAAAATTTGGGCTGTGTCAAGTAATGATGAAAGTAAAAGATATGTGCTTGCTAGCCAACAAAAACTGGAGATATACATCCATATTTCTAAATAAATAAAATAATAAATAGCCAACTATCTTGGTTCAGGTTGCCATAACAATACACCATTGACTGGGTGGCTAAAACAAAAGAATTTGGAAGAATCAATATTGTGAAAATGGCCATACGGCCCAAGGTAATTTATAGATTCAATGCCATCCCCATTAAGCTACCAATGACTTTCTTCACAGAATTGGAAAAAACTGCTTTAAAGTTCATATGGAAACAAAAAAGACCCCACATTGCCAAGACAATCCTAAGCCAAAAGAACAAAGCTGGAGGCATCACGCTACCTGACTTCAAACTATACTACAAGGCTACAGTAACCAAAAGAGCATGGTACTGGTACCAAAACAGAGATACAGACCATGGAACAGAACAGAGTCCTCAGAAATAATACCACACATCTGCAGCCATCTGATCTTTGACAAACCTGACAAAAACAAGAAATGCGGAAAGGATTCCCTATTTAATAAATGGTGCTGGGAAAATTGGCTAGCCATAAGTAGAAAGCTGAAACTGGATCCTTTCCTTACTCCTTATACGAAAATTAATTCAAGATGGATTAGAGACTTAAATGTTAGACCGAATACCATAAAAATCCTAGAAGAAAACCTAGGTAATACCATTCAGGACATAGGCATGGGCAAGGACTTCATGTCTAAAACACCAAAAGCAATGGCAACAAAAGCCAAAATTGACAAATGGGATCTAATTAAACTAAAGAGCTTCTGCACAGCAAAAGAAACTACCATCAGAGTGAACAGGCAACCTAATGAATGGGAGAACATTTTTGCAATCTACTCATCTGACAAAGGGCTAATATCCAGGACCTATAAAGAACTCAATCAAATTTACAAGAAAAAAACAAACAACCCCATCAAAAGTGGGCAAAGGATATGAACAGACATTTCTCAAAAGAAGACATTCATACAGCCAACAGACACATGAAAAAATGCTCATCATCACTGGCCATCAGAGAAATGCAAATCAAAACCATAATGAGATACCATCTCACACCAGTTAGAATGGCAGTCATTAAAAAGTCAGGAAACAACAGGTGCTGGAGAGGATGTGGAGAAATAGGAAAACGTTTACACTGTTGGTGGGACTGTAAACTAGTTCAACCATTGTGGAAAACAGTGTGGTGATTCCTCAAGGATCTAGAATTAGAAATACCATTCAACCCAGCTATCCCATTACTGGGGATATACCCAAAGGATTATAAGTCATGCTGCTATAAAGACACATGCACATGTATGTTTATTGTGGCACTATTCACAATAGCAAAGACTTGGAATCAACCCAAATGTCCATCAGTGACAGACTGGATTAAGAAAATGTGGCACATACAAACCATGGAATACTATGCAGCCATAAAAAAGGATGAGTTTGTGTCCTTTGTAGGGACATGGATGCAGCTGGAAACCATCATTCTCAGCAAACTATCACAAGAACAGAAAACCAAACACTGCATGTTCTCACTCATAGGTGGGAACTGAACAATGAGATCACTTGGACACAGGAAGGGGAGCATCACACACAGGGTCCTATTGTGGGGAGGGGGTGGGGGGAGGGATAGCATTAGGAGATATACCTAATGTAAATGACGAGTTAATGGGTGCAGCACACCAACATGGCACATGTATACATATGTAATAAACCTGCATGTTGTGCACATGTACCCTAGAACTTAAAGTATAATTAAAAAAAAAAAAAAAAGAAAGAAAAAGCAGGGAGGGAAACCTATGAATATAAAAGAATCCAGAAAGGACACATTGGAGGAAAGAAAGAAGCAGTTCTGTCTAAGGCACATTTCATCCTGGCTAGACTTAGATGAGTGAGATGAAGCCAAGAACATTGTGCTTATCGCCTTTCTGGGTGGCATCTGGCATTGGAGGCTGACCCAGGCCTCTGTGAGGCCGTGAGTTATAACAAACATTCAGGCACTTGCCAGGCTGCTCTAGGCTGTAAAACAAACAAACAAACAAAAAAACACTAGAACTTTATTTTCTCACAGCTCAGAGATTAGAAGTTCAAAGTACCAGTGATAGAGACAGGTGATAGTCAAGGGTCCCCGACAAAACCATGCTTTCAAGCCTGTAACAGCCTGAAGGCTGAAAAACCGGACTGCTGGTCCTGGATGAAGCCCACCCTTTCAGGACTAATTGTCTCTGAATACAGCCAACCTGCGCACTGGGAGGAAGGGGTGGAGCCTCAGGAAGTTCTCCCCATTTGCAGTGGGGAGGAGGGCAGCCTCTCCTATTCCTGTGTGGTGATCTAGGATTGAATCTGTGAAGTGGAGGGCCTGTTAGCATCTCATTTTGCTGAGGTTTTTTTTTTTTTTTTTTTTTTTTTTTCTTTTTGGCCAGTAAATTCCACTCCTCACCCTTTTATGTGTCCACAAGCCTAATCTTTTCTGGTTGTGTGACATGAACCTGATTTTAGCTGAACTAAGGAGAAAGTTCTGCAACACTAGTTTGGTTGGTTTCCGGTGAGGGCTCTATGCCTAGCTTGAAGATAGCTGCTTTAAGATAGCTGCTTCCTCTTTTCCGAATTGAATACCCTGTTACTTTCTCTTGCCTGATTGCCCTGGCAAGAATTTCCAACACTATGTAGAATATGAGTGGTGAGAGAGGGCATCTCTGTCTTGTGCCAGTTTTCAAAGGGAATTACACCTTATACAAAAATTAATTCAAGATGGGTTAAAGACTTAAATGTTAGACCTAAAACCATAAAAACCCTGGAAGAAAACCTAGGCAATACCATTCAGGACATAGGCATGGGCAAGGACTTCATGTCTAAAACACCAAAAGCAATGGCAACAAAAGCCAAAATTGACAAATGGGATCTAATTAAACTAAAGAGCTTCTGCACAGCAAAAGAAACTACCATCAGAGTGAACAGGTAATCTACAGAATAGGAGAAAAATTTTGTAATCTACACATCTGACAAAGGGCTAATATCCAGAATCTACAAAGAACTTAAACAAATTTACAAGAAAAAAATCAAACAACTCCACCAAAAAGTGGGCAAAGGATATGAACAGACACTTTTCAAAAGAAGACATTAATGCAGCCAACAGACACATGAAAAAATGCTCATCATCACTGGTCATCAGAGACATGCAAATCAAAACCACAATGAGATACCATCTCACGCCAGTTAGAATAGTGATCATTAAAAAATCAGGAAACAACAGATGCTGGAGAGGACATGGAGAAATAGGAACACTTTTTCACTGTTGGTGGGAGGGTAAACTAGTTCAACCACTGTGGAAGACAGTGTGGTGATTTCTCAAGAATCTAGAACTAGAAATACCATTTGACCCGGCAATCCCATTACTGGATATATACCCAAAGGATTATAAGTCATGCTGCTATAAAGACACATGCACATGTATGTTCATTGCGGCACTATTCACAATAGCAAAGACTTGGAATCAACCCAAATGTCCATCAGTGACAGACTGGATTAAGAAAATGTGGCACATATACACCATGGAATACTATGCAGCCATAAAAAAGGATGAGTTCATGTCCTTTGTAGGGACATGGATGAAGCTGGAAACCATCATTCTAAGCCAACTATCTCAAGGACAGAAAACCAAATACTACATGTTCTCACTCATAGGTGGGAACTGAACAATGAGAACACTTGGACACAGGTTGGGGAACATCACACCCCGGGACCTGTCATGGGGTCGGGGGCAGGGGGAGGGATAGCATTAGGAGAAATACCTAATGTAAATGATGAGTTAATGGATGCAGCAAACCAACATGGCACATGTATACATATGCAACAAACCTATACGTTGTGCACATGTACCCTAGAACTTAAAATATATTTAAAAAAATAAAAAATTAAAACATTTTTAAAAAGCACGAATGGGATCACACTATTTCCATTGTTTTGTAGCATGTTTTTCTAAGAAATGCATTTGGAGATCTTTCCACATATGTACATACAAATAGACCTTAATTTAAAAAATAATGCCTCCATAGTATTCTATAATATAAATGGATTATAATTTTAAACAACTTTTTATGGGTATTCTGGTTACAAGTGAAGTGGAGCATCTTAAAAATGGTCCATGGCCGGGCGCGGTGGCTCAAGCCTGTAATCCCAGCACTTTGGGAGGCCGAGACGGGCGGATCACGAGGTCAGGAGATCGAGACCATCCTGGCTAACACGGTGAAACCCCATCTCTACTAAAAATACAAAAAAACTAGCCGGGCGAGGTGGCGGGCGCCTGTAGTCCCAGCTACTCGGGAGGCTGAGGCAGGAGAATGGCATAAACCTGGGAGACAGAGCTTGCAGTGAGCTGAGATCCGGCCACTGTACTCCAGCCTGGGTGACAGAGTGAGACTCCGTCTCAAAAAAAAAAAAAAAAAAAGAGGTCCATTAGCCATTTTTAAATTTTATTTTTTCATTTTTAAAACTGAATTACCTCTTTATAACTTCCATACATTTTAATGTACATTGGATGTTTGGTCTTTTATAATCGATTTGAAGTTATTACATAAAGTCCAATATTAATCCTTTTGTGTTAAATACATTGCAAATATTTTCTTCCATAAAAAAAAAAAAAGATACCTTCTTCCTTGTTGCGTTCTCACATGGTGGGGAGAGAGTGTGTCTCTTCTTAGAAGGGCACTAATCCCATCATGTGGGCCCTATCTTCATGGAATGATCTAAACCTTATTATCCCCCAAAGGCCCAATTGCTAAATACTATCGCATTGGTGGTTAGGGCTACAACATATAAATTTAGGGGACACAATTCCATACATAGCACCAACTCATCTGGATAATATACTAACACTAAATAAATGTTTTCTTTAACTCATGTTTTAAAAACTTGTTTATTTTCTACCATATCTTACATTCCATATTATGTGTCATGCTTTCTAAGACAGATGGTTTTAAAACTTATTTCTTACTATACTTTGCATCTCACACTATATAGCATAAATTGATGAGCTAACATGGCTTTAAAATTGTTATGCTCACTTGGAACTAGGATATCTAAATTCTAATACAGTTAATCTAGAACAGATCAGGTCTCAGACATTCTGAGTAAATGACTTGCTACTGTATTTAATCATTCTCAATTCTCTTATACACAGAGAGGTGCAAATAGCATTCCATTTATATATCATTCCAATCATCATTCTCATTATAAGATGTGGTAAGTTATTGTGATTATAAAGTTGATGGTACAATAAATATATACCTTTAAATATAAGGTAAGGAAAATGAGGCATGGAAAATTTATGTTATTTGTTGAAGATTACATGGCCAACCAGTGGTGACCATTGAGATAAGTATGCCTTTACTCCAGGTCATAATCACTTTCCAGCTTTATACACAATGGTCAGCATCATACTTGTGTATGATGCTGTAGTCTTTACTGTGTGGTCTTTTACTTGTGTAGTCTTTACTGACTAACCTCATTCCAAAGATTACAGTAATAAATCTGCCATTTAACCCTTCTTCCTCTTCCCCTAACAGATATATCTGCCTGAAAAATCACCAAAAGGAATAGTTGGTGGTCATCAAAAAAGAAGGTTATGCAACTGACATGGGAGGAGGGTAAGCACATACATATTAATACAATTGAATGAATGAGCAGGTAATTGTAAACAGTGTTAGAGTTGAAAAAGAGAGAACAGACTAGTCTACAAGGTTTCACAGAAAAGTTGTATGACACACAGGGAAGGGAAATGGCCCGACTGAAAGGGAGCAGGGTACCTCAGTGGCTTGGGCAATGGTATGAGGGAATAGCAAGGCAGCAGAAGTAAATATAACAATTAAGAGAGGGGAAAAATTATAGACATGCTAATACTGATTTAATAATTTTCCTAGCCCAAGCTGGCTATTTAATTTTCTAAACAAACATTTTCGTACCACTTATTAAGTGCTTATTATGCTATGTGCCCAAGCACATAGCATATGGTGAAGGTGGATGTCACTTCTCTCAAAAGTGCGCACACACACACACACACACACACCCTTTTGATAAGCTTAGTCCATGGGAAGAAATGGTGAGACAAGAGGTTCTTTGTGTCTCCAGCTCATCTCCTATTCTCACCTGAGTTGCAACTACTAAATGTTACATTAATCCATTTATAATCACTCTACAAATATTCTAGGTTTCATGTGAGATCAGCTCTCTATTGTAGAGCCATTTTATATGTGTGCTTTACAAGGTGATCAGTGCTATGCCAGTAGTTGAATCAGGTAATAGGCACAGAAATATCTCTTGGATTTAGGATTAAGTTAGAATGTTCACCCTAGATGTAGTCTTCTATTTCTGGAGGGCATTCGAAAGAAGCACAATATACCTTTCTATCCTAGAACAGACTAGACTTTGTTGAATCCTATTGTAACCATGTCACCTTGGATTAGTTACCTTCTGTGTCCTGGAGAATTAGTAAGGAAAAAACTGTACATCTTGATTATTTAACATATAATGGCTATTTACAGGATTTGGCTAAACTTTAATCCAACGTTTATCAAGAAATTTATGTTTTAAGCCCTTGTTCGTGTTACTTTATCAAAGGCAATCACATTTTATCAGTGATTCATTGCTTGCTCTTCTGCCTTCCATTAAGACCTCAGGTTCTCAAAGGACAATATTTTCCAGTGACAAATAAGTTTGCCTCCCTGGAGAGGAGAGCATGCCCAGGTAGAAGTGGTAAATGGACATAGTCAAATGAGTACAGGGGTGGGGACAGCAATTGGTAGATGGTCTTTAAACCCAAGACCAGATATTTCAATTAGAGAACCAACTAGGTACCTTTTTGTGTTACTGTGAAGCTTAGAGCACACTGAGGAGAAAGGAATCTGAATAAAGATAAGCGAGCAAGGAAGCGAATGAGGGAGATTGGGTGGTAATATCTGGGTATAGTGTTTAGGGAGTGTGCAAGCCCTTAGTGACAGTTGTATAAAAATACCTGCTTCTGCTACCTTTATGTTTGTGTTTGGGCTTGTCTGTCTTATCCCTCAACTAAATGGCAAATTCTAAGAACAGGGAGTTTCTTATTTTATCAATCCACACACTGCCTAGTGCCATGCCTCACTAGATAAGCTTGTCAATGGAGTGACAAATGTGTTCCAGTTTCTGCAAAATAAACTGAAGCAAAGGCCAATGGAAGACATTTTTGAGGTATGCTTTGTTTGGACTGTTTTTGTTTTTACATTGGAAAACTATTGGACATTTAAAAAATACATACACATATAGATTGACTATATTACATTTAAATTCAAAAGTTTCAAAACACTTTTTGAGAAGTTAAAAAGGCATGATTTTGGCCTGGTATGCCTTTGCATATTTCCTGTTCTGCAGCCACACTGCAACATTTGTCATTCAGCAGACACACTGGTGCTCTCTCCATCTCTGAATCTTTACATTGATACTTGACTTCCCACTTTGAATGTCCTTTCACCCCATATTCTGTTTGCATCCCACTCTTCTGAGGCCCATTACCAATGTTACCCCTTTTATTAAGCATTCCTTGAAATCTAAAGAAATAAGCTATAGTAATCTCTTCTGATCATCTATAGCACTGTGTTCCTATTATGCCCTCAATACCTCCTAAGACACATGAAGGCAGGTGGTAGCAAGAAGAGAACAGACATAGAAAAAAGCAGACAGGAGGCAGTTACTGTGTCATAAGAATAGCAGAACCCTGGATTGAAAATTCACAAACTCCTGTTGCTGAAATTTCTAGAGCTTGGTTCATTTTCAGATTTTGGACATGCATGCTTATAATAAATCCTTACCATCTGAGCTAGCCTGAGTAAGTCTCTGTTTCATGCAACCCAACAGGCCTAATATTGTGCTTTGTATTTGTATACTTGTTTTATCTTCCCTAACAGAGGATAAAGCTCTTTGAAAGGTAATGACTCTCATAGCACCTGCAGTGTGGTACACAGTCAGTACTTAGCAAATGTTTGTTGAAAAACTGAATGGAGAAAACTAGACAAGTCATCCTCAAATCATATTGAATTTCCATTCATTTTTAGCAAGGCAAGAACTGAACATAGGTAGTTCATAATAATATTTTATTAAACAATGCTTTTCCAAATGAATGGTTTGCCTGCTTGCCTCTTCACTGTTATAGATTTCTTCCTATTAGTGTTCTGCAAATGTGTTTATGACACATGTTTGCCAAAGGCTAACTTTAGCAGCAACACCATGTATCAAAAAAGATGTGTCACATACGCAAAATATATAATATAAAGCCATGCATTCTTCTCATTGTTTTAACTATCTTTTAGTTTAAAGGGTGCTGGTCTGTTTCACATTTCTTTCAGAAAGGCCAAAACCATAAACTCTACTTGAACTTATGTCACTGTTGTCGCTTACTCATAATGAGAAACACTTTGTCAACATTATTTTCATATACATCTGGTGTGACTAGATACCCTCATGGAAATTATTTTCAACAATGAATTTGAAGGATTAAAAGGTTCAGGAAAGTCACATGAAATACATAACAATGAAGTATAGTCTCATTTTATGGATATCACCTCCTTACACTTATATACTGTTTCATGGTTTGCAAAGCACTATATTATCTCATTTGATCCTTACAACAGGAGTCTATGAGATAGACATGGAAGGCATCATTCCGATTTTATATATCAAAAATCAGAGTAGTTAACTGACTTTACTAAGGTCATAGAGATTGTAAGCAGTAAAAAGAAACCAGAAAAAGAACCCAAGTCTTTAAAACTTCCAATCCAGTATCTTTTGACTTCAAGTCCAGTTTTTTTTTCAACTATTCTATTTATAACAATGTTTTCCAAATGTCTGGCTATGATCAATTGATGGTTATGTAACCAATTTTGACTAGGATAAAAAAATGAAATAGAATATAATATATCCTAGAACATCACATTTAGTAAAGATTTTAATTGTTTCATGAAACTTTTGTTTCAGTTTTATATATTATGCTGCAAAATATATTTTAATTGCAGGAAATGGTGAGAAAAATAAATTAAAAGTCACTGTTCTATACCATGTTGCCTGTTAAACTCATTAAGTAGTTCAAAAGTAATTTGTGCTGCCAAAATGTCCACATTACTGGTTTTACCATTAAAATAATTGTAGATAATAAAAATATGGTTTCTGGCAATCCTTGAGTTAGGTATTGATTATGTGCAGGTAATTTCATTGTTTGACTACTTCTAAGAGTTCTACTGGAATATTATATAAAAATTTGAGTTTCTATATAGGTATGATGGTGGTTTTATTACTGCTTTTGTGGAAAAAAATGCTAATTGTGCTTTATAGAGAAATCATCTTAGAAAATCTTCACCTGACTTAAATATATTCAGGAGAATGTAGGAAACATTGACTATAGATAACACTGTGGTATTCATAGATCTAATTCTTATCAAATTAAGATATCTGATGTCTCTGTAACTTATTAACAGCTTATTTAATTATATGTATTACCAATGAATAATCAAAATGAATAAATCCACAACTGTTTTCTTAATTACAAAGAATGCAATGGCTCTTCATTACATGTAACATATAGTACAAAATCATTAGTAGGGCCTATAAACTCCAGCAGCTTTATCCCCTATCTCCCTACTCTGTATATGCCATGCATGTCTATGTTTCCACAGTTCTGTACTGTACATGCTTCCTTTGCTTTGATGCTATTGCTTCTCACCCTTCCCAGTGGAGCTGGGTCTTAAGGCATGAATGGAAATCTTTTAGGCAATGTTATCTCTTCTGTGATGCTTTCTTCCATTTTTCTTTCTGTGTTCTTACATGACTTACTAAAATTATCTATCAGAAACCAACATTATCATGAGTATTTGTGTGTGTGTGTTGCCTCAGTGAGGCAGTGAGTTGCTTGAAGGTGAGGTTTATTTATTATTCATTTTTGAATCTTGGTGCCCTGCACAATGTCTAGGTCATAGCAGGTACCTGATTAAATATGTGAGCAAATAGTATTAATGTTTAGTTGAATTTACTTGGGCAAATGCAAAAATACATAATGCAATTTTACATGTGGTCATAAGAATTTTTAGATAGGTCTATCAATCTATCTATCTATTCATTTTTTACACCGAAGGCTTTATTGTTGTTTACTGAATGATTACATATTAAAATATTAATTTAGGGGCAGAAAATTATGCTTAAACTTATTATTCTGTGGTTCATACAGTAGCAAAGGAGCTGGCTGATTTGGTCTGTTCAAGACAACACTTAACCAAATTGCTGACATGATTTTATTCAATGATGTGCATAATATGGACCAAGGCATTTTTATTTTCCCACAGGCTGAGATGGTGGTCTAGAGATGTAGCCTAAATGTTTATATTTTCTCTCTATAATTTAGTCATCATTGTACTATGAAAAAAACCTAAAAGATAAGCAAATTTTTATGGATAGTTGGGTCATTTAATATTTTCTGATATGGTGCCATTAAAGTTTCATTTATATTCCTATAGGGTTTTCTCCTCACTGTTTCAGCTAATAGACTTTGAAGTCCCAATGTGTCTATCTCTCCTCTGAGGGATTTTAAAAATTGTTGCTCTGAAATCAGAGCACTAACTTTCTCAACAGATAAAACACAGGAACCACAGTTGGAGAAGTGTGAATGTCAATTTACCCTTCGTAGCACACAAAATTACACTCTATGATTGTAGAGGAAGGCAATACTTAATTGAAAGATATTTTAATACATAAACATGTTAGAAAACCATCTGTCTGAGGACTCTATGTGTGTATCTATGCTACAAAGTATTTTTTTAAAATATGGTAGGCTAAAGGATATTCCTAATTCACATGTGAGTTTGGGAGATAATTATTTTTTGTTTTCCTGGCTTGAATTCTTCATACATTTCTCCCATGTATGTGATTGCTTACATGTCTAACCTTCAGCTAAATAATAAGCTTCAGATGTTATCCAAATCTTTCTCACCTCCAGATTCCCAGAGTGGTCAACACCATGTTGGCACGTTATAAGTGGTTAGCAAATGTTTACTGAGAAAATAAATGACATATTATTAAAACCCTGATGTTTTCAACATTTTCCCTAGGAGTCATTTGATGTTTTCCCTTGTGTTACAATGTTACAAAGATGAAAACCCCACCATTTCTTTCTTTGCCTGTTGAAAGATGTGGCAGTAATGATAGAGGAAGAATTTGGATTATTCATAACATACAAGATAATCTTTCATGACAATCTAATTCTTTGGCTTCCATGTGCAAAACATCTGAACCAATGGTGAAAATGCAGTCAAATAATAGAAATTGTATCTTTAACTAAAAATCAAACTGCTGAATAGCAGGAAACATCTGGGTGATTAATCCATTCACCTATTCAGTATTGAACACTCAGAGAGTTGCAAGAATCTAAATGTTGTCTATTGCTTTTGGATTACTTGTAGAAATCACAATTGGCTTTCCTGCCTTTTCATTTAAAGTTCAATGTAACTGAGGATTCATTATGATTTTGTATTTTGAGATGTTAGCAGGTCATATTGTACATGTTTCTTATTCCCTTTTTCAAAACCTGTATTATAGGTTATTAAAGTGCTTTTAAAATAACATTTTTAGATAATAGAAA
This sequence comes from Macaca mulatta, assembly GCF_049350105.2. NCBI lineage: Eukaryota > Metazoa > Chordata > Mammalia > Primates > Cercopithecidae > Macaca > Macaca mulatta. Next base: position 131,214,708 of record NC_133426.1, read on the forward strand.
TTACACCTATCCAATGTTAAATACAATTATTATTATAACAAATATAAGAAAATATTCAGGGAAACATTCTTTGTCATCTGATTCTAACCAACAAAATATTTTTAATGAGTGCATGTCTATTAAAATAATCCTCAAGATGCCATAATTATTATTCATTTTCTAGAACTGTTTCACCATGAAGCTTTATGCTTCTATGGGGACTTTAATGTTTATGTTTTGTGACGGCTGCATTGACTATTAAAAAGCAATTTGGCTGACATTTTAGGTCTTTTGTTGCCAGTTTTAATTGGATTGTTCATCAAGCATCAACTCCCCCGTTAACTGCAAAAATTTCAGGCCAATGTCAGTTTACAGTAATGACTGTTTAATGATTTTATCCTGTCAGTATGCAAGCTTCGTATGGATATATGCATGATTAGTTTCATATCAAGACCTGTAATTAAATAATTGAAGCCTAAACAGAATGGATATCAAACATGAACACATATTTAATAAAGACTCAGAAGCTTATCAAAATACTGATTAGCAATTAAAAGTCAATGTTTTGAGTTCATCTGGTGTTAGTACATTTATGATACTTTAGTAAATATTTATATGAAGATTTTGCCTAGAGTTAAAAGATAGAATTCTTTTTGGAAAAGCAGTAAAATTGCTTTTTCAAAAGGTAATTAATATCCAATGTGTATCTATCTGACTGAGAAAACTCATTTTAAGTATTATTTCATCTGGAGAAAAAATTAGCCAAAACAGAAAAACTCTACCAATAAATATTCTTATCAATCAGACACAATTCCAATCCTTAAGAAGTTGATCTATGTACACCCATACTATGCTGTCACCTGTTTGCATGCTAGAATGAAAGGACTGAGAAGGGCCTTGGAAACCATTTATTCTAACTTACTTATTTTACAGATATCGAAGTCCAGATGGGTAAACTGACTTGCCTAACATCATATAGCTAATTAGGGGTAGAGCCAAGACAAAAAATCCAGGTCCAACATTTTAACTTATATATTCCTGGAAGAAAGCAGTTTAAAACATCTTTTGTGTATTGGTAAATTCATTTTCTTCCCATTTCATTATATTAACATGCTTCGTAACAAAACCAGCAAAGAAACAAATTGTTTAAAGAGGTATACACTAAGTTTCACTTTCTCTTTTCTCTCCACCTACTTCATTTCTCCTCCACCCCGGTAACCATTTTTACTAGTTTCTTATTCATCTTTCCATTATATTTCACACTGGCACAGAATATCAGAATATATATTATTATATCAGTCTTTCTGTACACAAAGCATAGTATATCATATTTACATTTTTACACCTTACTTATTTTTGAGATAGGGTCTTGCTCTGTTTTACAGGCTGGAATGCAGTGGTGCAACCTCAGCTCACTGCAACTTCAACTTGCTGGGCTCAAGTGACCCTCCCACCTCAGCCTCCAGAGTAGCTGGTACCACAGGTGTGCACCATCACACCCAGCTAAACTTTTTAGTTTTTTTTGTAGAGACAGGGTTTGGCTGTGTTCCCCAGGCTGGTCTCAAACTCCTAGGCTCAAGCAATCCTCCCACCCGGGCCTCCCAATGTGCTGGGATTACAGGCGTGAGCCACTGCACCCAGATCACTTTTCTGGTTTTTTTTTTTTTTTTTTTTTTACTTGACAATACAGCTTGAGATCTCTTCATACCAGTGTATAGAAATCTTTCTTGTTTTCTTTTTCCTTAAGCCTGTATAGTATTCCCTTCACGGATCTTATAGTTTATTCAATGTGTTGGCAAATTATTGATCATTATTTGAAAATGTTTTATATGCTAAAAATTATTTCACCTACATATGGGAAGTACATATTTGCATAACTGAAACTTAGAAAATGTAGATACTGATGTAAAGGCTGAACTCCAATACAGCGTGCGCAGCACTAAGGAACTAGAAAAACCATTACTTTTTCTTTGATTTAAAATTCTAGTTCTATTTGTATAGTTATTATTTATCAATTATGCATAAAAATTAATTTAAAAAATCATAAAAATTCTAGTTCTAAAGCTTGTTGGATAATTAAGATGTTTTTCAGCATTTACTGGCATGGATGAGTGAAACAATGTGTTATTAATTAAAATGTTTACAATGTAGCACACAGAACTTTTAAATTTTAACCTATGTTCAGTAAGCACAACATTTCAAAACTCTCCCATCTTCAGTCCCATAGATCATACTACTTTCTTTCTGTTCATGGTAACCCATATATAGTCTTCAATTCAAAATAGTTTCACTAAACATTAAAATGGAAGGTCAGCCTATACTGCTATAGTATAGTGAAAGACATTAGGGAGACAGACCAATTAAGGTAGAAGTAGATTTCTTGTTAAATGACAGATCCCAGATTCCCATTTCATGAAACACGTATTCCTGCCACATGCCAAATTCCCATTAACTTCAAGAAGGAATTATGAACAGAAATACTTAAGCTGACGAAGGCAGGATAAATTAGTCCAGCGCAATCCTTAAATGTCAGTTTAAAATGCAGTGGATGCTTTAAATTATGTGTAGTCATGTTGTTTGAATTGAATATTATCCACTCACACCTTCTCTCTGACCACATCTTCAAAATGAATGGGGCAACGAATTGCTTGGAATAGAGAAGAGACATGAACAGCTAGATTCAGAATTGTAAGAAAAGATAAAATTCAAAGGTGTGAGTCATGAAAATGTAATGATTCCTCAAGAAAACAGCTTAAGAGAAATAAACTACTTTCCCTCAGCATATAAAATATTTACATTTAAGAAAATGTGTAGAAAGATTTTAAAAATCCTAATTCAGGCTAGTTGGAGAGTCAAGTTGTATTAATTGTTAAGTCCGTATAATATTTAAAATATAAATATGTGATAGTTACTTTCCAGTGCACTGTATGAATGCTAGTCACTACTTACTAGTATCCTATAGAAGTTTCTAGACTCACTGGTTTAAAGAAACACAAAAATCTTCATTGTACTACTATTGCTTTTAAAGTTCTTAAAATAGTTTATTCTCTTAGGCAGGTGAACCAAATCCATATATATATATATATATATATATATATATATATATATCACATATATAATATATATATTACGTATATATTATATGTATATATATAAAATATATATATATATATATATATTTTTTTTTTTTTTTCTTGAGACAGAGGCTCGCTTTGTCACCCAGGCTGGAGTGCAGTGGCACCATCTCAGCTCACTGCAACCTCTGCTTTCTGGGTTCAAATGATTCTTGTGCCTCAGCCTCCTGAGTAGCTGGGACTACACGCACACACCACCACACCCAGATAATTTTTGTTTTTTTGGTAGAGACAGGGTTTCACCATGTTGGCCAAGCTGGCCTTGAACTCCTGACGTCAAGTGATCCACCCTCCTCAGCCTCCCAAAGTGCTGGGATAACAAGCGTGAGCCACAGTTCCCTGTCTCCCTACATTCTTTATACTACTCTTTCCATGGAATATTCCGGAGTAAATTTCAGCTCAGTACTGTCAAAATGATAATAAGTTTTTAAAATTATGAGACTTTTCTATATTAAATGAATCAAAAATTTGCCCCTTAAATGGCATATAAAAAGTGTAAACATTTAAAAAAATACAATCTCTAAAATAGAATACTTGGTAAATAATAATCTGAAATCACCTCAGTAAAAACTCTAAAATAGTATTGTATACTATAAAAATTTTTCTGTGCCATAAAAGAAGATTTTCATTAAAAAGTTGATATTGAAAGGGCTGATATGTCATACTTTGTCAATTATGCCAAAAAATGAATCTTTCTTATTTTCATGAGTTGTACGGACCTCAGTTTGCATGAACATTTGCCACTACATGGGACCTTATATCTGTGGTAATAATCTAGCAGACAACTTCTTTTCATCTAGTTTTTATAGGACTCAGGAACACAAACCTCCTTAAGAAAAGTGAGTCTTTATTGACAAAATAAAACTTTATAACTTACGCAACTAGCCAGCTGGGTCATTGTAGGATTATTTCCTCACTGTTTCTCAGTAGATGATCAAAAACATAACATTTAGAGCAATTTCCTTGAATTGAATGATGTCCTACACTAAAAAAACAGCAATGTGCCTTTCTAGTACTCTCAAGCAAGACCTCTGCTTTTCCTTTAGTGATACAATGGCAAGCTTAGTTAAAACATTTTCTAGAATTTATCTGCCTAGCATGACTATGACCTCTCCTAGTTGCCTTGGAAGCACTGCAGTTTTCTCTGAAACCAGATGTATCAAGATTTTTTTTTTTTCCGAATATCATGATTTCTTATGCTATAAAGAGAAGGTTTGTGGATGGCAAGTGAATTTTGCTGTTTGTTAACCAAACTACCCGGATGCAACGTAGAGTAGGACTTAAGAATTTGGCGTCTGGTAATAATGGTGGACTAGAAAACGTAAAAAGTTTTATCCTGCAAAACATGTAAAAATGCTGGAAAAACATAGCATGTATCCTTTTAAATGAAAAATTGAGCTCACAAGATATGAAAACAAAAACAAAAACAAAACAGGAGTCAAAACCAAGGTGGGAATTTTAAACCTGAGTGGCATGTTCAGGAGTCTATGTTGCAGCTTCTCTGCAAGTAGGTGACATAAAGATATGGGTTTTAAGGCTAAGGTTGTAGAATTAGGAGGTGATGACTTTGGTCTTCATAAGGTAGGGGGTTTGCAAATGAAACTCCCACATGTTGCCCATATATGGATCCCCAGAATGTTACACTTCCAAAAAGAATACACTGAAAGAAATCTGCCCACTCACACAAAGGGATAACAAAGAAGCCTGTCTGTCCTGGACTGGGCTCTGGGTGAAAACAATAGAAAATTGTTATTGAGAATTTATAAGTATGGGCCTATATCAAGGATGGATTTAGAGTTGAGTGTATACTATCCATGTGTTCTAATGACTACCAATAAGATAAATTAACATTAATATAAAGGACTGGAGAACCTGGCAGAGGCAAATGAAAATAAGATCACAGCCTAAAGTTAAAAATTATATAAGGAAATAATCCAACTGAAACAAAAGGTTCACCAAACTATAAGATTAGGTCCCTAAGAATTTCAGATAACAGAGCTCTTGTTTAGAGATTGTAAAAAATGCATATGTTTAAAATGGTTAAAGAAAGAATGAAAAGTATAAGAACAAAGCACTATTTTTAAAAAGAGATCATATAGACTTAAAAGAAAGTTGTCCTAAAAAAATATAGTATCAAAATGTAAAACTCAATGGAAAATAAAACCCAAAGGGCAAGTTCAATAGCAAATGAGGCACAAATCAAGCAAGAATTCATGAACTTGAATGTGTATCTGAGGAAATTACCCAGAATACAGCACAGAGAGATAAAGAGATGACAAATCTAAAAGAAATGTTAAGGGTCATGGAGAATAGAATGAAATTTTATGATATGGACCTAATAAACATTCTAGAAAAAGAAAATAAAGAAAATGGGAAGAAATAATGATGATGGAGTATATTCTAAGACTGATTTAAAAATCTGAGAATCTGAGAAAATTTTCAGATTCTGGAAGCATGACCCGTCAGTAGGAAAAAGGAAAATCCATATCATTAGAGTATCTAAGGCAGCTATGAAAATGCACCTCCCAATGTATTTATGTGCATAATTGAATGATAGCTCCAGCTCCTGACTTCCGAATGTAGTACTGGATTCGTGCTGAGTCCACACGTCTTGTGAGTTACTTCCAGCCCATGACTGTACTAATACAGGTCATTTCTACAAGATGAAGGACCACTATAATGGGTAACTTTGGCTCAAGGGGTCTCCATCAGCCTGGCCAAAACTTTCTTGGATCTGCATTGTAGTCTGAAACCCTTCCTACTTAATATTCCCTCTTATCTCCCTCTTCACAGGTCAGACGCTGCATCATTCTGAAGGTTCTCCCTCCCTTCTCCTGCTCCCTCTCCATTATCCTTCAAAGGATACTCCAAAAAACTCTAGCCCATCTTATTCCATCTTGGCAGCTGCTTCTTGGATGATATGAACTAATACAACACCATACATAAAGATATAATAGAACAACTAGATAGAACAGACAGATTAGCTACAATGAAGCTATAATTAGTTAGAGTAACAATAGATTTCTTAATGGCACCATAAAGCACTTCTCTACTAAAAATACAAAAATTAGCCAGGCGTGGTGGCACATGCCTGTAATCCCAGCTACTCAGGAGGCTGAGGCAGGAGAATCGCTTGAACCCGGGAGGCGGAGGTTGCAGTGAGCTGAGATTGTGCCACTGCACTCTAGCCTGGGCGACAGAGCAAGACTCCGTCAAAAAAAAAAAAAAAAAAAAAAAAGTCTGGAAAACTGTTGTTTGCTTACCTAGCAGCCATTAACCTCTTTTGCATTGCTAACAGAATTCTTACATTGCTCAGGTGTGAAACATGTGCCCCACTCCAAACTCCATTAGTGGTTTAAGCAAGTCATAATATTTCATTCTTCTTTGCCAGTGACTATATTAGTGGGTGAACATGCCACCCAATTGTGGCAGAGAGGAATTCTGAAAAAAGTTTCTGGAAAAGATTATCCTGTCTAATAGCGAGAGAGAGATAGGCAAGGAGAACTTGGCTCTTCCTTTCAGCCTTTGGACATCATCGTGAGGACGTGATGTTTGGAGCTGGCTGTTATTTAGCAACTATAAAAGAAAAGCCAAAAGTGTCACAGAGAAGCTGACTCAGATCTCTGGTATAGTGAGCTGCTCAATTAACCAACCCTAGTACTGCCTAGCTCTGAACTGCTTGTTATGGTAGAAAGTACAGGTGACTCTTGAACAACACAAGTTGGAACTGTGCAGGTCCACTTACATGCTGATTTTTAAAACACAGATAGAAAATACAGTATTTGTGGGATGCCAACTTTTGGTATGTGCTAGTTCTGTGGGGCCTGCTGTGGGAATTGTGTACGCAAGAATTTTGATATATGAAGGGGTCCTCGAACCAATCTCTAGCATTTACTGAGCAATGACTGTATATGTCTTTATTGTTGAAGACATTATTGTTGGATATTATGTTACTTGTACCCGGAATAAATCTGTTAGTTCATGAAGTAATATTTTCAAAATGCTTAGAGAAAACAACTGTCAGTATTGCATTCCTTATCTAGCGAATTTCTTAGTCAAGACTGTGGGTAAAATGAAGACAACTTCCTACAAAGAAGGAGACTTTACCACTACAGACCCTTGCTGAAAGAATTATGAGAGGATGTACTTCAGGAAGCATAAAACCGAACCCAGAAGAAAGGTGTGAGCTGTGAGAAAAAATGGTAATGTAATTAGCAAACGTGGGTAAATCTAAATAAGCATTGAATGTGGAAAATATTATAATAAATAATTTTGGAGTGTTAAGAAGTATAATCAGAATACAGGATGATAATTACATGTAAATGAAGGGACAATGATCAAAATTAAAACAATTTAATTTCCATCTGCTGTTTAGGAAAAGGGTAGAGATACTGATTTAATTTTAGACTTTAAGAGAAGTAAGAATGAAAACAATGAAAGGTATCTACAAAAGTAATAAACCTTTTCAATGAATATTGTTTGAAAAGCATACCACAAATATTTCTCTGTTTATGTGCAAAGTTTAAAGTTTTACAAAAGTTTATGAGTAAATATTAAATAACATTTTCAGTATGTCATAAATATTTCATAAGAGGAAAATAAAGGCCAAAAGAAGTGGGAGATAGCAAAAAAGCATAATAAACTTGTCTGGACATGCTGGAAATTAGATGGGCTGGACACACAGATATTCCTTTTTTGTGAGTAAGCCTCCTGAATCACTTTCAGTGATAGTCTGCTAATTGAAAATGCAGAGCTCCTCTTCACAGAGGAGACAAAGAGAAGAGAGGGATCCAAGCAAGTAAAACTTTTAAATTTAGTTTTATTATTTTATTTCTTTTTATTCCAAGCAAGCAGAACTTTAACACTCATCTACTCTAGCTTCATCAACATCTTCTTTTATTTTTGGTTTTTGTATCTTGGGTTTCCGCTTAAAATATTGTTTCAAGAAAGGGTTCTGCAAATTAATTCTAAGCAGTCCTCCTCCTTCTCTTGTTTCCTCCCAGTATTCCTGATATTAAACTCCTGAATCTAAAATAAAAGTTGGAATTATTAAAAAATAAGTAAAATAAAATTAAATAAAACTCCTGTATACTAATACTAACTTCCTGCTTACTGCTCTTAACCTCTGAATGTCACAGTGCCACTTTTTGTTATCTTGAGATCAGTGTTAGTGTTCCTTTTTTTGAAAAAAATGCCACTTAGTAATCTTATGTCTGAATTCTGATTGTATTCAATGCAGTTATATAAACTTAACAGGAAGGAATGAGTCCCTTCTGACAAACTGTTGTTTCACTTATGGTCCTTATAGCCCTGAGTTTTGTCTTTGGAGTACTTTGTCAGGTATTCAAGGGTTCTACTGAAAAGTTAGTACTCAGCTTACCATTGGCCTTTTTAACTTTGAAGAATTGGTAAAGTCACCACTCATCATTTTCCCCAAATGTAAGAGTCTCTTCCATTATTCAGTCTAGTATAAATTCATTTTTTATTGTCTGAATTTTATTCAATTCCATTTTATATATTTTGATGTGTAGTGACTGGAAGAGTTTAGATGCAGTAGAATTGTGCAACAGGGAGGAAAGAAGTACTCTATTTAATTGCCAATACCTTTCCTGATAATAATTAACATGTAAAGTGTGGAATATCCTTCCTTGTATTGATAAATTTGCTCACACAAACATATATAATGTTTTATTTGCCATTTCAAATAAGTTAATATTGCAAAGGTCAGCAAACCTTTTCTGTGAAGGGCTGGACAGTAAATATTTTAGGCTTTGCAGGTCATATAGTCTCTGTGGCTAGTATTCAACTCTACCAGTTTAGCACCAAAACAGTCACAGACAATGTGTCAATGAATGCACACAGCTATTTTCCAATAAAACTTGATTTACAACAACAGGCAATGGGACAGATTTGGCCCACAGGCCATAGTTCGCTGACCCCTGTTGTACTGTCTTGGTTTTCATTATCCAGTGGATTCATTTCAGGAAACAGAGTTCACTACCAGGATATTTAACTGTTCTCTTAAATTGCAAACTACTTTTGTTCCAGTAGGGCAGTTAAATGCCTAGGCATATAAAACGGGGTCCTTGGAGTATCTGCAGCAGGCCTGCGCACTGGGAGGACAGGATGGAGCCCTGGGAAGTTTGCGTTGTTTGCAGGTGGGAGGAGCCTGGACTGTTCAGTTTCTATGTGGTGACCTGGGATTCAATCTGTGAGGCAGAGGGCTTGTTAGCACCACTCCATCTCACTTTGCTGAGTTTTCTTCCTTTTTATCCTTTTCGCTCAATAAAGTCCTGCTCTCCTCACCCTTCAGTGTGTCTGTGTGCCTAAATTTTCCTGGTCCTGTGACAAGAATCTGGGTTTCAGCTGAACTAAGGAGCAAAGTTCTAGAACACAATGAGTGGAATTTTTGTGCAAAAATTTGCTTTTGAGGATGGAAATAAAATAATGTTGCTTTGGTTTTTCAATATTCTAAAGGTATGTCAGCTTAAGAGTCAAGGGAATGAATGCATTTATATTTCTAATATATTTTAAGCCATAAAAAGTAAAAGAAGGAATTTCATCTGTCAATGTGAGTAAATCATATGCAACTCAATCACCTCAAGGAAGATTATTTACAAATTTTACATTTAAATTCACAGATAGCACCTAATCTGCTTATAATTTTGTTGACAGCTGAATTTCTGCTATTTTATCTGCCTACAGAGAAGCCCTTGAAATTGTAGAATCTGTATGGTTTACTGCTTTATGTGAACTTGATTTCTGAAGCATCTGTATATATAAGTGAAATATAAGTGAAAATTATATTTTTAATTAGCTGCCATTTATATTTAACAAAACAATTCATCTTTATTAAAAAATATGGATATCAGCAGGGTCATGGTATAATGTATGCTGATTACACACTATACAAGAGTGCTCCATTTCAGAGTGTGCCATTCACATTGGAGATACTAGGGATCATAGAGGATAATGAAAATCAACAGAGTTATTAAAAGGTTTCTGGAATATAGCTGTAGAGAGTCTTATTCTAACAACTAGTATTTTACAGTAATTATCTGATGACAGTAAAGTGTCTTGAGGGAGGACTGTCATTCGATAACTGTGGGCATATATTGTAGCCTACCTCTTTGACAATACTGCAGAAAAGTTAGGAAATCATGAAAAGTTTATACTTCTCTACTCAAAGACAATTCATTTTTCATGCTTCTTTACAGAGGGGTAGTTCAGTAGGCATAGCGCACAATTTTCTCATAAGTCCCGATTGCAGTGCTTTTTACCATACATTTAATAGAATAAGCATTTAGGTCATACAGGGATCTACCAGAAACTATGCAGTACTTTCTTAGAAATCTTGCTTTTCTTTTAATGTCATGTTTTAAGTTCCCCTAGCACTTGTAAATGTATGCCCCTGAGGGAATGGTTTCCAAATTGCATTTCATGAGCATGTCTTAGGGACGAGGATGGGTCCTGAAGCTTTGGGTATCTCACCTTTACTTTTACCCGTTATATGCTTTGAGATCACGTATAGGATCTTTGTGCAAATGGGAAAAGTTTTAGAACTGTTATATGCAGAGGGCAGTTCCAAATATACTTCCCCCCCTGCAAGCTGACTCTAATTGAAAGATGCCAACAACTATATTTGTGGCAGTAGCAATTACCACTTTTTAAACACCTCATACAAGGTAATTCCCATCATAAAATCTCGAATTCTCACAAATATCCTGCAAGGGGTAGTTGATACTTTTCTCATTTTATAGACGAAGAAAGCAAGGCTCAGAACATTTAAGTAACTTGCTTACGGCCACCCTGTTAGTAAGTGGCAAACTTGGGAACTAAACTTAAGTCTGTCTGACCTCAAATATTCACACTCCCATACTTTTATTTTAATGTAAGCTATTTATTAGCAGTAAAACACAAAAGAGGTCTTAGATACCCCCCATCTTTAAGAGGATCATTCTTCCCAGTATGGATTAGGGATTGGGCTCATGGAAAACTAAACCACAAGGTCTAAATTACAATATATTTGTTTTGTGCATAAAAACACATATGAGGCTAGATAGAAAAATGCCAGTGAAATAAAATTGCATTTCAAACTCCTTGCCCAAGCACTCATTTCTCAACTTATTGTCTTATTCTGAAATATCTCAGGTTAAAATTACAACCCTTCAAGGACCAAAGTGTGCTTATACACTTCAAACAGTAAATTTCACTAAGAAAATATGGTTGTTATAGCTTTTAAGAAATATAGTTCTGCTAGAGTAAGAGAAATTCATACAGTTGATGATTCACATCACATAAAACTTTATTTGTTGCCTCAATCTAATTTTGAATTCAAGATGGTGTTTGGTGATACTATTATTTCAGTTAGGCATCTCTCTTTGAGCAGAAATTGGGACTTAGATGGCTTATATCAGTGATGGTTTGCAACTGTGATTTAAAGCAACAAAATATACCTGCAAATGACTTTGTAGCCTCAGGAGAATGTAAAGTGAGGTCACCAGCAGGGACAAGCAGAGCCTTCAGTCACTGATGGAAAAATCATTATTTCACTACCTCTGTTAATTAGTTAGATGTCTGAAGTTGAAGAGAAGTGTACTAGATACACTCGCCAGGACTATAAGAAGGCATGTAGGAATAGAATCCAGTATTTTCTGAGCATCTGAAAAGGGACAAGTACTATGCACAAGGGTACAGATATTAACACAACTTGGTCCCTAAATTCAGGGAACACTAGGTTCATGGAACATGAGGCTTCATCTCTTGCCAATCCACTTTCCTCGTCATACCTTCCTCTTTGCTGTTGCATTGGAAAGACCTTTCTTCTCTCTCGTTCATCGTTAGTTTGTGTGGTCACTTGTACTGTTATTCCAAGACAACCTCAAGAGTTTCATGCTTTACAAAGATTTTTCTTGAACATTCCTTCCTTTGTGCCCCAACTGGACCATTCAATCATAGCACTCGTTAAACATTATTGTACTTGTTGTTTACCTTTATGTTAACCTTACTGTCCTATATTACTTATTTCTAATAAATCCCTCAAAAGTAAGGGTTGTTTTTTATTTGTCTCATTAAACAACTAATATTTCATTCAACAAATATTATTTGAGCCTTTTTATGAACCGGCAGTACAGTTATCTAAGCACATCATACACTTAATACATGTTTGTTAAATGAAATAATAAAATCCAACTTCCAAATTTATGTCCTAATGATCCCACGCATTCCAAATCACAACTCTTCCTCCAACCCCTCTAGCACTCTGGATTCAGTTTGTGTTGAATTAACTTACATTTACTGATATACATAAAAGTTGTCAAGTTGTCCTTTGGGTGTATTCTCTCTCCTCAGATAGATTAAAAACTCCTTGAGGGAAAGGGCCATACCAAATAGTCTACTCTATTTTCCTATAGCTCTTGACAGAGTGCTCTGATCTATTAAACACTCAAATATTACGAGTCTAAGTAAGCGACCATTTTTTTTTGGATGAGCATTATTATCACGATATAGAGTAATCACTTTTCATCTAGGCTATCAACCTATTGCTCAATCAACAAACTCTGGCCCCTGAATTCTCAGTCACCAAATCTGGTCTCCAAAATGTATCCCTGTCTTATCCCTGATGCAAGTGGTCCCTTAAGCATTGCCTTTTGAATCTGACTATCTCTCACTCACACTATGAAAATAGTCTCTTATCTGCTCTTCTGCCTTTAGTATCTCCTCCTCCAATCTATCATCGACACTGCAACCAGGGTGGGCTTTCTAAAAACTAAATCTGACTGTTTATGGCAGAGACCACAAAGCTGTTCACTATGTTCCTTTCCTCTTCTTCCAAGGAAGAAGTTAGACCACATTTCCCAGACTTTCTTGCAGATAACTGTATACATATGACTGAGCTTAGGAAATAGAAGTGTTGAGTACCATTTCCAGGTCTGGTCAATAAAATCTTCCACTCATGATCTTTGCTCTCCTCCTTTCCTCTAGCTTGATGTAGACAAACATGGCAACTTTTCAAGCCATGTGCTAAATACAGTGGCGCTACAAGGATGGAAAGAGACTGTACCCTAAGTTAAGCCCAGGAGAACAGCCTACTTATCAGGAATTCTCCAGTTGCATTTTAGGTGAATTGGAAACTAACTAGTATTTTTGAGTCATTGTACATTTTTAGGTTAGTTTGTAACAGAAGGTAGCATTGTCTTATACATCACACACTGTGCTATTTCTCTGGGAAAAATCCTTAATTCATTGGCTATCATACTGTAGGCAAATTTCTTGGAATGACACCTATAAGGCTCTTATAAATCCAAATGTGACTCACTCTATAGTCTCATTCTACTTTTAATCCTTGACGCTCACCCTCCCATGACCATATATACCATACCCCATGCTTCAACCAAAATTACTTACTTGGTATTACCAGAAAAATAAATACTTTCATGCCTACATACACACTGTTCTTTCATCTTGGAATACATCCCCTTCCTTCAGTCTCATACCTGAAATTTCTTTTTATCATTCATGGACCAATTCACTTTATCATCTCTCATACATCTCTGATTCTCTTTGTCAGAATCAATTGTCCTCCCATTGCCACTCCCATAACAGATTTTTAAAAATCTATGTCATAGCATTAACTACATTTTAAAAGCTAGATTGTCATCACCTTGAAGACCGATATTGCATCCTATTCATCCTTATAACCTCCGAGACTCTTATACACAGCCAATACTTAAAAATGTAGGTCAAACTGATATTACTCATTTATTTAACAGTTTAAACTTTTTGAAGTATTTTTCATATATATTATTTCATTTTTAGCTTCACAATGATTGTATGGATTTAACTGACTTGACTTTAATAAGGAAAAACAGTTAATTGTATAGTGCAGTCTGACAATATTCTGACATTGGGCATGAGTATGGTTTAGCCACCTGAAGGAGAAGGAAAAGAAAATTAGTTAGGTAAAGCTACCCTAACCATCAAAGCTCGTTCATAAAAATGATAATGCAAATTTCTCTATGATGTGAATGTACTCAGTCTGCAAGTTTGTGTATGTGTGTGAAAGTTGTACTAGTAGTAGCAAATTTATGTTAGATAATTTAAGATTTAAGATGACTTGGAAAGATACCTATGATATATTGTGAGTGTGAGAAAAGCATATTGCAGAAAGATGAGATATAGTAAAGTTTTACTTGTGTAAGAAATATCAGGAAGAATACTCATCTCTCAGAGTAGAATAGTGGCAGAAATAGAACTTTTAAGTGTACATTACATAATTCTGTACTATTTTATTTCATGATCTAGTTATTATATATAAATTGCTTAGAACAAACTAGCATATATTAAGTGTTATACACATACTCGCTATTTTTATGATAAGCATGTGTTATAATTTTTTAAAAGAACTTATTATAAAGAGCAGGAGGTAATGTTGAGTAAGTGGTGAGAAGGGTATAGTTAAGTAAGCTTCTATCATAATCTATCTTTCTGCAGGTGATAATCACTAGACAAAATTCAATAAAAAATCAATGACCTTTAGGAACTGGAGAGTGAACAAAAGAAGCAGATTATGGTGGGGAATCAACACTTGGAAGAAGGGAAGACATGGGTTAATTTCCAGTTTTTATTTTATTTTTTATTTTTTTAAACCAGAAGGTAGGAAACAATGAGGCAGCACAGGGTGGCAGAAATCTTGACAGAAAACTCTCAGTATCTCTCGCATAAAAAAAAATAGGTAACAGAGTTTAGGCAACCACAACCACTGGAAAGTCAAGGGGGCATCCCTAAAAAAAGGTAAGAGAGAGAATGTACCCCATATTCTGTATATAAACTCTGCCCAAATCTCTCCCTGACCTGGAATCATGCACGTGTGAGGCTGACTGCAACTGAGAATGAAGAAACTCAACTGAGATTTGAGCTGCAGCTCAAGAAAGAGAATTTGTCATTTGAGTCCAAAAAATTTAATTGCCTTCTACACCAAGAGAAAAAAATTAAAACTATTTAGAATAATAATAGAACAGAATCTACAGTCTCCACAAAATAACAATCACAAGGTCCAAAATACAGTCAAAAATTATTTAGCATATGAAAAACAGAAAAATGTGACTCATTTTCAAGAGAAAAGCCAACCTATAGAGAATAACCCCAAGAAAACCCAGATATTGGAATTAGCAGACCAGGGTTTTAAAGTAGGTACTATAACTGTGCTCATGATATGAAGGAAAATAGGCCCACAATAAATAGAATGAAAGGAAATCTCATCAGAGAAATAGAAAACGAAAAAGAGAATGGAAATTCTAAGATGAATAAACAATATTTGAAATAAAAAGTGAAGAAAGACAAGTCATTCATGATCATGCCTAAGTCTCATTAGTCTCTTCACATACAGCAGCCAATTTTGAGATATTTGCTTAGCTCACCTTCCCTTTCTCTGAAAACTGCCCACTACCCACAGAGATAAGGCTCCTGTGGCAGTTATATGATTCTTCCTCTAATATTCTGAGAGCCAAATACTCTGGCAGCTGGCCCCTGATCCAAGCTTTACTAATAAGATGATCTCTCCTGGGATTTTAAAATTAGGACAGAATATTAGTTAGTCAGGTTTTAAAATTGAGATATTATGTCAATTCATGATCAGAAGTGTGGCCCTTTCTGGTCACATACAGAGGGAAGCAAAGAGAGTTCATCTGCAGAGAGAACAAAATAAACACACGAGAGGAATACATGAAAAATTGAGGGTGTGGGAGCTACTGATTTCTTTCCAATTCCTAGTCCAGTCCCCTAATTAGGCCTTACAGTGATTTCTGTCCTTGGGTTCTGAGATACTCGTATATTCTAATAATAAATTGAATTTACCACTTTTTTGTTTACATTTTCGTTACATACCATCAAACCAATCTCAATTACATGACAAGGTACATTTCTATTCTTTGGCTATTCACCTATTAAGGAAGTGTTGGATATAGCAATGGTTTGAGGCTATTGTAGGCAATATGGACATGAAAGTAATGCATCCTCCCAAATTTAAAAGTAAAGACCACTAATTGAGAATAAAATTAGAAATAAAATGTAATGAATGAGATTAGTTGTAGAAGGAGCCCATTCTAAGTATAATCTATAACTGAGTGGTCAAGTATTTTAGGAACAGACAGATGTGATTAAGCTGATATGGTAATAGTTACAGTAGTTGGAAGAAAGAATGTGCTATTAGAAACATGGGACATAGAAAAGGAGAATCATAGAAAGAATTTATCATTGTCATCCTTACCCATGCTGTCTAGTTAAATGGGTCACCTTATTCAGGAACCTAAGTATCTAATGCTGGGTCAGGTATATCCCATAATGGGCTACTCAGAGTTTGGTCTTCCAACGAACTTCTTTTTTCTCTCATATCCATCCTTGTAAAGGAACCTTCTGGTTATCATTTGGTTTCCCATGTAGCTTCCCAACAGGAAACAAATACTTTGACCACTGACAAGAATATTTTGACTTGCTTTAAAGTTATATTTTATGTTGTAAATTAATCAGTTGACTGACTGGTTTTATATATCAGTCTTAGAATTTGGTTCAGGTAAGGCAGAGCTTAGAGGTCAAATAACTTTAGATGCTGTAACAAGTGCTAAACAGAAGGTACTTGTAGTAACAGATAATGCAAAGGATAATACCTCCTCATGAGACCCGATTTGTCAGCCAGTCTCCTGGACAATGATTCCATCTTGTCATGCTATGTAATAAATATTCAAAATGGTGAAATTTCAAATTATTTACAAATATTGTACTTTGCTCAATAGTGTTTACTCTAATTTTGAATAATCCATGAATATTTGCAGCATCTTATAGTAGCTTCACATGGTGAATACATTTGCCTCAAGTAGCATTTATGTAGGGCTCATGTATTTACTATTAGTATAATAGGTCAATGTTGCTCCTGAATATAACAATAATCTACATATGTACAATTTTTTGGAGAATTTCCAAGTAAAGCTAGAAAATATACATTGTAAGAATGTTAACTATAAAGCATAATATATATTCACTATGATATCTTATTTGGAAGCAGGAAGATAATACTGCACTATATTCTCTATCTTAACCATGCTTTTTCAAATTGGGAAGCAGTTGATATTTGTACAGGAAGACAAACGAATAAATAGGTATTTGCTTCTGCCATTCAGTTTTCAGATATATCTCTTGCATATCCATCATATGTGATCCGGCAAATGTATTATTATATAAATAACTGGTGCTCTGTTAAATTATATTTTAACTACATGTTTTAAAATACACTTGTAGTAAATCATTTTACAAAACAAAGAGTCTCCCTTTTTTATAGGCTACTCCCTCTAAAACCTACCCACACGAATTTAGGTTTATGGCATGCAGGAGGACTGTGTGGTCAACTTCAAAGGATTTAGTGGCCCATCAGTCAACACAAAGTTCCACAAATCTCTAGGGCAGGGGCAAAATGCTGCCAGTCTCTTTGCTAAAACATAGTGAGAGTCATCTTAGCTCCAGTTCCCACCAAATTCCTCATCTCCATCTGAGACCACCTCAGCCTGGATTTCATTGTCCATATCATTATTAGCATTTTGGTGAAAGCCATTCAACAAGTCTCTAGGGAGTTCCAAACTTTCCCACATTTTCCTTTCTTCTTTGGAGCCCTCCAAACTGTTCTAACCTCTGCCTGTTACTCAGTTCCAAAGTCGCTTCCACATATTTGGGTATTTTTTTCAGTAGTGCCTCACTCTAGCAGTACTAATTTACTGTACTAGTCCATTTTCATGCTGCTGATAAAGATGTACCCAAGACTGGGCAATTTACAAAAGAAAGTGATTTATTGGACTTACAGTTCCACATGGCTGAAAAGGCCTTATAATCATATAAGGCAAGGAGGAGCAAGTCACATCTTACGTGAATGGCAGCAGACAAAAAGAGAGCTTGTGCAGGGCAACTCCCGTTTTTAAAACCATCACATCTCATGAGACCCATTCACTATCATGAGAACAGCACAGAAAATACCTGCCCCCATAATTCAATCATCTCCCACCAGGTTCCTCCCACTACACATGGGAATTATGGGAGCTATAAGATGAGATTTGGGTGGGGACACAGAGCCAAACCATATTAAGCACTAACAAATAAACTAGCAATTCAAAGGTAGCACAAATGTAGCTCAAATTAGGCTAAGGCTTTCATTTGGAATGTATGTGGTTGTACTTTGTCATATCTTACCATATTCTCCTACTTTTTCTAACATTTGATGACATTTGTATGGCACTTTATACTTTACAAAATGGTTCCACCTGACTGTTTTTGAGTATGAAGTCACTCAGAGAAAGTCAGAGGCTACAAATGCTACTCCATAAACTATTTCCAAATACACTCTCATTTTCTCCAAGAGCCGTGAGGAGTACTACTTCTCCAGTAACATTTTATTGAGAATATATCTGAAGAAAGTAAAGTTAATGGAAAAGAGACACATCAAAGACTATTAATTTTTTTAGCTGTTCCAAATTAAATCCGTGTTAACTTGGATGAGTAAAGACAAATTTAATTTTCTCTATTATTTAGCAAAGAAGAGAAATTTGTAAGCAAAAATACGGGAGTAGCATTTAGTTTTGGCTGAAAGAGTTTTATAATTTTACCATTTAACCATGTATTATTTATATAATACTGATTTATACAATACTTATTTATATGTATAATATTGACAGCCAAAGACCAAAAGTAGGTAACGCCCACAATAGAAATAAAAAAAATAGTAAATGAATGGGTCAGCATTTTACTTAGTCTTCTACTGTGAAGAATACTAATTTGTTAATGTGCAAGGTGACACGTTAAAGTGCTAAATTAGCCTGAGCCCTTGTTGTAAAATTTAGGCAAGCAGAAAAGTTCAGATACCTTATCACATATTAATTGCCAATAATTACTTGCATCAAGGTAACTTGTGCTATTTAAAATAAATTAACAGATACAGAAAGAATCCTAATTAATAAATTTACCAATTATCTCCCTTGGTATAAATATGAGTTTATGTTCTGTTTTTAGTCCTATTCACATATGACTATGCATTCTATTTATAACGATTTCTGAAAAAGCAGAGGTTGGCTACATGACCTGTCCTATTTTTTGTGACCATCATTTCTTCTCTCAATGCTCTCTCACAGAATGAAAGCATCAAAGCAAATGATAACAGTCTGCATATATACAAAATATACCACTAGGAAATTATTTCTTTTGAAAAAAGTTACCCCATGAGGTGCCCAAACAATGCCATACATAAAAGAGAAATAATTCAAGTGAGCCACCGTATAATGAGATTTAATTGTCTTCCATTCTTTAAATATGCATGGAAAAAAAAAAGCTTCTTTTCCATTACCTCATCTTAAGTAGTTTTTTAAATCAAACACATACTCACACTCATGCTGTCACTGATAATGGATCTCATGTCAAAGAAAAAGAGCAGAAAGGACCTGATAATAAGTGCAATTATCAAACATCAAAAATGTAGATCAAAGTGGATTTCCTGACTCTTCTACCTGCAGTCACTTCACAGAATTTCACTATTCATATTATGTGACCCTGACAGGCTATATTAATTTTCTCCATTATGAGAGCAATGGGATAGGCATACTTCAGTAAGAAGCTGGCAATAAGTAGAGTTATTATTTCACTGTCTTATTTTAGTGGCTTGTGTGTGCATAATTTTTTTTGTGTGTGTGTGCGTGTATGTGTGTGTGTGTCTGTAAAATATACTCCCCAGACACACCACACTGTGTCTCCAGAGGTGATAGAATGCCTTCAGGGAGATGTTAACCTTTCTATGAAGGATGGATCCAGGGAAGGATTTTATTTCTTTCAGATAGTACAATATTTCCTCTCTCTGGGAAACACCCGACCTATCTTTGGGAGGACTGAATTATCTCAGAAGGAAATTAGGAGTACTTCTAGAAGCTTGCCATTCTGAATCATTTCAATAACTCAAGTAATCAAATTTCCACTGCTGCTCACAACCCCATACTCTTTCCTTTCCCCAGCACTTTCCCTGATACATTTTTTATTTGAAAAATACATTCATTTTCTTTTCCTACCAAATGCTGAATAAAAATCACGTGCTAGGTGTTCTGTAGTGAAATTTCCAGAGTCTATATAGCCTACATAGATTTCCAGTAGGCGTAGGTCGTTTCATTTTTAGATTGTGCCTATCAGTTGGTCAGTGCATTAAACATGCCAATGTCACAGGAATGACCATTTCTGAACTCACATTCATCTGAAGTACTCTTGCCAATTATAAGAAGAGAATTTTCTAGTTCTTTTCACAAACATCTACCTATAATTCCAAGGGACAGACTTTGACAGTAATAAACTCTTTAGAGTTGTGTTATGGCATTTCTCACCAAGAAAAAAAAGCTAACATTGTGGTATTTTTTTAAAGAAAATTTGGAGTATATTTGTTAGAAGGGAAATAGACATTTGCAAAAGGCCAGGGGCAAACCCATAAGGCACAATGACAGATGAAACCCAGCCATGAGAAAAAAAGTATCCCTAGGATGAAAAAAATGATTTTAATAAAGCAAAACACTTTCAAATTAGTAAATTAAAAATCAGTTGATTATAGCAAAGTTTCAAGGAGCTTTAAGTATTTCAAAGTTAAAAAATAACTGACAATATCATTATTTTTAACTTCATTTTGCTTTGTTTTACACATTTCAGTCAATTAAACTTCTCTATATACTTGGGCAGTTCTTGAATATTCGTTTGAAAATAGACTAATTTCTAAACATGGGCCCTAACATATGGCTAAGTTAACTTAAAACCATATCATTAAACAAATATTACGATATATAGATTAGTCAATTAACATACTTTATTTTTCTCTATGGAATAAAATGACTCTGAACCTGGAACAGCAGCTGGAGTTGTTCACCACAATAGTATTAGATGCAAGTTTCTGGAATTAAATGTGCCAGGCAAGAAAATAATTTTATAGTCTTTCCCTCATGGAAGGAAGTCTGGATAAAGAGCGTGAGATGTCAGACCTCATCAATAAATTATGATCAATATAATAGGGTTGAAGAATTGGGTAGTGGTTTCTATGATGATCAGTAAATACTACTCTTGTAATTGTTTTTAAGGGGCAAAGGGCTAAGAAATATGAGAAAATAAAAATGAAATGAAGTAGAAAAAAATCACAGAATATGTAGACTGGAAGCAGATATCTTAATATTATAACCATCATCGTAATTATTCTACAGGCCATAAAACCTGTAGAACTTAAAGGATAAAAAATAATGAAAACTAAGATTTCTCTGGCAGTCTTGGTAAGAGACTTGCTTATTAGAAAGACAAAAACGCCATTTACAATCATATGTTACATTATACTGAAACTGAAATACATAGTGTAATGGTTAAGACCATGGGTTCTGGAAACTGACTGCCAAAATTCAAATCTTAGCACACCACTTAATGCCTTGGTGAATTTAGAAATTACAGAACTTCTCTGTGTCTGTTTCTTCATCTGCAAAAGTAGTCAAATGCATATTTCATAGCTTTCTGCAGAGAGCTGCATGAGTTAGTTATGTAATGTACTTAGATCAGTGCTTGGCATATAGTAAGTGCTTACTAAATTTTTCATTTTCATTAATAAAAAGGAACTCAAAAATTTACAGAAAAATATTTAGTAGCAGACCTGGCTCTCTCCAAAGTTGTGAAATGACTCAGTTTCTTTTACAGCACTATTTCCATCTCTTTTTAAAAACTTCTTTCCGTTTCTATCTTCCTTCTCTTCTCCCAAGTGGCCCCTTCCCCTCTGGACTGTGAAATCCCACCCAAATCTGCCTTCTTAAATAGAACTGCATTATCCAGACCTTTTAAATAAAAACCTGTATCCCAACAGAACTCATTCATCCTCTGGCACATTCTCTTGAGGCAGTCTCAGGAAACAATATCTAATACGTGGAACCACCATTGAGATAGTGCTGGTATTTTGAGTAGAGCCACCAATGCCTGAATCCAAAGGAATAAGCATTCAGGAACTATAAATAACTGTAATGACTCTAAATGTCGCTGTTTGCTGACTCCTCCCAGTCAGTAGCAGGCTAACTATGTGTTCCTCAAGCCTAGGTTTGTATATCCAGCCAAAATTCAATAATAGTTTGGATATCTCATAGACAAGTATTTAACATACCTAAAACATAATTCTTGATTCCCCTGTCTTCACTGGGCCCTTTTGCTCATCTAGCCTAAGGGACACCACAAGGTACTCAGTTGCTCAAACAAGATAATGGAATCATACTGGATTTCTCCTTGTTCCTTAACTTCCACATGCAATACATCACCACATTCTATTGGTTTCCTTCAGAAATATATCTTGTCTCTATCCACTTCTCTCTGTCTCCACTGTCATCTCTCACCTGGATAAGTACAATAGTCAGCTTCCTGTTTTCCCCACTTCCAATCCCACCCCTACACCCCGCCAACCTATTTACTGTACAATAATCAGCCCTAGAGTAATCTTTAAAAAAACAAAACTGAACATGCCACCCCTTGTTTAAACTCCTTCAGTGGCTTCCTATTGCACTTAGGAAAGCATTTAAGCTCATTGTAATGGCCTCTAAGACCTTATATGACCTGGTTGCTGTTTAGCTTGGAGTTTCCTGTTGAGCTATTCTCCCCTTAGTCTATCACATTTTTGACACACTGGTCTTGTTGCATTTCTTAGATGGGGTCATCTTCTTCCACCACAGGCCCTTTGCATATGCTGGAAAGGGTCTTCCTTCCCTCACTATCCTTTGAATGAATGATTTTATTTTCTCATACTTCAGGTCCCACCTCAATTGTCACCTCCTAAGGAAGGATTTTTTTCAGCTTTCCCTACTGTTAACGTAGGTTCCACAATCACCCTGAAATGAATGGTATTATCATATCTATATATTTCTGTTTTGACTTTTTGCTTCTTTCTCCCACTGGGATATAGGGCAGCATTGTTCAATGTTATATCTCTAGCATCTGTCACAGTGCCTAGCATGTTGTAAGTGCTCAAATATATACTGAATACATAAATAAGTAGTAGTTTCAGTACTTGAAGCCTAATAGTTTCAATACTTCAAGCCTAGCATGTCGTAGGTGCTCAAATATATTCTGAATACATAAATAAGTAGTAGTTTCAATACTTGTTGAATGCATGACTGGGAGGGAATGTCCTTTATCTCCTCAAATGAAAAGATGTAGATAGCTTATAATTGCTGCATAATTGCTGCAATGTATAAGACTAACCCATTATCTAAAAATAGTTACCTCAATACAACGTCCATGTGGCATTTTGATCATACAAAAGTTAACTATCTTGTAAAGAGAGCTAATATTTTAGTGGTAAATATGATGGTAAGTGTAATATAGCCTGTTTTTCTTTGTCATACTATGTTCCAGTTAGTACCTACTATACTTGTAAAGTGTCTTTGTTTTCTATTGAAGTAGTAGGTTCAGTCATCTCTTTTAATTCAGAAAAAACCACCCTAAGAGATAAAATGTCACTTTAACCTAAGGTGGTAGTTTCTTTTTTTTTTTTTTTTAATTTAGGTGGTAGCTTCTGAGTATTCAATATGTAACGTGATATTAACATTTTTGACAGGTCAAAACATGGAACAAAAGTGGGTTTAAAATAAAAGGCATGAGACAGCTCTGGACTCCAGCTTATTTTGAGGACCTACTTCTGAAAATGGCCTGAA
This sequence comes from Macaca mulatta, assembly GCF_049350105.2. Taxonomy (NCBI): domain Eukaryota; kingdom Metazoa; phylum Chordata; class Mammalia; order Primates; family Cercopithecidae; genus Macaca; species Macaca mulatta. The sequence continues at coordinate 131,238,547 of NC_133426.1, forward strand.
AAAGCAACAGAAAGAAATCAGAAGTGTAACTTGATTATAGGCACTTTCCTTTTAAAGATTAGTAAGGGTTACTTGGTTGTATTTTATTCTAATAATACTCTAATGATGTCAATTAAAAATCACTCTCATCTAGTCTCTCAATCAAACTGAATTTATTAGCCTTCATTTTGATCCATGCCATGACATTCAAAGAGAATTTTCATTTTATAAGAAATAATATTAAGAAAATTCAAAAAAAGAGCCAGCAATATACTTTCACTTCCAGATTTACTCTTTAAATCTAACGAAAATATGACAATCTTATTTGTGTTACCTTTGCAGTACCATAATTGCTCTCTGTGAGAAGGAAGTTATTTCTTATGAGGAATTCATATCCCTAACTCCTTTAAGTGCTTTTGGTATCAGATTAAATATTAATTTGAAGTACATCTGTGCTTATTCAGTTCAGCAGGTCCTGCTTAGAACACATTTTTATTTTGCAGCCATGGCCATATGCACTACATTGCTTTTCCACCAGGGATCACTATTTTGGAACAGATAACAGACCCTTATGACCTTTGCATTATATTTTATGTACTTTTCTATCCAAGTCAATTTATAAAATTGGGACTTCTCGACTTAAAAACACAGGAAAATCTTGCAGTTTTCTTCTTTCTAAATCAAGTACCTTGAGTACCACTATCTTGGGACTGGCATCAAACATTAGATTTTAAAAATATTGTTCTCTGCTAGGAAGAGCTTATTATTTTACTAAATATAGAAGATACAGTATATCAGGCAGAATAATATTTTTATATAAAATATCAACCTATCTTTTCTGGAATGCCAGAAACAGTCTTAGTTACTTAAGCCTCAACTATAAGATTTACACTTAAGGAATCTTGACATTTATTGTTATAATTGGACTCTTTGTGAAAAAAAGAGACATTTTCCTAGATTGTGAATGATAATTACATATAACTGAATTTTACCTTGGTGTTTAAAGCAGCCATTTGACTACAATGAATATTTCTAGATTTCTACTAGCTTCTCTTTCATGAGAATGTCATGGTTAGGAATAAGGAACATCAGTCTAATTTGAATCAATTTATCTAGGAGTTGAAAGAGATATAGTCATTTCTCTTTCCCCAGCCACTTCACCATGAGCTCACTTCCACTCTTATTCCAACTCTGAAATGGATTAGATTTGTATTTGTTCCATGTCCAAAAGTAGACTTTAAACTCCTTGCATTTTCAGGTTGTATCTTACTCAATTTCGTAGCCCATGAAGTGCCCTGTATATAGTAATGAGTCAAATGTTTGTTGAACTGAAGTTCGTGCTGATGTGACTGAACTGGATGGGTCTGGCTTTCTCTCTTCAATCAGGCAAGTAGATAAACAAGGGCAACCTGCAGTTGATTTATTCTTTGAGGGGTTTTCCATAGCACATAGTTCCTTAGGGCTGCCCAAGACGGATTTTAGGATACCTTCTTCCACTGGCTTTTCAGTCACTAGGTATTCCTAGAGATTTGTCCATCCAGATATAAAATTACCCTGATGAGGCTGAAAGATTAAAATACTGGAATTCAAGAACTTCCTTTCAAAGGCCCCCTATTAACTTGGTTGCATTTTTCAGAGACAGTGGCATGACTTATTTTTCCCTGGAAGCATAATTAAAGTGTTAAAATTATAACAGAGTTAGTTAGGTAATTAGAGTCTTTGATGAAGGATGGGCTTATTAGTTGTTCTTAATAAAGGGATTTGGTTACTTGATAAAGTTAGCTATAAAGGTTTTCTTTTTTTTTTTTTAATTTTACTTTAAGTTCTGGGATACAAATACAGAATGTGCAGGTTTGTTACATAGGTATACATGTGCCATGGTGGTTTGCCGCACCTATCAACCTGTCACTTAGTTTTCAAGCCATGCATGCATTAGATATTTGTCCTAATGTTCTCTCTCCCCTTGTCCCCACCCTCCGATTGGCCCAGGTGTGTGTTGTTCCCCTCCCTGTGTCCATGTGTTCTCATTGTTCAACTCTCACTTATGAGTGAGAACATGCGGTGTTTGGTTTTCTGTTCCTGTGTTAGTTTGCTGAGGATGATAGCTTCAAGCTTCATCCATGTCCCTGCAAAGGACATGATCTCATTCCTTTTTATGGCTGCATAGTATTCCATATATGTGCCACATTTTCTTTATCTAGTCTATCATTGATGGGCATTTAGGTTGGTTCCAAGTCTTTGCTATTGTGAACAGTGCTGCAATAAACATATATGTGCATGTGTCTTTATAGTAGAATGATTTATAATCCTTTTAGTATGTACCTCTTAATGGGATTGCTGGGTCAAATGGTATTTGTAGTACTAGATCCTTGAGGAATCGCCACACTGTATTCCACAATGGTTGAACTAATTTACACTCCCACCAACAGTGTACAAGCATTCCTATTTCTCCACATCCTCTCCAGCATCTGTTGTTTCCAGACTTTTTAATGATCACCATTCTACTGGCATGAGGTGGTATCTCATTGTGGTTTTGATTTGCATTTCTCTAATGACCAGTGATGATGAGCTTTTTTTCATGTTTGTTGGCTGCATAAATGTCTTCTTTTGAGAAGTGTCTGTTCATATCCTTTGCCCTCTTTTTGATGGGCTTTTTTTCTTGTAAATTTCTTTATGTTCCTTGTAGATTCTGGATATTAGCCCTTTGTCAGATGGATAGATTACAAAAATATTCTCCTATTCTGTAGGCTGCCTGTTCACTCTGATGATAGTTTCTTTTGCTGGGCAGAAGTTCTTTAGTTTAATCAGATCCCATTTGTCAATTTGGGCTTTTGTTGTAGTTGCTTTTGGTGTTTTAGCCACGAAGTCTTTGCCCATGCCTATATCCTGAATGGTATTGCCTAGGTTTTCTTCTAGAGTTTTTATGGTTTTAGATTTTACATTTAAACCTTTAATCCATCTTGAGTTAATTTTTGTATAAGGTATAAGGAAGGGGTCCAGTTTCAGTTTTCTGTGTATGGCTAGCCAGGTTTCCCAACACCATTTATTAAATAGCGAATCCTTACCCCATTGCTTTTTTTTTTCCAAGTTTGTCAAAGATCAGATTGTTGCATATATGTGGTCTTATTTCTCAGGTCTCTGTTCTCTTTCACTGGTCTATATGTCTGTTTTGGTACCAGCACCACGCTGTTTTGGTTAGTGTAGCTTTGTAGTATAGTTTAAAGTCAGGTAGCATGACTCCCCCAGCTTTGTTCTTTTTTTTTAGGATTGTCTTGGCTATACAGGCTCTTTTTTTGTTCCAAATGAAATTTAAAGCAGTTTTTTTCTAATTCTGTGAAGAATGTCAATGGTAGTTTAATGGGAATAGCATGGAATCTCTAAATTACTTTGGGCAGTATGGCCATTTTCATGATATTGATTCTTCCTATCCATGAGCATGGAATGTTTTTCCACTTGTTTGTGTCCTCTCTTATTTCCTTGAGTAGTGGTTTGTGGTTCTCCTTAAAGAGGTCCTTCACAATTCTAGCTAGCTGTATTCCTAAGTATTTTATTCTCTTTGTAGCAATTGTGAATGGGAGTTTATTCATGATTTGACTCTGCTTGTTTGGGGGCTGAGACAATGGGGTTTTCTAAATATAGGATCACATTGTCTGCAAACAGAGACAATTTGACTTCCTCTCTTCCTATTTGAATATCCTTTATTTCTTTCTTTTGCCTGATTGCCCTGCCAGAACTTCCAATACTCTGTTGAATAGGAGTGGTGAGAGAGGGCATTCTTGTCTTGTGCCAGTTTTCAAAGGGAGTGCTTCCAGCTTTTGCCCATTCAGTATGATATTGGCTGTGGGTTTGTCATAAGTGGCTCTCATAATTTTGAGATATGTTCCATCGACATCTAGTTTAGTGTGAGTTTTTAACATGAAGGGATGTTGAATTTTACTGAAGGCTTTTTCTGCGTCTATTGAGATGATAGTGTGGTTTTTGTCATTGCTTCTGTTTTTGTGATGAATTACATTTGTTGATTTACATATGTTGGTTGCATCCCAGGGATGAAACCAACTTTATCATGGTGGATAAGCTTTTTGATTTCCTGCTGGATTCAGTTTGCCGGCATTTTATTGAACGTTTTTGCATCCATGTTCATAAGTTATATTGGCCTGAAGTTTTCGTTTTTTGTTGTGTCTTTACCAGGTTTTGGTATCAGGATGTTGCTGGCCTCATGGAGTCTCTCCTTTTCAATTATTTGGAATAGTTTCAGAAGGAATGGTAGTAGCTCCTCTTTGTATATCTGGTTCAATTTGGCTGTAAATGTGTCTGGTCCTGGGCTTTTTGTGGTTGGTAGGCTACTAATTACTGCTTCAATTTCAGAATTTTTTATTAGTCTATTCAGGGATTCAACTTCGCCCTGGTTTAGTCTTGGGATGGTGTATATGTTCAGGAATTTATCCATTTCTTATAAATTTTCTAGCTTATTTGCATAGAGCTGTTTATAGTATTATGATAGTTTTCATTTCTGTGGGGTCTGTAGTGATATTCCCTTTATCATTTTTTATTGTGTCTATTTGATTATTCTCTCTTTTCTTCTTTATTAGTCTAGTTAGCGGTCTATCTATTTTGTTAATTTTTTTTAAAAAAACAGCTCCTGGATTTATTGATTTTTTGAAGGATTTTTCGTGTCTCTATCTTCTTCAGTTCTACTCTGATCTTCATTATTTCCTGTCTGTTGGTAGCTTTTGGATTTGTTTCCTCTTGCTTCTGGTGCTCTTTTAATCATGATGTCAGGGTGTCAATTTGAGATTTTTCTTTCTTTCTTATGTGGGCATTTAGTGCTATAAATTTCCCTCTTAACATTCCTTTAGCTGTGTCCTAGGGATTCTGATACATTGTCTCTTTTCTAATTGTTTTCACAGAACTTCTTGATTTTTGCCTTAATTTCATTATTTACCCAGTAGTCATTCTGGAGCACATTGTTCAATTTCCAGGTAGTTGTGTGGTTTCGAGTGAATTTCTTAAACCTGAGTTCTAATTTGATTGTGCTGTTGTCTGAGAGACTGTTACGATTTCAGTTCTTTTGCAGTTGCTGAGGAGTGTTTTACTTCCAATTATGTGGTTGATTTTAGAATAAGTGCCATGTGGCACTGAGAAGAATATACATTCTGTTGATTTGAGGTGGAGAGTTCTGTAGATGTCTATTAGGTCCACTTGATCCAGAGTTGAGTTCAAGTCCAGAATATCCTTGTTAATTTTATGTCTCATTGATCTGTGTAATATTGACAGTGGGGTGTTAAATTCTCCCACTATTATTGTGTGGGAGTCTAAGTCTCTTTGTAGGTCTCTAAGAACTTGTTTTATGAATCTTGGTGCTCCTGTATTGGGTGTATATACATTTAGAATAGTTAGCTCTTGTTGTTGAATTGATCCCTTTTCCATTACATAATGCCCTTCTTTGTCTTTTTTGATCTTTGTTGGTTTAAAGTCTGTTTTGTCAGAGACTAGGATTGCAATCCCTGCTCTTTTTTGCTTTCCATTTCCAAATCTTCCTCCATCCCTTTATTTTGAATCTATGTAAGATGGGTCTCCTGAATACAACACACTGATGGGTCTTGACTCTTTATCCAATTTACCACTCTGTTTCTTTTAATTGTGGCATTTAGCCCACTTACATTTAAGGTTAATATTGTTATGTGTGAATTTGATTCTGTCATCATGATGCTTTTTGGTTATTTTGCACACTAGTTGATGCAGTTTCTTCACAGCTTCATTGGCCTTTATATTTTGGTGTGTTTTTGCAGTGACTGGTACCAGTTTTTCCTTTTCACATTTAGTACTTCCTTCAGGAGCTCTTGCAAGGCAGGCCTGGTGGTGACAAAATCCCTCAGCATTTGCTTTTCTGGAGGGGATTTTATTTCTCCTCCACTTATGAAGGTTAGTCTGGCTGGATATGAAATTCTGGGTTGAACATTCTTTTCTTTAAGAATGCTGCATATTGGCCCCCACTCTCTTCTGGCTTGTATGGTTTCTGCTGAGAGGTTCGCTGTTAGTCTGATGGGCTTCCCTTTGAAGGTGACCTGACCTTCCTCTCTGGCTTCCCTTAACATCAAGGTTCTTAGCTTCTTTGCATTGGGTTAGAACATGCTCCTTTAGCTCAGTGGAGTTTGTTATTATTGATCTTCTGAAGCCTACTTCTGTCCATTTGCCCATCTCATCCTCCTTCCAGTTCTGTCCCCTTGCTGGAAAAGCATTGTGAGCATTTGGAGAAGAGGCACTCTGACCTTTTGGGTTTTCAATTTTTTTGTTGCTGTTGTTGTTGATTCTTTCTCATCTTCATGAGTTTGTTAGTATCTATCTTTGAGGCTGCTGACCCTTCTATGGGGTTTTTGTGGGGACTTTTTTTGATGCTGTTGTTGTTGCTTTCTGTTTGTTTTTCTTTCAATGGTCAGGTCCCTCTTCTTTAGGGCTGCCACAGTTTGCTAGGGGTTCATTTCAGGTCCTATTCATCTGGTTCACTCCCATACCTGGAGATGTCACTCGAGGAGTCTGGAGAACAGCAAAGATGGGTACCTGCTCCTTCTTCTGGGATCTCTGACCTTGAGGGGCACCAACTACCTCCCTTGGCTGGGGGGGTGGGGGCTCCCTTGCCCCATATGACTCTCACGTGGGTCACCACACCACACTGCTCTTCTTTCCTTTCTGTGGGTCACACCAGCCGCCTAGTCAGTTCTGATGACAGAACCTGGATACCTCGGTTGCCACTGTAGGATTCACATGCTGTTATGGTTCTTTAGGTAGGAGCCTGTGATTGCTGCTGGTTTTAGTTGGCCATCTTGACCCCACCCCCCAATAAAGGTTTCATTCTAAGCCTCACTGCTTTAGCCTCAAGTAGCTCTATTAGTGTAAAAACAAACTATTGTACCCCAAAGTAGGGTGCAGCAAAAGGATGTGCTTGTTGCCAAGTTATTTCTATTGATAACATAGTAGTATCTATGTCATCAATAGATAATAGAGTTTGCTAATAGATATCAGTAGTGGCTAAGGGTTTGAATACCCTCAAGTAAAATTCAAAGAAATATTTTTAAAGATGCAAAAATATATTAATGGTTTTTAACTCTTCCTTATAACAAACTAAGCCCAGTTCATACTACTATAAACAAATTTTAAAATCTACTTTCTCACCTCTCATTCACATTTTTTCCCAGTGATCAAACATTTTAATCACATAGAAAAGTACCAAGAGTAATATAACAAACATCCATAAATCCATCAGGGGATAATAATGAATGTTAACCTTTCATTATATTTGCTTACATGTTTTATTAAAGAATTAAAATATTACAGTTGCTCTTGAAACCCCCTTCTTACTGCTTCTAAATTCTATTCTGCTCCTTTGCTCCCTAGAGGCAACCACTACCTCCAAGTAGGCATGTATTCTTTTTGTCAATTACTTGAAGACATCAAGCTCTTTCTTGCTTCAAGGCCTTCCTAAGCGCTGTTATCTCTTGCTGGTATGCTCTTCTCCACTCTCTTCACCTGGGTATCACCTGTTTGTCCCTCAGGCTTCAGTGGAAATGCTGCATATTCATAGAAAGCTTTCTATCCTCTCTACCCAAACTGTACTCATCCTGTTCCATCATGTTTTCTAATGGTACCCTCTCATTTTATACAACAGTACCTATAACAATACTTATCTAGTTGTATGCTTACTTGTATGTGTATTGCTTGTTTATTTGTGAAGCCCAACTACACTATAATATTCATGGGGGCAGAGACCATGTCTGCCTCATTCACCATTGAATACATTGCACTTAACCCAGTTCCTTACACGGAGTAAGAAATAGATAAATTTTTTAAAGGACAAATAAAAATAATCTGACAATCAATATAATCCATAATAAATTCTCAATATTTGGTTACAATCATAAACTCAGCCAATGTACTTTTACATTTCATTTGAACCTCATATGTGGCATTCTGCAAATAAATGACAACTTGAAGCATTGGGTAATTAAGACTACAAGTTATACTATATGCCTTGTAGGAATCTAAAGCACTAAGATATATATATTAATTTTATAGGTGATATAACTGTGTTCCCACAGATTTTAATGTTTTAAAAAATCTTAATTGGCAGTAATTGCACTATTTACATGTTAATGAACAACACCTGGCCCAAGCTGAGTATAAAGAGGCTGACAATGTTTTTCTCTCTTCTTCCTGGCAAAGAACTAAGCATATGCAATTTTAAAGAGACCTGCCTGCCAGGAATAACATATTCATAATCGGTAGGACAATATGAAATCAGTTTGCATGTTTCACCATTCTCAAATAAAATGCATAAAATTTTTCATGTTTAAAAGCTTTATGATTCAAAGAGGACTTTATTTCCTACACTTGGTGATTATTCACAATCATTATATTATTCCTGTCAATGAATGTGCCAGAAACTGGCTAAATGGAAGCCCAAGTGGCCTCCTATAATAACAGCCCAGTTCCTGGCTTAATACCTTGAAAAAACTGAGTTTCCTTTGAAGTCATTCAAAATCTATAATTAAATATGTTAATTTCCTGGTTCTACTATCCTATGATATTCTAAATCACTGCAGTTTTGATTGCATTTCCCCCTACAATCCTAAAACCAATTAAAAGGTTTTCAAAAATGACTTCCAATAACAGAAATTTCTTCCACTAACAAAGAACAAAAATTGTTCTTCCTAAATTTTGTATATCATCACCTGTGAACCAACAGATATTAACAAGGACCACAAGAAGATGAAAAAATAAGAACGAAGTTCTCCAATTGTTTGTTTTCCTAGAATTGTATCTTACCAATAGATATAACAAAGTTTCACACTGCTATTCTATTTCCAGATATAGACAAACCAACCAACAAGTAGTTATTGAGTGCTTGGTATCCTCAGTGTTATAAGTGCTTTGTGGAGGGAATAATGGATGTATGAGTAGAAGAATTCACATAAAGATGTTTATAATATAGTTTGTGGTTAAAAATACAAAAAAAGATTTGCACAATGGCATTGGTTTTTGTGACCTAGGGATTATTTTCAATTCAGAGGAAAGAGAGTGTATTCAGGCAAGTCTTCATGAAAAACCATGTGGAGTGAGGGTGGGAGAAAAAATTTAGTGTCTTCCATGTTCCGGGAAATATGCTAGCTGCTTTATCTCATTTATCTTACTCAAAGTCACAGAATTACTAAGACCTAGTAAGAACTGGGACAGGAACCCAGATATGATGATATGTGTATTTCTCCAGATATGATGATATGTTTATTTTTCTCTCGGCTACATGCTAGCCTTGAAGGATGGCAAAAACAGATAAGGTGAGAAGAATAACATGAGTAATGGGAGAAATAATTTTGAAATGTGTTGTGCTGAGGAGATTATTGCAATAGCAAATACGTTGAGGAGTCATAGAAAATAACATCAAATAGGCATTAATATAAGTAATATATAATATTTCTAACCTTGAAAGCCTGGAAAAAGTTTGAAATTCAAAAGCAGAAATTCAAGTCAAATGAGTTATGTGGTAAAATGGACATATTAGTATTTCAGAGGCTGATAAGATTTTAAAAAGTGAAAGAGGAATGAAGTATCTATGGACTAAGCCTCCAGACCTGCCCTGGCACCAGATGGAAATGCATAGCCCTTGTGCAGTGAACTCAGTGTGTGTCCCTGCTGGATATCTACAGTGGCCGTGAGCCCTGGATAAATGTCAGTGGCAAGCAGGCTTCAGCAACCATGGGGCTTTTGGTGCACCCCAGCACTGCCCCCAACTCAGCCACAGTACTATACTGACTGTGGTAGTCCCTGGCATAGGGCACTCCCCTAGCACCACAATGGCCACAGCCATCCCAGGCTTAGGGACCAGAGGGCCTGCCTAGAGTCTCTGGAAGGGTTTATTATTTAAAAGCATTCCCAGGCAAAGTCAATTTAAAAAGACTGGAATAAGTAACTATTTCTTCAAATATACGAATATCAACATATGGCCACAAAGATCAAGAACAATCAGAGAAACAAGACATTATTGGGGAGACAAAATAAAGTGCCAGTGACTGGTCATAAAAGAAACAGAGATATACAAACTACCTGGCAAAGGATTCAAAAGAACTATTTTAAGGAAGCTCAGCCACATTAAAAAAAATACAGATAAATAATTAAAATAAATGAGAAAAACTGTAAGGTAACCAGAATAAGAAATTTAACAAAGAGATAGAAATAATTATTAAAGAATCAAAGATAAATCCTGGGGCTGAAAAATACAATGAAAAAAATGCAATAGAGAACATCAAAAACAGAATTGATCATGCTGAAGAAATAATATGTGAACTTAGATTATTTAAGAATATCTAGTCAAAGCAGAGAAAAAAAGAATTAAAAGGAATGAAGAATGTCAATGGGATTTATGGAACAGCATTGAAAAAGCAAATATTTGATTCATTGGATTTTAAGAGGGAGAGGAGAAAGATAGAAGAGTAGAAAGCCTAAAGAAACGATAGCAGAAAACTGTCCAAATCTTGAGAAAGATGTACATCCAGGTGCAGGAAAGTCAAAGATTTCCAATCAGATTCAATCCAAATAACACTACCTCACAACATATAATCAAACTGTCAAAAATCAGAAACAAAGAGAGAATCCTGAAAGCAGTAAAAGAAAAGAAGCAAAGAACAAATAAGGAAGTTCCAATATACCTAGCAGCAAACTTGTTTGCAGAAACGTTACAGACTAGGTGTGTTAGTCCACTTTTGCATTGCTATAAAGGAACACTTGAGACTGGGTAATTTATAAAGACAAGCAGTTTATTTAGCTCATGGTTCTGTAGGCTCTACAGGAAGCATGGCATCAGCATCTGCTTCTAGTGAGGGCCTCAGAAAGTTTACAATCATGGTAGAAAGCAAAGGGGAAGCTAAGATATTACATGGTGAGATCAGGAGCAAGGGTGGGGGAGGTACCATTTTCTGTGTTAAATCTGTTCTCATGTTGCTGTAAAGAAATACCTGAGGATAGGTAATACATAAAGAAAAGAGGTTTACTTGGCTCATGGTTCTGCAAGCTGTACAGGAAGTATGGCAGCAGCATCTGCTTCTGGTGAGGGACTCAGGAAGCTTACAATCATGGCAGAAGGCGAAGGGGGAGCTGGTGTATCACATGGTGAGAACAGAAACAAGAGAGGGCAGGGAAGGTGCCACAGTGTTTTAAACAATCAGATCTTGCATGAACTCAGGGCAAGAGCTCATTCATTACCATGAGGATGGTGCCAAGTCATTCATGAGAAATATACCACCATGATCCAAATACCTTCCACCAGGCCCCATGTCCAACATTGGGGATTACATTTCAACATGAGATTTGGAGGGGACAAATATCCAAATTCTATCACCAGGGTAGAGCTGTATGATACATGCAAACTGCTGAAGTAAAAGAACTGCAAGCTAGCAAGCTATCCTTTAGTAATGAACGAGAAGTAAAGACTTTACCAGACAAATGAAAACAGAGGAGTTCATAACCACCAGATCTTGTTTACAAGAAATGCTAAAAACTAAAGGAAAAGAATGTCAATGAATAACATAATATCATCTGAAAGTATAAAACTCACTGGTAAAACCAAGTACAGAGTCAAATTCAGAATAATCTAATACTATAATGGTGGTGTGTAAGTCACTTATACTTTAGTATGAAGGTTAAAAGATAAAACTATTAAAATAATAGCTACAATAATCTGTTAAGTGCTATGCAATATAAAAAGATGTAAATGGTGACATTAAAAAATCAAAATGTGGGAGGGGAGTGTAGTAAAAGTATAGAGTTTTTAAAAATTATCATCAAAGTTAAGTTGTGATAAGCTTAAAATAATCTGTTATGACTGCAAGATATTTTTTGTAAGTATCATGATACCCACACAGCAAAGACACACAGTAGATGCAAAAAAATACAAAGTAAGGAATCAAAATATACCACTAGAGAAAATCACTTAACCACACACACACACACACACACACACACACACACAAAAGAGAGGAAGGAAGGTACCAAAGAATCTACAAAACTACTAGAAAACAGTTAACAAAATGGCAGCAGTAAGTCCTCACCTTGAATGTAAATGGATTAAATTCCTTAGTCAAAAAACAAAGTGACTGAGTGAATAATAAACAACATTCAGCTACATGCTGCCTACAAGAGACACATATCACCTATAAGGACACACATATACTGAAAGTGAAGTGGTAGAAAAAGATGCTCCATGCAAATGAAAGCCAAAACAGAGCAAGAGGAGCTATAATTATATAAGATAAAATAGACTTTAAGGAAAAACTATAAAAATAGACAAAGAAGAACATTATATAAAGATAAAGAGGTCAATTTAGGAAGAGGATATAACAGTTGTACATGTATGTATACCCAACATCAGAGTACCTAAATATAAAACGCAAATATTAGTAGAGCTGAAGGAGAAGATAGACTGCAATGCAATAATAATAGGAGACTTCAACACTCCACTTTCAGCAATGGACGGATCAACCAGACAGAAAATCAATAAGGAAACATCAGACTTAAACTGCACTCTAGGCCAAATGGACCTAACAGACATTCAGAATATTTCATCTGACAGCAGCAGAATGTGCATTCTTCTCAACTTCACATGGAACATTCTCCAGGATAGATAAGTTAGACCATAAAAACCATTCAACAAATTTAATAAGACTGAAATCATATCAAGTATCTCTTTTGACCTAAGTGGTATAAAACTATAAATCAATATGAGAAGAGACTTCGCAAAATTCACAAATACATGGACATCAAGCAACACGCTCTGGAATAACCAATGAGTCAATGATAAAATTAAAAGGGCAATTTAAAATTTTCCTGAGACAAATGAAAATAGAAGCATGAAACACAGCATGCCAAAACCTACATCATACAGCAAAATAATTTATAAGAGGAAAGTTTATAGCAATTGATAACTACATCAAAAAATAAGAAAGATCTCAAATAAACAGCCTAATATTGCCTTAAGGATTGGAAAAACAAGAACAAACTAAGTCCAAAATTGGCAGAAGGAAGGGAATAATAAAGAACACAGCAGAAATATAATAGAGATTATAAAAACAACTGAAAAGATTAATGAAACAAAGAGGTTTTTTTTGAAAAGATAAACAGAATCAATGAACCTTTAGCTAGACTGAGAGAAGACTCAAACGAAAATCAGACATGAAAAAGAAGACATTAGAACTAACAACACAGAAATACAAAGTTTCATGATATGATTACGAACAATTATATGTCAACATATTAGATAGCCTAGAAGAAATGGATACACTTTTTGATACATTCAATTCAATTATTCAGGAATAATGAAGTAATAGAAAATCTAAACGGACCAATAGAGAGTAAGGACATTGATTCTGTAATAAAAAGTCTCCCGTCACAGAAGAACCCAGGACCTGATGGCTTCACTACAAAAATCAGACAAGGACACAGCAAAAAAGAAAACCCCAGATGAACACAGAAGCAAAAATCCTCAATGAAATACTAGCAAACCCACTTCAAAAGTTCATTGAAAATATTATTTACCATGATCAAGGGGATTCATCACAGGAATGAAAGAATGATTCGGGGGCGGGGCAAGATGGCCGAATAGGAACAGCTCCAGTCTCCAACTCCCAGCGCCAGCGACACAGAAGACCGGTGATTTCTGCATTTTCAACTGAGGTACTGGGTTCATCTCACTGGGGAGTGCAGGACGATCGGTGCTGGTCAGCTGCTGCAGCCCGACCAGCCAGAGCTGAAGCAGGGCGAGGCACTGTCTCACCTGGGAAGCGCAAGGGGGAAGGGAATCCCTTTTCCTAGCCAGGGGAACTGAGACACACAACACCTGGAAAATCGGGTAACTCCCACCCCAATACTGCGCTTTAAGCAAACAGGCACACCAGGAGATCATATCCCACACCTGGCCGGGAGGGTCCCACACCCACGGAGCCTCCCTCATTGCTAGCACAGCAGTCTGTGATGTACCGGCAAGGCAGCAGCGAGGCTGGGGGAGGGGCGCCCGCCATTGCTGAGGCTTAAGTAGGTAAACAAAGCTGCTGGGAAGCTTGAACTGGGTGGAGCTCACAGCAGCTCAAGGAAACCTGCCTGTCTCTGTAGACTCCACCTCTGGGGACAGGGCAATAACAAACCCAGCCGAAACCTCTGCAGATGCAAACGACTCTGTCTGACAGCTTTGAAGAGAGCAGTGGATCTCCCAACACGGAGGTTGAGATCTGAGAAGGGACAGACTCCCTGCTCAAGTGGGTCCCTGACCCCTGAGTAGCCTAACTGGGAGACATCCCCCACTAGGGGCAGTCTGACACCCCACACCTCACAGGGTGGAGTACACCCCTGAGAGGAAGCTTCCAAAGCAAGAATCAGACAGGTACACTCGCTGTTCAGAAATATTCTATCTTCTGCAGCCTCTGCTGCTGATACCCAGGCAAACAGGGTCTGGAGTGGACCTCAAGCAATCTCCAACAGACCTACAGCTGAGGGTCCTGACTGTTAGAAGGAAAACTATCAAACAGGAAGGACACCTACACCAAAACCCCATCAGTACATCACCATCATCAAAGACCAGAGGCAGATAAAACCACAAAGATGGGGAAAAAGCAGGGCAGAAAAGCTGGAAATTCAAAAAATAAGAGCGCATCTCCCCCGGCAAAGGAGCGCAGCTCATCGCCAGCAACGGATCAAAGCTGGACGGAGAATGACTTTGACGAGATGAGAGAAGAAGGCTTCAGTCCATCAAATTTCTCAGAGCTAAAGGAGGAATTACGTACCCAGCGCAAAGAAACTAAAAATCTTGAAAAAAAAGTGGAAGAATTGATGGCTAGAGTAATTAATGCAGAGAAGGTCATAAACGAAATGAAAGAGATGAAAACCATGACACGAGAAATACGTGACAAATGCACAAGCTTCAGTAACCGACTCGATCAACTGGAAGAAAGAGTATCAGTGATTGAGGATCAAATGAATGAAATGAAGCGAGAAGAGAAACCAAAAGAAAAAAGAAGAAAAAGAAATGAACAAAGCCTGCAAGAAGTATGGGATTATGTAAAAAGACCAAATCTACGTCTGATTGGGGTGCCTGAAAGTGAGGGGGAAAATGGAACCAAGTTGGAAAACACTCTTCAGGATATCATCCAGGAGAACTTCCCCAACCTAGTAGGGCAGGCCAACATTCAAATCCAGGAAATACAGAGAACGCCACAAAGATACTCCTCGAGAAGAGCAACTCCAAGACACATAATTGCCAGATTCACCAAAGTTGAAATGAAGGAAAAAATCTTAAGGGCAGCCAGAGAGAAAGGTCGGGTTACCCACAAAGGGAAGCCCATCAGACTAACAGCAGATCTCTCAGCAGAAACTCTACAAGCCAGAAGAGAGTGGGGGCCAATATTCAACATTCTTAAAGAAAAGAATTTTCAACCCAGAATTTCATATCCAGCCAAACTAAGTTTCATAAGTGAAGGAGAAATAAAATCCTTTACAGATAAGCAAATGCTTAGAGATTTTGTCACCACTAGGCCTGCCTTACAAGAGACCCTGAAGGAAGCACTAAACATGGAAAGGAACAACCGGTACCAGCCATTGCAAAAACATGCCAAAATGCAAAGACCATCGAGGCTAAGAAGAAACTGCATCAACTAACGAGCAAAATAACCAGTTAATATCATAATGGCAGGATCAAGTTCACACATAACAATCTTAACCTTAAATGTAAATGGACTAAATGCTCCAATTAAAAGACACAGACTGGCAAACTGGATAAAGAGTCAAGACCCATCAGTCTGCTGTATTCAGGAGACCCATCTCACACGCAGAGACATACATAGGCTCAAAATAAAGGGATGGAGGAAGATTTACCAAGCAAATGGAGAACAAAAAAAAGCGGGGGTTGCAATACTAGTCTCTGATAAAACAGACTTTAAACCATCAAAGATCAAAAGAGACAAAGAAGGCCATTACATAATGGTAAAGGGATCAATTCAACAGGAAGAGCTAACTATCCTAAATATATATGCACCCAATACAGGAGCACCCAGATTCATAAAGCAAGTCCTTAGAGACTTACAAAGAGACTTAGACTCCCATACAATAATAATGGGAGACTTCAACACTCCACTGTCAACATTAGACAGATCAACGAGACAGAAAGTTAACAAGGATATCCAGGAATTGAACTCATCTCTGCAGCAAGCAGACCTAATAGACATCTATAGAACTCTCCACCCCAAATCAACAGAATATACATTCTTCTCAGCACCACATCGTACTTACTCCAAAATCGACCATGCAATTGGAAGTAAAGCACTCCTCAGCAAATGTACAAGAACAGAAATTATAACAAACTGTCTCTCAGACCACAGTGCAATCAAACTAGAACTCAGGACTAAGAAACTCAATCAAAACCGCTCAACTACATGGAAACTGAACAACCTGCTCCTGAATGACTACTGGGTACATAACGAAATGAAGGCAGAAATAAAGATGTTCTTTGAAACCAATGAGAACAAAGATACAACATACCAGAATCTCTGGGACACATTTAAAGCAGTGTGTAGAGGGAAATTTATAGCACTAAATGCCCACAAGAGAAAGCAGGAAAGATCTAAAATTGACACTCTAACATCGCAATTAAAAGAACTAGAGAAGCAAGAGCAAACACATTCGAAAGCTAGCAGAAGGCTAGAAATAACTAAGATCAGAGCAGAACTGAAGGAGATAGAGACACAAAAAACTCTCCAAAAAATCAATGAATCCAGGAGTTGGTTTTTTGAAAAGATCAACAAAATTGACAGACCACTAGCAAGACTAATAAAGAAGAAAAGAGAGAAGAATCAAATCGACGCAATTAAAAATGATAAAGGGGATATCAGCACCGACCCCACAGAAATACAAACTACCATCAGAGAATACTATAAACACCTCTACGCAAATAAACTGGAAAATCTAGAAGAAATGGATAATTTCCTGGACACTTACACTCTTCCAAGACTAAACCAGGAAGAAGTTGAATCCCTGAATAGACCAATAGCAGGCTCTGAAATTGAGGCAATAATTAATAGCCTACCAACCAAAAAAAGTCCAGGACCAGATGGATTCACAGCTGAATTCTACCAGAGGTACAAGGAGGAGTTGGTACCATTCCTTCTGAAACTATTCCAATCAATAGAAAAAGAGGGAATCCTCCCTAACTCATTTTATGAGGCCAACATCATCCTGATACCAAAGCCTGGCAGAGACACAACTAAAAAAGAGAATTTTAGACCAATATCCCTGATGAACATCGATGCAAAAATCCTCAATAAAATACTGGCAAACTGGATTCAGCAACACATCAAAAAGCTTATCCACCACGATCAAGTGGGCTTCATCCCTGGGATGCAAGGCTGGTTCAACATTCGCAAATCAATAAACATAATCCAGCATATAAACAGAACCAAAGACAAGAACCACATGATTATCTCAATAGATGCAGAAAAGGCTTTTGACAAAATTCAACAGCCCTTCATGCTAAAAACGCTCAATAAATTCGGTATTGATGGAACGTACCTCAAAATAATAAGAGCTATTTATGACAAACCCACAGCCAATATCATACTGAATGGGCAAAAACTGGAAAAATTCCCTTTGAAAACTGGCACAAGACAGGGATGCCCTCTCTCACCACTCCTATTCAACATAGTGTTGGAAGTTCTGGCTAGGGCAATTAGGCAAGAGAAAGAAATCAAGGGTATTCAGTTAGGAAAAGAAGAAGTCAAACTGTCCCTGTTTGCAGATAACATGATTGTATATTTAGAAAACCCCATTGTCTCAGCCCAAAATCTCCTTAAGCTGATAAGCAACTTCAGCAAAGTCTCAGGATACAAAATTAATGTGCAAAAATCACAAGCATTCTTATACACCAGTAACAGACAAACAGAGAGCCAAATCAGGAATGAACTTCCATTCACAATTGCTTCAAAGAGAATAAAATACCTAGGAATCCAACTGACAAGGGATGTAAAGGACCTCTTCAAGGACAACTACAAACCACTGCTCAGTGAAATAAAAGAGGACACAAACAAATGGAAGAACATACCATGCTCATGGATAGGAAGAATCAATATCGTGAAAATGGCCATACTGCCCAAGGTAATTTATAGATTCAATGCCATCCCCATCAAGCTACCAATGAGTTTCTTCACAGAATTGGAAAAAACTGCTTTAAAGTTCATATGGAACCAAAAAAGAGCCCGCATCTCCAAGACAATCCTAAGTCAAAAGAACAAAGCTGGAGGCATCACGCTACCTGACTTCAAACTATACTACAAGGCTACAGTAACCAAAACAGCATGGTACTGGTACCAAAACAGAGATATAGACCAATGGAACAGAACAGAGTCCTCAGAAATAATACCACACATCTACAGCCATCTGATCTTTGACAAACCTGAGAGAAACAAGAAATGGGGAAAGGATTCCCTATTTAATAAATGGTGCTGGGAAAATTGGCTAGCCATAAGTAGAAAGCTGAAACTGGATCCTTTCCTTACTCCTTATACGAAAATTAATTCAAGATGGATTAGAGACTTAAATGTTAGACCTAATACCATAAAAATCCTAGAGGGAAACCTAGGTAGTACCATTCAGGACATAGGCATGGGCAAAGACTTCATGTCTAAAACACCAAAAGCAACGGCAGCAAAAGCCAAAATTGACAAATGGGATCTCATTAAACTAAAGAGCTTCTGCACAGCAAAAGAAACTACCATCAGAGTGAACAGGCAACCTACAGAATGGGAGAAAATTTTTGCAATCTACTCATCTGACAAAGGGCTAATATCCAGAACCTACAAAGAACTCAAACAAATTTACAAGAAAAAAACAAACAACCCCATCCAAAAGTGGGCAAAGTATATGAACAGACATTTCTCAAAAGAAGACATTCATACAGCCAACAGACACATGAAAAAATGCTCATCATCACTGGCCATCAGAGAAATGCAAATCAAAACCACAATGAGATACCATCTCACACCAGTTAGAATGGCGATCATTAAAAAGTCAGGAAACAACAGGTGCTGGAGAGGATGTGGAGAAATAGGAACACTTTTACACTGTTGGTGGGATTGTAAACTAGTTCAACCATTATGGAAAACAGTATGGCGATTCCTCAGGGATCTAGAACTAGATGTACCATATGACCCAGCCATCCCATTACTGGGTATATACCCAAAGGATTATAAATTATGCTGCTATAAAGACACATGCACACGTATGTTTATTGCAGCACTATTCACAATAGCAAAGACTTGGAATCAACCCAAATGTCCATCAGTGACAGATTGGATTAAGAAAATGTGGCACATATACACCATGGAATACTATGCAGCCATCAAAAAGGATGAGTTTGTGTCCTTTGTAGGGACATGGATGCAGCTGGAAACCATCATTCTTAGCAATCTATCACAAGAACAGAAAACCAAATACCGCATGTTCTCACTTATAGGTGGGAACTGAACAATGAGATCACTTGGACTCAGGAAGGGGAACATCACACACAGGGTCCTGTCTTGGGGAGGGGGGAGGGGGAAGGGATTGCATTGGGAGTTATACCTGATGTAAATGACAAGTTGATGGGTGCAGCACACCAACATGGCACAAGTATACATATGTAACAAACCTGCATGTTATGCACATGTACCCTACAACTTAAAGTATAATAATAATAAATGAATTAAAAAAAAAAAAAGGAATGATTCAACTTGTGCAAATCAGTTAAATTTGATACATTACATTAAGAGAATAAAGGACGAAAACATATGATGATTTCAATAAAAGCAGAAAAAGCATTTGGCAAAATTCCACATCCTTTCATGATAAACAATTTCAACAAATTAGGGATAGAAGGAAAGTACCTATATTATTCCTCACACTGCTATAAAGACACACCTGAGGCTGAGTAATTTATAAAGTAAAGAGGCTTAGAGGCTTAATTGATTCCGAGTTCTGCATGGCTTGGATGGCCTCAATAAACTTACAATCATGGTAGAAGGTGAAGGGGAAGCAAGGTATATCTTACATGGCAGCAGGAGAGAGAGAGAGAAGGGGGAAGCATCAGACACTTATCAAAATGACCAGATATTGTGAGAACTCTATCATAAGAACAGCAAAGGAGAAGTCTGCCCCCATGACCCAATCATTTCCCACCAGACCACTGCCCCAACATGTGGGGATTACAATTTGAAATGAGATTTGGTTGGGGACACAGAGCCAAGCCATATCAGTACCTGAACAGAAGAAAGACCACATATGGCAAACTCATCTTTACATCATACTCAATGCAGAAAAATTGAAATATTTTCCTATGAGATCTGGAAGAAGACAGGAATGCCCACTCTCATCTCTCCTATTCAACATAGTACTGAAAATTCTATCCAGAATAATTAGACAGTAGAAATAAATAAAAGGCATCCAAATTGAAAACAAAGAAGTTATGTTGTTCCTGTTTGTAGACAACATGATCTTATATATAGAAAATCCTAAAGCTACCACCTAAAAGCTGTTAGAACAAATAAAGGAATTCAGTAAAATTGCAGGATAAAAAAATCAACATACACAAATCAGTAGTGTTTCTCCAACTTAATGAGTTATCTGAAAGAGAAAGAAAAACAATCTTGTCTACAATAGTTACAAAAAAATACTTAGAAATAAATTTAACCAAGGAAGTGAAAGATCTCTACAATGAAAACTATAAAACATTGATGAAAGAAATGGAAGACACGAACAAATGGAAAGATTTCCTGTGTCCATGGATTCAAAGAATTAATATTGTTAAAATGTTTATTCCACCCAATGCAATATACAGATCCAATATAATTCCTACCAAAATACTAATGACTTTCTTTACAGAAATAGAAAAAATAATTCTAAAATGTATATGGAATCACAAAAGACCCCAATTAGTCAAAGGAATCCTGAGAAAAATGAACAAAACTGGAGTCATCACCCTACTTGACTTCAAATATACTACAAAGTTACAGTAACCAAAACAGCTTGGCACTGGTAATTTTAAAAAGACACATAGACTAACAGAACAGAATAGAGAGCCCAGAAAAAAAAATTCCATGGATTTATAGCCAAATGATTTTTGACAAAGGCAACAAGGGCACACAATGGGGAAAAGACACTCTCTTCAATAAAGTTGTTAAGAAAACTGGTATCCACATGCAGAGGAATGAAATTAGGGCCTTACCTCATACCATATAGGAAAATAAATTTAAATTTAAAGTGGATAAACTATAAAACTACCAGGAGAAAACATAGGGAAAAATCTTCATAATATTGCTTAGGCAATGATTTTGATCTCAAAAGCACAGGCAATCAAAGCAATAATAGACAAATGAGATTACATCAAACTAAAAAGCTTCTGCATAGCAAAGGAACCAATCAACAGAATGAATATACAATCTACAGAATGGGAGAAAATATTTGCAAATTATATATCTGATGAGGGGTTAATATCCAAAATATCTAAGAAACACAAACAACTCAATAGCAAGAAAACAAATTACTTGATTAAAAAATTGGCAAAAGATCTGAATAAACGTTTCTTAGAAAGACACACAAATGGCCAACAAGTATATAACAAGATGCTGAACATCACTAATCATCAGGGAAATGCAAATTAAAACCACAATGAGATATCACCTCACTCCTGTTATAATGGTTATTATAAAAAAGACAAAAGATAACAAGTGTTGGCAAGGATGTGGAGAAAAGAAAACCCTGACAAACTATTGGTGTGAATGCAAATCAGTACAGTCATTATGAAAACCAGTATGGAGATTTCTTAAAAAATTAAAAATAAGACTGCCATATAATCCAGCAATCCCACTATGGGGTATATATCCAAGGGAAATGAAATCAGTATGGCAAAGAGATATCTATACTCCCATGTTCATTGCAGCACTATTCACAATAGCCAAGATATGAAATCAACCTAAGTGTCCACTAACAGATGAATTGATAAAGAAAATGTGGCATATATATACGATAGAATACGATTAAGCCATAAAAAAGGAAACCCTGTCATTTGAGACAACATGGATGAGCCTGCAGGACATTATGTTAAATGAAATGTGTGGAATCTAAAAAAGTTGATCTCACAGAAGTAGAGTATAATAGAATGAAGGCTACCAAAGTCTGGGAGGTTGGGAGTGCTTTTTCCAGAAGTGAAAATTGTATTTTCTGGGCAGATGTTGGTCAAAGGATACAAACTTACAGTTAGATAGGAGGAATAAGTTCAAGAGATCTATTATGAAGCATGGTGACTACAGTTAATGAGAGTATCTTGCATTCTTGAAAACTGCTAAGAGAATGGATGTGGTGTTTTTACCACAAAAATGATGACTATGTGGGGTAATGAATTTGTTAATTAGCTAGATTTAGCTATTCCACAATGTGTATATCCTTCAAAATCTCATGTTGTACATGATAAATATAATTTTGTCTGTCAATTTGAAAATAAACAAACAAATGAATAATAAAAAATTGAACAAGGTAAAATAAGATAGCATTTAATGTATCATTATGAATAATTTGTTAAAACATTGATACGTGTCAGGAAGGAAAAGAAACAAGTAATCTCAATCATTGCTAAATATGAAGATTTTTTTTTACATTCCTTTAGATCCATGTAACTCTAACATCTATCTAACAAATGTCATGACTTTGTCAGTATGATTACTGATAGTATCATTATCACAAAATTTGATAACTTTTTATAAATCACTTTTGGGAAAAGACTTTCAAATTGTTTCTACAAATCAGAAACAGGGATCACAATAAAAAAATGCTGAAAGATTTAATTGATCCTTCTTATTCCATTTTTACCGTTATATGAATAGACTGTGGTAACAAGGAAAAAATGTTTTTACATACTTCATTTGTCAGTTTTCCAAGTATACAATGAGCACATATACAAAATCGTCTTTAGAATTGAAAAACCTAAATTAAAAATGGAAATACATGATGTAAGAAAGTAGTTTGGATTAAAGTAAGTAAAACCACTAGAACTTTCTCAATTACAGCCCAAATGAGCCAGCCAATTGAGAAATTCTTAAAAACAGAACTTTTTTTTCTTTAGATTTCTTAACAGGTATAGTTTGCTTTTGCCAGGAAGGGCATTTTTAAATTACACAGAACTTTTAAAAAACAATTATACACTCACAAATACCCACAAAAATGATAAAAGACAAATAACAAACTGGGAAATGTATTTGTAAATCAAATCCCAAATAAATGACTACTACTTTACTTAATATATAGAGTATCTACAAATCAATAATAAAAGACCAACAATCCAATATAGTAAGCAATCTGAATGATTTACAGAAAATGTAATATTACTGGTTTTTGAATATATGAAAAATGGCTGCCTCTCCTTCATAATAAAATAAATGCAAAATAAAAATACAGTAATATTGGATTTAGTGTTTATCAGATTGGCAGGATTAAAAAGTTTGATAACACCTTATGTTTACAAGTGTTTGAAGAAACAAGTACTCTCACAAACTGATAATGGGAATTCCAATTTATCAAACTTCTATGGAGGACAATTCGACAATATTTGCCCAATATCGTTAATATTTATCAAAATAAAAAATGCACAGATACCTAGGAAGAAATTCTACTTCTAGTAATTTACATGTGTAAAGGCACACACATAAATATATGAACTATAGTATGTTTTTGTAATAACAAATGAATGAAGTCAACTTAAATTTCCATCAAGAAGTACTGGTTAAATACATTATAGTACATTTGTGCAACTGGAAACTCAGCAGCTCTTAAGTGACAAAAAGCAAGATGTTGAATAGTGAATACCGTTTGCTTCTATATGGGCAGAAAAGAGGCATATATCTGCATATATGATTGTATATTTACAGAATATCTCTGTAAAGGTACTTTAGAAACCAGAGGGAGTGATGGCTTTCAGAGAAACTGGGGTGAGGGAGATATTTGCCTTTACTGTATGCCCTCTACGTTAGGTTGAACTATAATAAAATGCCAATATGCAACATTTTTGGCATAAAAAAGCAGCAATTCCATATGGTTCAAAAAATACCAGAATAATTTCTACCATGTGCATGTGCTACCTATTACAAAAAAAGTGTCTTAATGAAAGCTGCATTGCACGAGAATGATTTTATTATTTCTTAACAGAATTACTATAGTGTCATCAAATGAATTTAAGACCTAGTCAATTGTATAGATGGCTGAAGGATGGAATGGCCAAGAGGGAGACAGCATAGTTTACTTTTTGGGAGGCAGTTGTAGTGAAGTTAACAGCTTCATTTCTAGAGTCAGACTGACTCAGTCTGAATCCTTGCTATGTGACCTTGGACATGCTAAATAACCGTATCCCAGTTTCATCTGCACAATGAAGATAGTGCCTAACTTATTAGGCTATGTTAGGACAAAATAGACATAATGGATAATGTGTTTGGAACAATGCCTGATACACAGTGCTCCATGAGTGTTAACTGCTGTTATCGTCATCACCATTATTATTGCTATTGTTGTTATTATTATTAACATGACTTATTCACTTCTTAGGGGTTCAGACTCATTTTCACACTTTTGTTCTCTCATTTTCCTTACAGTAGCCCACTGCAACTGTGCTTGTTTTGTGTATGATTGTCCTCAGATCCATGTCCTTAGATCATGTTTCTCCTTTTCTGCTCCTTATCCTAGCTCCCCATTCCAAGGATTCCATATCAGCTGACTCTTCCCTTGTCCCTCCAACCTAGATGCAGTAGTGTTGCTCCCTGTTGTTGCTTATAGCTAGGTGGCTGCAATGTCCCATATTCAGCTTCTCAGTTCTTCCATGGCCTGTGTAACCAAGTTCCAACATTAAGTCTCCCTGTTTTAGTTTATATTTCTACTTTCCTGGTTAGACCTTTACTGATAGAGTAGGGTAAACACAAAGGGGTGTGATAAAGGAAGGGGGAGAGGCAGGATATAATTGGCCAGGAATAATTCCAGTTCCTGACCTGTCTTATTTAACAGCCCTTTGGGTATAAGCTAAAACTGAAAGTAGCCTCCAATGCCAGGTCTGTGGTAACTAAGCCTTAATAGTATTTAACATTTTCACTAAATCAAAGAAAGAAGTTATTTCTGTCTAGATGGTGTATATCCAATGTTTCCATCAGTAAGTGCTGCAAACTATTAATTTACAGTTTAGAGTTGGCCTAAACAGTACTGAAAGCAAATGTAAGCATCAGTAGTAATGCATAATCAATTGCATGTATTTATGACTGTTCCCTCATTATGTTCTAATGAGTTCAAGAGGCTATGCATGGCTGTGGATAGCTGGCAGGCTACTGCATCAATATCTTGGGTCTGTCAGAGTCAGCTCAGGGTTTTAGAAATGCTTATTTATATACTTCATGAAGCCAATGTGCATAAAATAAAAGGTTTGTTCTCTATTTATCCTCTATCAAATTATATGCTGTAGCTCAGTTGCAAATATATTATAAAACAAAACAATGGAAGTCATAGTGTTCTTCAGCATCCAAAAGACAATTTTCAGTTTTATGGAATAAAACACTGCATTAAAGAAGCTTTCCTAAAACCAAGACACAACTTAGTTGCTCTGCTAAAACTAGGGAGTTTTATTCTAACATTGACTTCATTACACGACAAATTTTAATGTTCTAATTGGGACTTTCCAAAACACTAGACAATATTAAATTTTAAATGATTGTCCTTTGAAATAGTTGCCAGAAAAATTATGGGCAGAAGTGAAATACATTCTATTTTTTTCTTTAAAATACCCTCAGTATGTATATAGCATTTCATATTTTAGAGACAATTTTCAATAATAACAGAATCTCTGTTCATTAAAAAATAATACTTTAGTTGAATAAAGAAAAAAATTATCTAAACACTGTATGCAAGAAAATAAAGCTGATTTAAAACATTGTGAATGGTTCAATGAAACAGAATTGTTGAATGAAACAATCTGAAGAGACTCTGTAAATATTTATTTAAATATTAGATAGAATAGAAAGGCTTCTATTCAACAACAAAAAAATAAAATAGCTGAGAGAAGGATTCCTCTGTATGAAAAATGGTATTTGTTTCCAATTTTAAGCAGTTTTAAAGAAAGTTTATTTAGGGGTTAAGTTGATTTGAAAGTAAGTAAAAGAATTTTAAAATATTGTTAAAAGTGTGTTGATGAAAAAGAATTGGGTTTGAAGTTTGAAAATGAATAGAAAATGTCTGTGTTTCTTCTTGAATATTTTGGAAATTATTTGATTTGTGAATATATTCAAGAGATGATCACAAAGATAATCATACAGCTGTCATAAAGACAAAATCATTGGGCATAAAATGGTAGTTATATCAGCATTACTGGGAAAAAAGGAGACGATAAAATAGGTGCTGATAAAACAAAATACACAAAATAACCTTTTCTCAGACCAATTTGCAAAAAAGTTTGTAAGAACTACAGATCATTAAAAAATAAATGCATAATATGTATGTATGTATGTATGTGTATATGAATGCATGCATTTGTGTGTGTACTCACACCATATTCAAAGTATACAATAGTTCAACATAGGCTAATAAGATGTCTTTAAGCACTTGCTTTTGGAAATACAGAAGAATGACGCATAATTTGCATATGTTATTTATATGTAAATGAGTGCTTATAAAGTGTTTGAAAACACTTTGGTTTCTCTCAAATATTTTATACTCTCTGGCATCTTATTTCATGTCTGAATTTGCTTATCAATCCACAGCTTAAACAGAACAAGGAGATGCAACCCAGTCACTGTACTCATAATCATAAATAATTAATGGTTTCAGAATTAATACATTTTCCTGTAGAAAACTTATAAAACGGACCATTTGCTCTAAGACTCAAAAAATTACCTTAGATTAGTATTTTATCATTGTCATTTGTTACAAATGGAAAAAAGTACCTTTCTAATTAATCATTTGTATACATTCCATATAAAATCTGCCATTTTCCTCTTATTTTTTATTATTTTTAATAGCTTAATTTATTTTTTCAAACAATGTTTGTTCCTATTTCTTTTAAAAAAATTTTTTTAAATTATACTTTAAGTTCTGTGGTGCATGTGCAGAATTTGCAGTTTTGTTACATATGTATATACGTGCCATAGTGGTTTGCTGCACCTATCAACCTGTCATCTACATTAGGTATTTCTCCTAATGCTATTCCTCCCTTAGCCCCCCAACCCCCGACAGGCCCCGATGTGTGATGTTCCCCTCCCTGTGTCCATGTGTTCTCATTGTTCAACTCCCACTTATGAGTGAGAACATGCGGTGTTTGGTTTTCTGTTCTTGTGATAGTTAGCTGAGAATGCTGGTTTCCAGCTGCATCCATGTCCCTGCAAAGGACATGAACTCATCCTTTTTATGGCTGCATAGTATTCCATGGTGTATATGTGCCACATTTTCTTTATCCAGTCTATTATTGGTGGACATTTGGGTTGGTTCCAAGTCTGCTATTGTGAATAGTGCTACAATAAACATACGTGTGCATGTGTCTTTATAGTAGAATGAAAATTTGCCATTTTCAAACAATATTCTTTTACTTGTGCATCATACTTCATGTATTCCTGAAACAAGTTATATTTTTTTCGTTGCTTTCAGACCCTGTATCCTGGGATTCTCACAGCAGTGGCAGCAGCTATGTCAGAGGACCTTTACATACAGGACTTTATTCAATCGCCAAAGGAAATCTTATACTAAGTGGTTTTACCTCCATTTCACAGGAGAGGAAACTAAGGCTCCGAGATGTTAAGAAACTTGCCCAAATTACACAGCAGTTAAATGGCAGAACAAGGATTCTAATGCAGTCATTTCCCGCTTCAAAACCTGCGCTTTCTCCGCTATGCTCTACTTACTAGCTCTCCATAAAATATGTACGAGGGAATGAGAGAATTGGCAGAGGAAAACAAGATAATATTAAAGCTTTAACAACATAATCCCACCCATACCCCCAGGAAAGAAGAAAAGAAAAGAAAACCAACTTCTAGAGAATGTTATGGCATTATTTATATATTTAGTCTAATGTTTTATATTACACATTTTCCGTTTATGATACTGCATAAAACAACTGATGCTTGGAGTTTCATCTGGGGCCCTAAGAAAATCTTCAATTAGCTAACCAAAAATTCAAGAATGCTTGCAGATTCTATTTACTCAGGCAGGGATGTCACTGACTTTTTTTTTTAATTGCAATTAAAGGATTAAAATTTAAAAAAATTGAAATGTAATGCTCTGTTAACCAGAAAATCTAATTAATTAGTATACTTCATTTCCTGAAAACTGATATTAGTGAAAGCCTTATTTAGCTTGGCTTTTTCACAGATTTGTACTGAATGTGATAATGCATGTAAACAGCTTAGAGCACTGCCTGACTCATCAGTTTGTCAAATTGTTTGCCGTAACTGTTGTTCACTAGTTCATGTAACAAAAGTTTATTAAATGCCTACTATGTTCCAGGCAAAATGCTAGGTGCTGGAGATAGAGTGGTATATAAAACAACATTCCTGCCCTTGTGAAATTTATCTTTTGGAGATACAAACGTGAGGTGGTAATGTGGTTGCTATTTCATTGTTATTTTAAAAATCATTATCATTGTCATCATAATTATGTCTCAATAAACCAATGTCCAAGGATACACCATCTCTGAACTTAATGCCATGGCTATATATATCTTATCTCGCTATTAGGAAAATCTATTATATGGCAGGATATATACTCTTTATAGTTCTCCTTTAGAGAAGCTGTCTCTCTTAATCTGTAAAGCACTTGAAAGGATACCGGAAAGGATAGTGAACTAGGATTTTTTTGAGATTACAGAACAGGTTACATGAACTGTTTTATGTACTGAAATGCTAATAAATGTTTAAATAATAAATGTGTGTGATAGGATTTGGTTTGAGACTTTCTTGGACTATAACCCCATAATGAGATTTTGGAGAGAATCACCCTCAACCATCGTAAGACTTCTTTGGAACTTACCATTATTTATCAAAAAGAACCTAAGCATTCTGCATGATAAAATTGGTTCAGGTCAGTACACAACAGAAAGTTGTTGATTTGTGTAACATTAAACATCAAAAACAAACTAAACAATTTGCCTAAGAGCAAGCATAGTAAACCCAGAGTAAGGTTATTGCAAGAATATGCACCCCAGGCCAATGTCAGGCAAAATAAGACAATGATGACATGATTCTGGGGAGAAAATATAAATTTCGTATAATCCAACAAGGATTTAAAATTTCAACCACAAATTTCAATGTAATTTAAATTGACTATGTGTTATTATTGACAGCAAAATCAAGAATGGCTAGCATGAAAATAATTCTTGAAATTAATCTGATTTTCAAACCATCTGGGTGCTTCAATGAGTCCTAAATTTAAAAAATATTTTCATTGCATAGTCTTATGAACCAAGTCACTTAAAATAAGAGGAAGAATAGAAAAGAAGATAGAAGAAATTAGTGAGTTTCTATTGCACCTTAAAAATTTCAAAGTGATTTTACCCCATGAAGTGACGGTCCCCATTGATTAAATGGGAAAACTTATGTGGGAGAGGTTTAGTGACTTGGCCTATCATTGGCAGAGTATAGACCAGAATCTAGAATTGGCACTAGATCATATGGTCTCAGTGGTGTGACATCTAGAGTCTTAAACTCTAATTATTTCTTTACTACAGAATTGTGCAAATGAAACTTTACCAATAGTGGCTCTTCCTCAGGCAAGAGGCAAGAGAACATATGGCATGAGAGGGTGGGGGAAACTATTTCTGGCCTACATAATTGTAGGAAACTACCCTTCTTTAGCTACAGCTAATCTTAGCCCTCTTTCATTCATCAGCACCATGAAATTGTCAAGCTCCAAGATTTTTAATTAATCTGAATGATACTGGGCTATATGACTTTAAAATATTCCAGCAACATTTCCTTTCCTTTTCTTTTCTTTCTTTTTCTTTTTTCTTTTCTTTTCTTTTTTTTTTGGAGATAGAATCTCCCTCTGTTTCCCTGGCTGGAGTTCAGTGGCGTGATCTGGGCTCAGTGCAACCTCTGCCTCCTGGGTTCAAGTGATTCTCATGCCCCAGCCTCCCTAGTAACTGGGATCATAGGGGTTCAACATCACACCAGGCTAATCTTAGTAGAGACAGGGTTTCACCGTGTTGGCCAGGCTGGTCTAGAACTCCTGACCTCAAGTGATTATAGGAATGAGCTGCCGTGCCTGGCTCTGTTCCCTTTTCAGGTATGGGTCAATGTGTTTTTGTCCTAGTATTCTGCCTTGATTTCAGTTCTCCGACATGCAGCCCATCATTTTCATTCCAATTCTTCCAGGTCTCAGACAAACCATTTTTCTTCCTTACTGGCTTTTACTTACACTTTTCAGTAAGTCATACATTACGTTCATGTCTTTCTTTATACAGTTTTATCTTACCTAAAGTCAAAGAAATCCTTCCTCCCAGCCACCCCCCACCACAGATCTTCCATTTTTATTTGTTTAATTTGGGTTCTCTCCAATTCAACTCATGAGTAGAGACAGACATGAAAATAGCATCCGGTTTAGATCTTCTGGGGATTTTTAGAGAGCAAGAGGGATCTCACATTTTACCCACCAAGAATCACAAGGTCCCAGCATTATATAGAAGGGTCCTTGAAGTTCATTGCATGCAATCACTCAAAAATCTTACGTAATCTTTTTCCATTAAGGCTTGTCATCAGTGAGAATGTGAACTCCTCATACTTGTGTTGTTTAGTCTCAGTACTCTGCATTCTCTCAATATAAGTAAGCATTTTATACTATGTGTATGGTTATATAGTTCAAATAATCACATAATCTGTTAGGAGCCATAATCCACTTAATTGAACTCCCTCATAGTGCGGGTGGGGAAACTAAGGCCTAAAGAGAAAGAGAAACCTACTCAGGGTCACATACTCAGTTGGTGATAATCCTTCCTGAAAGCCACATCTTCTGCCTTGCAGGCCAGTTCTTGTCTTCTGATGTAACCTACACTTAACATATTGCCTTACCAGTATTGCTTCCCCTTTTGTAAGTACATGTTGTCTTCTATTAGATGAAGGCAAAGGTTAACCAAAGGCTGAGTTCAATCTCCCTTCTTTACGTAATCCTCCACAGCATCTACCACAAGATCTGGGACACAGCAATACTTTAGAAAATTTCGTAAATATGCTCTTATTTCCTTCTCCTAACTTTCAAATTTCTCAACACATGATGATAAAACAGACTTACCAATGACTTACTAAATACTTCCCTTGTCATTTATCAATATCTTCTACTTATCATTTAGTTGACTATCTCACTAACTCCAAGACTGAATTAGCATTGCAATTAAGATTCCATAAGACAGGTGATCACTACAGACAGGTGGCTTGTCCTTCCATTTCTGAGTCACAAATAAATCACTATGTTAACAGGATAGAGAATGAAAAAATGCTTACAAATAGACATTTCTTCCAAGCACTCAAAATCCCCAATTGGTACAATTCCTGAGCTTAGGTAAGATGATATGGCACTTCAGATTACCATGAAAAATTAGAACAATTAGAAAAAATACACATCATGAAAGCTACATTCTTCCCATGATACTGATTATTACCCATACAATTTTCTACAAAATAGTTCATGAAAAGAGAACTATTATTTGAAATGTTGAAATGAACTTGCTGAAGAGGTTTTCTTTTAGTAAATGACTTTTTTAAGGTAAAAGAGAAGAATTTAGTATAGAATAAAACAGTTCAACCAATCTTCCCTTGACACTCTATTGTGAGAAATATTCTTCAGAAGAGCAGAGAATTCAGTGCAGGTGGAAGCACTGGTTCTGTAATTCACACTTTTATGACCCATTTCTTCACAGCCTAGGTCACTTAAGGACAAATATATGAACTTTAAGAAGCTAAGAGAGTTTACTCAGTGACAGCTTTAGCTAGGCTTTGGGAATGGTTTGAATTCTATTCTATAGGAATAGTGACAAGAATATCTTGGGCTTAAGCCACTTATACAGCAGAAAATTCACTGTTTAGGGAGACGAACTAGCTATCACAGATTACTAGGATACAATTATGGCATGATGATAATAATAAATTGTTCAAGAATGATAATAATAATGGCTGGGGCAGAGACTATTAGCTATCCACCAAAATCTGTTTTCTTTTTCTTCCTTGGTAATGGAGTTATAGAAATCACATGACTGCTCTGCCAGAGAACACACTTTCCAGCCCCAGTTCAGGTAGGAAACTATGTGCTCACCAATGGAAGCCTTAACACATCACAAGTATACTCCTAACACTTTTTCCCCTTTCCCCTTGCTAGAATTAGGATGTGGTAGGAATAGTTTCAAATACTCAGATGATAACAATGGTTTTAGAGGATGATGGAAGAACATGAAGAGATGAATCCTGGTCCCTGCATAGTGACAGACTGTGTGCAGTAGTGTCTGCTCACACCTCATGGACTGTTACATGAAACAATCTTTGTTGTGCCATTTCGTTAGAGTAACCAAGCCTTTTACTCTAAGAAATGTAGCTAATGCATATTATATACCAGAGGCTGTTTAAACAGTTTATTACATGTGTCTGTTGCATCCATTCACTTGTGCCAAAGTACTCCTTGTACTACAGGTCATAACTGAAATGGAACTTCTCCACAAATCCTTTCTGATTTACCCTAAAGCTTCCACTGCACTTGAACTTATTTGCCCCTTTCTCACAGGACTTCTGATTTTCTAACCTCATATTATAAGCTCTGTTTTTATATATCTTATTTCTTCTAGCAGAGCAAGCTTCAAGAGAGTAAGTTCATACCTTATTCTCCTGTGTAACCTGTAAAGTACTGGTACTGTGCCTCTCTCAAGAAGTGCTTATTGACTGAATGAAGGACTGGGACATTTGAGCTTCATGCTGTTTGTCTATAATCTAGTGTTGCAGCTGAATAAGCCCGGGGCAAGCACACATTTGTCATGGGCAACAGAAGCAGAAAAGAATCTAGCACCCAGAATCTATAACAGGTTGAATGCAAAACAACTTTTACCTACAATCCAGCTATCTTATATTTTATGTCTTATGTTTCCAGAATTTCGTAGTAACGAAGAAGATATAGGAAAGTAATGGATGATAGTTGAAGAGTTTACATTCTACTTATGACCAAGTCCTAACTGGATTGTGAAAAAATGCTCATTGGTAACAACTTTTGTCCTCTTGCAAAGTCTTGCTAGAGTCAAATGCTAACAGGCTAAGTACTATTTTGAGTCTAACACCTACACTGTTAAATGAAGCTGCTTTTCTTTTACTTGTCTTCATATCTCACAACTATTCCTATAATATGGTAGACATCTACATGTTATATTTGGTACTAAAGGGCAATAGGCATTGGTAAAAATGGAAATACAAGTGAAATTTTCAGAGAAATTAATTAGATGGATGTGTTATGACAGAGTCTGGCATGATGCAGTGATCATTTGAGCTAAAGCTGATCCTCAAATAAATTATGTAGAAACAAATAAATATACTGACCAATTTGCACATGGGATCTTGGGATGGGATTTATTATTATTTTTTTGATCATTCTAAATCAATGTAAAATAGGAAAATTGGCGCAAAGCAGACTACATAATTTTTTTTTGTCTTTGTGTTTTGATATATCATTATCATTAACATTTCTTAATTCCTTTTGCCTGGCAAAGGGGAAAATTAAAATACAAAAGTTGAAATACTAAAAAGTAACTTTTACCTATGGACCCCAAAAGACTAGTATGTGAGTATACTACTCTTATAGATTTATTTTTTTCTCCTGAAAAAAATTTTAAAATTTACAAAAGTAATATAGGTTTCACACACAAATTTAGAAACAATATTAAAATGCTATACTAAAGGTAAAATTCCGTAATGAATGAAAAAAAATCTTGTCACACAGAGGTAACAATCATAAGCAATCATAATCATAACAATTGAGTGGATATTCTTCTCATTGATTTAAAACATAACTATGTTTTTCAAGAAATTATGATAATCACATAGATACTGTTTTATTATCAGCTTTTCCCCACTTAATATATCATGAAAAATATCCCATGCCAGTTTTCTAAAGCATTTCAGCTAATACTGCATAATGCTGTACGGTATAGGTACACCATGATTTATTTAACCAGACCTACATTATAGGACTTCCTTCCTTTCTTTGTTTGTCTTCATGCCTTCACATTTATTTCATTTACATTTAAATGCACAAAAATGTTAGGGTGAAATAGTTATCAATGATTTAATAAAATATTTTTTGAGGAATTTGCTTTTTTGACAAAATTTTTCCTAAAAATTTTTAAGAGAAAATTTCAAACTCCAAATTGTAAAACAGTTTGATTAACTGTCTGGTGATGGGAAAGGAAAAAAAGAAAAATAATTGCTGTTTATTTAATGCAGCTGATTAATGGTAAATGAAGCAACTGTCATGGTTCTGTCGGCATCTATTTGTCTTAACTGCTCTATTCACTTTACACATTTTCTTTATGCATTTCATAGACAGCCACAAAAAAAAAAAACAACATTACATGTGGTTAGTAACCACCTGATGGAAGGAAGAACCAAACAGGCTAAGTAAAAGAAGGAGTGCCACATACGTGCCTGTACTCAGGCAGTCTGCGATGAAAAGTGTGCTATACCTAATTCCCAATAATCTTACGATCTTTGCACCCAGCTTGAGAGGTAACAGCATTTTCCATTTTACAGATTAAAACACATTTAGTTTCCAAGATGTTAAACTGTCTAAGATCATATAGCTGGTAAAGGGCAGCAGCAAAATTGGAATCACGAGTGTTTGGCTTCAAAATTTATGCTCTTAACTACTGCAAAGTTGTTCTTATCATGTCCGGATAAAATCAGAGGAGGATATCATATTTTGAATATTAAAAACACAATCCATATACTGTGTGATACTACTAATGTGCAATATTACTTCTTACCTTTTCACACTTTAATGTCAGATTCATGTTCCTCTTTAGGGTAGTATGTTGGCCAACTTGAGAATTTCCAGAAATAAATTAATCCTACATCCTAACCCTTGCCTTACCAAAAATAAAATTTTAAAAAGGACAGAGATTTCTCCCGCATTACACAAAGGTAACTTACACTGAAGTAAAAATGATGAAATGGGAATGTAATGAGACACAGGAAATAAGGAAAATAGTATTATGTTATACATTGATTTTGGACTGTATGATACTCTGTTAGTAGAAATCAACAAATTTCTCTTCCATACATAAGCTGACTTTCTTTTCTTTTCTTTTTTTTTTTTTTTGACAGAGTCTCACTCTGTCACCCAGGCTAGAATGCAGTGGTAAGAACATATTTAGTAAAGACTGGGTTTCACCATGTTGGCTAGGCTGGTCTCGAACTCCTGACCTCAAGTGATCCACCTGCTTCAGCCTCCCAAAGTGCTGAGATTACAGGCTGGAGCCATCGTGCCCAGCTTGTCTCCTTTTAGGTGGAAAACTGGATAGGACATATCAATTTCAAAAGATGTAAACAATTCAGATTTGCTACTTCTGCACATTTTAAGTTTTAATCCTGTGGGCTATAATATCCATGATTGAAAATAAAGAAAAGAAGCAAGCATTAATTATGCAAATGTTTTTCCTTTTGACTCTTTCTAATCCCCAATTAACCACCCTTTGCATATATGTGTGCATAATATACTTCAAAAATATTATTTCAAACATGCATTGATATTTAATAGGTGATTCTTACTGTAAAGAACGGGCCTTGTCTCATTCAGAAGGGCCTGTGGTGTAGGATGTAGCCTTCAGGTGTGCCATTGAGTTTACATTAGTTTGAAAATTATTCAAAGAAAGAAATGGTAATTATGCTCACCAAATTAACACAGTTAAAAAAAATAAATTCAGTGCTGGTGAAAGTGAGTAATAGGTCCTCTCATACATTATCGGTTGTAACATAAATTAGTTAAGTTTTTCTGTAAATTAATTTGTAACCATATAGCAGAAAATTTTTAAATGTCTATTCTGTTTGACCTATTATTTTATTGCTGGAAGCTCTACTGCTGAAATAATTTGAAATGTAGGCAAAGATACATGCAAGAAGTGCTCAATGTAGAATTATTTAGAGGCTGGGCACAGTAGCTCAAAACTGTAATCCCAGCACTTTGGGAGGCCAAGGTGGGCAGATTGCTTGAACCCAGGAATTCGAGACCAGCCTGAGCAACACGGAGAAACCCCCGTCTCTACTAAAAATTGAAAAATTAGCCTGGTGTGTTGGCAGACACCTGTATTTCTAGCTACTCAAGAGACTGAGGTGAGAAAATCACCTGAGCCAGGGATATCGAGGCTTTAGTGAGCTGTGATGGTGCCCTTGCAATCTAGCCTGGGCAACAGAGTGACACCTTGTCTCAAAAAAAAAAAAAAAATTATTTAGAGTGCTAAAAAATTGAAGACACCCTAAATATCCATTGTTAGAGGAATATTTAAGTAAATTATGAACCATAATAGAGTCATTAAAATTATTTCCAAAAAATTATTTACAGATGTTAGAACTTACATGTGGCAAGTGTTAAACGAAAGGCAAGATATAACATTACATAAATAATATGATCCAAATTATGTAAAAAAAATTCAGAAATCTGAAAGAAAATAAGCCAAAATGTTAGTAGTTGTTCTTTCTGGGTTGTGACAGAATAGTTTCCCCCCTTGCATTTTTATACTTTTCTCTACTTTCGAAATGTACTTGTCTGTACTTCCTACATTTTCTAAAATGATCATCTATTTTCTCAAAAATTAGGAAAAATAACTTTTAAAAATGACTTGACATAAAAAGTTTAGAATCTAAGTTTTATTAACAGGACCAATATTTGTGAAGGTCACACTTTTTGCTCACTTCCACATCCCTTGGTTGTTTCTTCCATTACTGGTGTTTTTTTTTTTAAAAAATGTTTCTAATAGCAAAAATGAGTCAGTTCTCTCCAAATTACAGATTCTTTGCAAGAGTAAAGCAAACCAAGAAAGATGAACTTGCTAAAACTTTTAGGCAGGTTTTTAAATTTTCATTTGTTTTTTTTTTGGGGGACAGAGTCATGCTCTGTCATCCAGGCTGGAGTGTGGTGGTGCAATCTCAGCTCACTGCAACCTCCGCCTCCTGGGTTCAAGCAATTCTCCTGTCTTAGCTTTCCGAGTAGCTGGGATTATGGGAGTGCACTACTACACCTGGCCAATTTTTGTATTTTTAGTAGAGACGCGGTTTCACCATGTTGGCCAGGCTGGTCTCGAACTCCTGACCTTGTGATCTGCCTTCCTTGGCTTCCCAAAGTGCTGGGATTACAGGTTTGGGTCACTGCGCCCAGTTGGTTTTTAAAATTTTTATCAAGCCTACCTGGATTACTTTCACTTTTCTAGCTGAGACATTTGCAAGTACTCAATAAGAAAGTGTAAATACTGCTCAAGCAGCCCCACAACAAAGGGACTTGTCATGCTAAACCTGGCAGGGAGTGAAAACGCCTTTATTTTGCAGTGAAGTGAATCTGAGGAAATCCTGTGTGAAAATTTTGCTTGGGGGCCCTAAACAAAACACAGATATTTGGCTTCTATCCAAGGTCTGTGACCTTCCCAGTGGTCAAGGTTCGCATTTATATATATATATATATATATATATATATATATATATATATAGAGGAAGCCCTGAATATGGGATTGCCACCAAAGTCAATAAAAATATCTTCTGCTTTTGAAAGAAGTGTCAATCAGATAAGCAGCGTGTCCCCTTATTATTCCAAGAAGAACATAGTTATAATGCCAACTCAGAGCTTCATAGCTTTACTGCATAAAGAAATTAACATACAACTTAAAATACCTTTGGTCTGAGTTAACTATTTGCAGGTTTTCCCTCTTTAAGAAAAAATACATTTAACACAGGCTTAAAGAATAAATAAAAAGAGGTAAATTATGATTTACACTGCAGGTCAATCCTTTATATGTATATATTTCAACAGAAGACAACCTTTAAAATATGAAGGGCCCCAGTGCTAGAATTTTCAGATGACATAAGGAAAGTAGTGAATTAAAACTTATGATAAAAAATCAGGAGTCATGGCCAATTTAAGAGTAATTAGCAAGAAATGTAACAGATGTTAAAACTTAATATAAAAAAATTTAAAAACAGGTTTTAACAAACATTTACACACAGTTATTCAACAATGTTTTCATTTCTAACAGTAAATGATCTTAACCTAGGATTAGTTTCAGAAATACCACAATCCTTCTGCTCTGATATTAATACCTAAGTATTTATAATAGTCATAGGATACATGAGAATATCATCTTATTGAAACACATTTCTTACAATTCTAAGATCTATTTGGCACAAGCATGGAATAATAGCAGTGTCCGCTCTATGCTATACTCCTAGTATAGTTGTTATTATTTGTTTTAGCCACAGCTAAATAAAACATAAATTTCTAGTGAGCATTTGCAATTTATGAGTCAAGAACTCTCTGAGAAGATAATTTCATGTACTTTCCACCTGCCCTTTTATCAATATTAAACAAACAGTATGTTTTACTACAACTCATTTCTGACATTTATCAGTTGCATTTATTTCTCTGCCAACCTCAGCCTTGTCAGCAGGAGTTCAGTGTGACAGCAATGGCAGTTCATGCCAATTAGATCCTTTTAAAATAAATTTCTTTTTAGCACTGTACACATTTGAATAGATCAAAAAAAGTAAAGAATAATTATTAAAGAGGCTGAGGGCAAGGAACTAATCCATCCTGTACATGCCTATATTTCTCCTTATTTAACAACACTGACTTCCAACTAAACACAAGAAAGAAAAGAAAGGAAGAAAGAAAAAGAAAGAAAGAAAGAAAGAAAAAAGAAAAGAAAAGAAAGATGCAAAATGCATCCTGAGTGTAAGCTGTTTAGTGGTTTGAAACATACCACTATATTTATATGTTGTTTGGAAACAATATTGATAATTAGAGTATATTTCCAGGACTTTAATTAATAACAAGTGATAGAACTCATTTTTTCATGAATTATTATGAAAGTAGTAGATGGGAAATTTTTGTCCTGAGGATTTCACCCACACTCTTCCCACACACATATGTACAAATCCTCTAAAAAATGGCTTCAAGAAAGTCTCCCCCTCTTTTATTGAACAAGACAGCTATGCAGCCTGCCATCCTGGGCTAACAGCCAGAAGAAGATTATGGCAAATATAATCACCTTTGCAACATTAAGGAAAACATGAAACTGGCACTATGATTCAGGGGCTTATTTCTTTCCCTCTAAATATGATACCACTTTTTAAATTTTTATTTGGGAAATGGTTTTCTGCAAGATGTATCTAAAAAAAAAGAGTTGTTTTCTTTTCAACAAATAGCTAGAGGTGCTGAGAGATTTCCTGTGAAAACTGTATAAGGCATTCGACTACTTAAAAGGGAATTTAGTGCTGATGAAAGATGCCAGTTTGACAGTCATGGAAAATGAAGGAAGCATTCTTTATTCCCAGAGCACATCATCTCAAAATGAGGAATCATCTCTTATGGTTAAGAGGGTCACACCCTATTGTTTAATATTCATTGAGAGTACACACATGCTAGATGATGGAAAGATACACATGAGACATACTCTGTGTCCTTTAAGACATTACATTCTTCAAACCACCATATTCCTCATCTCAGGGGCATAGTATACATAGACCAGTGGCCTCTACTTTAAAAGGGACCAAGGCAACAAAAGCTAGTGGGTGAGGGATTCGAATGAAGGACAAAACAGAGCTTAGTTTGGACAACTTCACTGTTTCCTGTAAGTGTTCTCACTCTAAACTTAAAAGTTAGACCTGCTTGGGCTCTTAGCTGTATGGTATTTGTATTTATAATCTGTGGGCAATATTCATCACAAACCCTATCTATGTCTACCTCATCCCTCCCAAAGTTAAAACATCTTCTTAAGTATTTATTCATTGTGTGTCTTTTGATAGTTCATAAAACCTGGGAAAAATTATTCAGCCCCCGTACCTCAAACATAGGACTATCGGTGGCACTTGGGACACCTGTGTAGTTAGGTGATCCTGGCTTAGTGTAAACTAAGAGTGAGCATGGGAAAAAAATATAACATCTCCCACGGGAGTTTATTTGCATTCATTAATTGAATAGAAAGTAGCAGGAAGAGGTGTCTGAGGACATGTGTCGTATGCAAATTTGTGGTGGGAAATGTGTGGGGCTAGAGATGAAGAAATAAGGACGTGGCTTGGCATGACACATGTCCTCTGCCTGGCTTCCTGAGTCCATACATGATAAGTGCAGCTGACAAAGGTTGAAGGAGTTCATGAAGAACCGAGCATAAGTGGTGCTGCTTCAGAAACTGAGTGAAAACATTTGACACAGAACAGGGGAGAGGGGCAGTCTCTCCATTTCTGCCTGGTACATAGTATGGCTCCGGCAACACAGTGAGAACTGAGAAGCAGTAGCAACATCATGCATTGAGAGATGGGTGGCTTTGGGAGTCCTGAATAGGAAAGGGTTCACTCAAAGAGGGTACCATTAGTTATGGCAATGGCAATATTAAGGCCACCTGGATTTCTTGCCATGTAGTGATCATCAACATAATTTTTAGAATGGAAATCATGAAAACATTGACCTTGAACATGTGAGATACTTGGTGACCTCAGAAATAATTGGGTCAACTCAGGTTGCAAGAGGCTGTGATCCTGCAAATTGCAGGGGAAAGGCTGTTTACTGGGATGCTAGGTAAGTCTGCGTGTATACTCATTTGTTCCCAAATTAATGAAGGGCTATGGTATTCGTATAATGAAGAAAAAAAATCAAAGCTTTTTCTAAACAGGTTGTGGAGCCGATCTACCACCATTCCCACCTCTTATACACACAAGGATTTTTACAAAGTTTGGACATTGAACTCCACAAAACCTCTGCAGGGGGGCTAAGAGCATCACCTGTATGTCATAAGCCACTGGAGTTCTATGCCGGCTTTTGTTTGCTTATGTTCCATGTTTTTAGATGTGTTTTCTTTTTTAGCTCCTGGGGGTAATGGGCTGTGATGATTTAGTGCAGGGCCAGTCCAGAGTTGCTTTTGCCTTAGTCAAGGACAATTTTTGAAGATCTGCATTTCCCTTGTCTTTTTACCTTATCCCCAAAGCAACATTCTCACTACTTTATTCTCTGTGTCTTGAGTGCTCTATCTCTGGAGACTGTTTCTTTAGTTTCACAACCCACTGCACCCTTCCTCTTTCCCTAGCCTAAATTTCTTCTTAGGGCTGAAACTAAGAGCTTCCTAGGTATCCTCTCTCTGACTCTCTTTCTCAAAAGTTCTGAACAAAACCTCAAGCACCTGAAAGTTCAGCTGATTTAAGGGAGCTCATTGTACAAGCATCCCATGGGCTGCACTAAATATTGAAGTATGTATGTGTGTGATGAGAAACGGTACTCAATGACTCTTGCAAATTTGGAAGCGGCTTCTTTTTCATTATTATATTTTATTCATTAGCAAACAGAAGGCTGAGACTTTAACAAACTTTGTACCAACAAAACTGTGTTATATAAGGAAATTCACTCACTGTTTATCCAATGGTCCAGAGAAAAAGCAAGTTTACAATCTATTAAGGCATGATGAAGAAGAACTTCGGAATTATCTTTAAAACAGAGTGGTACTTCAAGGATTCTAAACCTTGGAAGTACTTTAATAGAGGATCCACTGCTGTTTTCAAACAATGAAACCCAAAGTTGACATCCTGAGAACTAATCATGTAACACGTTACTATTAAACTTCGAATGTTCTGGCATTTATTGCATTATTAAAATTGTGCCCTCTGTGAAGTCAACTGAGTACAGTGTGGACAAAAAAAAAAAAAAGAAAACATTAAAATAGGTCATGGTATGGCAGCAGTCAATGACTTTCTACCCTCTCCAAATATATGTTTGTCTCAGAGAAATATTTCACTGACTAGCACTTTGTCACGGGGCTCACTTCTCATTACCATTTCAAATGTGCTTTCTGTGCTCTGAGGTACCTCTTGGCTGCTCCAGGGCTTTGCCGAGACACTAAAAAGTTTAGTTGCAGTGCATAATATACAATGCAAGCTACTAGTATGAATTTTTAACAGTGTTTTGTTTTATCACATTCCAGAGTCCCTCGAGATACAAGAAGTGGGGGAGGCCTTATTTATTTATTTATCCCTCCTCCCCCTCTTTTAATGCAACTCTTGCCATTGCCCTGGGTGTATATTCATAACAAAAACTTAAACAAAATTTGGGCAAATGAAAACACATGCATCTTAAGGCAATGGTCAAAACAGAAATAACTGCCTTGATGAAGGCTTTAGTAGAGGCAAAATGAGATAAATAAATAATGTTAAGGGAGTCATAATTATATCTGAATAGACCAGTGTTGTGTAATGTTCAATATAGTGTCAGTTTCTTAGTCAGCAAAAGTTAGAGGTTAGTCTGATGAGGTGGTTAAGAGCTTGGGCTCCAGACTCAAACTGCCACTGCCTGTGTTTGAGTACAGGCTCTGTAATTCACTTGCTGTCTGATCACCCACAAAGTACTTAAGTCTTCTAGCTTTGGTTTCTTCTTTCATAAAATGGGAATAAAAACGGTATCTATCTCATGTATAGATTACAAGAATTTACATATAGAAAGCCCTTTTTTGAGACAGGGTCTGGCTCTGTCACCCAGGCTGGAGTGCAGCAATCTCGGCTCACAGCAGCCTCCACCTCCCGGGCTCAAGCGATCCTCCCACCTCAGCCTCCTGAGTATAAGGGACCATGGGCCTTCATTACCACACTGGGCTAATTTTTGTATTTTTTGTAAAGACGGGGTTTTGCCATATTGCCCCGGCTGGTCTTGAGCTTTTGGGCTCAAGAGATCTTCCTGCCTCGGCCTCCCAAAGTGCAGGGATTACAATTGTGAGCCACCACAGCCAGCCAGAAAGCTTTTGAAACAGTGTCTAGCAAACAGTAAGTATGCCATAAACTTTAGATGTTATTATTATCATCGATCATTAGTCAATGTAAGAGGAAAAAAATGGTTGCGTGCATTTTGACCATTAAGGCACATCTTTTTAAATAAAAAGTAACTAAAAAGAGCCGACAGAAGGTTCAAGGGAAATTATATGTCCTGTAATGACAGGTGGAAATTAACAAAAGCCAACAGCTAAAAGTTACGTATGCAGAATGAGTTAAATTGAGAGATTTATATGGGAGAAAGTTGAACTTCTAAACACAAGCTAAATCAGCTCAAGAGGTGTTTACTAATATTCTTTAATGATGGATCTACAATTGGTTATGATCCCTCTAGCTCTGGAGAAGCATTCCGTGGAAAATCCCCACACTTTCAAAAAGTCTCTGCCCAGAAAGATACTGAGTTGAATGAACAACAAGGTAGGTTTTATGCAGCAATGCTCATGTTCTTTGCAAGATATTGGAGCCATAGTGTTAAACTGAACATGATGGACTCTGTAGTCCATTTCAGCTTTAGCATCCTATGATTTTTTGACTCATAATATTTCTCATATTTTATTACATTACTTGCATCCTTGAAATCTTTCATTAGCTTTCAGTTAGAACCCACAAAGAGTAACTCCTTACCTCCAACTGTCTCATTAACCTTGCTTAACTTTTCTTTTTTCCCTAGTTCTCTACCTTACAGTCACTCCTCCTATTTCTAAACCATATCCCCAAATATAAATAAGCACACAAATAATATTGTATACTTTTGCTCTTATTATTGAGAAATAAGCCATTTATATTACTCTTCAACTTATCAGGGGCTTTGGCTGCCACTGACAACTTTATCTGAAGGGAAATTATGGGAGTTACTGTAGATTATGTCCTTTCTATCAACCCCTGAATATAAGTGGTCACCAGTCCTGTATATCATACCATCATAATAGCATGCTAATATTAACCGTTTATTATTACACACTCATGTCAGGCACTGTGCCACATCACTGTAGCCTCAAGGAAGTTAATAACTTGCCAAAAGCCACATCGATAGACAGTAAATGGTATTGCTGGTGAGAAAAGAAAAACAGCTCTGACCAATCTGAGCTCTGTGAGGTCTGCAGATCCAGAAAGACATGAGTATGAGACTTCAGTAATGCCCCCCGCCATGCCTGCGGCAATTGTTGTCATTTTGTTTCTCACTAGCTGCCTCAACCAATATATTTGTACTCCTGGAATTTTGATGCAAAGAAAAATGTATAGTCAATCCATAGCATATTTTATGTTATGATATTAAATTAATTAATTAATTAATTTTGAGATGGAGCGCTCTCTTGCCTAGGTTGGAGAGCAGTGGTGCGATCTCAGCTCACTGCAACCTCTGTCTCCCAGGTTCAAGCAATTCTCCTACCTCAGCCTTCTGAGTAGCTAGGATTACAGGCGCCTGCCACCATGCCCAGCTAATTTTTGCAGGTTTAGTAGAGACGGGGTTTTGCCACATGACCCAGGTTGGTCTCAAACTCCTGAGCTCAAAGCAATCCACCTGCCTCGGCCTCCCAAAGTGCTGGGATTACAGGCATGAGCCACTGCACCGGCCAGAGTATGTTATTTTAACATAAATTGTTGGTAAACACCTCAGGAACTGCCTCTACTTTCCCCTTTAAAAAAAAAATCCACTTGTAACTGCTGCTAAGGGGAGTGTATATTCAGGGCAACTTGGATCTATGCTCCCACGTTGCAATCCTCAAGCTTG
Source organism: Macaca mulatta (assembly GCF_049350105.2). Classification (NCBI taxonomy): domain Eukaryota; kingdom Metazoa; phylum Chordata; class Mammalia; order Primates; family Cercopithecidae; genus Macaca; species Macaca mulatta. Next base: position 131,283,352 of record NC_133426.1, read on the forward strand.
GCCCAAATAAACTCTTTACTGGCCCAAATGACCTCTTTACTAATATTAATTTTGCCTCAGCTTCTTCCTTTTAGGTCAATACTGGAATTAAAAGTTATTTCTGGGAGACTCCAAAGTTCATGCTCACAGTGGTGATGTGGCTTCTCCCCGTCATCTTATTTCATCTTCCACAATTTTAGTAAACCAATATTTCTCATTTAAGCCAATGAAATAACCTCTTAATCACCCAGCTTGTCTCCAGATTTAACCATTCCTCACTCAATCTTTATTTCAGGATGCTGTTAGATTTAGCTTGCTGAAATGCAAATGTAATCATGTCACTTATATGCTCCCCACTGCCTTCAGAAGAAAGTCTGAACTCTACAGATAATATAAGAGGGCCCTTCATAAAGTAGTCTCTGCCTACTTCTCTGCCCTCACCTCCCCGACAGGCACCTTTCACTCTGGTTAAACTAAACTATCCTTAGTTTCTTCAATAATTCCATGCTCTCTCATGCCTCTGGATTTTTGTACAGTGATTCCCACTGCCTGAAAAGCTCAACCTCATTTTGTGACCTGGCCAACTTCTGTCTGTCCTTTAAAACTTCTCAGCACACAGGAGGTACTCAGTAGATATCTTTTCACTAAAACATTTATAACAAAGACTGCCTTCTTTGTAAAATTAAGGGATAGAGATGAACATGGGTAAATACAGTAATCTGATTTGCTAAAATGCTATAAAAAGTACATTTGGGGGCTACGCTTCTAGAAATTGTTTTCCCAGCCTTGACCTCTCATCTGTGAAATGCTGCCCAGTGAGCAGATCATAATTATGAAATATAATGTTTAGATATTAGGCAGTAGAATCCTTGCTATATTCATTAAATATATATTAGTTGATATTTATAAATGTTTTATATATGTATTACAAAATGTTAAAATACATTTCTGCCCTATGAATGAATTTGTTACAACATCAGGCTCTAGCTTTTATTAACCTCTTACCCTAAGTGTTAATATTTTCCATCCTATTGGGAGCAATAGGACACATTTCCCACATTAGCTTCTAAGAGGTCACTGATTTGTTTTCAGTTTGTCTGGTCACTGAGAGTTGGCATAGAGTTACCTTCATAAATGATTCAAGTTAATGGGAAATATTAAAATTAAAGAAATAACAGCAAAAATGGGACTTCATAAGTGAAAAGTGATCGTTGGAATATCACTCCACAGTGGAGTCATCCCACTTAGCCATTTGTTAAAAGTAGCTTCAAGGACATAGGGAAGAGGTGTAGCTGTTTCAGGCCCAATAGGAATGCTTTTGGAGGGGATGAAGTTGGGTTTAAAATATGTAAGGGTGGGCTATGGAAGGGCTCATTATAGCATTGCCAATAAAATAATTTTCCGTGGACCACAGGTGGCTTAGAGATTTTGGCTTAAGGAATAAGCAGGTGAAAATTAATTACAATTCTATGTCATACCATTAAAGCATGTTCAACATAATTTGATACTAAGAACTGTTGTCTAAAATATGCCGTATCATTCCCTATGTCTACATCAATTCTATGGGAGAGTACATATATGCATGGATGAGAAATATATTTGTTATTATGCAGGAAAATAAGACCACCCCCATTTTTAAAGTACCATCTATCTTCCCCCACTCCCAGGTCCCGTTTTGCTGTTAGTGCCTAAACCCCTCTTTGAAGTAGGAGAAATTGTTTCCTAACAACTCTTACTTTAAAAACTTTATATCTTCCTTCTCATTCTCTCACCTCTTTCCTCCTTCCTACACTGCTCACTTAAGTACTCTTTACCAGTCTGACCACTATCTTTCATCTGTATATAATAGGAAAAATAAAGTCTTGATTTTTTTTAAGAAGGGAAAGTTTACTTGTACTTTTCTACCTCTTGTATATCCAAGACCTAGAAAATTTATAAAGATTAAAAATGCAGTACAACCACCTAAATATTCTATACCAGTGTCTTATTTGCCTGACTGCTGGTCTGCCTTTCTCATGAGACTAGACAGCTCCTGATAGCGGGATTTAACATTAGTCCTCTGTGTTCTCACTTTCTAGAATCAGAATCAAAACATGTTAAAGCTGGAAGAGCCCTTGCCAATAATTGAATCTCTACATTCATAGACGATGAAATTGAGGTTCAGAGAAACGAAATTACCTGCCTAAGAAAACAAAGAGTCTCCACATTATTTCTTGGTTTGCTACTATTTGATCTTTGCTTTCCTCCCACGGCTTTGTTTTTTTGAGTTTGGTTCTTTACTGTCACTCTCACAGTATTTGTTTTGGATCTTGGCTCTTTATCTGGATTTGAACTGTTACACTACCAATGTCAGTTTGTTAACCTGATGACTTATGATGTCATTCAGGTTATGTTCCTGGGCTTCTCACCTGCTTCAAGCTGGTATAATCTAGATTCTTGTCTGAGCTCTGGGTTTTGTCATCCAGCTATTACATACCGATCTTATTTTCTCTGTTTCTTTTTTCTTTTGAGACAGAGTTTCACTCTTGTTGCCCAGGCTAGAATGCAATGGTGCGGTCTCAGCTAACTGCAAGTTGTGCCTCCCAGGTTCAAGTGATTCTCCTGCCTCAGGTTCCCAAGTAGCTGGGATTACAGGCATGAACCACCATGCCCGGCTAATTTCTGTATTTTTAGTAGAGACGGGGTTTCACCAAGTTGGTCAGGCTGGTCTTGAACTCCTGACCTCAGGTGATTCACCTGACTCGGCCTCCCAAAGTGCTGGGATTACAGGTGTCAGCTATGACGCCCAGACTTATTTTCTCTATCATTCCCTAATCAGTTGGTTCAGTGACACAGACTTCTAGAAAACAGAGTTTAAAAAATGACTTCTTTCACTTTAAGGCAATTATGTCTAGAGGTGAATATGGCTTCATCAGCATAGGAAACAAACGCAGAAATATTCTCTGTTTGGTGAAAATCAGTGAAGTGCAAAATGGTTTATGTTCAAACCGTATAAACACTGCCTCTAAACATATCATATTACCATCCATCCAGGAACCTTAAACATTGACATCTGAGTGAATGTGACATGAACTCCTTCATATCTAAAATGTCCACCAGGCCTATGGGATGACAAAAAAGAATTACTGAAACTCACAAAGATGTTGACAATGAAAAAATATTTTAAATGCAGCATTATTTTAATTCTAGGTTAGGCAGAAAAAAACAGATAGAAAGAGTTTTGCAGTGTTGCAGAGATGGATGTTAACTGCTGCCTAGTTAGATATAAAAAACCAAAACTGCATTGCCAAACATTTTTCATTTTACAGATGTGTATTGGAAAAGCATCCTCCCTAATCTTATTCACAAACAGAAAATACATTGCTCACACTTAAAGAAAATGAAATCAAACAGGATAAAACATGAGCAGAGAGACTTCAGACATGTCTCCCAGGCATACCAGCTCTCAGACTTGTGAGGAAGAGCAGTCCTCTAGCTAGACAGAGATTCTTCCCTCAACTGGGCAGATGGGTTTGGGACGCGCATAAGCAATTAGTTTTTCTGCTGAAGCAGAAAGAAGACTAAGAGGAAAAGAAATGTGTACCACATCAGTATGATCCCAAATAAATCTTATCTTGCCCTGTAATCATAGAAATGCAGTGATATTTTTAGAATTTGGGCTTGAGTTTTAACAAGTTTGGAAGTTATATGAAAGAAAGGAAGAGCACAATAATTGTATTTACAGAAAATATCTGACTTTGCCTATTAATAAGACATAAACTTCAGTTTTCCATAATTTGTTTTTATTTTGAAAACTGAAGTAAAAGAAAAATATTGAAATAGATTAGAAAATGATAAAGTGAAAAGGCAAGACACAGACTGAGACAAGATGTTTTCAATGTATATAACTGACAAAGGATCAATATCCGTAACATATAAAGAATTCCTATGAGTCGATTAGAAAAACAAAAACTGCTCTAAAGAAAATTGGGAAAAGGACAAAGTGAGGCAATTAAAAGAGGAAGAGACTCCAATGACCAATAACTGAAAACATACTCAGTCCCACCTGTTATGCAAAGCAGTACAAATTAAAACCACCACACCCATTAGACTGAAAGAAAATAATAACTCTGTTAACACCAAGTGACGTGTTGGTGACGATATGGGAAAAAAGTGTTCTCTCTCTCTCTCTCTCTCTCTCTCTATATATATATATATATATATATATATGTACACGTGCGCACACACACACACATATATAAACACACATATATATACACACACATATATATGTATATGTATATATACACACTATATTTATGGATATATGGAAATGAATACAATTACTTTGGAAGGCAATCTATCTTCTAATAGATTTGAAGATAAAAACCGAATTCCACTTCCAGGTATCTATCCTAGAGAAACTCCCATTTGTGTTTATCAGGAGATAGGCATAAGGAAGTTCACTGAAGCCCTGTCTGTGTGGTTAAAAAAAGATAATTTGAATGTCCTTCAGCAGAGGAAATAGATAATCTGTGGTTTATTCATACAATGGAATATTACACAGGAACAAATTGTCTAGACCTGTCTTTATCAACCAGAAAAAAATCTCAAAAACAAAGCTGTTTGAAAAAATCTATTTGTAAAACATGTACAATATTTATGCAAATTTTAGGAGCAGAAAGAGTTTTAGTAATTTATAGTTATGGGTACATGGAATGATACAAACTATGTCCGACTTTAGTAGAGTAGTTAACTCTGGGAAAGAAAGAAGGAAATGAATTTTTACCTAGGTCTTCTAAACTTTCTATCTTTGAAAAGAAAGAGTGCTATGAAGCAAATGTGGCCAAATGTTAATATGAATTGAATATTGGTTGTGTGCACAAAAATGCCATATTTTCTGCATTGTTCTTGTATGTTTAAAATGTTTCATACAGAAAAAGTGTGTGCGTGTGTGTGTGCGTGTGTCTGTGTGTGTGTGTGTGTTTGGAAAGACTAGGGAAAGAAAATAGAATAGTCAGTGTACAAAAGGGTGATGAAAAGTTCCTGATGAGACAGAAGTGTCATCATTAGCTCTGTTCTTCTGATGAAAATGTTTATTAGCTAGTTATAAAAAGTTACTATATTAAGATGAGGGAAATTAATGAAGCATTATCTTTACATTAATTTTTTTCTAAGTGAAGTACATCAATGGTCATTTAGGCATGAACCAAAAAAAAAGTTATTTTAAATTGTCTGGTCCCTGTCCTTCAGATGCAATCAGCTTCAGTCCATTTTGTTAAGTGATTGGACCTTATCTTTTTGGTACATCACAAATGAAGGAGATCCTGCTGCTTTTAGTTTTGCTTATATTAAATCCTTGATGGCTTCACAGCTGACTGACAGGAGTGGATAGGACACAGGATTGGATCCTTGAAAATTCAACCTTTGGCAATGACTTCTTATACGTTGGACACGTGGCTTGACTTCTCTGGATCTCTGTTCTTATGTCTTTCAAATGACAATAATAATATTGACCACCAAACACTACTTTTAAAATATACTTCTTTTCTTAGATGCCCACCATTAGATAAACACAGTAAGCTTATAATAATGGTGTCATTGCAACCTATAACATGAGATTCCCTTAGGGGCAAAAACCACTTATATAAGTTCTTTTGATACACCCATCAACTAAAGTCTCTTGGGAGAGGCTCAAGACTGATCTGCTTCATACTGAAAATTTTGAAAGCATAATATAATTTTAAAGTATTGATTATATTTTAAGATTGATCATCACCTAGCTTGGAGCATTAGCTATTTAATTTGCAATGAGACTTAGTAATAAACATGGCAGAACCATTGGGAAAAATTCAATCATTTATTTAACTTTCAGAATGACTGCTCAGGTATCTGAGTACAAATTATGGGTATACATTGTGTTAGATGGTTAATTTTAGAAACAGCTCAAGACCAACCCCTTGAGAGCACATTTACAGATAAATGCACAAAAAATAAAGAGAGGAGGCTGCTTATACATAGTTTAGAAACTACATGAATCTGCAAATGTACATAGCACAACATCTCTGAAATGCCTTATGTTCCAAGAAGCTGCTGATCTGTTTTCATTAGGTTAATCAGTTCCTGCTTAAAATATGTGCTAATCAGTACTCAACTGCTTAGTTGGCCACCTCAGGTGAAGCTCCAGGTGCTCATTACTAATGAAAAATTGCCAAAGAAAAGCTTAAAAATACCCATATATGGAAATATATAATTTTATAATATACATTATAATTTTACTTAGACATTAATATGTTACAGCAAAGTTAATATGCCATTTTACTTTTACATTTCAGTTCAATTTCTCTAGCAGAACAGGAATGAAGTTAGAACATGATTTTCTGTGCTTATTTCAAGGTGATTTATACTTTTCTGTTGATCAAAATAGGCACATAGTTGCCATGGAAAAGATATTTCTATGCCTAAAATTACCTTCAGAAAGTTTGTACTTGAGGGCTCAGAAGAGTAAAACCTTGTCATGTAACTTGATACTTTTTAGTAAAACAACAATCAACACAAATAGTCAGCAAATGGCACTCTCTAAACATTACCCTCAGTTGGGTAGAAAAAGTGTTTTCCACCCCATGCCTTTCTCCTTCAGTGGAAAACACACGCACTTAGATAAACACATCATCTTTTGTCTTTTTGGTTAAAGAAAGGCAAAACAGGGAGCAAACAGATCAGCAATAGAATTTAAACTAAACCTAAACCCAGCTACAATACTTAGGGAGCTTGGATTCTGTAAATAAAAGGAAGGACTCCTGCAAAGGTAAAAAGACTTCCTCGGCATGCAACATGTGTTCCCTGTTATTAGGAAAAAGTGGACAAAACATAGCGCAGAGGAGCACCAATCATACACAATTGCTTCTGTACTATTCCTGGTAGCCTGGGGTTTCTCAAAATCTCTACATGCACAGCATAGGTTGTGACCCATCTTGGCTAGCAGGTGAGTGATGTGGCTGCCTCTTTCTGTGAATGATAAAGAAAGAAGGAATGGACTTGGAGAGGGATTTGATAGACATGGAATCAACATACCACCTACTGGTCCTTTTACCTGTGGTCAATGTTCACTATGTATTTATCACCTCAGATGCTCTCAAACCACTGTCCACTTACTAAACAGGAAGGCATGTGATGCCAGCATCATCTTAACAGAAATAGAGGCCCTCCTTGGGGTTATACGAATTCTGAAAGATCTCTAAATGAAGACTACAGGACATATTAAGAACATGTTGAGTAACTTTGTCTCTAATGCATAATCTCTGTAGGTTGGCTTTTTTTTTTTGTAGTTTTTCAGTAGCAAGTTATGTTTGTAATTGAATGCTTAGCCTCTAGAAAGTAAATTGATTCCCTAAAAATATTCCAAAGTGTACAGCATTTAATCTCATACTTGTAGTATTATCAGGACTGGGTATAGGCAAAATCATGACAAGTGTTTCCCTTCAGTTTCCCTTAGTTTTCTAGGTCTCTTCTGATATTTCTTCCTCATAACGCCTTGAGATTTCTGTGCTCTCAGTCTACTGCCATGTAGATTTCTGTGCTCTCAGTCCATATTACCATGGCCCAATACCTAGTGTACCTTCTGATACAAAGTATATGCTCAATAAGTATTTCTGAAATGAATAATTGAACAAATGAGACACCCCTGAAGACTGACAATTCCTCAGGGCTCTGCTCAATGACAGAAGAAATCAGACGAATACGTGTGCTTGAAACAATCAAAGTCAATATGCGCATGTCACCCATCTTTACTCACAAGCAGCAGGTTCCTTTGCTGATGCTCTATTTATGAAAAGGAAACCAAGCTGGAAGTTGAATGACAATTACACTGGGCCTTAGCTTGGGATGCCTTAAGAAAACATCATAGACTGGGTGGCTTAAATAACAGACATTTGCTTTTTCACAGTTTTTGAGGCTGGAAGTCTGACATCAGGGTAACAGTATGATCAAGTTTTTCGTGTGGGGTCTCTTCTGGCATGCAGATAGCCACTTTTTTACTGTGTATTCACAGGGTGGAGAGGGAGGGAGCAAGCTCTCTGGTGTCCCTTTTTATAGGAATACGAATTTCATCATGAGGGCCATACCATCATGACCCCATCTAAACCTAATGACTTCCCAAACACCCCACCTCCAAATACCATCACATGAAGGGTTAGGACTTCAACATATGAATTTTAGGAGGGACATAATTTAATCCATAGCATACTGGTTTCATTTTTAAGCTAATTAACAAGGATTTCTAGCCCAAAGTTCATAGTGCAAGGGGACTATGTTCTTCTGTATTGAACTATACAGAAGTCCTTGACATTATACTGTTAGTCATTCCATTCATGGTCCCTTAGATCAAATGATGCTATTTCCTGCAGAATCCTACCTCTTCTCTCAAATCTCAGGTCCTTTCATCAAGCATGAACAAACTCATAGTCATGAACGCCTTTAATGCACTTTATGCTGTCATTCAGAGTATCATTTTTGCCTTGTCCAAGCTTGAGTGCAAGCTGTAACAAGTGATCATGTACTAGGTATTTTTACTGGCATACCACCCATGTTAGAATTAGATCATCAACAGTACACCTGTAATAAAAAATTAAACTTGTTCTCTTTAAGCACTGTTTCTTTAAAAATGAGATCCTGTCATTCAAGATGCATTATTTTCCACTTTTTCAAACCTGTGTGAACTTCATTAACTTCCTGAGCAGTTTTGCCAAGCATTCTGCTCATCTAGAGCCACTTGTTGTTACTGCTATTTGTAACAGCTTCAGTACTTGAGAGTTTAAAGAATGTGCTGCTTGCCACTCCATTCAGAGCCTAGAAGTATATTAACTACAGCTGATTCCTGTTGCCTCCCGCTCCCTACTCCTTTCACCATATCAACCATTTAAGAGATCTACTCCTCACCTCAGGAATCCTCGCTAGTGATTCGTCAGCCAATTTGAACAATGCATGGAGTTGTTCATTTATAAGTAGAATTAATACATTTATTCTTCACATATTTCATAAAATACTGCAACAGTCCATTGGGAGGAAATACAGATTTTTAGCTCCCTTTTTTTTCCCCAGGAAAATTGCTGTTGTTTTAAAGGATGGGTCCAAACTTGTTTGTGTTTCTTCTTCATAACCCCACAGAATTCCCGATGCAGATTTCAGCTGGGCTTCCCCACCTCTTAAGGAGTATCATTTGGTGCTTGTAGTTCCATTAACTGAGGTGCCTACTTTCTTTAGTGTTTTCTTCATTTTGTGTAGTTTAACTACGTTGAAGTTTTATATTTTATGTTCCTTTCCTCCTTCTATGCTATAGGAATGCAAGGAACAGATGCATTCAATGATTCATTATAATTAACAGCCAGAGTGAAATCACGAACTTCATCTACTTCTCAGCTTCCTTGTTTTATTCACAGGGGAGCCACATTATGCACGAGTGGCTCCTCTCACCCTCTTCTCTAGATGCACAGTTTATGTAAGAGACTCATCTTTTTCTACTTCAGTGCTGTGTGGAATCGTTAGTTAGATACAGGCAAAGCCACTCCTTTAGTGCTGTCTCTAGAGTTGATGGCACCAGATCTTTTTAGCCAAGTAGAAAGCAATTTTCAAGGGCATAAAAATAAGTGTTTTCCTATTTATGGCACACAAACTATTGTCATATTGTATTCCAGGTTATCATTTCCAATGTATTTAATCAATTCCAAAATCTATTGCCAGGCAAATAGACACAAGATGGACCCAAGTCATTCTCAAGTTCTTATAAATGCATGGGCTACAGTCTAGAGAGCTACATTTGATCACTAAGAGGAAGTTCCCCTTCTGTAACACTGCCTTTGGTGCTCCCAGCAGTAGTCTCTTGGTCTTGATGGACTGTGTGGTTGATGGGGGTGGTAATCATGGTGGAGGGGAAGGGGTGACCATATTTTTGTGCTATGTTTTGAGTGCTTCCAGTAAAAAATTATGTACATTGATAGCTAATGATAGGTAAGGCTTTTAACCACAGGCCCTTCCACAGAACTAATATTTCATGCTGAAAAATAATATGTCGCTGATTGTGGAAACCTGGCAAATATGAATAAAAGTTGCACTGAAGGTAAAATATGCTATTCACCTGGTTCCCTGAAATAGACTGTCAATTGGTGGTGTATTTTTAGGGAAGTACCTTCAGTTAAGTTGATGCAGATGGTATTTATTTTAATATATTTACATTTCATTCTGTCTCCCTATCACTCCTGACCCCCTACTGTTTCTCAACATGAGGACCATGGACCACCTACATCAGAATCACCTGTGAAACTTGTTAAAACTACAGATTCATAGACCTATCACAGGCCATGTAATACAAAATTTCTGGGGTTGTGGCCTAGAAACTCGTATGTATAAGAAGCACCCCAGGTGACTAGTAGGGCCATTATTACTGGAGAATCACTGCATCCTTGGAGGAGATGGGGTAAAAATAAAAGAAACATGTTTAATTATTCTAAAATTCAAAAATTACATATTCTCTAATTTTCAAAACACTTAGATTAATTTTGGACTTGAGGTTCTAAAAAAGTAATGCTATACCAAATAAATAAAAGGTAATTCCCTTTCAATCTTTCACACTTTTAACTAAGACACACATCTAGCACACTGCCAGCATTTTTCCTAGACCACTGTTTCTCAAATTTTAATGTGCACACAAATCATCTGGGACTCTTGTTAAAATCCAGACTTTGATTCAGTAAGTCTTCAGTGGGCCCTAGATTTTGTTTTTCTAACAAGGTCTCAGATGATACAGATGCTGCTAGTCTGTGGACCATCCTTTGAGTAACAAGATCATGTAGCATGTAAGGGGACTCTTTGGGCTTTTAGTTTGTGTAAATTTGCAGAAACTCTGTAATATGTAATGTGTAGTAACATTATTTTCTGCAAACAAAAAGCTGCATTAAGGTCCTGTATTCAGAGCATCAGATAAGTCCCTTGGTTTTTCTTTCTCTAACACAAGTAACCTAGAGAGACTTACATTGCTTTGAATGCCCTGAGTGATTAAGGATTACAAAATAAATATAGGACCTTCGAGCAAAGCAAGGAAAATACACCAGGACTTACCTCCCTCCCACTTTTTAAGATTAGGTAGGGATATTGCAGGGTGTGATGGGGCATGTATGGAAGCACGTGGGGTAGATATCCTAGAGAAAAGTCTGGCAGGTTGGGAGAGTTATGGGTTAGTGGATAGAGTGGGGGTCAGGGAGAAGAGAGGAGAGTACAATGTTTCAGGCACCAGGAACAGGTTATACAAAGGCTTAGAAGTAATAAAACCTTTGCATGAATATGCACCTGACCAAATTGTAGCCTTCATAGAGAATATATTTAATGTATTCAGATCCAGAGGGGAGGGTAGTATGGAATTTCAGGCTTCGTGGCAATAGTACAAATACTTCTTCTTAGGGGGAGTGGGGTAGTTGGAAGGAGGTTAGGAAGAGATATGCCCCACATCATGCTAGGTATAAGCCTTGCCCATGATACAATGCAGGGAAAAAAGTAACCTTTAGTACTTTTGTCCTGCTAGGAAATTGCTGACCTGCTTTTGTTTGATTGGGAAGAAAAACGACATTGGTGGGTGTCAAGCAGCAGGTGGTGACCAGTTTCTTTAAAGACAACATATGAAACACTGAAAATTTATTTCCCAATAAACTTGACTTTCTGAGCTGAACTGCAAAAAAACTGCCATACAATAAAAGGATAAGGAACAAGGATATTTCCAATTGCCATTAAATATAATCCAAGTGAAGTGATTCACCGTGGCTCAGGTGCAGGTTCCCCATCAATACAATTTATAAGGGTTCAGCTTCCAAAACTACACTTCCATTTGACAGTAATTTCCTTTTTTATTTTGTTTTGTTTTAAGTTGACTACAATTTTCAATCACAGTTATCAGTTCATCACCTGGATGAAGGTGACCCAGCAGTCCTTCTTTATCTAATTCCTGAGATGTCCTTAGATTATCTTTCACAAGCAAAATTAACAATGATAACAGGAAAAATAAATTAATTCAAAGATGAGGGTTTATCAAATGCCATCTTCTGAGGGCTGCATTTTTTTATTAAACATGAATCAAATAATCTTTTGAAAAAAGAGATCTGGTTATCCAGAATTATCTTTTTCCCCACTGCATGACTAATTCCACAATCTTAATAAGCTTCTAATGATAAGTTTTATAAATAAAGCTGCCATCAGTTTGCCAGCCAAGTGTATTCTTGCAATATTTTTGAGATACATTTGTATTTTTAAGAGGAATTAAAATTTTCATCAAATTAATTAAAAGGAACGATGTAACATTAGCATGGTAAACATTAAAATAAGTATTTTACAGCTAAGTAATGCTAATGCTAGGAACGATAGTTCTTAAATTAACATTTCTTTATGTGTGGAAATGTCAGTGAGTGTTTTAAGAGAAAAGAGTTCTCAAAACAAATAAATTTGGACAACTTTGTGTTGAACACATCTGTATAGGTTTCTTTATTAAAGGACTTCTCAGAGCCTTTAAATATGCTAGTATGTACTCTCAGTCACCAAGAGTGGTCTATGGTAAGCAGCACTTCCTGAATATATGGGCTGTTTTGCTTTCGAGTCTAGTATAAAACTCGGGCTTCACTATAACATATTTTGGGAAATTAGAACATATTTGAAATAATAATTTACTTCTAAACTTAAGAAAGAATATAAATCTTGTTTAATCATTCCCTTTAAAAATTGTTTGTGTACAAAATACCTTCAAATCTTTCAAAACACTACTGATGTTCTACAATCAGCAACTTTCAGCGTTGGCAGTGTAGTGTGTTCGTAACTTCTGTATTGGACATGTAATTCAGGGTGATTAAACCAATTGGTCTAAGCCAAGATTACCACTTTACATGATCGATCCACAAATTGTAGACATAATTAATTGAATGTGTGTGTGTGCGCAAAACAGAAAGCATGGAGTAAGGTTTATTTGCTTGTTGTCTTCCTCTCATGTATTCTCATTCAAAAGAGAACAAATAAATGGGAGTAGTCAGAATATAGCTGTCAGAAATTGGATAAAACTGAGTTTTTCTGCAGCATTTGTAATTACTTTCAGAAGACTGGACAAGAAATGCAAGTCTCCATAAATCACAATGGTTAGGCTTGAGCCTTAAGATTCTGAGTAGGCTTTGTAATCAGCAAATTGAAAAATCTCCATGCAGCTCCATCAGTGGCATTCTACAAAATATCCTTTGGCATTATTATATATTATCAAGACAATTGTATTTCTTTGGTGGGGGTGTGAATTGTGACTCATTTTATGATAGCTATCAGCGGGCTTTTTAGTACTCTGATAGATAACCTAGTTTACAGACCTATTTTACTTGTTTTAAGGGGTCTCTAATCATGTAATCACAGGTGCTTTGGAAATGGCTTTGAAGAAGGACTCTTAGAGCTGTTGAGTTAATAACATGCATTATCAACATTCCCTGCTATTTTTTTTATGCTTCTAAAACGTTCACTCTCTAAATGAGCTATTCTCGTTCTCTCTTTCTTCCTCCCTCCCCATACATGCAGGTATGTGTGCATAATGTGGGCTAAATTTGAATGACTACTCTAATTTATACATCTCTTGATATCATGCAGCCCTGGAAGTATTTTTCAAAAATTGTTAGTGTACCTAAATTTTCTGTGGCCAGCCAAATGAATACTGCCCCTCTCAATAGTTTCCAGGGCTCTTTCACTCCTACTCATCCCCATCTTCAATGACCTCTATTGCACCTCCTATCAGGTTCCTAAGAGTAACACATTGCTGATTTGGGAAAAGACCTTAATGTGGACAAAAATGAGACTCTCAAATAAACACTGTTGCTAGGATCGTAAACATATCTGGTCTTTTTGGAGGACATTTTACCAGTATTTAAATAGCAGATAGCTTCCATTGTTTTCCTATCAAAAATTAAATGTATATACCCTTTGACCCATCAATTCCATTTCAAGGGAATCTATTACTGCAGGATAATTCCCACAGGTACATAAATATATACATACATAGAATTCATTGTAGTGTTGCTCATAAAAGTAAAAAATGGGAAATCTCCTAATTGCTCATACATAGTAAAAAAAATCAAGCAACAGAGGCAGATCTATCTATACTGACATAGATATTCAAGAAGCATTGTTTAAAAAAGAATAAAGCAAGTTACAGAACACACATATAACGTGATCTCATTTACATTTAAAAAATATTACAGAAGAATAAGTATCAAACTATTATCCTTGAGCGCTTCTGGATAGGGGAAGGTGTAAAGACAAGGGGGAGGTGGAGAATAAATTACTTTTTCATTTTATATTGTTGTATGGTTTAATTTTTCTTGTTTTACAAAAAGCATATAATCATGTGTTACTTATATAATTAATATTTTTAAAGTAAAATTATCCTTCAATAATCTCCAAAATATTAGTTTCAAGAGTCATAGATTCAGGAAAAAGAAATATGAAGTATTTGCAGGTTAAATTAGGCATGTTAAACTATTATCAAGGGATACTACCCATTATTTCTCTTAAGACTTAGGCTAGTGAATTGTCTATTATTTCTTTGAGTATTGTGGCACAAAGACCCTAAGATGGCCCCCATATGTATGCCATTTATAATCCCTTCCCTTTTAGTTTGAGTACAATCTGTGACTTGATTATAATCAATAGAAGACAGCAAAGGTGGTGGGATATCACTCTCACAATTATATTACCATATACATATAGGACTTATTTTACTAGTATGTAGTAAAATTCTGCCTCTTTCTTTCTTTTTCTGTCTCTCTTTCTCTCTGCTGCTAGCTTAGACAAAGCTGCCATGCTGTGAGTAGGCCTACGGAAAGGGCCATATGACAAAAACTGAAGAACAGTCTCTAGTAGTGGAGAGTAACCCCTGGCTGACAGCCAACAGGAAAATAGAAACTTCAGTCCTACAATCAAATGAACTGAATTCTGCCAAGAAGAGCATCATGATTTCAGTCCAGTGAGACGCTGAGCAGGGGACCCAGTAGATGTGTCCAGACTCCTGACTCATAGCAATTGTGAGATAGTAAATTGTTGTTTTAAGTCCTTAAATTTGTGATAATTTGTTACTCAGCAGTGAAAGACTAACACAAGTACCTTGTTCTAATATTCTGTCTGATGTCATACTAACCAGTGGAAGACAAGAGAAAGCACTCAATCAGCTATTTTGTTTACTACTTGCTGATACTAAACTACTACCAAATGTAGACACCTGAACTTTATAAATCACTTTCTATTGTTAGCCATCATCCTATACATTTATAGTTCTTACTCACACTACTTATCCTCACACTACTCCTGTGAAATGGCCACAGATTAGGATATTGTGGCTTTAAGAGGTTACAAAATTTGCCCAAGGCGGCAAGGCTAGTAGTCAGCTATACCAGGATTTATATCCAAAGCCTGTGTTTAATGGAATAAAAAAGAATGAAAAAGAAACAATCCAATATTTGAAATCCTACTTCCCTTTCAGAAAATACTTCAAAAATATAGTAGACCTAATTCTACCTCTCTTCTCCCAAATCTGTTACATTTTCCAGCCCTCATTTTCAGTGACTTAAAATAAAAACCCAGTTCAGAGTTACTCTGCTAGAGCCTCACTACAATGTGGCTCATTATCACACAGCTTTATATATTCTGCTATTCATATAATTTCCTTTTTGATTTATACCTGAATACGGTAGTGGCTGGAAACCCATGTTAGAGGTAGTTCTGTTCCTTAATAACAGAAGATTGGTGACTTTTTAAGTTCATACAGGCTTTCTTTTAAGGAAGTAAACTCTACAAAAAAAAAAAAAGCCAGGAGCACAGAGTTGCATACTAGGATATGGCACTATCAATGTAATCATCAATAGGCAGGTTGAGATAAACATCATACTGACAGGATATGTAGCTGAAGAAGGCCAGAGGAGGAATGACTCGATTTTATTTTTCCCACGGACAAAGGCAGAAACAGTGTCATGATGAACAAATTAAAGTCCTACCACAAAGCATTTGTACAATGTGCCATGCCAGAAAGCAAAGGGCAAACCACTAATCTCAGCAGATAATAATTAGAAAAAATACTATAGAAAAAAAACAAGAATACTAGGATGAATGGACGTTAGGAAATATCACTATCAATTGTGATGACTCTTCTAGAATGTGCATTTTGACTGATTTTATAGGGTGTGATTTTTCTAACCACAGGCATTTAGAATTGGCATTCAAGCACTATGAGAGCCAAGTTTAATTAACTTAACCTTCTGAGTAAAGAGACAGCCAGAGAGCAAGAAGAACTTCCAACGCCATAGCTACAATTTGCTGCAATTTGCTCTTCAAACTGCAGAATCATATGCACTGCTGTTTTTATTGCCTCTTCACCTTATCAGCCAAAAATTGTTGCCACATCAACAAAATGACCTCTGTGATCCAAGTTTTATCCTACCTATGACTTTCTCTCTTCTTTTCTGTTTTCCTGTCTGAATCAGTACAATATCTAATTTGGCACCTGAGATCAGAGACTGAGGTCAAGAGGAAAATCTTGACTTTTATAAATCACTTTCTGTATGTCGGGCACTGCCCCATGCATTTACATCCCTTATCTCAGTCCTTATTTACAGGACTCCAGGAGAAGTCCTTTGAATGATATAGGACAATACAAGAGTATAAATCAGATTATTCTCGAGGAATTAGAAAACTTCAGTTTAGACTTAGTAATTTTAGGATAAGAATGGGTAGAAAAGTATCTAAGGGGCATGTATGTGCATATGCATATAAATACACAATACAATAGCAAGTTCATGATATTTAGGAAATCCACAATCAAGCTCAAATCTCCCTGTCCCAATGTCCATCTCACTATTCTACTTTAGCTATCTTTTCATATTGGCTCAGAGCATAATCCTCAAGTGAAATACTGGATCCTTGCCTCTTGACTTATCCAAAAACCATTTAACCTTGAGAGCTGCTTCCTCTGTGCAGCCTTCCCTGATGATCCAACCCCATGAAGTAATCTTGATTGCTTGAATTTCTCCATTCTTGGTCCATTTCTATCATATGATCATCATATCATACCTTGCACTATTTACTGTTTTAAGTACGTGTGCTATCTCCTTAGCTAGACTATCTTAATTACTTGAGGGCTGGGGGCTCACAGTTCAGTGAAAAGATAAACATGCAAACAAAGTTTTTAAAACACAATGTCAATATGTTTTTTTTTTCATAGAGATATATGATATAGAATGCTCTAAGGTGAAAAACCAAGGTGACTTACTTTGTGAAATTTAGAGATCTACAGAGGAGCTGCTATCTGAACTGGCTATTGAATAGTGCTTAGAAGTTTGTCAGATATAATGGAAGAAAACTGACATTCTGGGTAAAAGAAGCTGTAGGTCTGGAGTTGAGAAAGTGTGTGGTGTAGTTGGAGAAAAATGAATAAAGTTACCTGTAGAGTTTTAAGATGTTGGAAAGGTAGGTTGAAGCTAGGCTTTATGGAGTAAAAAGTTTATCTGAGAGTACAAAGGACAGTCATTGAGTTTCAAGAGGGGACAAGTATGGGAAGATTTGCATTGGCTAAGGTATTTATGGTGACAGTATAAAAGCTTGATTGGATTTGGGCAGGCCTGAAGGTAGAAAAAAATCAGGTAACTATTATTATATCACGTGAAAAATTATGAGAGCTGGAGATAAGGCAGAGGTGAAGAAGATGGAGAAAAAGGAATATGTTAGAAATGGAATTAGAAAGTAGAGTTATTAGAACTTGGAACAGAATTGGAGGCAGGGGAGAAGAAGGAGCCTAGAATAAATAAAAAGTGTGTATATCTTGAGAGACTGAGTAGATGTTGATGCCATTAATTAAAACAAGGCATTTGGGAAGAAGAGAGGGTACTGAATTATTGTTGGTTATGTTGAGTTTGAAAAACATACAAGCCATCTAGTATATATCCAATATGCAGTTAGAAACAGTTCTGGAAAAAAGTAGGGACTAGAGATCTAGACTGGGAAGCCACTGGCAGTGTTTTAAAAACATGGATATGGATTATACTTCTCATAAAAAGAGTACAAGGAAGAAAAGGTTCAAGGACAGATACCTGGTGAACACTGATACCTTTCAAGGGTGGAATGAAAAGGAAACATCAGTGAAGGAGTCTAAAAAGACTGGATAGCCCAGATAAATCATTTTTCTTAAGGGAACAATTGTACAATTACACTAACTTCTACTAAAAGTAGGATGAGACCTAAAATGAGGAGTGGATTTAGCCATAATCTCAACAATGATCTTTAGGGCTGTAATAGCCTAGTGGAAATAGAAGTCAAATTACATTTAATTCATTCAATAAATACTCATTTTGTGCCTACTATGTGTCAAACTTTGTTTTAGTTGGTAAGAATTCAGGCAAAATCCTTGCCCTATGGAGTTTATATTCTATTGGAGAAGGCAGATAATTAATGAGAAAAATAAGTCAAGGCATGTTAGATAATCACAAGGGCCAAAGACAAAGTTAAAGCAAGAAAAGAGAAACAGGAAGTAATTGTGTAGGTATAGTATCTGAAGCTGTGATTTTAAATAATGTGATCATGGAAGACCTCACAGAGTAGGTCATATTTGGGCAAAAGGCCTGAATAAAATAAGTAGCAACCCATGAAGACTGAGGACTAAATGGTAAACGAGGAAGTATTTATGTTGGAATAGAGAGATTAATAATGCAAATGAGAAGGCATTGAAAGTGTAAGCTCCAGAGGAGGTGGGGAGTGTATGGGATCAAAAACACAGAAGGAGAGTTGACAATGAAAAGGGGAAAGGACATTTCTGACTGTGAAACGTGTGGTAAGACTAAGTATAAATAGAGGTATATTTAATGTAGGGTGGCAGGGAATGGAGGGGACTTCATGATTGATGGCCTTATTTTTCTATGAGGTAGAAAGCAACATTTTCTGCTCTCTGTGAAGGTGTGGGTGGAATAAGTACTTCAGAGAGAATATCATTAGCACAGTAAGAAATGGGAACTAGAATGGGAGCTGACTTAAGAACCAAAATCGGGACAGGTGGGCAGTTTTAAGGGCTTGACTGAAGTTGGGTATTATGAATTTGCAGTGGCACCAGTCAATCAGGTATGTGGTTTTCTTTGGCAGAAGCAGTATAATGAGAGAAAGAAGAAGAAAAAAATGAAAGAAAACATCAAGGAAAGCTGATTAATGGTTGAGAATTGGCAAGATGGTGCAATACAAGAGTGTCAATGAGTTAATGGCTGAAACAGGGTTAGTAAGAGAGAGAGCCTGAAAAGGTTTACGAAATAGATAGGTAGCTAGGGAGGTATGAGGGCCTTGATGAGACCAGAAGTGATTCAGTGAGAGTGAAGGTGGGGGAGAAGAGGAAATGAATTGTGGAAATGGAGTGAAGGCAACAATTAGTGGCCAGAGAGAGGTCAAGAAAGTATGAAGTTAGGGTTTCAGATGAACTGCCTGTCAGAAAATAGAGGCAGATAAAATGGAAAGAAATAATGGCATTTGCAACAACTTGGATGGAGATGGAGACCATTATTCTAAGTGAAGTAACTCAGGAATGGAAAACCAAACATAGTATGTTCTCACTTACAGGTGGGAGCTAAGCTATGAGGATTGAAAGGCATAAGAATGATATAATGGACTTTGGGGACTCAGGGGAAAGTGTAGGAGGTGGGTGAGGGATAAAAGACATTGGGTACAGGGTAAACCACTCAGGGGACAGGTGCACCAAAATCTCAGAAGTCACCACTGAAGAACTTATCCATGTAACCAAACACCACGTGTTCCCCCAAAACTACTGAAATTTTAAAAAAAAGAAAATGGAGGCAGATTATTTCAGATAGATATTTTTCCTAACAGAAAAGTAAATTTATCAGTCCAAACCAAAAACAAGGATGAGTATAAGTCTAGCACATATAGCATCATTCTTTTGGCTCAAGAAACATTAAAATGCCAAATATAAGAAGTTTACTGCAATAGGACAACAGAAAATATGTTTCATAAATACTATCTGGGAAAGAAATTTCAAAATCTTAAGACATAACTTCAGGTAAACACACAGCCTAAACTGTTGTTTGGAAAAATAGTGGGAAACATTTAAGTTTAAGTAAAGATTTTCAAAATAGAAAAACGCACTTACCAAGTAGGAAAAACTTATTCAATAAACATAGCATGAGTTCAACTGTACTGCATTAAACTCTGCCTGGTAGGATAATAGAAAAATATAAAATTGAATTGGATTAAAAATTATCTTTTTCGCAAATGGACACGTAATGAATATTTTGTACTTGGAGACTGAATGTTAGCCAACATTCTCTAAAGAAAACAAAATCATTTATTCAAGTCCAGTTTATAGTCTCATTACCTATGTAATTTTCATTATTGTTATTTTGAGATGTTCTGGCTTAATTAAAGTTATTAGTGCCCATGAATAAGTGCAAGTGTATTTGGCGTTTCATAGGTCTGTGATACTTTCATATATTTTGCATTTGACAACGGGGATCTAAGCTTTTATGTATTTACTTTCACAAGTCATAATTCTTAATTGAGATCAGGATAAGACTTCACTATAGAAACATATTCTACACTTTTATTTATGACTTTTCTGTCTTTTCTCTTTTCTTACCTGATTTGGGAATTATCTGCTATTTACAAAGCATATATACAAAACCAATTTTCTGAGCTATTATTGGGCATGACTTAAATGCACTACTTTGTGTGAAATTCTCCACCCACGGCAATAATAATCCCACACAAAAATGACTAAAATGAAGTGCTTGATTGAGCTTTTATGATTAACCATGCTGGAAACATAGACTTAAAAAAGAATAGTGTTTGAATAAGTAAAATAGAGATGTGTAACAAGAAAGGTTCTACTACTTTCACTTTCTTCCTTTTTAGGGTTCCTTGAACCCTTCATTGTATGTGGTTATTGCTTGATCTTCATTTTTCAATCTACAATTAAGTTCTCTGAAAGTGCAGGGTAACAGGTAAAGAGGAAAGAAGCAAAGTTGAAGTTTCTGCCCGTCTCTATAATTCAGTTTGGTGTTTCCTGTCAATTGTACATTTTGGATTCTTCCGGAAATGATAGCCACAAGTACAAAAGAGATAGGAAGACTGTGGAAGTAGAAAAATAAAGAAAAGAAGAAAGGAATATTTGTGTATAGAAGGCAGGAAAATACTTTGGAGGAGTTTTCCCAACTTGTATGTGTTTGTGGAGAAGTGTGGGAAGAGAAAAAGGAAGAAAGTCAGCAATGAAGTCACCATAGGAAGAGAGTAAGAGTACCCTTCTATTTAGGAACTATGAAGGAGTGTTAGGTAAGGTGGTGGGAGTTTCAGGTTTTTTTTTTTAATAGGTCACCATCATATGTAATATTATCATTTTGTGTCCTACAGACACATTTTATTCACTGGCATTTCAATTCCTACTGCCAATTTTCCTTCCTTCTAGAATATAAGCTGTTTAAAGCCAAATTTAGAGAAGCAAGTCATATGAGAAATGAATCTGAACTGTCTTTCAGGTTATTCTATCACTCTCCTTGGGAATATTTTGCTTATACTTCCTTGGGACTTGTCACTCCAGAGAAATCTTGTCGCCTTAAGGCATCCTTTAAAATACAGAGGGAAAGGTCCATTACAGTACCCTCTGTATTTTAAAAGATGCCTTAAAACGCCTTGCATTTAAGTTATATACATTAGATTAAAATACCTTAAACTATTAGATGAAAATATTAGATCGAAAAACTTAAACATTATATTAAGATGCCCTAAATTCCTTATAATGCCTTATATTTAAGTGGTACATTTTACATTCCTACTACAAAAGAAATGTTATGAGTCATAACAGGAAAGTTAATTCCCAAAAGAAGGGAATACTATTCATAGCACAGTTACTCTTACTGTTCCCAGGGGTAATGAACTATACCATAATTATTCTTTTGCTTCTAAAGGTCAATATGTTAAGAATGGAGGTGTCAACATAGGGGCTTTTTATTATTTACCAACTTTTGATGGGTATCAATCAATAAAATACCATTCTTTAGCCATTGCCTCAGAAAGATGAGATGAATGTTTCTGGACACAGAATGTGTTCTCGTCTCTCTTCTATAACAGAACTTCAGATTTGAAATCTGAAGTTTACAAAATTTCAGATAGTGACGTGGTAGTGGGTTGTGAAATCAATGTATGGGTCATGTAATGTACATTTGAAACAATAAACTATAATATGATAGGGTAGATTAGGATAGGGTAGAATAGAACAGAAAAAGTTAGGATGGACTAGAATAGGATAGGCTATCACAGTGCACTGCATACAGTAAGCATAAACACTGTTTCGTGAAACTTTTGTTTAATACATACACATAAATTATGTATGTACTGGGTTGTGATGAAAAATGTATTTCTTGTTATGAGCCCTGGCCATAAAAGGTTGGAAGTCACTGTCTTATGAGCTGCCTCTACATCTCACAGACAGTAGAGAAAAATTTTTCTGAGGACCACAGATATGATCAGATTATTTTCATCTGAGAGAAAACCACATTTATCATATTATCAGTAGAACAGATAATTATCAACTGGGAAAAATAATTTTCATCCAAGATGATTAAAAAATTGACAAGAAGGAACATTAGAAAATTAAAAGAGAACAAATAGAAAACTCTCTGTGAAATCAGAAGAGCAAAAGTGGAAACAATCCAAATGTCCATCAACTGGTGAATAAATAAACAAATGTGGTATCTCCACACAATGAGCCATTATCTGGCAATTAAAAGGAATTTAACCAATATATGTTATGACACAGACAAATTTTGAAAATGTGCATAGCGATAAAAGTCAGACACAAATTGACAAATATATGATTTAATTTGTATGACATCTCTGGAATAGGAAAATCTGTAGAGACAAAATGTAGATTAGTGCTACTTACAGTTGGGGAATAAGGGAGTAGGAAGATGATAGCTGAGTGTAAAGGGTTTTTGTGAGGTGATGAAGATGTTCTAAAATTGATTGTGGTGATAGTTGTACCACTTTGTGAATATAATAAAAACCATTTAATTTTACACTTTAAATGAGTGAATTGTATGATGTGTGAACTCTATCTCAATAAAGCTGTTAAAAAAACCCCAAACCAGAAGCAATCAAATATTCACCTTTCCCTAGTCACTCACAAATGAAAGGGTAGTAACTGATATACATATTAATGCATGTGCATGTGTGTATATACACGCACAAATATAGAAGAAAATAAAGAAAAAGACAAAATATTCATCTCCATACTTCAAGATAAAATTCAAATATCACACTCTGTGAAATTCTCCTAGATTTCTCCAGCTTATTTTCTTTGTGCTTCTAATGCATGCATTTTACATACATCTATTACAAGGCTTACTACATTGCACTATAATTATCTATTTATATGTCTACTTCCTTACTCTGCCCACTGATTATGAACTTCTCAAGGTCAAGGAAAATGTCTAATTATTTATTTCTGGATTCTTAGTCCTTTGACAAATGTTTGTACAATAAAAAATTATAGTTTTGAAACAAATTCTAATAAATGCTAACAAATGTTTTCACTTTAAATTTTAGAAAGCTTTTTTTTTTGACTTTTTATCTTCCAGACCCTTCAAATGACTTTACTCATTGAATCAATTCTGGACATGAATAATGACTTGAAGAAATCATTTGATGAGCTTGCTCTTACAGAACTCTTCCACCACTTGGCACTTGCCCACTACCTAACTGGAGTTTTGTTTCTCTCAGTGTGGTTTATTTCAGTAATCTTAACTAATGAATTGGATTGACCATGTAGTGATCCAATCAAACCCAGGGTGATTGGCTGTCTTGACAATTGGGGAAAAATATTGATCTTATTCTGGTCAATTGGCTGAGTTATACAGAGATAGGCTAATAATGTCATCAGACTTACTTTTATCAGCATCATTAAGTCCAAGTAAGCAAGCTGCTAAGCTGTGAGCACATCTGTAATCCTTACATTCCCCACATCCTCCCCCTGTCTCTCTCCTATAAAAGTACCTTGTTCCCAGAAGGAATTTTAAAATGTTTAATAACCTAAAAGGTCTCACAAAATGGCAATGCTATTTCATACAATATCTGATGCAAAGCAAATTCAAATATTTCAGTTAATTATTTTTGAGGCATCAAATGATTCCTTTTTTTTTTTTTTAACACACTGGTATATAAAACATGCTGCTCATTTGTACAGGGAAATCTTGTCATGATGGCTTGGTCTATAGATGATTAGGATTGCAACATTTATATTTAATAGTCCCAATCATATATTTATGATAAATTTTGCTCTTTCAGAAAATGTTTTCCAGAAGAAATTCCTTCCTCTTCTGAGTCAGCAGAACTAAGTTTAACCAAATTTCTTAGAAAAATTCCTCTTTTTGTAAATATGTTAACCATTTCCAATTTAATGTTTTCATCTTTTGGCTAGAGGTACCTGGTCATTTAAATATTTTTGGAGTCTAGATGAGCAATTAAACATATTAAGGTTTGGATTTGATATGGGGAACCATATGTAGGAAAACATTTATTGCTATTTAATATGTACACTATTCTCAAAATGTGCTAAAAATGTTTGAGGTTGGCCGGAGCGGTGGCTCAAACCTGTAATCCCAGCACTTTGGGAAGCCGAGGCGGATGGATCATGAGGTCAGGAGTTCAAGACCAGCCTGGCCAAGATGGTCAAACCCCATCTCTACTAAAAACTACAAAAATTAGCTGGGCATGGTGTCAGGCGCCTGTAATCCCAGCTGCTCAGGAGGAGAGCAGGCTGAGGTAGGAGAATCAATTGAACCTGGACGGCAGAAGTTGCAATGAGCCAAGATAGTACCACTGCACTCCAGCCTGGGTGACAGGGTGAGACTGTCTCAAAAAAAAAAAAAAACCAAAAAACAATTTGAGGTTCATTTCTTTATTACCCTGATGATAACTGTTAAAGTGTAATGACAATATAATAACATTTTAGGTTTTGCAAAATACATGGGATACATATCACCAGTAATTTAAGTCATATTCATAATGCAGTTCCTTGAGAAAGGATCCTGCCTGGAACAAGTGTTTGGTTTTCTTATGTCCATATCCCTCTTGGGTTAATTAAAAGTGTTTTTTTATCATATCCACGTTGGAAAATGTGACATTTAACATGACCAATTTATTTAACAGAAAAAGATGAACAAATTGCTGGCCTAATATTTGTGAGACATATTTCACATATTTGTATTACACACCTGTCACATGGAATAAGAGTTGTTTGATGAAACAAAAACCACAGGAAATCAGGAAAGAAATAATGCTAAATATTTTTCCTTCAGTAAACACAAATTCCCCCTTTCCCATAAATGAAGTAAGCTTTAATTGAATGAGTGAGAGAGTCTACCTTAAATAAACCCAACAAGCAAAAATCTTGAGTTATGAAAATCATGAAACTTAGGGGCAGGGTAATTATTCACATTATAACATGACAAGATTTTCTAAAAGACTCCTCTACATAGTGACCTCACACATTAGGTAAAGCTATAAAATTATTTGCATACAGGACTTTAGGAACATATCCCATGTATGTAAAGAGAGACACCTGAATCTCAACAGAGCACTTAACAATCCACATTCTTATACCAGCTGGCAAGTTCTCAAATGTACCATGTTAAGAGAGTAGTGCTACAGCATTAAAGTTACAAGACCTGTAACCACATTATTGGAGAATGCTTTTCTGGAGCAAAACAAAAATTGAACTGGCATAAAGAAGGAAAGAGCCAGAACAGTGAAGAACACGCAGCAGTCTTTTCTCATCCACATCAGGATGGTGTAATAAATTACTCTCTTCTCTCTCATGCTGTCAGGAGAAAACGATGTTTAGATTAAACTTCTCTAAGGCCTAAAAGGATAATTTGTCAGTATTTTCCAGTTTACTACCAATGCAGTATTGATTTGCTAGGGTCCTTCTTCCTATTTTATTTAGACTAATTTAATCTGAAACAACTGAAACCCAACTTGTTGGAAAGCAAGATATTTCTTTATTTTAAGTCTCCCAGGCCCAAGGTATAAGGTACAAAAAATATACTATTTCTAGTTCTTATGGGTAAAGACCAACCACTTCGTTGGAGGCAAGTTATTAGAGAAAACCACTTTTCTCCTGAGATTTACCTTGGGCTAATTTCTTTTTATAAAATTATGGTTCTTGGGAGAACGTGATTAAAAAAAAAAAAAAGTTCTGAATGCCAGCCCAATTTAGCAGACTCATGACTCTAGTTCTAGGCAGCTGCTTAGAAACAAGAAGTAAAACAGAAACATCTTGATAAACCTTCCTGTGGCTGAAGCTGATAAAAATGACAGTATTAGTTTGATATACAAATGACAGAGCTTAGGGACAAAACTACACTGAGGCACAAGATAAAATTACTTCCCAAATCTTTACTTCTCCCTATGCAAGTTTTACAAATGAGCAAACAGTATCTTATAACATCCAGAAATAAAACAAAAGCAACTAAAGGTTAAAATAATTTATGTATTGAGGGCAGGTAAAAAATATCAAGTACTTAGTCCATGTAGCTAGTATTGTCTGTTTACCTTCCTTATCTATTTTTTGGTTGTTTTTGTTTTGTTCTGTTATGTTTTGTTTTTGCTTTCTGGGGTACCTAAATGCCAGCTGTGGCATTGTTTTGACTGCAAATAAGTATGGGAGGACTGGTAAAAATGTCATGAGTTTATGGGTTTATGATTCTTTCCAGGTTGAAGTGCTGAACTTTCATTTGCCACTCTTTTCAACCTCTACAGATATTTCCTCAAACTCCGACATGATTCAGGATTAATAAAATCTCACTTTAACACCTTATTCTTCCTTATTCTAGTCTTACTTTAGGTGTGACTATTCTATAGATCCATAGTTATTAAAAACTTTGATGGGATTGATTGATCAATTCTAATTGGAATGCTTTCTAAAAAATCAATTGATGAATTATTGGATAAAATATGATTATATCTTCATAAACTAAAAGTTCAATAGTTTTTACTGGAATTACTAGGCAATTTAGTCAGACGACATCTTAATTTAGGCAATGTCTTATATGAATCGGCCTATTTGACAATTTTGATTGACTTGCTTATTTTCATAAATCACTCAAAACAATACATGCATGTGCTTATTTATTTATTTATTTATTTATTTATGGACATTCAATCAATTGGTATTTGCTATTTCCTTGTCTTAAAATGAACTATGCTGAGTATAAAGTTCTTCTACAACACTCATTTGACTAATTGTGATTGAATATGGTTGTGTCTACATGCATTGATTTGGCATATCAATTGCAACTATTTCTCCATGCACAAATTAACTTGAATATATTACCATAAGTGCCAGTATAGTCATCATAAACTGAAATGAAACAAATCCAGGAAACCAGAAAATAGGTTTGACTGATTCAACTATTAACTTAAGAGTTTAAAAACTACTGACTTTATTGAGCTGATTAAGTCTTTCAGAAACCAAACTGGCTTACAGATATAAACAAAGTCTTTAAAAATCAATAGTGCAAGAAATAGAGGGAGGATGTAGAGGAAGCAGAATAGAAAGCTCCACCCATTGTCCCCACCAAAAGGCACCAAGTTAACAGCTATCTACGTAGAAAAATACACCTTCATAAGAACCAAAAATCAGATGAGCACTCATAGTACCTGGTTTTAACTTCATATTTTTGAAAGAGGCACTGAAGAGATAGAAAAAACGGTCCTGAATTACCAAAACCCCCCTCCCCGCATTGCTCTTGGCAACAGCTGCGTGGTGTAGAGAGTATCTCTGGGCGCTGGGAGAGGGAGAACACAGCAATTATGAGACATTGAACTCAGTGCTAAACTGTTAGAGCAAAAAGGATAACTGGACCAAACTCAGCAGACAACCACCCACAGAGGGAGCATTTAAACTAGCCCTAGCCAGGGAGGGAATCACTGATCTTAGAGGTTCAAACTTGAGTGGGTGCAAACCTGACCACTGAGGGCTACAGCATTCTGTGCCTCCAAGTAAACTTGAATGGCAATCTAGACCATAAGGACTGCAATTCTTAGTTGAGTCCTAGTGCTGAAGTAGGCCTAGAGACAGTGGACTGGGAGGGGCATGTAAAATACTTGAGACACCAGCTGGGGCAGCCAAGGGAGTGTTGGCAGCAAACCTCCCCTAACCCCAGGCTGCACAGATCACAGCTCCAAAAGAGACCCCTTCCTTCTGCTTGAGGAGAGGAGAGGAAATAATGAAGAGGCCTTTGTCTTGCATCTTGGATACCAGCACAGTCAAGGCAGGATAGGGCTGTGGTCAGAGTCATGAGGCCCCTGTTCCAGGCCCTAGCTCCCAGATGACATTACTGGACAAACTCTGGGCCAGAAGGGAACCTGCTGCCTTCAAGGAAAGCACCCAGTCCTGTCAGCATTCATTACCTACTAATTGAAGAGCCTTTGGGCCCTGAATAAACATCAGTGATACCCATCAAAAGCCTTGGGTGAGCCTCTGAGACTTGCTGATTTCAGGTGAGATGCAGCACACGATCAGCTCTGGTGGCAATGGGGAAAAACTTCTGCTTGAGAAAAGCAGAGGGAAAAGCAAAGGGGACATTTTCTTGCATCTTATGTACCAGCATGGTGAAGTGGGACTAGAACACCAAGCGGGCTCTTGGGGTCCCCAATTCCAGGATTTGACTATTGAACAGCATTTCTGGACCTGCCCTGGGCCAGAGAGGAGCCCACTACTCTAAAGATTGAGTCCCAAGGCAGGCAGTATTCACAAAAAGATGATTTAAAAGACCTTGTGCCTTAAACGAACATCAGCAGTAGTCTGGCAGTACTCCCCGTAGTCTGGGGTGGCGGTGACTACCAGGTGAGGTTCCTCTGCCTTTTGAAAGGGGAAAGAAGAGTGGGAAGGACTGCCTCTTGTGTTTTGAGTACCAGCTCAGCTACAATATAATAGAATGCCAGGTAGTCTTCAAAGGCTTTTTTACCTCTAGTCCCTGACTCCTGGACAACACTTCTGGACCTTGCTGCCCTGA
Organism: Macaca mulatta; assembly: GCF_049350105.2. Lineage (NCBI taxonomy): Eukaryota > Metazoa > Chordata > Mammalia > Primates > Cercopithecidae > Macaca > Macaca mulatta. The sequence continues at coordinate 131,312,421 of NC_133426.1, forward strand.
AGGGAAGGACACAGGGCTGGCTGGCTTAGACACCAGCTGATTGTAGAGCCCCCAGGCCTTGAGCAAACATAGGCAGGAGCCACGGAATGGTTAAAGCCAGCCTTGGGTAAAACCAGTGTTGTGCTGGCATTAGGTCTGAAACAGCACAGTCATAGTGGTGGTGGCCACAGAGGTGCCTGTGTCACTCCATTCCCAGCTTTATATGGTTCAGAACAGAGAGAGAGACTCTGTTTCTTTGGAAGAAAGTAAGGGAACAGAACAAGAGTCTCTGTGTGATAATCCAGAGAACTCTCCCAGATCTTGTCCAAGACTATCAAGGTGGTACCTCTACGAGTCTGCAAGAACCACAGTATTACTGGGCTTGGAATGCCCCCTAAAGCATATATTAGAACACACAAGTCTTTTCAAATGTCTGGAAAGCCTTCTCAAGAAGGTTGGCTACAAATAAGCCCAGGCAGTGAAGACTACAATAAACACCCAACTCTTCAATGCCCAGACAACGAAGAATATCGATTAGCATCAATACTATCTAGGAAAACATGGCCTCAGCAAATGAACTAAATAAGGTACCAGGGACCAAACCTGGAGAAACAGAGATTGGTGACCTTTCAGACAGACAACCCAAAATAGCTGTATTGAGGAAACTCAAAGAAATTCAAGATAACGAAAAGAAGGAATTCAGAATTCTATCAGATAAATTTAACAAAGAGATTGGAATAATTCAATAGAGTCAAGCAGAATTTCTGGAGTTGAAAAATGCAACTGAAATACTGAAGAATATATCAGAATCTAATAGCAGAATAGATCAAGCAAAGAAAGAACTGGTGGGGTTGAAGACAGTCTTCTTGAAAATACTAGTCAGAGGAGGCAAAAATAACAAAAACAAAAACAAAAACAATAAAGCATGACTACAGGATCTAGAAAATAACCTTAAATGGGCAAATCTGAGAGTTATTGGCCTTAAAGAGGATTTAGAGGAAGACACAGGGGTAGAAGGTTTATTCAAAGGGATAATAACAGAGAACTTCCCAAACCTAGAGAAACATATCAATATTGAAGTACAAAAAGATTAAAGAACACCAAGCAGATTTAACTCAAGGAAGACTATTTCAAGGCATTTATTAATAATAATACAACTCTCAAAGGTCAAGGGAATAAAGGATCCTAAAAGAGAAAAGAGAAAAGAAGCATACAATATATAGTGAAACTCCAATATGCCTGGCAGCAGACTTTTTAGTGGAAATTGTACAGGTCAGGAGAGAATGGCATGCCATATTTAAAGTGCTAAAGGAAAAAAAAGTTTACCATAGAATAGTATATTCAGTAAAAATATCCTTCAAGCATGAAGGAGAAATGAAGGCTTTCCCAGACTAACAAAACTTGAGGGATTTAATCAATACCAGACCTGTTCTACAAGAAATGCTAAAGGGAGTACTTCAATCAGAAAGAAGAGGACATTAATGAGCAATAATGACCGGAAGGCACAAATCTCACTGGTAATAGTAAGTACACAGAAAAACACAAAATACTATAACACTGTAACTGTGGTGTGTAAACTACTCTTATTCTAAGTAGAAAGACTAAATAATGAACCAATAAAAATAATAACTGCAACAACTTTTCAAGACACAGTAAGTACAATAAGATATAAATAGAAACAACAAAAAGTTAAAAAGCAGAGGAACAAAGTTAATGTATAGAGTTTTTATTATTTTTCATTTTACTTGCTTGTGTGTTTATGCAAATAGTGTTGAATTGTTATCAGGTTAAAATAATGGGTTATAAGATAGTATTTGCAAGTCTCATAGCAACCTCAAACCCAAAACATACAATGAATACACAAAAAATGAAAAGCAAGATAGTAATAGTAACTCATATCACCAGAGAATATCATCTTCAGTAGAAGAAGACAGGAAAGAAGAAAGAGAAGACCATTTAACAACTAAAAAACAAATAACAAAATGGCAGGAGTAAGTCCTTACTTATCAATAATAATTTAATGTAAATGGACTAAGCTCTCCAATCAAAAGCACAGACTAGCTGGATGAGTGAAAAAAATATTGATCTGTTGCCTACAATAAAAACACGTCGCCTGTAAAGCACACATAGACTGAAAATAAAGGAATGGAAAAAGACATTCTATGCCAATGAAAACCAAAAAAAGAGCAGGATTTGCCATACTTATATTAGACAAAATAGATTTCAAGACAAATACTATAAGAAGAGAAAAGAAGGTCACTATTTAATGATAAACGGGCCAACTCAGCAGAAGGACATAACTTTGAATATATATGTATGCAGCCAACACTGGAGCACCCAGATATATAAAACAGATATTGTTAGAACTAAAGAGAGAGATAGGCCCCAATACAATAATACCTGGAGACTTCAACACCCCACTTTCAGCATTGGACAGATCTTCCAGACAGAAAATCAACAAAGAAACATCAGACTTAATCTGCACTATAGACCACATGGATGTAATAGATATTTACAGAACATTTCATCCAAGAGTTGCAGAATACACATTATTTTCCTCAGCACATGAATCATTCTCAAGGATAGACCATATTTTAGGTCACAAAACAAGTCTTCAAAACATTCAAAAAGTTGAAATAATATCAAGCATCTTCTCTGACCACAATAGGACAAAACTAGAAATTAATAACAAGAGGAATTTTAGAAACTATAAAAATACATGGAAATTAAACAATATGTCCCTGAATGACCAGTGGGTCAATGGAGAAATTAATAAAGAAATTAAAACATTTCTTGAAACAAATAATGATGGAAACACAATATACCAAGACCTATGGGACACAGCAAAAGTCATACTAAGAAGGAAGTTTATAGCTATAATACCTACATCAAAAAAGAGGAGAAACTTCAAATTAACAATCTAACAATGCATTTTAGGGAACTAGAAAAGCAAGAGCAAGCCAAACCCAAAATTAGTAGAAGAAAAGAAATAATACAGAGCACAAATTTCATTTAATTTCAATGAAATTGAAATGAAAAGCAATACAAAAGATTAATGAAACAAAAGTTTTTCTTGAAAAGTTAAACAAGATTGATAAAGAAAAAAAAGAGAGAAGATTCAAATAAAATCAGAAATGAAAAAGGACACATTACAACTTATACTGCAGAAAATCAAAGGATCATTAGTGTAATATCAGCAACTATATGCTAATAAATAAAAAAATCTAGAAGAAATGGACAAATTCCTAGATACATATAACCTACCAAGATTGGACTAGGAAAAAATCCAAAACCTAAACAGACCAATAATTAATAACAAGATGGATGCTATAATAAAAATACTCCCAGAAAAGAAAAGTCTGGGACCTAATGGTTTCACTGCTGAATTCTACCAAACATTTAAAGAAGAACTAATATGAATCCTACTCAAACTATTCAAAAAAATACAGGAGGAGACAATAGCTCCAAACTCCTTCTATAGGTCCAATATTACCCTGATACCAAACCAGATAAAGATACATCAAAAAAAGAAAACTATAGGCCAATATTTCTGATGAACATTGATGCAAAAATCTTCAACAAAATAATAGCAAACCAAATTCAACAGTGCATTATAAAAATCATTCATCATGACCAGTGGGATTTATCCCTGAGATGCGAGGATGGTTCACCATACACAAATCAATCAATGTGATACATCATACAAACAGAATGAAGAATAAAAACCATGTGATCATTTCAATTGATACTGAAAAAGCATTTGATAAAATTCAACACCCCTTCATGATAAAAAAAACCCTCAGAATACTGGGAATAGAAGAAACATATCCCAACATTATAAAAGTCGTATCTGGCAGACCTGCAGCTAGCATCATACTAAATGGGGAAAAACTCAAAGCCTTTCCTTTAAGATCTGGAACATAACAAATATGTCCACTGTTACCACTGTTATTCAACATAGTATTGGAAGTCCTAGCTAGAGCAATCATATAAGAGAAAGATATGAAGGACACCCAAATTGGAAAGGAAGAAGTGAAATTATCATTGTTTGCAGATGATGTAATCTTATTTGGAAAAACATAAAGACTCCACAAGAAAACTATCAGAACTGATAAACAAATTCAGTAAAGTTGCAGGATACAAAATCAACATAAAAAAATCAGTAGCATTTCTATATGTCAACAGTGAACATTCCTAAACAGAAATCACAAAGTAATCCCATTTACAATAGCCACACATAAAATAAAATACCTAGGAATTAACCAAAGAAGTGAAAGATCTCTATAATGAAAAACTACAAAACACTGATGAAAGAAATTGAAGAGGACACCAAAAAAAAAAAAGGAAAAATATTCCATGTTCATGGATTGGAGGAAACAATATTCTTAAAATGTCCATACTATCCAAAGCAATCTACAGATTCGATGCAATCCCTATTAAAATCCCAATGACATTCTTCACATAAACAGAACAAAAATCCTAAAATTTATATGGAATGATAAAAGAACCAGAATAGCTAAAGCTATCTAAGCAAAAAGAACAAAACCGGAGGAATAACGTTACCTGACTTCAAATTATGCTACAGAGCTATAGTAACCAAAACAGCATGGCATTGGCATAAAAACAGACAGACAGACAGTGGAACAGAATAGAGAACCCAGAAACAAATCCATACACCTACAGTAATCTCATTTTTGACAAAGGTGCCAGTAACATACACTGGGGAAAGGACAGTCACTTCAATAAACGGTGCTGGGAAAACTGGATATCCATATGCAGAAGAATGAAACTAGACCCCTATCTCTTGCCATATACAAAAATGAAATCAAAATGAGCTAAAGACTTAAATCTAAGACCTCAGCCTATGAAAATACAATATTGGGGAAACTCTCCTGGACATTAATCTGGGCAAAAAATTTCTTAAGCAATACCCTACAAGCACAGGCAATCACAGTACAAATGGGAAAATGGGATCACATCAAGTTAAAAAGCTTCTGCATAGTAAAGGATACAATCAACAAAGTGAAGAGAAAACCCACAGAATGGGAGAAAATATCTGCAAACCACTAATCTCTCACGGGATTAATAGCCAGAATATATAAGAAGCTCAAACAACTCTATAGGAAGAAACCTAATAACCTGATCAAAACATGGGCAAAAGATTTAAATAGACATTTCTCAAACGCAGACATACAAATGGCAAGCAGGCATATGAAAAGGTGCTAGCATCATTAATCATCAGAGAAATGCAAATTAAAACTATAGTAAGATGTGATCTCACCCGGCTGGGCGCGGTGGCTCATGCCTGTAATCCCAGCACTTTGGGAGGCTGAGGCAGGTGAATCACTTGACGTCAGGAGCTCAAGACCAGTCTGGCCAACATGGTGAAACACTGTCTCTAACAAAAAAAAAAAAAAAAGAAAAGAAATTAGCCAAGCATAGTGATGTGCACCTGTAATCCCAACTACTCTAGAAGCTGAGGCACAAGAATTGCTTGAACCTGGGAGGCAGAGGTTGCAGTGAGCCAAGATCATGCCACTGCACTCCAGCCTGGACCACAGAGCAAGACCCTGTTTCAAGAAAAAAGAAAAAAAAAAGATGATTTTACCCTAGCAAAAATGGCTTTTATCCAAAAGACAGACAATAACAAATGCTGGTGAGAATGTGCAAAAAAGAGAACACTTGCACACTGTTTGTGAGAATGTAAAATAGCACAACCACTATGGAGAACAGTTTGGAGGTTCTTCAAAAACCTAAAAATTGAGCCACCATATGATCCAGCAATCCCACTGATGGGTATATATTGTATAGCATACAGCAGCAGTATACCCAAAATAAAGGAAATCATTATATAGAAGAGATAGCTGCATGCCTGTGTTTATTGCAGCAGTGTTTACAATAGGTAAAATTTTGAAGCAACCTAAGTGTCTATCAATGGGTGAATGAATAAATAAAATGTGGTAATATACACCACAGAGTGCTATTCAGCCATAAAAAAGAAAGAGATCCAGTCATTTGCAACAACATGGATGGAAATGGAGATCATTATGTTAAGTGAAATAAGCCAGTCACAGAAAGACAAGCATTGTGTCTTCTCACTTATTTGTAGGATCTAAAAATCAAAATAATTGAACTTGTGGACATAGAGAGTAGAAGAATGGTTATCAGAAGCTGGGAAGAGTAGTAGGGGGCTGTGGGGGCAGGTGGGGGTGGTTAATGTATAAAAAAAATAGAAAGAATGAATGAGACCTACTATATGATAGCACAACAGGGTTAATAACTTAATTCTACATGGTAAAATAACTTGAGTGTAATTGGATTGTTTGTAACTCAAAGAATAAATGCTTGAGGGGATGGATACCCCATTCTCCATGATGTACTTATTTCACATTGCGTGCCTGTATCAAAACATCTCATGTACCCGCTAAATATACACACCTACTATGTACCCACAAAAATTAAAAATATTAATTGTGCAAGAAATAATAGTTCATATCAATCAAAAATAGTTATTCAGTTCTGTGTAAAGACAAAGACACAAATTATATACCAAAAGTTACATTCTATATTCATTCTTTCAAAAGTACTTGTTGAACACTTGCTAAGTCCTAGAAACTATTCTAGGGCCTTTAAGGACTTTAGTAAACAAACACACAAGGATCCTAGTCCTCACAGAACTTACAATTTGTGTAGATGGAAACAGACAATAAACAATAAACATAGTACATAAGTAAATTATACAGAGGTTGATACAAGCTATGGAAATAAAGACAAGGTAGAGCAGGGTAAAGGTATTAAGAGTTCAGGGATTAGAGTGCAAATTGCAGTAGTGTATGGAATGGATCAAAATAGACCTCACTGAGAAGGAGACATTTAAGCAAAAGCTTGACGGAGGTGCGAGAGTGAAAACATGCAACACTTGAAGGAAGAAGATTCCAAGTAGAGGAGTCAGCCACAGTGAAGTAGCTAAGGCAGAAGTATGCCCCGAGTATTTTTTTTTTTTTTTTTTTTTTTTTTTTTTTTTTTAGAGATTGACAAAGATGTCAGTGTCAATGTGCAGAGTTAAGAAAAAATGTAGGAGGTGAGGTAACAGGGAGCTAGATCATGGAGGGTATTTTAAGTCACTGTAAATATTCTATTCTGAGTGAAATGAGAAGCCACTTGCAATATTTTTAGTAGAGTCAACTCATATATTTTGTTTACTCTTTTATTATTTTTAAATAATTGACACATTATAATTGCATGTTTATGGGCTAGTATGATGTTTCAATACATGCATATTTTGTATAATGATCAAATCAGGATAGTTGGCATGTTCATAATCTCAACCTTTATCTTTTTTGTGGTGGTAACTTTCAAGATCCTCTATTCTAGTTATCTTGAAATATGCAATACATTTTTCTTAGCTAGCTATGGTCCCCCTACTGTGCAAGAGAACACCAAAATTTATGTTTCCTATTTAATTGTAACTTTGTACCCATTGATCAGCTTGTCCCTTTTCCCCCTTCCTCCTCCCCTGTTTGGTCTTTGGTTACCACTATTCTACTTTCTACTTCTATGATACCAATCTGAAAGAAAAGGATACTAACCTGTAATAAGAAAATATTTTTAAAAGATCACTCTGAGAAGCATAGAGATCTGTTATGAAGCTGTATGATTTAACCCAGATGAGAGATGATGGTGGCTTGGACAAGGGTGGTAGCAGGCGAGCTGGAGGTACAGTGAACAGAGTTTGCTAATACAGTGGATGTAAGATATTGCAAGGAAGGGAACTTTCAGGATGACTCCAAGGTTTTTGACTTGAGCAAGTAGTAGGATGGAGCTTCCATCAACTGAAATGGAGAAGTCCGGAAGTGGAGCAAGTTTTGGGTAGGAAGGAAAGATGAAAAAATTTGAAAGTCATTAGTGTATTAGATGGTTTAAGCCTCACGACCATAAGAAGTTACTGAGTAGGGTATAAACAGTGAAGACTTGAAGACAAAAGCTGAGCACTGGTATATACCAACATTAAAAGGTTAGAGAGTCAGGCCTGTAATCCCAGCACTTTGGGAGGCTGAGGCGGGCGAATCACGAGGTCAGGAAATCGAGACCATCCTGCCCAACATGGTGAAACCCCGTCTGTACTAAAAATACAAAAATTAGCTGGGTGTGGTGGCACGTGCCTGTAATCCCAGCTACTCGGGAGGCTGAAGCAGGCATGAGAATCACTTGAACCCAGGAGATGGAGGTTGCAGTGAGCTGAGATCGCGCCACTGCACTCCAGTCTGGTGACAGAGCGAGATTCTGTCTTAAAAAAAAAAAAAAAAAAAAAAAAAGTTAGAAGAATCAGCAAATAAGACAGAGAAGTGACCACTGAGATAAGAGGAAAACTAAGAGAGCATGATATCCTGTAAGCCAGGTGAAGACAGTGTACAGAACTCAGAATTTTTTCATGGAATGGGATTGGCCTTAGTTTTATATTAATTTTGTTTTGGTCCATGTTTAGCACTAGTAACCCAGGCTTATAAAACATGTGCTATAAGGAAAATTAATGGATTATTTCACAAGGCTACCAATTTTCTCATGGTAAAATGGATTAAACAATTACACAGTATTTTTGTGCAGGCTACACAATCTCTCCAACTTCAGAAAAATTATTTCAGCAAATATAAACTTGGAAGGAACAATGAAAATACAGGATTTTTTTTTTATCAGTAAACTAGTTTTTCACTTACAAACATCAAAATAAATGAAAATTATTTGAGCAGAAATTTCCAATTGAAAACAAAAAGTTAAAAGTATAAACTTTGGTGAATAAGGAAATTCTATTTAAAATCAACCATTTAGCATACTAGTCATTTGTTCATGGAAATACAATGATGTGTACTGCTGAAACTGTTAAATGAAAAATACATGTCTTTGGTTTCAAAGGAAAATAGCATGGTTTATGTTAACATGAAAAGCTTGAAATTTGCAAGCTTTGTTCTTGTTTTACAGCTGCTAATTTTGGCAAACAATTTTGAAACATAGAACTTCTTGTCCACTAGATAACAATACTTCCATGCCTTGCTTCCTCTGTAAGACAGAAACTTGATCTCCAAACATAGTTCTTTCAAGTAAACAAAAAAGTATATCCCCTCTGTACATGGGGCTGTAATTTCGTGAGGACAATCAATATGAGCAGGTGACATAATAGCAATGTAAAGAGCAAAATATTATTTGTAGTATAATAGATTTGCTTCCCACTTTATTTTCAGAAGGAATACACACATACAAAGCTACGTTAAATAAATTTTAAATTTCTATTTACTTTAAATTAAATTTAAAATTTAAAAATTGGAAGGAGCCCTTTAAGCAGCAAGTATTTGCTATTTTAAAAAGTGGCCAAGAAAGCAGGTGAATTGGATTCATTTATCTACGACATCATTTTCCTTTTATTTTGAAAAATTATGTTAAATTACAAAATTTAATAGCACATTATCAAAGTTCAAACGGGACAAAAGAGCACACAGGAAAAAAAAATCTCCCTCCAATCCCTGTCCCACAGCCACTTACTTCCCCTCCACAAATGCAATTAAAATTATTCATTTATTTTGAATATTTTCAGAGAAATTCTATGATTATATAAGCATGCAAGCATATAGCTTCATTAAAAATCACACATAAAGTGTAGTACACTGGACATCATCATTCACACTTCTGGTTGTGACCTATTAGTCAGTTATAAAATGAATTTACTGGATCACAATTAACATTACAAAGATATGAAATGGAATAGAATAGAAGAGAAAATGTCAGAGCATGTTGTTTCATAGTAAGGGTAGATACCGTCTTATGAAATTTTTGTTTTTGGGTTTTATTTATGGATTCACTGTGAACTGGGTTAGAATGTAAAATATATTTCTTCAACTGGGTCATAGACAAGAAAATCCACTACTATAAACAACGATTCAAACCCTGTGGCTTTTGTTTAATGATGCATCTTGAAGAGTGTTCCACTTCAATAAATACAGAGTTGTCTCATTTTGTTTGTTCTAGATTTATTTTAAAAATTTCAGACACCCATAAAAGGGTATAAAGAGCAATATTATAATCACCCATGTACCTCATTACCGAGCTTAAGAAATAAAATATCATAAATAAATGCATGTACAAATAGTGTCAGTGGAGTTAAAACCCCCTGTGCAATCCTGCTTGAGCCACCCGACTTCTCTTCCTACTTATATGTCTTACTCTCTTTAAGGCTGCAGAATATTCCACTGCATGAACATACCATAAATTATTCAAGTGGCTTCTTACTGATAAACATCTTGATTGATATCACTGATTTTCTGATATTTCAAACAGTGCTAAGTGAATATCTTCATACATACCACTGCATGCTCATTCAATATCTGTAGGATAAATTTCAAGAATAGAAATTGCTGTATCAAAGAAGATAGTTTGTTTTTGCTAGATATTGTCACATATCTTTTCATAGAGACTGTATCTATTTATACTTCCATAACGAACATTTCATACACATTTGCCAAAAATGTATGTTATGAAATTTTAATTATTGCCAATATTATAGGTAACAAATGATAAAACTTAGTTCAGTTTTAATATGCATTTCTTTTCCGAGTGAGTTCAAACATTTTTTTTTCATATGTCCAAGAACCATTCTCATTTCCTTTACTATGGCATATATCAATTTTTTTCTATTTCATTATTGGGATTTTTGTTTTATTGATTATAAGCACTCTTTATATAGGAGGCAATTGACTATTTGTCTCTCTATGCTACACATATTTTAATATAAATGTATATACATATGTATATAATTTTGTGTAGTCAAATTTGACAACAGCTTTGTTTATGGTTTCTAGTTTTTTTGTGTGCTATATCTAGAAAAGGTTTTCCTACTTTAAGGTTGGAAGAAATTCTCCCATATGGCTTTATAATACTTATTTTCACATTGAATTTGGGGTCACCTAGAATTTATTCTGGTGTAGGGAGCGAGGTAAGGAGGGAAGCAACTTTATTGTTTTCTGGATGGCCACATAATTGTCTCAACATTTTTCATAAACAATTCATGTCTTTCAGACTTATTTGAAAGGTCATCTTTATCATATACTGTACTCCTATTCATATTTGGAAACATTTCCAGTCTTCTTCCATCCTAATACTTTGTTTATTCATATAATAGCACCCCGCTAATTTATTTACAATGAACTTAAATATATTTTAATATCTGGCAAATCTATCATCATTATATTACGTTTTTTCCCAGTATATTTTCAAAGTATTCTTACATGTTTGTTTTTCCCAGTTGAATATTAGAGCCAGTATGTTAGGCGTTTTACAAGACCAATTGATATTTTGTTATTGAAGGCATGTTAAAATGATAGATTAAGGGGAATTTTTATGGTTCTGAGACTTATTTAAGAAATAAGTATGACTTTCTACTTATTTATGCTCTTTTCTATATTCCTCAATAGCACTATAATTTGTGTGTGTGTGTGTGTGTGTGTGTGTGTGTGCGCGCGTGTGTGTTGTACTTTTTGCTGGTTTATTCTCAGGCATTTTGATTGCTGTTGTTGCTACTGTAATCATTTATTCAACTATATTTTCTAAGTAAGTATTGTTTATATGGAAGGAAACTATTAATTTGGGGTGCTAATTTTGTACCCAACTAGCTTACTAAATTCTCTTATTGCTTGCATTAGTTTCATGATTGGTCTTAGTTTTTTTTTAGATATACAATTATATAACCTAAAAATAATAAAAACTATACCTCATTTTAAAAATTTTATTCCTCTTCTCTTTTTTAATGTTGACAGTTGCTACCTTCATATGTTTAAAGTAGTTAATTAGAGTGGATATTCTTGTTTTGTTCTTGTCTCTAATAGAAATCCTTCTAGAGCCAGGTGCAGTGGCTCACACCTGTAATCCCAGCACTTTGGGAGGTCAAGGTGGGAGAATGGCTTGAGCTCAGGATTTCACCAGCCTGGTCAACACAGGGGAGATCCATTCTCTACAAAGTATTTTTTTAAAACAGCCATGGCATGGTGGCATGCACCTTTAGCCTCAGCTACTTGGGACGCTAAAGTGGGAGGATCACTTGAGCTCAGGAGGTCAAAGCTGCAGTGAGCCATGATCTCATGACTGTACTCCCAGCTGGGAAACTGAGTGAGATTCTGTCTCAAAAAGAAAGAAAATCCTTCTAGTGCTTCCTCACTTCAAATAAAACTGGATTTTGTGATTTTACATGATCTCATTTTAAGAGATTATATATATATATGTGTGTGTATATATATGTTTGTATGTATGTCTATCAAAATTGATGCATGACACAGTATAATATCATGGGTAAATGCAAGGATTGGACTGCCTGGTGTAAATCCTGGCTTTACCACTTACTAGCCAAATCATTTTACTTATCCTTATTGTGCCTCAGTTTTCTCATTGTAAATGGGAATATCATTTGTACCTCAGTTATGGAGTGGTTGTGAGTATTAAACTCAATATTTGTAAAATACTTAGAACAATGTTTGGCACAGAATAAACACTACATGTTTGTTAAATAAAATGTTAGTTTTTATCAAAACCCTTTTGAAAATCTCCTCAGGTTTTAAATTTGGTTTATCTGTATTGATGTACTCATATGGCATGTTAGAGAAACAGAGTTTTTAATATTGAATAATCCTTGCATTTTTAGTATGAACTGCACTTACTTGTAGTATATTATTCTTTTATTATATTGCTGGAACTTGTCTGCTAGTATTTTATTTAAGAATTTTGCATCAGTATTCAGAAGTAAAATTGATTTGGAGATGTATTTCGTACTTTCTTTTTCACTTTTAGATATCAATGGTTTTTTTTTTTTTTTCTTCCAAAAAAAATCTTTAAAAGATTTGGAAGTGCTCATTTAATTATGCTCTTAAAACATTTAGGTAGCATTGAAATAATGTATTCCTTAAAGGTGTAGCAAATTTTGCCTGTGACACTGCCTAATTATGCTACTTCTTTTGGTTTAAGTAGTTCTTTGGAAGTTTTATTTCTATTTTACAAATTAGACTTCTTTCTCTACTGAGAAAAGTTTCTCTCCCTTCTGAGACCAGTTTTGGTCATTTGTATTTTTTCTATGAGATCCATTCCAACATGGTTTTGAAGTGTACCTTAAAAGAGGTGCACAAATTAGTCTCTTATGAGTCATTCAATATCCTCTGTATCTTTAGTTATTTTGACATACTCATGTCTTTTCTCTTCTTTTCCTGAATGTGCTACCTATTTTATTGCTTCTGCCTGTAAGAATTGGTTCTTGAATTTATTAGTTAGTTCTCAGATTTTATGATAGTTTTCTTTAAAAATCATTCTAGTTCAATCAAAAATTTAAAGTCATTATAAAAATTGTTAAATTCCAGAATCAATAAAGGACATCCAGTTAAAAAATTCTAATTATTTATTTTGAAATAAGTAATCATACAGAGTAAAAAAATCCAAATTATACAATATAGCATTCAGAGAAAGAATATTTGCTCAATTAATGCACTGCAGATCTTCAGATTCCCATTTTCCTCCACAGAGGTGACCATGTTACCCATTCATAGAGACAAAGTATTAATTGGAGTGGCAGTTGATTTTCATTTGTGATTTTTTAGCTGCAGTTGGTAAATGATGATATTCTGCTCTTTTAACTTTCAACCCCTGACTTGAAAGAGGTTAATAATTTTTCATTGGTTCCTAACAGTGCTTATTTTTCGAAAACAAAATAAACTCTCTCTAGAATATAAGTTGTGACTTCTGAAAGTCACTGGTACTTCAAAGCTTGGCCCACATACTCATTCAAGGAATTTAAGATAATTTGGAAGTATTTGGAGGTAGTCATGGACCAGTTTATAATCCAATGAAAGACATGGATCATTGCCAGAGGACCGTATGTCTATCAGCATGCATTCAATATTACATGCAATTTGAGGCATTCACAGACTCTCTGCAACCCATTCATAGAACTTCTTGGAAATGACTTATTTATAGGTTTATTAATGCGTTGACCCTTGAACAGTGCAGGGGTTAGAGATGCCAACCACCACACAGTCAGAAATCCATGCATAATTTTTGACTCTCCGAAAACATAACTACTAATGGTCTGCTGTTGAGTGGAAGACTTGCCAATAACAAACAATTGATTAACACATATTTTGTATGTTATATGTATTATATACTTAATTCTTACAATAACATAAGCTAGAAAAAAGAAAATGTTACCAAGAAAATCATAAGGAAGATAAAATACTATTCATTAAGTGGAAGTGAATCATCATAAAGGTCTTCATCTTCATCTTCACGTTGAGTATGCTGAGGAGAAAGAGGAGGAATCGATCTTGCTGTCTCAGGGGTGGCCAAGGCAGAAGAAAATGTGTGTATAAGTGGACCCCTGTGCAGTTTAAAACTGTGTTGTTCAAGGGCCAACTGTATGTTCATGCTTTACACATTTATTGAGTTTTTAACTTGGGCCAAAATGTTCTTTACATACATCTGAGAACAACTTGTTTTATTTGAATCTAGTTGGGGGATACTTACAATTAAAGCCCAGTGTGATGCAGCTATGACTAGACTAGTTCAGAGAACCACAGGACTATAGAGGAGGAACAATCTCATCCAGAGGTCTGAGGGTGGGGATCCAGAGTCAAACTGGAGAACTGATGATATAGTTTTGGATATTTGTTCCCTCCAAATCTCATGTTAAAATGTGATCCCCAGTGTTGGAGGTGGTGCCTAAATGGAGGCATTTGGGTCATGAGAGTGGATCTCTCATGAATGGCTTGGTGCCCGCCCTGTGGTCATGCGTTCACATGAGATCTGGTTATTTTAATGAGCCAGGCATCCCTCTCTTACTCTCTTCTGGCATGTGACACTCTAGTTCCCCTTCCACTTTGCCATGACTAAAAGCTTCCTGAGGCCTCACGAGAAGCTGAGCAGATGCAGATGCCATGCATATACAGCCTGAAGAACGATATGTCAAATAAACCTCTTTTCTTTGTAAATTAACCAGCCTCAGGTATCTTTATAGCAACAAAAAACAGACACACAGACAAATACAACTGATTTAGAAGGGGCTAGTGTCCTAGGTGCCTAACCCTACAAGTTGTCATCTCTCATGGCCAAGGATGAGCTGCAGAGTGAAGGCTGGCTCACGGAAGACCAGAAACAACTAAACAATCTAAGCCTTTCTGTCCTCCTAAAGTGTTCTTCAAGGCTGCCAGGCTTGATTAATATTTTTATAGCTTCTGAATTTTCTTCTGGATGGCATTTATTTTTTAAATGTTTTTACTGAGAAATAATATTTTCATATTTACAGGATACATGTGATATTTTGTTACATGCATTGAATGTGCAATGATAAAATCAGTGTATTTGAGGGTATCCATCATGTTGAATATTTATCATTTCTATGTGTTGGGAACATTTCAAGTCCTCTCTTCCAGCTATTTTGAAATATACAATACCTTGCTGTTAACTGTAATCATCCTACTCTGCTATGGAACACTAGAAATTTTTTCTTTTATCTAACGGTATGTTTGGAACCATAAATAAACTTTTCTTCATCTTTCCCCATATCTCCTTCCCATTATCTGCTATCTACCATTCTAAACTATCTCCATGAGATCAACTTTTAAACTTCCACATATGGGTGAGAACATGTATCATTTTTTATTCTGTGTCTGGCTTATTTCACTTAGCATAATGATGTCCAGTTCCATGTTGCTGCAAACGATAGGATTTTATTCTTTTTATGGGTGAATAATATTCCATCATGTATATGTACCACATTTTCTTTATCCACTCATCCACTGATGGACACTTAGCTTGAGTCCACATCTTGGCTATTGTGATTAGTGCTGCAATAAACATGGGAGTGCAGGTGTCCCTTTGATATACTGATTTCTTTTCCTTTGGATAAATGCCCAGTAGTGGGAATGCTGGATCCTATAGTAGTTCTATTTTTAGTTTGTTGAGAAATCTCCATATTGTTTTCAATAGTGGTTAATACTAATTAACATTCCCATCAATAGCGTGTAAGAGTTCTCTTTTCTCCTCAACCTTATGAGCATCTGCTATTTTTTGTCTTTTTAATAACAGCTGTGCTAACTGGGATAAGATTATATCTCGTTTTGATTTGTATTTACCTGATGATATGTGGATTTATTTGTGGGTTCTCTATTCTTTTCAATTGGTCTGTGTCTGTTTTTATACCAATACCATGCTCTTTTGTTTACTACAGTCTTGTAATAAATTTTGAAGTCAGGAATGCTTCCAGCTTTGTTCTTTTTGCTCAAACTTGTTTTGGCTACACAGGCTTTTTTTTTTTTTTTTGGTTACTTAAGAATTTTAGGATTTTTTTTCTAATTCTGTGAAAAATGACAGTGGCATTTTCATAGGGATTGCATTGAATCTGTAGATTGTATTGGGCAGTATATTAATTCTTCCTATTCATGAGCATGGGATGTCTTTCCACTTGTTTGTGTCCTCTTCAATTTCTTTCATTAGTGATTTGGTAGTTTTCTTGGTGGTGGTCTTTCAGTGCCTTGGTTCAATTTATTTCTAGGTAATTATTTTTTGGGAGCTATTGCAAATGAAATTGTTTTCTTGATTTTCTTTCTCAGCTAGTTCATTACTGATGTATAACAATGCTAATTTTTGCAAACTGATTTTGTATCCTGCAACTTCACCGAATTTATCAAATCTAAGTTTTTTGTTGATGTCTTAAGGATTTTCTAAGTATAAGATAATATCATCTGCAAAGACAGAACATTTGACTACTTCTTTTTCAAACTAGATGCCTTTTATTTCTTTCTCTTGCCTGATTGCTCTGGTTAAGACTTCCAGTATTATGATAAACAGGAGTGGTGAAACTGGGTATCTTTGTATTCTTCCAGTTCTTAAAGAAAAGGCTGTCAGCTTTTCCCTATTCAGTATGATGTCAGCTGTGGGTCTGTCATATATATCACGTTTATTATGTTGAGGTATGTTTCTTTTATGCCTTGTTTTTTGAGAGCTTTTTTTTTTTTTATCATGAGGGGAATGTTGAATTTTATCAAATGCTTTTTCTGCATCTATTGAGATGTCCATATAGCTTTTGTCCTTCATTTTGTTGATGTGATGTATTATGTTTATTGATTTGCATATATTGAACCATCTTTGCATCTCTGGGATAAATCCCACTGAATCGTGTTATATTATGTTTTCATGTGGTATTAGACTTGGTTTGTTGATATTTTCTTGATGATTTTTGCATGTATATTCATCAGGGATATTGGCCTATAGTTTTCTTTTTAAATTGTGACTTTCTGTGGTTTTAGTGTCAGGGTAATGCTGGCCTTGTAGAATGAGTTAGGGAGAATTCCATCCTCTTCAATTTTTTGAAATAGTTTGAGGAGAATTGGGGTTAGTTCTTAGAATGTTCATTAAAAATTGTCGGTGAACCATTCTGTCCTGAACTTTTCTCTGTTGGGAGACATTTTATTACTGATTCAATCTCATTACTCGTTTTTGATCTGTTCAGGTTTTCTATATTTTCCTGATTCAATCTTGGTAGGTTGTATGTGGCCAGGAATTTATCCATTTACTCAGCATTATCCAGTCTGTTAGTGTATAGTTGTTCATGAGAGTCTCTGATGACCTTTTGCATTTCTATGATATCAGTTATTACGTCTCTTTTATCATTTTTTGTTTTATTTATTTTGGTCTTCTCTTTTTTTGGTTAATGGTTTATTGATTTTGTTAATCTGCTGAACCTACTTTTCGTTTGTTGTTCCTTTTTATTACTTTTTATAGTCCATATTTCATTTAGTTCTGTTCTGATCTTTATTATTGCATTCTTTCTACTAATCTGGGGTTTAGTATGTTCTTGCTTTTCTAATTCTTTGAGCTGCATGATCAGATTGTTTGACATCTTTCTACTTTTCTGATGTACACATTTTTTTCTATAAACTTCATTCTTAACACTGCTTTTGCTGTATCCCATAGTTGTTTTTTTTTTTTTTTTTGACAGAGTTTTGTTCTGTCACCCAGGCTGGAGTGCAATGGCTCGATCTTGGCTCACTGCAACTTCCGCCTCCCAGGTTCAAGCAACTCTCCTGCCTCAGTCTCTCGAGTAGCTGGGATTACAGGCACCTGCCACCATACCCAGCTAATTTTTGTATTTTTAGTAGAGACAGGGTTTCACCATGTTGGCCAGGCTGGCCTCAAACTCCTGACCTCAGGTGACCCGCCCGCCTTGGCCTCCGAAAGTGCTGGGATTACAGGTGTGAACCACCACGCCCAGCAGTCCCATAGGTTTTACTATATTGTGCTTTAATTTTCATTTGTGTGAAGAGATTTTTAAAATTTGCTCCTTAATTTCTTGTTTGACTCAATGGTCATTAAGGAGGATATTTAATTTCCATATACTTGTACAATTTCCAAAGTTCCTTTTGTTACTGATTTCTAGTTTAATTCCATTGTGGTATAAGAAGATACTTGATATGATTTTGATTTTTTAAAATTTGTTGAGTCGTGTTTTGTGTCCTAACATGTGGTCTATCCTGGAGAATGTTACATGTGCTGATAAGAAGAATGTGTATTCTGTAGCTGTTGGATGAAATGTTCTGTAGATGTCTGTTAGGCCTATTTGGTGTAAAGGGAAGTTTAAGTCCCATGTTTCTTTGTTAATTTTCTCTCTAGATGATCTGTCTAATGCTGAGAGTGGGGTGTCTAAGTCAACTATTAATGTATGTAACCTATCAACTATTAATCTATGTAGTCTATCTCTCTTCTTAGTTCTAATAATATTTGCTTTATACATATGGGTGCTTTTTTTTTTTTTTTTTTACCAGAAAGCTTGCTCAAGTGCTGGCAGTGGTCGCAGTGGACCAAGTGAGTGGGTGGGTCCTTGGGCTGCTGGCCAGCGGGTGTAGCATGAACAGTGCCAGTAGCAGTGGCAAGACAACCTTCTATTTCCCAAGCGATCTGTGCTTGTGTTGGCAGTGGCTGTGGTAGGTTGCACAGGCCAATTCCCAGGCCTGCAGGTGGAGCATGCTGATGGGTACAAGCTTTGGTGGTATCATCTGGTTGTGTTGGCTTGAGGCTTCTAGGGGGAGTTCTCAGTTGTCAACACTTGTGGACTCAGCAGGGCAATCCTCACTCCCCTGGACAATGAGCTCGGACACTGGTAGTGGTGGTGGTTGGCCAGGCAGATCTGTATTAAGGGCCTCCTCCTGTGGTGCATGCAGGTGCTGACTGTGGTAGGCAGGGGTAGGGTGATCCCAGACCTCTGGTGGAATGCTTGGGTGAGGGTATCAGTGGCTGCACTGTGCCCCTGCTATCAGGGAGCCACGGGATGTTTTCAGTGGCAGCAGCAATTGTCAGGCAGTGGGGAGTGTGCACTTTTGCCCTGGATAGTAGCTACAACAGGGTAACCTGTCATTAGGGTGCTTGTAAATGCAAGAGGCTCCACTGCTGGGGGCAGTGGGGTTGCTTCCAATGGCTCATACTTTGAACCTGCTGGCAGCAGCCAGCTGCGGTGGTGGCTGTAGGTAGAGGATGTTCATTGTACTCCAGGGATGTGTAGAGGCAGAGGATGTTGAGCCCCAGGGCAGGATGCTGTCTGTTGGAGACTGAGCTCTCAAAATGGTGTCATGTTGTAGCTGTTTAGGATTTGGGGGTGGGTGGGGGATGAGACCCAATGTGACATCTCTCTCTGGAGCAATGCCGTTGCATAGTCTCCAGGCATATTTCCCATGTTAGTCTCGGGGCCAACATGGATCAAGGGTTTTCCATAGCTAGGACTGCAGGAGTTCACAGTGAGACTGCTAGGGTCTCTCACTTATCCTTTCCTCATATTGGGGATCTTCTCCAGGCCCCTAGCCCATTCCAGCTGAGCAGGCTGCCTTGCTTCCCTCTTTTTCCTTGCCTTACGTATTTCCTGTCATTTGTTGAATTCTAGCATTCTCCCATAGATGATGTATTTGAAGTGTGATTACTCGCTATTTTGGTTCTTCTTTATGGAGGAGGTAAGTACCAGATGCCTCTAGTCAGCTAGCTTCCTTTCTCTCTCTAATGACGTGTAATTTTAAACAACATACAGTCATGCATTTCTTAACAACAGTGATACAATTTGAGAAATGTGTCGTTAGGCAATTTTGTCATTGTGCAAACATCACAGATTGTATTTACTCAAACCTGGATGGCATAGCCTACTACACACCTAGGCCATAGGTGTAGCGTATTGTTGCTAGGCTACAAACCTGTAAGCATGTTATTAATACTTCACCAAATATTGTAGGCAATTATAATACAATGCTAAGTATTTATGCATCTAAACATATCTAAATGTAGAAAAGGTACAGTAAAAATATGGTATTATTATATTATGGGACCATTATCATATATATGGTCTGTCATTGACCAAAACACTCTTATACAGCACATGACTGTAGTTATATTTTTCACATTTCAAATTGGTGAAAAATATTTTAAAGTAAATTATCTAGTACCAGTGAGGGTACACTAAAATGGCCACTATCATGCTTTACTAATGGGGGAGTATGAATCTTGATATAATTTGATAATATATATCTTGAACCTTAATGAAAATATTTTTGAACCCAGTAATTTTATTTGTAGAACTCTACTAATAATGAATAAATCAGAAAGAGACCAATCTTTGATTACAAAGATGTCTATTTCAGTATTTTTGTTCTAGTGAAATACTGGAAATGTTAATATCCAAAAATAGTGTACAGTTAAGTATGTTACATCTACCTAACTAATATATTTAAAATAACATTTAATTAAGACAGTAATATTGGAAATTGCTCACTTTTAATTTAAGTGAAATATCAGGTTGTATGGATCCTGGCAAGGATACATGATGCATGGAAAGACAAAGGTAAGATGCTAATTCATGAGAGAATGTGACTAATATTTCATTTTGGAGAGAACATTAAGGATTTTTTCCTGTTTTTCAGTAATTTCCCAATTTTCTTTAATAATCTATTTATTAAAAAGTATTACTTTTATAACAAAAAATATTGAAAGCATAGTCAACTTGCCTTTGAAATAGCCAAGATGATTCCCCTTTTCTCTAAAGATATTATTTCAATTATTTAAAAAAATGTTCAACTAGGATATATGAAAAAAATTCAACTGCATGCATTCAAATTGTGAACTATTCTGCATTCCACTTTAAATACCTACCAAAAAAATTAAGTCTGACCAGTAATCTCATGAATATCTATCAAAAGTGAAAAGATGGACAGTGCAAGGTAATATGAATGACTTAACATAAGCCCATTCCCAAACCAGAAAAGAACAACCAAAAGCATGTGTCCTAACTATGGCAATTGAAACATCATTTTCAAATTCAGATGACAATGTTGTCATTTTATTTCTGGTGAATATATGCTCAGCCATATTTTTTTTCCTTCATTTTCTAAGCTTTTTAAAAAAACTCTGTTGATAAGCAGTCTCTGAAAGCACTTTGACTCATTTTGGCTTCTTTCACAGTAATGTAAGTAAATAATACATCAAGTAAGAGAGTAAGATAATATGAACTGGAAAAAATTATGAGACTTTTTGTCGTATGTGATCCCATTTGTACATGTGTGGAAAATTTGGGGAATGATATATAATACACAGTAAGAGAGTAAATAATACATCAAGATCAACTCCAAAGACTAACATATAATACTAATTAATTTTAATAGCTACATTACTTGTACTGTATTTAACTTCTACATTCAAGTTTGCTTTCATGTAAATATATTCATATGTATGTATTATATTATATATTAAACATATGCATACCATACATTCACATTTATTATTTGTGTGCAGATATTTATATTGTTTTTAAATTAAAATAAATTTTTAAGCAATTTAAATTTCAAATTGTGGAAATTATAGTACTGCTAGCAAAGACATATACATATATTTTTATATATATATATGGAGAAAGAGAGAGATCCACCAACTATAAAGTACAAATAGTTGACTTTTACCTCTTAAAAATGTAAATCTTATCATATATACACATACACAGTACACACACACAATGCACCTATTTAAAAAGACAAATATACAACTAGGAAAAATGCATAATATGTAGTGAAGGTTTTTTTTTTACCCTTAATATAGGAAGTACTCTAGAGAACTAATAAGAAAATATAAAAATTCAAATGGGAAAGTGGGCAAAGTATGTCAACAGGAAACTGAGAGAAGAGATGGAAATGGGTCATTAACATAAAAAAGATGACCAAGCTCACCCATAAATAGAACAAAATAATAGCAAGAAGAAATACTGTATTTTATCTTGCAGATTGGGTATGAGAAATCTTTCTCATCATTGCCAGTATTGATAAGTATATGGGAAAACAGGCACTTTTATATAGCTTTAGTAGATAAATAAATTGGTAGGTCTTTTTTAAGGGGGAAATTTGGTAATATTTAAACAAACATTAAATGCATATATTTTCAGCCCATCATTTCTACTTCTAATAAATAATATAAGAGGTGTGTAAAAGACGTGTACAAGGATATTAAGTGTAGCACTGTTTTTAATATCAAAACACTGGAAATCTAGATGTCCATCAACAAGGGACTGGCTAAAAAAATATATATATATAAACAGAATCCTATACAGTCATTAAAATAATAAGGCAGATTTGTACTACAAATATGGGGAAATATCCAAGATAATATGAACTGGGAAAAATTATGAGACTTTTTGTAGTATGTGATCCCATTTGTATATGCCTGGAAAATTTGGGGAATGATATATAATACATTATTAACACTGACTGTCTCTCAAGAGTGAAACCTGAAGGATGGAGAGGGAGGGGGATGTTACACTTTACTCACTTTAAATCTGTTTTTACTATTAATTTTTAAACCATTGGCCAATATTACTTTAATATAAAGATAATAGTAGTTAAAATTATCTACTGAAAAAGAAAATATGAACTTGTTATATCTACCTTGATAATGACTTGAAATTCAGTATCATCAAAGTGGTTTTTAAGTTTGAATATCACAGCCACCACAGAAGTGTCTCACCCACACATAATCCCAATAACTTCCACACTTCCTCTGATAGTGTAACATCTCCAAAGGAGCTGTTACAGAGTCAACTGCACTGTCTCATACATGCCTAATGGGTCCAACAGAGCCATTAGGATGTTAGTTATATGGCAGGGCTCCTGCTGAAGCTATTACCAAGTCATTGCATTGTTTCATACACTTCCTTTAACAATCAGATGGTTTCCGAGGAACTGTTATCACTGCTATGTAAGGGTCCTATATAACTTACACTACCAGGAGAAAACAAAAAAAAGTAAAGGAAAGAAATGGAAAACAAACAAACAAATTCCCTCCATCAAATGTACATGAATGGCCCTACATGGTCAAATAAGAAGAAATAACTCCTCATTTGGGTATAACTACTACCTGCCATTCAAGAAACCCAGCATTAGGCTAACCATTTTTTTCACAACTCCAGCTGTTTCCTTGAATGAATTTAGGGTCTGAGAACAGCATATGCATGACTATGATGACATGTTTATTGGTAGCACATATCGCACTACTTAGGTTCTGTGGTATGCAGTACAGAAGCAACAGGGAGCAGTACTAATGGATTTCTTGGCTGTTATGAGATTGTATCAGATATTCCCCTACCTGTAAAGTTCCTGAACAGAACATAGGGAGCTCAGCTACCCAACAGTCAAGGAAATCAACAGGGCTTCTGAGTACTAATTAAAATCCCAGCTCTCCCTTAAAGGGCTACTTCAATGACAAGGGGAAATACAAAAGCACAAGCTAACCCGCAGCCAGGTCTGAAGTGTCTCAGTGAATTTCCTCTCACAGTCTTCTAGGTTTAGCAGAATGAGGTTGTTGCCTATTAATAAAATGTTGTATTATTTAAAATAAGACAAGTGCAAGGATTTTTACCCAATTTGAAATGAGCAGAAAGTAGGCTGGGTTCTGCTAGGCTAAAGAGTTCCCTGGGATATTAGATGTTTCAGAAGCTATGTTGCCTCTTTGTCTAATACTTGATAACAGGTACCTTACCTGATAGCATCTATCCCATAATATGTGTATAATAAATTAATAGTGATAAACAACAACCACAACTGACATTTATAGAGCATTTCATTGTAACAGACACACTGTAAAGTGCTATATATCCAATTTCTCATTTAATCCTCCCACAAAAACTCCCAAGACTTTGCAGCTACCATTTGACAGATAAAGAAATTAAGACTTGGAGATCTTTAGTTACCTGTCCAAGGACATACAGCAGGTAAATGGCAGAACCAGCGCAAAAACCTAGGTCTGTCTTATATCATGGTTATTCTTAAACATTTACTATACAAAAAACATTATTTATTTAGATTGTATTAATATTACCACTTTTACGTTAATAAATGGTTTCACATCCCTTGTGCTCTCAGAGCAAGCTACCATATCTTTATCATGGTATTAACTAAAATGTATTAAAATTAGCTTTCAATCCTCTCTAGTAGACCTCTTTGAGTGTATGTTTCCATTTGACACTGACAGCCCTGCATTGGGAATTGCTTTGAGTATCAAATGTGTAGGCTCCCAGAAAGCAACATTTTTATTACTGACCTTACTCCTCATTGTAGTTGAGGAGACCCGTGAGCTGAGGAGACAGCTGACTCAAGTTGAGAAAAATATTCTGTCTCCTTGGAATTTAGAAATGGCACTAAAAAAATCTGGTTAATCTTAGCTTATTTCCTGAATAGAAGAAATGTGAACTAGGGTTTTATGGGGTATGGGGTTTTATACTTGTCTCGTAGATGGAAACTTAGAGAAAGTCAACCTGCAGAGACGGCGTTGAAGGAAATGGGTTTAGAAACAAAAAGCAATGTCTTAACAATTCTTCTGAAAATTGTTAAGGGACTGCAACAAGTCCCTTCTTGTGGTATAGCCACACTCTTGCCCTGAGTCCAATGAAGCATTCTCATGTACTTTATTTTTTAAAAATTTTTATTTCTTGTGGGTACCTAGTAGGTATACATATTTATGGGGTACATGAGATGTTTTGATATAAGCCTGCAATGCATATTAATCATATCATATAAAATGAGGTATCCATCCTCTCAAGCATTTATCCTTTGTATTACAAATGATCGTATTTTACTCTTTTAGTTATGTTAAAATGTACAATTAGACTATTACTGACTACAGTCACCCTGTATTCTTATGTACTTTTAATACAATTGTTTTTAGTTTAAGCTAGCTCACATTGATTTCTGCTACCTATAACAAGCAATCTTAACTAATAGGGCATCAATCTCTCCCAGGAGACTGTAAATTCCTTGAGGTTGGGGAGTGTGTATTATTCATCTTTCATATACTCCCAATCTCTAGTACAGAGTTTGGCAGAAAGAAGGTGCTTAATAAATATTGCTTGAACAGAAATATCATTATCATCAAGGCTATAACTATAAATAATTTATTTGCAATTTATACTTTATTAAAGGTTACAATACTTTTTCACTACCTACAAAATTTATTTCCATTTAGCTTCTTGGTAAACAATTTTTATTTTCACATTTTATAACCCAACTGTTCCATTCAGGCCACATGTGAAAAACATATTCTTGGAAATTGATTATTCAAATTTAGCTGTTGATACTGTTTTTTCCTCCAGTTCAATGTATAGCTAAATGTAATTATTGAGGGATACCCTAATCACTGAGGTTGATACTTAAGTAGGGCTGTCAAAGTCTTCTAAGAAATGCTCATTAGAAAGTAAAGAATGGGAGAAAATATTTGCAAACTACCCATCTGACAAGGGATTAATACCAGAATATATAAGAAGCTCAAACAATTCAATAGGAAAAAAATCAAATAATCTGATTTTAAAATGGGCAAAAGAATAGACATTTCTCAAAAGAAGACACATGAATGGCCAACAGATACATGACAAAATGCGCAACATCATTAACCATCAGAGAAATGCAAATCAAAACTACAATATCATCTCACCCCAGTTACAATGGCTTTTACCCAAAAGACAGGCAATAACAAATGTTGGCAAGGATGTGGAGAAATGAAAACCCTTATATACCGTTGGTGGGAATGTAATTTACTACAGTCATCATGAAGAGCAGTATGGAGGCACCCTAAAAAAACTAAAAATAGAACTACCATATGCTCTAGCAATCCCACTGCTATGTATATATACAAAAGGAAGGAAATATATCATAGCACTATTTACAATAGCCAAGACATGGAAGCAACCTAAATGTCAACCATCAACAGATGAATGGATAAAGACAATGTAGTACATATATATAATATAATATTATTCAGCCATTAAAAGAATGAAATCTTGTCATTTGCAACATGAATGGAATTGGAGGATATTAGGTCAAGTGAAACAAGTCAGGCACAGAAAGACAAACATCATCTTCTTACTGATTTGTGGGAACTAAAAATCAAAACAATTGTACTTATGGAGATAGAGAATAGAAGAATGGTTACCAGGGGCTAAAAAGGGTAGAGGGAAATGGGGGAAAAGGTAGGCATGGTTAATAGGTGCAAAAATATAGTTAGATAGAATGAATAAGATCTAGTATTTGATAGCACAACAGGGTGACTGTAGTCAATGTTAACTTATCATATATTTTAAAATAATTAAAATATTGGAATTGGAATGTTCCTAACAAAGAAATGATAAATGCTTGAGGTGATGGTACCCTAATTACCCTGATTACACATTGTATGCCTGTATCAAAACATCACATACTGTAAGCCCAGCACTTTGGGAGGCCGAGGCAGGCGGATCACGAGGTCAAGAGATTGAGACCATCCTGGCCAACATGGTGAAACCCTATCTCTACTAAAAATACAGAAGTTAGCTGGGTGTGGTGGTGCGCACCTGTAGCCCCAGTTACTTGGGAGGCTGAGACAGGAGAATCACTTGAACCTAGGAGGCGGAGGTTGCAGTGAGCCGAGATCGCACCACTGCACTCCAGCCTGGCTACAGAGGGAGACTCTGTCAAAACAAAACAAAACAAAAAAATCACATGTACCCATAAATATGTACACCTATTATGTATCCATAACTAAAGATAAAAAAATTAAATTACCATTAGATCACCTATCAGAGATAGAGTTGTGTGTTAGATGACCAGAGGTCTGACACACTATAGCACTTCTATCCTTATGAGAGTCACACAAGACAAGATCGACAAAAAATATATTTTACCCTTAGAACAATACATATTTTTCATTTATTTAGTGCCTACTGTGCTCTAGGTCCCCTTGCTAAGTATTGAAGCTACAAAAGTGAATAAATTAGACCATTTCATCAAGTAGCTTCCAGTCTAGTGCTTATTAACAACCATTGTTAGGATATAAAATACACAACTCTAGTATTAGCCTATGATGAGTAGTAATGCTGTTAGTAAGGTGAAATGGGAATAAAAATGACGTAGAATAAAGCATGATGGTTGATATCAAAGTATCACCTAGGTATTGACTGTTCACAGGTCCCAGAATGAAGCTAACTTGAGTGAATGTGCATCTTTCTTAATAGACAATTCAGCATCAACAGATGATGAAGGGTTTACTTAGGACAAATTTGAGAGAATGGAAACATAATGCATTAGTGCTCTGATCCCTGTGAAAGCCTCCAGATCCCCTTCTGTCACCTGATGGTTTCCTTTCCAGTACTTCAGGCCTTTAAGTTCAAATATTTTAGTGCTGAAATTAAGGGTTATTTCTTATAATTCTTCATGAGTTATAAAATGTCAGAGACATAAATTCAATTAAGGGCAACCAAATAGAGTTAAGGAAATGAGAAAAAAAATTCTGAAAGGCTTGGCCAATTAATGAAATAAAAGAAACAAGTCCTTATAGACATGATTTTGGAAATGTAAGTAGAAAACCAAAGTCATATTCTCCTAGGATGAATAGAATAGTAAGCATCTTTGAAATTACTTCTCAGAATATTTCTCAGTTGGACAATTCACCTAAATTAACAATTTCCTCAATTTCCTCCATCTTAACTTTTATCTAACATTCACAGCAGTGAGGCTCAAATGTTCCTAAGCCGATCCATGATATCATGCCCATTGTCTCATCAATAATCTAAAATTCAGAAAGTATAGGAAGACAGAAACAAAACAAAATGTCATTGACATTAATTGAGCCACAGGGATGGGATGGTATGGAGTCTGAGGTAGGAAAACATATACATAACAAATATTCTAAAGATTTACTTTTTCAAATATAACATACATCAACTCAAATTAATAAAATAGATGCCTTGATTAGCATGCTTTCATGAATGGATGAAATCAATAGGAAATAAATAGCAACATTTCCACACAAACGTCAAGTTCATTCATTGGAAATACCTTGTTTCCTCAAAATTAACATACTTTTGGAAAAGTCATTTACATTCTTATCTTAACTCAAACCAACTCCTCAAGGATCTATGGAAATGCTGAAGGCAGGCCAGGCATGGTTGTCATCAATTAAAATCTGTGGAATCCACATTGATAAAAATCTTACCATAGGTGATAAATAAGAACCCAAATTATATACTCCTTATTGAAAATATTAGTAGGAGTCAAAGTAAGACATAGAGAACTGAGCAGGAAAAGTTGTTCAAGTTTACATATTGCATACACACATGATCCAAGGGAGAAAACGAAGCATATTTGGGAAATAATCCAGTGAAATTCAGCTAGATTGTTTCTGACTTGTCGTTTTAACACTTCCTCATATCTAAAATGGAGATAACAGAATTTGTTTCACAGAATGGTCATGAAGATGAAATGGCATAAAGATATGAAAAGTGTGTTTGGAAATTTTGAAATGCTAATCCAGTAATAATAGTGAACATTCATATTGTTCCTACATGTTAAAAACACTGTTCTAAATCTTTATATACTAGTTTCATCTCATTTTTGAGTCATTGCCCTGTGGTGGGATGTGTGGACCCTACTACAAGGTGTTAGAGAAAGGCCCCCAGCACAGACCGGGTTGTGAAAACCATTTATAAATGTTACTTTCAGTAGTATCCCTCTCCAAAGGGGCAAAACCCAATGAATACAATGAAGGCAAAAGTAAAAAAAAAAAGAACAAAACACCAATGCCCCCTTACTAAGGAATGACACAGTGTAAATATAGGTTTACAGAAGAGGATGAACAACATTTTTTTTTCATTTGAAGGTGTTATTTATGATTGATGACATGGATAAAGTGTGATGCTAAAGCCAAGCATGAACACCTGGAGGAAGAGACCAAGGCCAACTGCTAGGCAACATCTGAAAGTTATGACAATCCCTAAACTATACTGAGTTAATTATTAGAGCCATGCCAAACATGGTATATATGTAGAAAGTCATAAGGCCAAATCCAACCCATCCTGATTTCAGTCTCTCCTCCCAGGTTAAAGAAATGTTTTCTCATCCTACCTGGAATCCTGTTTTATCCTTCTCCCTAGCTCCCCCTTGACCTCCTCTTCACCACCAACATTTACAAATGAAATTTTCAAGAAGAAAACAAACAAATAAGCTGCCACTGTATTCTCCGACAGGTTCATTGAGCAGGCTTGTATGTTGTTTGTCAGAGGAGCAGGGTTCCATTTTGTGGAGGTAGGGTGCCAGAGATGGGGTGAAGTAAAAATAATTGGTGATCAAATATTTGAAAACACTTGCCTTGAGTAGACCCAGCTTGAGCCTCCATGTCACAACAAACAGGAGAGAATTTGAAACCTGTAACAGTAAACATTTTACTAGTTAAGCCTTGTCCAAGTCATCTGCAATTCCTCAAACTTCAACCCTTACCCTTCATCTAGTGGTGCTTCAAAAAAAAAAAAAACCCAGCTTTATTGCAATATAATTCACATATGTAATATTCATCCTTTTAAAGCATACAGTTCAGTGGTTTTTAGTATTTCTGCAGAGTTGCACAACCATCACATCTATCTAAGTCTAGAATATTTTCATCACCCCAAAAGACACCTCATACCAAGGGACTTGCAGAGGTAAAAGAATAGTAGAGCCCAGTGGGGAAACTTCTTCCTTTCATTTCAATGTTTCAACCCAGTGAATATGTCCAGAGTGAGATGAGGGAGAACAAGATGTCTTGCCAATATAAGAGATCACCTACCATCCCATTTCATATAATTTTGATCATTGTTTTTCCCAATTGAAAGATGAAACCCAGAAAACTGTAGTGACCAATCAAATGTCTCCTAACTTCTATCCTAATGCCTTTCACTTCCATGAATGTGCTACATATGTCAAGTATGTTCCCTTCTCATTTCCATATGTTATTTCCTATACTCTTGGCCAAAGTCAACAATGCATACATGAACACATACATATATGAAAAAAATATAAAAAATATTAAGACCCCAAGGATACTTGATGATACCATAAAGTGTTATGGTCTATTATTTAGGAAGTGATATTCTAATTAGTAGGCAACTTCTAATTCCTGATTATATGGCCAGTGTCACGTTTGGGTTAAAGAAGGAAGAAGAGGACAAAATAGAAAAAAAAACTGCAGGTACAGGGCAGCTGGCTATCTCTCTGCCACCTGAAAAAGTACTAATTACCACTGCTAACAGACTAAGCCTTGTGGTCATGGTAATGAGGACCTATAAAATGTACACAAACAGAATGATGGAGAGACTAGATGAATGTGTTTAATAAGCAGTAATGTGCTTTTTATGAAACTATTTTGTTCTCTGGTAGGAGCAAAAGAACAAAAATAAAATAAATTAACCCCTTTCCAACAAATCAAAAAGACAAAATTTTCCTTTTATAAAAGTTGCAAGAAAATCATATATGCTTACAACACAATGCTGCTGCTAGTCCTTATTGTCAAGCAAATGGATGATGTTCATTCACCTTCTGGTTTTTTAAATCATTTCAGTCCAACCTGGTTAATTTGAGTTTGTACATTCAACAGGTTAATCTGAATCCAAATAGTAAGCACATACAGAATATGCTTGCTATACAATTGTTCATCTCACTGTTCATTTATTGATATAAAGCCCAAATACATGAAATTTGGACATTCTATAATAAATTCTACTAGTATTGCCATGGAAAATAAAGATGAAAATAAAAGGTGAGTAATAAACAAAACATGCACAATATTACTGATTACATGAGATTATTTCCCTTGGGGGCTCACCGAAAAATGTAAAGTATTTTGTCTGTTATTATAAATAAATATCTATTTGCCAGATACTTAGGTACGTGCCTTGCCCATGAGTCCCTGCTAACTTGTATTTCCATTCTGCATATTAAATGAAAGAAGGGCAGATATAGGGAAGGAGAACAAAGCAAAGGCTAAAAATTGCATTTTTTCTGTGTTTCACTTAAACAATTAAAGTAGTTTATTACCATTTTCCCCATCAGACTTCCTTTCATGGTCAGTGTCAGTCAAGGATAATGCAGAGTTGGCCCGGCTGGACAAACAGGAGCTATGCTCTGATTTCATGCCCCTTATCCACATTCTTAGTGCATGGTCAGGTGAGGCAGCACCTTCTGTCTCTGTGTCCACATCAGATCCCATCTCGAGCTGGTAATCACGCCGAGAAACGCTGTGCATGTCTGTTTGGTAGCCAGAGCACAGAGTGTGAGAGGTTTCACAGAATTCCATCTCTGAGAAGAAACAAAGTTCAGAGAAAACGTTTAGAAGTATGAAGAAATCCCCCAGAAAATTCTACTTTTTGTCCTCATTCCCCTCTCCCCCATTGGTAGTAATTATGTGTTTTTGCAAAGTTAGAATTCTGGCCTTTTATTTATGGTAGCTAGGACTCTGTGCTTATTTTGCACTTCTGTAGCTTAAAATTATGCTCCTGTTGATTCTTACAAGGTTCTGGAAAAAGCGTGCCCAAAATAGCTTTATAGCTACAATTTTAGGTTTCACAAAATGTAATGAAATAAGTGAGTGCAGAGGAGTATAAAGTGTAGAGAGGTGTCCTTTAAAAGATATTTCTTTTCTAGGAAGAATATATATGATCTGCAGAGCGTACCTATGCTTAAAATATTAAAATTATTTGCTTTTCTAAGTATTCCATACACATTGGATTTAAGAATAAATAATTCATTGTGAAAACTCTGAGAAAAAAGCATTAAGTTCAAATGCACTTTTCTAAAGTATTTTTCCTAAAACATGTTAATTTAAACTCTAAATCATCAGTACCTAATATCATTATTTTCCATTGATTTTAAAGGATTTCAAGGCTGACTTTATGCTAATTATTCTGTTTAATTTTTTTTTTTCAACAAATACTTAAAAATTTTTAGTCATATATTGTACCTTGGCAGTGGTTCGTGGATTGGATTTCCTCTCCTTTCCCCCTAGATCTTAGAATTATAAAATTTTCAGAACCTTAAAGATGATGCAACAAATTCCTTCTTTTTATAGTTGAGGAAAATAAACGCCAGAGGATAGGTATTATTTTTTCATAGCTCACATCGGATAGCAACAGAGCCCTTTTTCCTAAAACACCCATCTAGGCATGGTTTCTGCTATACACCAACGATGTCCCCTCAACTTACTGCATGAATATCAAGTATTCAGTCTTATTGTCAATTTTACATTCAATTATAGCAAGGTGTCAAAAAGGGGAAAAGATGCTTTAACAATTCCTAATAAGTTAATGAAAAATGACCACATGCCAAGACATATCATCTGAAATGTCCATGTAATACTTAGATAAGGTAATCCAGAGATGTAGTGCACCATACAGGATTTTCTCAGACTGACATCAGAGACAGGATATGTCATTTGGCTGGGAAGGAACTTAACTGAGTGCATCTAATCCTTAGCACATATCAATAAAATGCAAACTCTAACATGAATTTAATTCTTTGAATACAGAAAGTACTGGATTTTAGACCACACACTAGAGGAAAGCAAGCAGAATATGAATATATTTTTAAAATAACTATTTTTGTGGCATATAATTACCAAATAGGGGTTTAACAAAAAATTCTTATTGTTTACTTAATACCACTAGGTGAATAGCACTGTGCTTTGTGAAACATATAGTAGGCAAATAAAGCTACTACAATGTATTAGAAATATTCA
Organism: Macaca mulatta; assembly: GCF_049350105.2. Taxonomy (NCBI): domain Eukaryota; kingdom Metazoa; phylum Chordata; class Mammalia; order Primates; family Cercopithecidae; genus Macaca; species Macaca mulatta. Next base: position 131,345,499 of record NC_133426.1, read on the forward strand.
ATTAAAAACTAACTCTTTCAGGGTTATAAGTCACTGCTGAGTATGCTACATTTTGATTTCCATGATGAATGTCTTAAAGAGTAATTCCCTTTTTCTACAAAAACTTGGCTAAATTCCAAAGGAGTAGTATTCAAAAAATAGTTGTGGTTTCCACTTGTCAAACATAAAATGTTATGAAACCATGCTTCTTGCCATAAGGCTAAAAGTAAAAATCAATTTTGCCCAATATAAATTTCAGCAATCTAGAATATTGGGATCAGCTAATATTCATGCCTCTTAATTTCACAATGTTTCATTATCCAATCCTACTGTGCAGTTGTTGCTACAGCAACCTGGTAATAAACCTTTCAGCTTGAAGCTGCAAGAAATGAATTTTACTTCACTCCCCTAGAACAGTGGCTCTCAAACTTGTCTGCTTCAGAATCACCTAGAAGGCTTGTTAAAACATAGATTGCTGCACCCCACTCCCATCCATGCCTTCCAATTTAAGTTTCTGATTCAGCAGGTGTGGAGTAGGGCCAGATAATTTGCATTTCGAATGGCTTCCTTGGTAAGACCCATGCTGTTGGTCTAGGGATCGTACTTTGAAATCGACTGCCCTAGAGATTTGTTTGAAGTGGATGGGAGCCAGGGAATGGGTAGTAGTGAGGGTGCAAGTTTATTAATGGCATTACCACAGATTTTGCTGCATCATCTCTAATTCTGTTTAAAGACACAAGAAAGGAAGTTTTTGCTCTGAATTGCTGTGAAGTGTCTCCATTTATTTTCCATGAATTCAGGGAACTAATTAGAAAATTTACTTCCAAGAGCACAGACTTGCATTTAGTTTCACTCATACAATGGCATATGAGATGTGGCTTTCCAAAGATTTTAATATGAGCATCTGAGTCATGGCATTTGTTGGAAAAGGATGAGCAAATAAAAATAAATGCAGGTCCAATTTGTCATTCCAGATTAATAAAACACGAGATAAAGTTTTTTTAAAAGCACTGACAGACGTAAGCAGATTCTTTTTAATTAAAGAGATTCTTTTACCATTCAAAAGGAAATTATAACATGGATTTGTTCCTTTCTAAGAAAATGCTGTGTAATCTGATCAAAAATTGCATAGGATAAACAATTTATTTTCTATTGGAACTATATCCTGCTTTGACTACAAAAACTAACTCATAAATTCTCTAATTAAGTACAGTCAGATAAAAGTACACTTTCTTGTCAATCTATAATTAGAAAAAGTAACAATCCAAATCAGCTATCAGTTGCTCTTCTTTTTTAAGTGGTAAAGCATTAAAAAAAAGAAAGAACGAGAAAAAGTTTCACTTATAGTAACCGATGTTTATTGAAATGCCTCATTTCCTTTTATTGAAATCAATGTCACCATTGTAAAACATTTTCTTAAATACACAAACATCTTGGTGGTGCTCAAAATTCCCAAAATATGCATTATCTATAAAGCACTTATAATGCACCATAAGTAGTTGTTTTCTAGCCTTGTACATATAACCTTGTTACCTAAAGTACTACATATTCTCTAGAGAAGATAAAGTTCAGCAGTGTGATCAGGGCTCACTGTAGCCCTGACTTCCAGGCTCAGGTGATTCTCCCACCTCTGCCTCCTGAGTAGCTGGGACTACAGGCACTGCCATCATACCTGGCTAATTTTTCATATTTTTTATAGAGATGGGGTTTCTTCATGTTGCCCAGGTTGGTCTCGAACTCCTGGACTCAAGTGATCTTCCTGCCTTGGCCCTTCAAAACTCTGGGATTACAGGTGTGAGCCACCGCACCTAGCCTGTACCACATTTCTTTATCCAATCTGTCATTGATGAGCATTTAGGTTGATTCCACGTCTTTGCTATTATGAATAGTGCTGCAATGAACATCTGAGTGCATACATCTTTATGGTAGAATGATTTATATTCCTCTGAGTATATAACCAGTAATGGGATTGCTGGGTTGAATGGTAGTTCTGCTTTTAGCTCTTTGAGGTATTGCCATACTACTTTCCACAATGGTTGAAATTCAATTTTTTAAGCGGGCAAAAAGTTTCAAGAGACACTTCACAACAAAAAATAGAGGTGGCCAAAAAGCAAATGAAAAGATGCTCAACATCACTGTTACCAGGAAAATGCAAACTAAAGCCACAATGAGATACCACTACATACCCACTACTATGGCTAAAACAATTCTGCCCACAAGAAGTGTTGAGAAAGAATGTGGAGCAATTACAATTCTCATATACTGGTGGTGAGAAAGTAAAACTGTGCAACCACTTAAGAAAAAAGTGTGGCAGTTTTCTGAAAAGTTAAAGCCATACTTACCAAAAGAGGAATTGGACTCTTGGACATTTATCACAAAGAAATGAAAACTTCTGTCCAAAACTGTACAAAGTTGTTCATACCAGCTTTATTCGAAAATAGCTAAAAAGTACAAATGTCCCAAGTGTCTACAAACACATGAATGGATAATACACCTGTGGTATATATACACAATGGAATATTACTCAGTCCTAAAAAGGGATGAACTATTGATGCAAAACAGTGTTATGGACTTCAAAATGACTCTGCTAAGTCAAAGAAGACAGACAAAAATCTACATATGGCATGCTTCCATTTATATAAAATTCTAGAAAATTCAGACTAATCTACTGTGACATAAAGCCAATAAGTGGTTGCCTGGGGAAAAGGGTGGAGGGAGAGATGGATAACAAAGGACACAAAAAAACTTTGGGGTGATCTAAATGTCCATTATTTTGATTGTGGTGATAGTTTCACAGGTGCATACATGCAAAAGTTTATCATATTGCACACCTTAAGTATATATATACCTCTACAAAGATTTTTAGTTGATTGTACACCACCAGATATTAAAACAACAAGGAGACTTGTGAATCAATTTTCACAGGTGGAGCTGAAAGTCTAACAGCTAGAAGGAGGTCTTGCTCTTTTCTCTCTAGTGGAATAAAGTAAATGTAACATGAACAAAAACATAGTCAAAATGTCATCTTGCTTATATCTAAACCAAGAGGCCATTAAAACTAACTGATGAATGATTTATTTTTTCTTTTCTTTTTCTTTTTCTTTTTTTTAGATGGAGTTTTGCTCTTGTTGTTCAGGCTGGAGCACAATGGTGTGATTTCGGCTCACTGCAACCTCCACCTCCCAGGCTCAAGCGATTCTCCTGCCTCAGCCTCCCAAGTAGTTGGGATTACAGCCACCTGCCATCATGCCCAGCTAATTTTTGTATTTTTAGTAAAGACGGGGTTTCGCCATGTTGGCCAGGCTGGTCTTGAACTCCTGACCTCAGGTGATCTGTCTGCCTCGGCCTCCCAAAGTGCTGGGATTACAGGCGTGAGCCACCACGCCCGAATGATGCATGATTTCTCAATGATCTTCTAGGGTGTACTTTTGTCCTAGACACATAAGAGTTGAAAGTCAAATTTAGGAGGGAAACTAAGGATGAAACTCATCACTGCTAAGGTTTCAGCAGCTAGGGAAACATTTACGGTTGAAGATCATGAGATTGAGTAGAGTTCCGGCACATAGGGCCACCTTGGGCATCTACTAATGCTAACAAATTAATAATTTTTTAAAAAATGCTATGAAGTGCCGAAAAAAAATGACTGTACTTTCTGAATCTAGGAGTTGATCATCAGGTGTTCAGCCTAAAGAAGCCACTTATCAAAACTTGAGAAGGAAAGTTATAGCTATCTGTATCAACGTTTTTCTAGAAATGCCATTTCTTTGCTTTGTTTTGTTTTGTTTGAGAAAGGGTTTCACTCTGTCACCCAGGCTGGAGTCCATTGGCATTATCTTGGCTCACTGCAGCTTCGACCTCCCAGGTTCAGGTGATCCTCCTCCTGCCTCAGCCTCTTGAGTAGCTGGGACTACAGATGTGCACCACCACACACAGCTAATTTTAAAATTATTTGTAGAGAAGAGCTTCCCCCAGTGTTGCCCAGGCTGGTCTTGAACTCCTGGACTCAAGCATTGCAGGTGTGAGCCACTATACCCGGCCAATTTCTGTGTTTCTGATAAGCTCAAGACTATTTTTCTTAAAATTCTATACCTAATGCAAATGATGAGTTAATGGGTGCAGCACACCAACATGGCACATGTATATATATGTAACAAACCTGCACATTGTGCACATGTACCCTAGAACTTAAAGTATAACAAATTAAAAAAAAAATCAGAACAACAACAAAAAAAGTGAGCTTTAAGGCATTATGCTCCAAATAAGTAATTGGAAGCCAAGAAGTGTGATTAATTTTAACCATAACCTAAGAAATTTGGGATACGGGGGGCGGAGCAAGATGGCCGAATAGGAGCAGCTCCAGTCTCCAACTCCCAGCGCCAGCGACACAGAAGACCGGTGATTTCTGCATTTTCAACTGAGGTACTGGGTTCATCTCACTGGGGAGTGCAGGACGATCGGTGCTGGTCAGCTGCTGCAGCCCGACCAGCCAGAGCTGAAGCAGGGCGAGGCATTGCCTCACCTGGGAAGCCCAAGGGGGAAGGGAGTCCCTTTTCCTTGCCAGGGGAACTGAGACACACAACACCTGGAAAATCGGGTAACTCCCACCCCAATACTGCGCTTTAAGCAAACAGGCACACCAGGAGATCATATCCCACACCTGGCCGGGAGGGTCCCACACCCACGGAGCCTCCCTCATTGCTAGCACAGCAGTCTGTGATCTACCGGCAAGGCAGCAGCGAGGCTGGGGGAGGGGCGCCCGCCATTGCTGAGGCTTAAGTAGGTAAACAAAGCTGCTGGGAAGCTCGAACTGGGTGGAGCTCACAGCAGCTCAAGGAAACCTGCCTGTCTCTGTAGACTCCACCTCTGGGGACAGGGCACAGTAAACTAAACAAACGCAGCAGACACCTCTGCAGACGCAAACGACTCTGTCTGACAGCTTTGAAGAGAGCAGTGGATCTCCCAACACGGAGGTTGAGATCTGAGAAGGGACAGACTCCCTGCTCAAGTGGGTCCCTGACCCCTGAGTAGCCTAACTGGGAGACATCCCCCACTAGGGGCAGTCTGACACCCCACACCTCACAGGGAGGAGTACACCCCTGAGAGGAAGCTTCCAAAGCAAGAATCAGACAGGTACACTCGCTGTTCAGAAATATTCTATCTTCTGCAGCCTCTGCTGCTGATACCCAGGCAAACAGGATCTGGAGTGGACCTCAAGCAATCTCCAACAGACCTACAGCTGAGGGTCCTGACTGTTAGAAGGAAAACTATCAAACAGGAAGGACACCTACACCAAAACCCCATCAGTACATCACCATCATCAAAGACCAGAGGCAGATAAAACCACAAAGATGGGGAAAAAGCAGGGCAGAAAAGCTGGAAATTCAAAAAATAAGAGCGCATCTCCCCCGGCAAAGGAGCGCAGCTCATCGCCAGCAACGGATCAAAGCTGGACGGAGAATGACTTTGACGAGATGAGAGAAGAAGGCTTCAGTCCATCAAATTTCTCAGAGCTAAAGGAGGAATTACGTACCCAGCGCAAAGAAACTAAAAATCTTGAAAAAAAAGTGGAAGAATTGATGGCTAGAGTAATTAATGCAGAGAAGGTCCTAAACGAAATGAAAGAGATGAAAACCATGACACGAGAAATACGTGACAAATGCACAAGCTTCAGTAACCGACTCGATCAACTGGAAGAAAGAGTATCAGCGATTGAGGATCAAATGAATGAAATGAAGCGAGAAGAGAAACCAAAAGAAAAAAGAAGAAAAAGAAATGAACAAAGCCTGCAAGAAGTATGGGATTATGTAAAAAGACCAAATCTACGTCTGATTGGGGTGCCTGAAAGTGAGGGGGAAAATGGAACCAAGTTGGAAAACACTCTTCAGGATATCATCCAGGAGAACTTCCCCAACCTAGTAGGGCAGGCCAACATTCAAATCCAGGAAATACAGAGAACGCCACAAAGATACTCCTCGAGAAGAGCAACTCCAAGACACATAATTGCCAGATTCACCAAAGTTGAAATGAAGGAAAAATCTTAAGGGCAGCCAGAGAGAAAGGTCGGGTTACCCACAAAGGGAAGCCCATCAGACTAACAGCAGATCTCTCAGCAGAAACTCTCCAAGCCAGAAGAGAGTGGGGGCCAATATTCAACATTCTTAAAGAAAAGAATTTTAAACCCAGAATTTCATATCCAGCCAAACTAAGTTTCATAAGTGAAGGAGAAATAAAATCCTTTACAGATAAGCAAATGCTTAGAGATTTTGTCACCACTAGGCCTGCCTTACAAGAGACCCTGAAGGAAGCACTAAACATGGAAAGGAACAACCGGTACCAGCCATTGCAAAAACATGCCAAAATGTAAAGACCATCGAGGCTAGGAAGAAACTGCATCAACTAACGAGCAAAATAACCAGTTAATATCATAATGGCAGGATCAAGTTCACACATAACAATATTAACCTTAAATGTAAATGGACTAAATGCTCCAATTAAAAGACACAGACTGGCAAACTGGATAAAGAGTCAAGACCCATCAGTCTGCTGTATTCAGGAGACCCATCTCACACGCAGAGACATACATAGGCTCAAAATAAAGGGATGGAGGAAGATTTACCAAGCAAATGGAGAACAGAAAAAAGCAGGGGTTGCAATACTAGTCTCTGATAAAACAGACTTTAAACCATCAAAGATCAAAAGAGACAAAGAAGGCCATTACATAATGGTAAAGGGATCAATTCAACAGGAAGAGCTAACTATCCTAAATATATATGCACCCAATACAGGAGCACCCAGATTCATAAAGCAAGTCCTTAGAGACTTACAAAGAGACTTAGACTCCCATACAATAATAATGGGAGACTTCAACACTCCACTGTCAACATTAGACAGATCAACGAGACAGAAAGTTAACAAGGATATCCAGGAATTGAACTCATCTCTGCAGCAAGCAGACCTAATAGACATCTATAGAACTCTCCACCCCAAATCAACAGAATATACATTCTTCTCAGCACCACATCATACTTACTCCAAAATTGACCACGTAATTGGAAGTAAAGCACTCCTCGCAAATGTACAAGAACAGAAATTATAACAAACTGTCTCTCAGACCACAGTGCAATCAAACTAGAACTCAGGACTAAGAAACTCAATCAAAACCGCTCAACTACATGGAAACTGAACAACCTGCTCCTGAATGACTACTGGGTACATAACGAAATGAAGGCAGAAATAAAGATGTTCTTTGAAACCAATGAGAACAAAGATACAACATACCAGAATCTCTGGGACACATTTAAAGCAGTGTGTAGAGGGAAATTTATAGCACTAAATGCCCACAAGAGAAAGCAGGAAAGATCTAAAATTGACACTCTAACATCGCAATTAAAAGAACTAGAGAAGCAAGAGCAAACACATTCGAAAACTAGCAGAAGGCAAGAAATAACTAAGATCAGAGCAGAACTGAAGGAGATAGAGACACAAAAAACCCTCCAAAAAATCAATGAATCCAGGAGTTGGTTTTTTGAAAAGATCAACAAAATTGACAGACCACTAGCAAGACTAATAAAGAAGAAAAGAGAGAAGAATCAAATCGACGCAATTAAAAATGATAAAGGGGATATCAGCACCGACCCCACAGAAATACAAACTACCATCAGAGAATACTATAAACACCTCTACGCCAATAAACTGGAAAATCTAGAAGAAATGGATAATTTCCTGGACACTTACACTCTTCCAAGACTAAACCAGGAAGAAGTTGAATCCCTGAATAGACCAATAGCAGGCTCTGAAATTGAGGCAACAATTAATAGCCTACCAACCAAAAACAGTCCAGGACCAGATGGATTCACAGCTGAATTCTACCAGAGGTACAAGGAGGAGTTGGTACCATTCCTTCTGAAACTATTCCAATCAATAGAAAAAGAGGGAATCCTCCCTAACTCATTTTATGAGGCCAACATCATCCTGATACCAAAGCCTGGCAGAGACACAACAAAAAAAGAGAATTTTAGACCAATATCCCTGATGAACATCGATGCAAAAATCCTCAATAAAATACTGGCAAACCGGATTCAGCAACACATCAAAAAGCTTATCCACCATGATCAAGTGGGCTTCATCCCTGGGATGCAAGGCTGGTTCAACATTCGCAAATCAATAAACATAATCCAGCATATAAACAGAACCAAAGACAAGAACCACATGATTATCTCAATTGATGCAGAAAAGGCTTTTGACAAAATTCAACAGCCCTTCATGCTAAAAACGCTCAATAAATTCGGTATTGATGAAACGTACCTCAAAATAATAAGAGCTATTTATGACAAACCCACAGCCAATATCATACTGAATGGGCAAAAAGTGGAAAAATTCCCTTTGAAAACTGGCACAAGACAGGGATGCCCTCTCTCACCACTCCTATTCAACATAGTGTTGGAAGTTCTGGCTAGGGCAATCAGGCAAGAGAAAGAAATCAAGGGTATTCAGTTAGGAAAAGAAGAAGTCAAATTGTCCCTGTTTGCAGATGACATGATTGTATATTTAGAAAACCCCATTGTCTCAGCCCAAAATCTCCTTAAGCTGATAAGCAACTTCAGCAAAGTCTCAGGATACAAAATTAATGTGCAAAAATCACAAGCATTCTTATACACCAGTAATAGACAAACAGAGAGCCAAATCAGGAATGAACTTCCATTCACAATTGCTTCAAAGAGAATAAAATACCTAGGAATCCAACTTACAAGGAATGTAAAGGACCTCTTCAAGGAGAACTACAAACCACTGCTCAGTGAAATAAAAGAGGACACAAACAAATGGAAGAACATACCATGCTCATGGATAGGAAGAATCAATATCGCAAAAATGGTCATACTGCCCAAGGTAATTTATAGATTCAATGCCATCCCCATCAAGCTACCAATGAGTTTCTTCACAGAATTGGAAAAAACTGCTTTAAAGTTCATATGGAACCAAAAAAGAGCCCACATCTCCAAGACAATCCTAAGTCAAAAGAACAAAGCTGGAGGCATCACGCTACCTGACTTCAAACTATACTACAAGGCTACAGTAACCAAAACAGCATGGTACTGGTACCAAAACAGAGATATAGACCAATGGAACAGAACAGAGTCCTCAGAAATAATACCACACATCTACAGCCATCTGATCTTTGACAAACCTGAGAGAAACAAGAAATGGGGAAAGGATTCCCTATTTAATAAATGGTGCTGGGAAAATTGGCTAGCCATAAGTAGAAAGCTGAAACTGGATCCTTTCCTTACTCCTTATACGAAAATTAATTCAAGATGGATTAGAGACTTAAATGTTAGACCTAATACCATAAAAATCCTAGAGGAAAACCTAGGTAGTACCATTCAGGACATAGGCATGGACAAAGACTTCATGTCTAAAACACCAAAAGCAACGGCAGCAAAAGCCAAAATTGACAAATGGGATCTCATTAAACTAAAGAGCTTCTGCACAGCAAAAGAAACTACCATCAGAGTGAACAGGCAACCTACAGAATGGGAGAAAATTTTTGCAATCTACTCATCTGACAAAGGGCTAATATCCAGAACCTACAAAAAACTCAAACAAATTTACAAGAAAAAAACAACCCCATCAAAAAGTGGGCAAAGGATATGAACAGACATTTCTCAAAAGAAGACATTCATACAGCCAACAGACACATGAAAAAATGCTCATCATCACTGGCCATCAGAGAAATGCAAATCAAAACCACAATGAGATACCATCTCACACCAGTTAGAATGGCAATCATTAAAAAGTCAGGAAACAACAGGTGCTGGAGAGGATGTGGAGAAATAGGAACACTTTTACACTGTTGGTGGGATTGTAAACTAGTTCAACCATTATGGAAAACAGTATGGCTATTCCTCAAGGATCTAGAACTAGAAATACCATATGACCCAGCCATCCCATTACTGGGTATATACCCAAAGGATTATAAATTATGCTGCTATAAAGACACATGCACACGTATGTTTATTGCAGCACTATTCACAATAGCAAAGACTTGGAATCAACCCAAATGTCCATCAGTGACAGATTGGATTAAGAAAATGTGGCACATATACACCATGGAATACTATGCAGCCATAAAAAAGGATGAGTTTGTGTCCTTTGTAGGGACATGGATGCAGCTGGAATCCATCATTCTTAGCAAACTATCACAAGAACAGAAAACCAAACACCGCATGTTCTCACTCATAGGTGGGAACTGAACAATGAGATCACTCGGACTCAGGAAGGGGAACATCACACACCGGGGCCTATCATGGGGAGGGGGGAGGCGGGAGGGATTGCATTGGGAGTTATACCTGATGTAAATGACGAGTTGATAGGTGCAGCACAGCAACATGGCACAAGTATACATATGTAACAAACCTGCACGTTATGCACATGTACCCTACAACATAAAGTATAATAATAATAAATAAATTTAAAAAAAAAAAGAAAGAAAAAAAAAGAAATTTGGGATACAACTTGTAAAGAGTATAGTCCATTTCCAAAATAAAGGAGGGGGGGAGGGGATAGAATTATTAGTTTAATTACTGTGACTCATAACAATGCTTATAAATTACATGCAGAAGCAAGTGTTATTAATCATCCATTTGGTTTTTGGATAAGTCACTTAACATTTTTGGGACCACAGTTTTCTCATTTGTAAGATGTATGGATCCAACTAGAAATAAATCTCTAGGTAAATGCCTTGTTCTAAAATTCCATAATTATAACCCGAACCTGTTATCCAACATATGCAATGGTCAATGTGTTCAAATGGGAAAAGAGTTAGTAGTTTTATGAATCAAGGTGCCTTTTATACTTCTTTGTGAAGGATATAGTACATATTTAGTTAAATAAGATCTTGTGCCATAATTATAATTCTTGCCATATTAAAGTATTGATACAGCCTATGTATCTACTATGAATTGCAAGATTAGTGATAGAGAAATAGAGAATCTACAACTTAAAATGTAAAAAGCAACTGAGTAAATCGTTACTCATCAAATATAAAATTATCCATTTACAACACGGCTATTGGAAACATAATGAATAAAATTCACACAATTAAAAAATATTACTGACCCACTAATAATTCATTGCTGGTTCCAGGGAAAAATGCAATGGATTATTACAATCTTAAGCAAGAAATACAGAGACAAAGAAGTAAGTAACACCAGATAAGAGGCAAATAATTTTTACTACTGGGTACCATTTTATATTTCTCAGTTTGAGGGCTTTAAAAAGAAAACGGTATCAAATTGTCAACCAAATCAGTTCAAGTAAGTTTACTTAAACACAGCTTCACTGAACACCCACTCAATTCAAGTAAAGAAATCAAAACAAAATAGTCTCCTCTGATTTCTCTTAGTCTTAGAAAATTAGTTCAATTTAATTTCCTTCTTTCTTCATGAAAATGTTTTATCAAATGTACAGCGCTATACTAGGCAGCGAGCAGACTGAGTTAACAGGACCTTGTCATGTCCTTTGGGAAGTTCCACACAGAGCCTTTTTAAGCCCCTAATGATAACGAGGTAATAAAGGCACATTGTCCAAACCTGACTTTTATTTTTCTGCTGAGGGCTCATCAGCTTTTTCTGGGGCACAGGAGTGAGAGATGGAACGCTCCCATGTGCAAGACTGGAGCCTGTGGTTATAAGAGGACTTAAATAAAATAACTAAGCTTCCTGGAGCCTAATCTCCCCTTGACAGTTCCAAATGCACCCATTATCTCGGCATTCAGGACCTACTAATTATGCCTTATTTAATTTTCAAGATTTCTCCATCTGTCAGTATACTGAAAAGCACGGCAACAAATCTGGGCAGTTAAAAGCCTGAAGTAGAAACATTCATGCTTTGTGACCAATATTGGCTAACTGGAGACATCCCAGAATGCAGTTAAAAGGCTATGTTAATATCAAAAAAGGATGCTCTCGGAAGTACAATGAATTGGAAATCTGTAAAAATGGCTCAAATCAGAGGACACAGAATTGTAGCAGAAACTCAAAAGAAAAGAAGACGAGGTAGAAACCTGGAAGAAATCAAAACAAACTCCAATCATATTTAGAGAGAGATTAAAATATCCTTCAACAATGTAAGAAGAGGAAGAAAATTTGATGTGGGAATAAGCAAATGCTAACTATTTCCTTAAACTAATTTTTACCTTAGTGAACGGCTCCATTTAGACTGTATTCACATAAGATGGGAGCACTTGTTTTGAAGCTAACTCAGCAGTTACCACTACAATGACAAAAATTGGATGCTTGCTCTACAGTCTTTGTAATAAGAGTCTGGAAAAAGAATCAGGGACTAGAAAAGATGGTGGGAGGTCCCAAACTTCAACAGAAATTTAGATCAATGAGAACCTGTGCATGTTCCCTTTATTTCAACATTTTGAATGAGACAGAGACTTCCTGGCCTAAATGAGAAATTTTCAGGGCTACTGAACACTGAAAATGCATGGTGCTCAATGGCCCTAAAAAATTTCTCATTTCTTACATGTGTTGGCCCAATTTTCTGGCTGTTCATAACTCACTGGAACCTGAATTCTTATTGCCCATTGTGGTCTTCCAGGTATTCTTGTGTATTTCCATTATGTTCATTAAGCATGTGCAGCTTTTCGGTCAAGGGGGGTGTGTGTGTGTGCGTCTGTGTGTGTCTGACATTTTAAACTACATTAATCTGCTGCACAATTCTATCTAGAGAAGTGAGATCAATGAACTACTGTTAAATAACCATTAAAAACACTTGCAAGTGCTTCAAACACATACTCACAGAGGCAAGCAATATTATTTCTGTAACATTCTACACTTCTCTGTAAGCATTTACTTTGTGATGAATGAGTAAAGATGCCAAGATAGAATGGTACAACAGAGTCAGCGTCCATCATCAGCTACAGAATAAATTACATTCTAAGGTTGTATTGCCATCCTCTCAGACCTCAGAATAATTCTAGGCAAAGAGTGACCCTAAATACCAAAGTTTAAAAATTAATAGTTAACATGGAACCACTCTTGAAAGGGTTAACAACTTGAACCCAATTCTGACACATTCGAGGTGGTTTAGCTTAACATAAAACAATGCCTACCAATGCAAATTGAAAAATTGCTACTTTGGTAAATTAGCTGTCTGTTTCAAATAACAGATGTTCCACAAATTTGGCAAGAAGAGAAAGACAGCAGCCCACTGGCTGTGAATTCATGAAAATACAATTTATAATATTAGACTAATGGAGAACAAGTACTCAGTATCATCTTTTGACTGAAATAGTCACACAAGGGAAGCTTTCTTCACTATACTTTTTGGCATAATATATTGGGAAATAATTGCCTGTTAAAATTCTTCAGAAATGTACTCTAGGGTGTAGAACTGGGGAAATTTTACTGAAACTAGTCACAAAACCTTGGTAAAAGACCATCTTTAAGCTGGCTTGAATAGAAACTTCTTTTGTCATTCTCATCAACTAGTTTCATGCCATATCCCAGATAGAATTTATCATCTCAGTAAGTTTGTAGAATGCCCTGGAGTGGGTATGTAGCCCTTCTGACAGCCTGTTTTCAGGAACTCAGAGAATGTTACTAAAAAAATAAGTCAGGGATAGAAAAAAGAAATTCTGGCTGGATGTGGGTGACTCTTGACTATAATCCCACCACTTTGGGAAGCCAAGGTGGGAGGATTGCTTGAGCCCAGGAGTTTGAAACCAGACTGAGCAACAAAGTGAGACTCTGTCTCAATTGAAAACAATTAGTCAGGTGTGGTGGCATGTGCCTGTAGTCCCAGCTACTTGAGAGACTGGGAGCATCACTTGAGCCCCTGAGTTTGAGGTTGCAGTGATCTATGATTGCACCACTGTACTCTAGCCTAGGTGACAGCGTGAGACCTCATCACTAATAAATAAATAAATAAATAAATAAATAAATAAATAAATAAATAAAATTTCCAAGTTGGGAAAGATTAAGAAAATAACTTTTTGGACACTCATCAGGAACTTGCACATTTGAATTCCATTCAGAGGAAAACATTAAATTCTGGAGAAGACTTCCACTTCCAAACAAGATGGAGTGACAGGAACAAAATTTATTCTCCTGCCTTAAATGACAACAATGAAAGCCACACAAAATGTATGAAACAACAGTTTTCAGGCATTGGGCAACAGATAATGAAGGACAACAATCCCTGAAATATGAGAAACAAATTAGGTAAACCCTGTAAGAATTTCCAGGCTGCAGGACAAGGAGGGGGATCATAGGTAGAGCCTGGTAGTCTCTCTGAGTTGAGAAGACTAAGCTGGTAGTGCGGGAAGGCCGAGATAGCTAGAGTTTCCAGTACAGAGTACCAGAGAGGAGAGAACTGCACAGAAAGAGAATTCCATAGATCTTCAGAGTGTCCCCCCACTGCATATTCACCTGCACTCTGGACAGCACATGCATGCAAGAAAACCATCTGAGAATGAAGAGCCATCTGAAAGGAATAAAAGAAACAACTTCTGAATCTGAAACAGGGCTGGAAATAGTCGCTGTTTCCAACACCCACAGTGGAAAACCTCATAATTCATGGGCATTGAATAGAATACTCAAAACAGGTTTTGAATTCATAGATAGATGCTCCTCGACTTACAATGGGGTAACATTCTGATAAACTCATTGTAACCTGAAAATATTGTAAGTGAAAAATGCCTTTAATACACCTAATCCACTGAACATCATAGCTTAGACTAGCCTGCCTTAAATGTGCTCAGAACACTTACATTAGCTTACAAATGAGCAAAAGCATCTAACACAAAGGCTATCTTTATAATAAAGTGTTGACTATCTCATGTAATTTATAGAATGCTATACTGAAAATGAAAAAGAGAATGGTTGTATGGGTACTCAAAGTATTTTTTCTACTGAATGTGTATTGCTTTTAAACCATCATAAAGTCAAAAAATTTTAAGTTGAATCATTATCAGTTGAACCATTGTAAGTTGGGGACTGTCTGTATACATGTGTATATATAGCTTTGTTCTAGTGTGTGGTTAAATTACTTGGCAACATTTTTATCCTTTTGGGTCTTGCTATTAAGGTGGGTACAGAGCAATGTTGGCCCTAGATGTCTTCATGTTTTATAAAGTTATATGTACACTTTCCATATGATCTAACTATTCCAACCCTCAATATTTACCAAAGATAAATAAAATCATATGTCCTTACAAAGATTTGTACACAAGTACTCATAGTAGCTTTATTTGTAAGAGCCAAAAGCTGGAAATAAAGAACATCAATAGGCAAACGAGTGCAAACTCTGGTACATCCATACAATGGAATACTACTGAGACATAAAAAGGAATGAATTATTAATATAAATAATATAATGACATAAACAAATATCAAAATAATTATGCTGAGTTAAAGAGGCCAAACAAAAAGTCTACATACTGTGTGCTTCCAGGTATGTAAGTATCCAGAAAATGCAAACTAATATATAGTGAGGGAAAGCAGATCAGTGGTTGCCTGGACTGGGGTGTGTGGGGAGTGGAGGGTATAGGCTTATAAAGCAGTGAAAGGAAACTTTTAGGGGTGGTAGGTAGGTTCACCGTGATGATTGTGGTGATGTTTTCATGGATGTATACATATGTAAAATTTACCAACTCACATACTGTATATATAGTTTATTGTATGTCAATTTTACTTCAATAAAGATGTTTCTAGAAAATACAGGGGGAAGACAAGAATATTTTTTGCTTGTCTAATTTAAATGTCCAAGTAGAACACTGGGGGCAATGAAACAAAGCAGCAAGGTTGATAAAACAGAAAAACCAATCTGTGTTCACACACTGCCATCAATGAGGGAAATGGACAGATCAATTTCTCTCAACTCGTCTGCCATTTTGATTTTACTCCAGTGGAATCAGAGGGGCTTAAATTCTGGGTACCAAAATCCTGAATGCCTAGATTGTTACAGACTAAAGCAAACATAACCAGCAAATGAGGTTTAATCCTAATCCGGCAGGAAAGATTCATGGGCCAATCTGGGCTCAATGATAAAGTAGCATGACAGATTAGGTAGAGTCAATGATATCGGTGACACATTTGCCATTTCTGCCTTAACAGTCTAGTTGCCTTTGTTTTGTCCCATAGCCACAGATTTCTCTCATAATCCTGGCTATTCATTCTGGTCGAATGCATGTCATTTGTTTCCAAGAACTAGATGAGAGGATATGGTTAACTCAGTGCAAATGAAGCCCTACTATTTAAAAAATCCTCAAAATCTACTTCTCAACAATAGGAGGTTGGTAATGTAACCTTTGTTTGCCATTAATTTCTACAAAGACTCTTTAGTGGCATAGTATATATAGTATATATAGTCAATGGCAGAATGGGTTATTACATACAAATACTAACATAGTAGTCATATACTCTTGTAATCAGGGTCAGTCAACCTCATTCTGAAGTATAGTAGATCTGAACCAATACAATTATTTTTGAGAGCGGTATTTACATTACAGTCCTATCATTACAAACTTTTATTTAGAAAGAAAGGCCATTCTTCATTAGCTGTGGAAGTTGTAAAACTAACTTATCTCAGTTACCAGAAAATTCACTTGCAATTGACTAAGTATAAGATTTTTAATTTACCCACTTGAAGTAGGTAGTTCTGATTTTAAAGCATGCATTCCCCAGTTCTGGGGCACAAATGGATGGAGGTCAAGCTACCAAAAAACATGCAGTTTTACATATCAAAAAAAGAAGAAAGTAAATCCAAACATGAATTTAGCATCTTTTCTTAGTTTTATTTTACTTTAAGTTCATGTGCTGAATGTGCAGATTTGTTACATAGGTATGCATGTGCCATGGTGGTTTGCTGCACCTATCAACCCGTCATCTAGGTTTTAACCCCCACATACATTAGGTATTAGGTCCTAATGCTCTCCCTCCTCTTGCCCTTTACCTCCTGACAGGCCCTGGTGTGTGATGTTCCCCTCCCTGTGTCCATGTGTTCTCATTGGTCAATTCCCACTTATGAGTGAGAACACGCAGTGTTTGGTTCTCTGTTCCTGTGTTAGTTTGCCGAGGATGATGGTTTCCAGCCTCATCCATGTCCCTGCAAAGGACAGGAACTCATCCTTTTTCATGGCTGCATAGTATTCCATGATGTATATATACCACATGTTCTTTATCCAGTCTATCACTGATGGGCATTTGGGTTGGTTCCAAGTCTTTCCTATTGTACACAGTGTTGGAATAAACATATGTGTGCGTGTTCCCTGAACTTAAAGTAAATTTTTTTAAAAAAGAAGATGCTAAATTAATGTTTGGATTTACTTTGTTCTTCGTCTTTTTTAATATGTAAAACTGCATGTTCCTTGGTAGCTTGACCTCCATGAATTTAGCATTTTCTATGTATCAAACTCTGACACATATATTACATCATTTAATCCTCAGAGTAGCCCTGAGAGAAAGGTTGTTATTTTATATATATATATATATATATATTTTTTTTTTTTTTTTTTTTTTGAGATGGAGGATGGAGTCTCGCTCTTTTTGCCCGAGCTGGAGTGCAGTGGCGCGATCTTGGCTCACTGAAACCTCCGCCTCCCAGATTCAAGTGAGTCTCCTGCCTCAGGCTCCTGAGTAGCTGAGATTACAGGTACCCACCACCATGCTTGGCTAATTTTTGTACTTTTAGTAGAGACGGGGTTTCACCACATTGGCCAGCCTGGTCTCGAACTCCTGACCTCAGGTGATCCACCTGCCTCAGCCTCCCAAAGTGCTGGGATTACAGGCGTGAGCCACTGTGCCTGGCTTATTAGTCCTGTTTTTCAAATAAAGCAACCGAGATTCAATGAGAGATTAAATAAATTATACAAAGCCACACAGATACCAAGTGGCAGTGCTAACTTGGAACCATTTTAACACCATCCTAATGACCTCATGCAGCGTATGAACTTATAAGCAGCACATTCAAATTCACAGCTTAGTTCTCATTTGTGCAATGTGCATGTGGCGGATGCTAGAACTTCCTGCTTCTTGCCTCCCAGGTTTCATTCAGTTCACTGCTGTCTCCATCTGGATTTCCACAGCCAGCCGCCAAAATACTTTGAGGGATATAGCAGCCAGGAGACAATGGGCATTTCTTTTGTCACTGACAATATAAAAAGAGACCCTTAAACTATGCATATATTATTAATAGCTTATTGTTCTATATGAATTTAATGCATTTTTGTACCTCCTTTTGAAGTATTATTCCACTCTGTACTAATTCTTATGGATTCACTTTACCCGCAACTTGTCACTTTGACTCATTGAAAACAACAATGATATTTTAGAGCATATTCTGTGCTTCCAGACAACACAAACAACATCTGTGTCTGCAGGCGGACAAATAAAAGAAAACATTGGCCTCTCTCGTGTTTAGCTCCCTAGCACAGAGCAGCTGCCTTGAGGAGAGTTTTGAAATTATTTAACAACATTAACAAAGATGAGAGGAATAATATTCACTGGGAAATGTGTGTTGGGGTATTACTTCAGCATGTTATCACCCAGCTAGAGGAAGCAATCAGATCAAATTTTGGGGGCAGTTCCTGTTTACAAGGTAGTATTATCATCTCATGCTAAATAGACAAAGCCTAAATCTGTGATCTACATTCAGAGTTTTACACGTATCACAGTATACAGAGAAAGGCTTTGAGTTGAAAATATTCTACAGTTTCTGATAAAATGTTTAGGAACATTTTTCTTTATTTTAAATTTATCAAGAAGGTATGGAATTAGATAAACGCATGCTTCTCTTTACCTCCACACTATCATTTAGTGCTAACACTGCAGGCAATTCCTGCAAAATGCATTTTCCAAAACGTCTCAAAGCTACAAAGCAAACGTAAACAGCAACAATAACATTAGTGCTTTCGAGTTGGAAACTTACATTATCCAAATCCTTATTATCATTGCCCTAAACACTTAACCTGAACAATCAAATTAATGTTTCAGGCATTTAAAAAACAATGGACAATCTATATACATGAATGCATGTTCCTTTTACACATTTTGGAAGGATATGCAGGTAAAACAATCTATGAGGATTGCCCAAGGACATTAATGATATACAGGATAGATGTAATATGAGTCTATAAGACACCTGGAACAGTTGACTCCATTTGGTCCCCAAATCATCATCTTGGGGGGAAAAAGCACAAAGAGTCAAATAGTGATTTGATAGTGTATTGACAAAACACATGCTTCACTGAATCTTCACTTTTGACATAGTTCACTGGTTCCAAGATTTTTCCTAGGCACAATTTAAGGTAGATCTGTTCCTTTTGTCCATCCACTGTCTGTCACCCTCTCCTTCCCCATATTCAGCATCAATTACTTTGGCCATTGTCACTTCCTTTTCCAGAATTCTAGCTCCATTTCTTTTTTCCGCCTTTCTTGTTCAAATGTTCTTGTTTTGTGGCCAGTTGCCTAATAGCACAGCACTGTGTTAGCAAATCTGACAAAGTTAAACTAGGTTTGGTATACTTTCTCTTCCCTGACTAACGCCAAATTATACATTATAACTTTTTTTTTTTTTTTTTTTTTTTTGACACAGGGTCTTGCTCTGTTACCCAAGTTTGGAGTGCAGTAATGCAATCACAGCTCACTGCAGCTTTGACCTCCTGGGCTTAAGCCATCCTTCTGCCTCAGTCTCCCAAGTAGCTGGGACTACAGGTGTGTGCCACCACATCCGGCTAATTTTTAAATTTTTTATAGAGATGAGGCCTTACTATGTTGCCCAGGCTGTTGTCAAACTCCTGAGCTCAGGTGATCTTCCTGCCTCCGCCTCCCAAAGTGCTGGGATTACACGCATAAGCTACTGCACTTGGCCTATAATTTTTAATAGAGCACTTCAACCCTTAGTTTTCATGCCCTCGGTCCATATGCTATTCAATAAGCACTTATGGAGCACCTACGGTGTGATAGACACTGTGGTAGGATCCAGGCAGATTAGAGAGAAGGAAAAAGATACGTCCTCTTCCCTCGAAGGGCTGACAATCTATTGCAGACATGGAAATGATGACAGGACAAGCAGAGAAGTAAGTGCCATGATAGATCTATATATAAAAGGCTGTGGAGTCCAAGCAAAGTGAAGGACTCACTCTGCCTGGACGACTGAGACAGGCTCCAGAGAAGTGATACTTTGAGTTTCATCTTAAAGGATGAATGCACCTCTGGTAGGTTAAAAAGTGGGTAAGAGCGTTTCTAGCACAGAGAAGTGTGTGTTCAAAGGCAAAGACAAGTGCAAAGGAATAATGAAATTAAAGAACAGCAAATAATTTTCTGCATCTGTACTATACGTGTAGAGGTAGAAGAACCAGTAAAGTAGGATGGAGCCAGTTTGTAAAGGGCCTTATATACCATATTAAGGAATTAGGCCTTGTTTGTCTTAGATTATATCTTATGCTGCTTACTATTCCTGTATGCTAGGGCTCCAGAATCATTAATCTGAACACAAATAACTGAGTTTACATTTTTTTTGCATATGTCTACAAAGCAGCCTGGAAATTCACTAGCTGTGAGTTTTAATCCAAAATGTAAGAAAATTCATTTAAATAGAAAATATTTATTAACCACCTAACAGAGCAAACATTGTTCCAGGTATCAGAGATAAAGCAATGAACAAAACAGGCAAAAATCCCTGCCATCATGGAACTCATATTCTAGTGGGAATAAATTTGTAATAACTGTGCTCAGTCAAAATTCAGTATCAGAATCACACAGATTTTCATCTGCATATTAATCTGTATGTTATTGTCTGTGCATTTCATCTGGGTATTAACGCAGGTTCCTCCACAGGGTCAGCAAAATTGAGTATATGAAAGCAGTGACAAATAGGAATTTAGCTTCTTCCATCGAACTGAAATCTACTAGGTGAAAACCATGTCAATGATTCTGTGTACGGTATCCTCCATTTGAAGGAAGTTGAGGACCCTGGGAGACTATGCTGAGATATGTCATATTTGTCCCTGTTCTGTGTGTTCACTTTCCTTCCCAAAATATTTTTGGCTAAATACTTGGAAACTCAATATCCTGAGAGAGGGGATAAGGAGGGAGGGAGCAAGAAAGAGGGAGGGAGCAAGAAAGAGGGAGAGAGAAAGGGTTGGGGAGAGAGGTTTATTTTGTTTGAGGGGAAGAGCTCTTCTAGTCAACCCAGAGCCTACCTGCAACACTATAATCACCACGGGACTTCAGAGATGGGGAGCTGGGGTGGGGTTAGGGAGAGAAAAATGGAATTACTCCACAGTGTAGCTATAAAATTGTAAGTATAACACTGTTCCACTTCATGACGTATAATCAAAAATAAAAGTCCAGTCTTGAAAGGGTGTGCTATATAAAATGCCAAATAATATTTGCTCTGAAAATTCCAAATCTGGGTAGGGTTATTTAAAAACAGTTCACTTGTGAACAGTTTAATTTTAGCATTGGGCTAAAATTATAAAAAGACAACTTTTCATTCATCTAGGAAATCAGTTTTATTTCTTAACCTACATAAAATTCAAATGGGCCTTAGGAGAGGTGTGAAAAGAAAGCTAACTAGAAAGGCCATTTTGAATTATAATTATTCATATATAAAATTAAAATATATATAATCTGCTGGTATATTAAAAATATCACTAGATTCCAAGACTACCTTTCAATAAGAACCTCTTTCCATTAAGAATTAGTAAAAAAATATAAAATTGGATGCACTGCAATGTAAAAGTTGGAAAAACATTGATCATAATTTTTTTCTTACTAATACCATTCGCCTAAAAGAGATACTGGATTTTTATAAATAGAAGTAGCAATTTATATCTACTGTACATTTATATACATTCCCATAGTGATTCCATAAATAAATATTTTACAAATATAAAGCAAAAAGCAAACTTCCACACCCTCTCCCCAAGCTCTTCATATTAAAAAAGAAATAACCTAGTTCTCTCAGTAAGGTGACAGAAAACTACTTACTGCTCAGACATGCATTAGTGTGTGGAGACTAGGGTACCATTAAAGCAACTGGAGGAAGTAATTTAGTAAAAGCACCCCCTACTAGTTTGAAGAGTTAATGTGTTTCTCTCCTGTTAAGTGGGTGATTTCTTTTTGCTTGCCAGCAACATAATGACCAATATATGGTACACACCGTGAGCAATGGGCCTTCTTGATAAAAATGATTAATAGGTACATAGGTCTATACATATATACACATGTGCACACAATTCTCACATTGTGAATTTAGCCATACCTTAATTTATGCTTTATGAAACACAAGAGACTGGCTCCAGTGGAATATTCTATAAAACCAGAGGCCAACCTCCAGCCAAAAATAAAGACAACAAATTTATGACTGCTTTCTGAAGTAGAGAATAATGGAAAATCTTACTATACTATAAAGTATGGAGAAACAGGCATATGCTTATACCAATTTTTGTATTCACTAACTTGTCACTCACCATAGCCACTGCTTGTCATATGTAATTATGGTATTTTTTGATCTCCACAAAATTAATAATAGTCATAACAGCAACAACAAATAATGGTTACTTGTCCTGTGGCAAACACTGTGCTATACACTTTACATACATTCTGCATTTAATACTGAACAATAGCTTCCTGAGGTGTGTATTATTATTATTATCTTGCATTGATAAGCAAGAAAACTGACTTTGAATAGGTTAAAATACTTGACCATGGTCACCATTGCTAGTAAGAGGTGAAGTCAAAATTCAAATCCAATTTTGTTTGCATTTAACACCTTTTGCTTCTAATATTGCTTTAGTGGCAGAAAGGCTATGCATGCACTTCGTTACAGGTAAAATGATCTCTTACTACATGTATATCTGCTGGTGGTAAGGAGGTATAATGTAATCTAACATGGATCTCTAATTTCAACAAACTTAATGTCTGGTAATGGAAACAAGATATATCCCCATATATATTGTAGAGTATGTAACTGGAACCTAATGATTGGTTCAGGCAATAAACAGTAGGAGAGGGCACAGAGGAGAGGAAGAATAGAATGAGAAAAACGGGTCAGTGACTCTAGGGTAGTTGGTAGATTAAGCTAGGATTTGATGAATGGGTAAGGCTTGAACGAAAGAGGGTAGAGTTTAGACTCCAGTACCATTGTCCAGGTTGTATATCCAACTATTCATTTGTCATATAGATATTTAAAAGATGCCTTACATTTTAAAAAATGTCCACAGCTAACTTGATTATCACTGCCTTCAAATTGATCCTCCTTTGCCATTGCCTTTTTGTGAATGTAAGTATCATCCATTCATTTGCACAGGCCAGAAACCTAGGAGTCACCCATACCATCATTTTTATCTTCTAATTATAGCTTGAGCCAATCCAGTTTTTTCCATCTTCACATTCAATAATCTCTGGCCTAGATGACTGCAACAACCTAACTGGTACCCTTCCATCCAATCTTGTTACCCCCTAATCTATTATTTGCAATGCTACCAGACAGAATGCCAAAAACTAATCACATCACCTCCCTTCAGTATATTCCCATTACATTTAGGATAAATATAAAAATCTTTAACATGCTTTACAAAGTCATATGTTATTTGGTTCCCTGTCTACTTCTCTGGCCACTCACTCTCTTGCTTCTGCAACATGTACTTCTTTCAGTTTCTCAGATACGCCATCCTGCTTTTCACCTCATGACATTTGTGCATGTTGTTCCCTCTTCTCCTTCCTGCCCCTTTCCATCTCTTCATTTGGTTAATTCTTTCTTATCTTTGATTTCATCTCACTTCCTTGACCCTCCAGATCAGATTAGGTCCTTCTTTCTCTGGAGTACTTACCACAATCATCACATCATAATTTTAGGATCAGTTTTATAATTATATAATAACTCTCTACTCCTACCAA
Organism: Macaca mulatta; assembly: GCF_049350105.2. Taxonomy (NCBI): domain Eukaryota; kingdom Metazoa; phylum Chordata; class Mammalia; order Primates; family Cercopithecidae; genus Macaca; species Macaca mulatta. The sequence continues at coordinate 131,369,387 of NC_133426.1, forward strand.
AATGTAAATTTTCAGCTGGATGTGGTGGCTCACGCCTGTAATCCTAACACTTTGGGAGGCCGAGGCAGGTGGATCACCTGAGGTCAGGAGTTTGAGACCAACCTGGCCAACATGGTGAAACTCTGTGTCTACTAAAGTTACAAAAATTAGCCGGGCATGGCAGCCCATGCCCATAATCCCAGCTACCTGGGAGGTTGAGGCAGGAGAATCGCTGGAACCCAGGAGGTAGAGGCTGTATTGAGCCGATTATCACACCACTGCACTCTAGCCTATGTGACAGAGTGAGACTCTGTCTCAAAAATTTTAAAAAAGTAAATTTTGGCCGGGCGCGGTGGCTCACGCCTGTAATCCCAGCACTTTGGGAGGCCGAGGCGGGCGGATCACGAGGTCAGGAGATCGAGACCATCCTGGCTAACATGGTGAAATCCCCGTCTCTACTAAAAATACAAAAAAAAAAAAAATTAGTCGGGTGTGGTGGTGGGCGCCTGTAGTCCCAGCTACTTGGGAGGCTGAGGCAGGAGAATGGCGTGAACCTGGGAGGTGGAGCTTGCAGTGGGCCAAGATAGTGCCACTGCACTCCAACCTGGGTGACAGAGCGAGACTCCATCTCAAAAAAAAAAAAAAAAAAAAAAAGTAAATTCTCTGAGGGCAGGGACCATGTCTGTCTTACTCATCATTGTATAACCAGTATCCAAAAAACTTTGCACACATAGAAGCATAAATAAAAATTTGGTGAATATAGCAGTGTATCTCAAAAGCATTCTAAGCAAGGATGATAGTAAAAGCACACCATAAAGAATTAAGACTCCATATCTGGAGGACTGATGATTGCATGAGTGTAGCTTCAGCATGCAGTGCTTTGCTTAGTAAAATATTCAAGTCTAGCTGGTTTAAAAGGTTTATATAGATGGAAAAAAGGGAGAAAATACTGGGAAAAAAGATTTTGAAGGGCCTAAAATAATAAGTATTTCAGGATTTATTCTACAGGCAATAGAAAACAACCAAAGGCTTGAGGTGGTTCAGAAGTGCCTGTCAAAAATCTGCTGCTATCCCAACTGCACATGTATTCTCCATTTTAGCCTGGTGCTTCCAAATATGTGTCCCTACTTTCAGTATCTCTAGACCATTCATGTTTGGAGAGACCCCTACCCAACAGAACTGCCACATGGTGGAATGTTTGGCTTACAGCGATTCCCCCAGTGACCATCTACGTACTGCAATCTCACCTCTTTGAAAAAACCATTCTTCTACCCCCATTTTAGACTTGTGATCTGAAAAGAAGCTCCTACCATTGTATTGCAGTCTTTGCCACAATTGTAATTGTTTAAGGGGTGGACACCTGATCCAGTCTGGGCCGATCATATTTCCCACCTGCTATGGTTTGAATGTTTTCCCCCTCCAAAACTCATACTGAATTTTTTTTTTCTTTTTGAGATGTGGTCTTGTTGTGTCACTCAGGCTGTAGTGCAGTAGCACCATCACAGCTCACTGTAACCTTGACTTCCTGGGTTCAAGTGATTCTCCCGGCTCAGCCTTCCTAGTAGCTGGGACCACAGGTGTACACCACTATGCCCAACTAAATTTTTTAAAAGAATTTTGTAGAGATGGGGGTCTCACTTTGTTTTCCAGGCTGGTCTCAAACTCCTGGGTTAAAGTTATCCTCCTGCCTGGGCCTCCCAAAGTGCTGTGATTACAGACAGTTCTCATGTTGAAATTTAATTGCCATTGTAACGGTATTAAAAAGTAGGACCTTTAAAATGTGATTGGGTCATGATGAGGGCTTCACCCTCATGACTGGATTAATGCCATTATTGTGGGAATGGGTTAATAGTTTGTTACCGCAGGAGTAGGCTCATTATAAAATGGTGAGTTCACCCCCTTTCTCTCTCTCTCTCTCTTTCTCTACCTCTCCACCTTTCCACTCCTCATCTTTGCCCTTCTGCCATGTGATGACACAAAAAGACAGCTCTAGCCACTGGACTCCCCAGCCTCTAGAACTGTGAGTCAATAAATTTCTGCTCGTTATAAATTATCCAGTCTATGGTATTCTTTTGTAGCAGCATAAAACAAAGAATGGACCAAGACACCTCCTACCTGTCCCCACTGATTAGTCCAGATATTGATATGGGAAATAAGCTAGGCCAATCCAGGTTCATTTTCAGGTTTTCTTAATTTTTTAAATGTTTACTGAAAGCAGGCAGAAGAGGATCCCTTTCCTTTTAGTTAGCTAGGCTATAAGGTTGACAGCCTGGAGCAGTCAGCAGTAGCCAGCTGTCCATCTTGTACATAATAAAGCTGGCCTGCAGAGAGAGGTAGGCATAAGAGGAAGTCTTGACAGTTTTCCAGTCCATGACTCCAACCTGTGTTCCAGTTTTTGCTAAGACCATGTTCCACCTTGTTGTTTGGTTACTTGAGCCAAAAAAACCTTTTTTTTTTTTTTCCTTCTTAAGCTAGTTGGAGTTGTGCTACCATCATTCACTGTCAGAGTTCTGACTAACACAAATATCAGAAGTGGTGGCCTGGAGATGAATTAGGAAAGTATCTGCATGATCAAGTCTCTGCTAATGAATGTTTGCAGCTCATTCCTTAACCCCACACTGAATTCCTGGTTCTCATTTGTTGACTTGGATTTTACACTGTCCTTTACTATATCACCTCCACATCCCCAGGACCAAAGAAAGCCTGGTTCACAATTAGTGCTTGATAATTATCTATTGAACTGAATTGAACTGTGATAAATTCCTCCTATAGATTTTTAATCTTCTCATCTCTTCAACTCCAATATGCCCTGTTTATGTGCTTGCTCTGCCAGCTGGTCATTCCCTTTTTTGCTGCCTCTTGATATAATTTGACTCTGGACACCCCTGTCTAATTCATTCATTTTCTGTGCAACTTTCTGCTCCTTCCTAGTACATTCACTGGCTTATTTGCTTTTCTCACCTTTATCAAGTGAAATAAAGCCACTTGACTATTATTTGCTCATCACTCTTCCATGATAGCCAGGTAATCTATAGGCTTAGAATTCTCTACGCTCTGACATCAGCTTTGTCCCTAGGAATGAAATAGAAAGGGAACATCTAGCTCATAAGATGTGGACTCAATTTCAAGCTCTGTTTTTGATGCTGGTTTCTTAGCTCAGGTTAAACAAACAGAAACCTTCTCTACATTCCTCCTTTTTCTACCCAGAGTCCCTGGCCTGAGCTTCATATCCTAGCTCGGGCTATCCCTGGAGTACAGGAATTAATATTTGCAAGTAGGAATTAGAAGGAGACAACACAAAGAAGATACTGATTTTATTTTTTTTATTTTTATTTTTTTGAGATGATGTTTGGCTCTGTTGCCCAGGCTAGAGTGCAATGGCATGATCTTGGCTCACTGCAACCTCTGCCTCCCAGGTTCAAGTGATTCTCCAGCCTCAGCCTCCAGAGTAGCTGGGACTACAGGCGCATGCCACCGCATCCGGCTAATTTTTGTATTTGTAATAGAGACGGGGTTTCACCATGCTGGCCAGGCTGGTATTGAACTCCTGACCTCAGGTGATCCACCTGCCTTGGCCTCCCAAAGTGTTGGGATTACAGGCATGAGCCATCGTGTCCAGCCAATGCTGAAAATTTGAGCCAGATAGTAACCAGTTTTCTAACAGAAGCAAAGAAATGTCATGGTGAGGCTCTGAGCCTGAAGAGAAATTACAATAAAAAAAAATACTATCCGTTGCCCTACCCATTCAATTCCTTAAGATAAAAAAATGTGAAAGAGGCCTTATTCAAGTCAATGTTAAATAAGAGAAGGGAACTGACATTCAGAAAGGGCCTACTTTGTGCCAGACACTGTGCGAAGACCTATCCATATATTTCCTACTTAAAGATACATTCATTGCAATGACTCAGAGAGGTAGGCATTATTCACTTTACAGATAACAGAGCAAGATCAAGTCAAGTAACCTGCCATGTTAAGTAATATTGGCAATTTTTTAAAAAATGGAGCTAGGATTTGATTGCAAATCTGTTCCCATTCAGACTGGGTAAGCCAGACCTTCAGGTACGTACACTCCAGCCACGTCTAGGCTAAACCTTGTCTGAACATTGTCCTGTGTTCCCATTTTGCTGCTCCAGTGATTCTTTGCATAGAAAGCCATACTTCCCCATATCTACCTCTTTGAAGTTGCAACAGTTTTTCAAGGTTCACTTCAAATTATCTCTTTTCTAAGCCTTGCTTTAGCCAAGGTTAACCTGGCCCTCTCCATAGTCTCACAGTGCCCTATTCAAACTTTTATTTGATACTCGTTGAATGCCTTATAGTGGTACTTTGGTTTGTCTATTTCGCTACAACACTGAACAGACAGAAAACAATGGCCATGTAGATTCTTGGCAGATTGTGATATCTGTGATATTACCATCAATTGAAAGCTGTGCTATGATAGTCTACAAAAAAGATTACAGGATAAATAATACGTTCAGTCACACAATAGAATATTATATAACCTTGAAAATAAATGAGCTATGTACATTAACATGGATGCATGTCACTAATGTAACATTGAGCACAAAAAGCAATTCATAGAAAAACAATATGATTTTATTTAAGAAATTTGTAAACATGTGAAACCGAAAGACATATTTTTAGGGATGCATACATACATGGCAAAACTATAAAGAAAAGCAAGGGAAGGATAAACACATTTCAGGATGATGGTCATCTAGTAGGGAAGTGAGGGAAGAGGGTTGGGATCTGAAAGGATCACACAGCAGAGGCAAAAAGGTATTAGCAATGCTCTATTTCTTAAGCTACATGGTGAATACATAAAACTTTAATTATTGAAACTCAAGCCAAAAATTTCAACCAAATGACTTTTTTTCCCTCTAGCTTTCTACTGTAAGAAAATAAAAGTGAATGAAAAGCAAATGCATCATTGCAGGGATTTAATCAATGAGGGTAGCTACCAGGGGTTTTTCTGTACTGAAAAGAACTCGGCATCAGAGAACTGGGTTTGAATCCTGGCTCTATAAATGTAGCAATTGTCATTATTATTAGGGCTCCAGGCAAAAAGAACCGATACTAAAAGTAATGAACATAAGTCACTAAAGATCATCAGTCATAGAATGAAGGTTCAAAAATGGTTAACAATGGCCATGTAGGTTCTTGGCAGATTGTGATGTCACACTGGGATAGAAAAGGAGTCATTTTAGAAAGATTTTCAACAATCAAAGATGGGAATTTAAAAATACATGATTAATTCTGAATCAACAACAAAAAAAACAGATTAATGAAAATTCCTCATTCCCTAAACATCATGCTGACTGAAAGGTTACTATATTTTCATTATATTTGTTGTTTGAAAAATGCAGAAAACACATAAATACATAAACACGTAAGCACAAACACGTTTTTGTGTTTTTACAAGACTAAGATCACGTTATATGTAATGTTTTGCAATTTTCCTCTCAATGCCATCGATATCTTTCTTATGTTAGAATATGTAGATCTACTTAATTTTTTTTCATATTTGCAAGGAATTTCTTTGTCTTAGGCTACCATAATTTATTTCACCAGAACCACACATTTAGCTTGTTTCCAACTATTTACTATTATAAGCAATGTTCAATGGCCATCCTTGCATATACACCTTTCTGCACTCTTGCTCTATTCTTTCTGTAAGAGAAATTCCTGAAAGTCTGATTGCTGGGTCACAACGCATGTGTTTTTTGAATTTTCTTAGATTCTCACAAAAAAATTGTTCTAATTCATATTTCCACCCACAGTGCCAGCTTCCTCATACCCTTACAGTAAATATTTTGAATCATTTTCTTTTTCCTTTTGCCACTAGGTGAAAAAAAGTTATTTCATTTTTATTTACATATATTTATATTTACATTCTATTAATTTGAACATTATTTCATATGTTTATTGATATTGTGTAATTGTTTCATTTTTATATGGAATGTGCTATCCATATACATTGCATTTTGTATGTACCACATATTATCTCCCAACCTATTGCTTCCCCCTACCCCTTACTGTTGTTTATGGGCATTCAATTTTTATGTTATCAAATCTGTCGTTTTGTTTTTCCTTTATGAGTTCTGGGTTTCATGCTTCACTTAGGAAGGCCCTTTATACAACAAGACTTTTTTTTTTTTTTTTTTTTTCTAAAGACCTTACCTCTAGTTTCCCTTAATCTCACGCCCCTCTATTAATGACCAAATAATGCTATCAACTCAGGCTTTGTCCGACTCCATCAAGAGAGATCAAGTCCCTTCCACACATCAAGAGCTACTGCTGTTTATTACTCTTTATCATTCTTATTTATACTGCATAAGATGTTTTAGAAATTACCCCCCAAATTCTCATTATTACAATTAAAATAGTACAGTTGTTCATAAAGACAAAATTAATAAATAACTCCCTATCTAACTTCTCCAATCTTGTCACAAGGCAACTGATACTCACTGTAGAGTGACGGTCTTTCCATACCTTTCTCTAGACTCATAAATATATATACAAACAGACACATAAAAAAATCTTTCCATTTATTTTTATGAAAATTGGGTATTTTATGTATTATACTATACTTGTTTGTTTTATATAACAATATAACATGCATGTTTCTTTAAGATAGAATATGCTTCTAACTCATTCTTTCAATATCTGGAAATACTAAATGTTATATGTTATAAATGTACCATTAATTATTTAACTAGTGCCCTATTGCTGGACATACAAGTTGCTTCCTTTTGTTGTCATTGTCAACCCTACAATGTCACTTTTATAATCCTTCTCACTTCTCTTCCTAACCCCATGAGATCTTCTGGGTCTTGTTACTTCTTCCCTCCTTCTCACTCCCACTCCTGTGTTTTGTTGGGACAGTTTAGTATATTTAGCTAGATGCTTGTGCTGTCCAATATGGTAGCCACTAGCCACATGTGACTATTGAACACTTGAAATGTGGCTAGTCTGAACTGAGATCTACTGCAAGTACAAAATACATGTGGGATTTTTAAGACTTGGCACAAAAGAAAAATGCAAAGTATCTCATTAATACTTTTTATATTGATTACATGTTGAAATACTATTTTAGATATTTAAGTCAATCTGCCTTTCCATTTAGATTTAATTACTTTTCCAGAGAGCCAGGTTCATTGCCCATCATTGTTTCTTCTCTCATCTTGAGGTCTCCATTCTGATTCATTTATTATTTAGTTTGAGTTTTTTCTCAAATATTTTTTCACTGGTGTATGAAAGTGATATATTTTTTGAATTCTTACATGTCCTCAAACATCTTTCTCTGACCCAAGTGGATGAATGATACCTTGACTGGATAGTAAGTTACTTGGTTTGCAGTCTTTTTCTCTTAGAAATTTCTAGATGCTATTCCACTGTCTTCTAGCTTCCATGATATAGATGAGAAAACCATTTTTTCCTTTGTAGATGATTCAGTTTTTCTGCCAAAAAGCCTGAAAGATTTTCTCTTTATCCTTGAGATTTAGGAAGTGTATCAGTGTATGTTTCAGTGTAGAACAAAGTATGCCTCTTTTATACATATTTTCGCAGACCAGCTTTTGGCTTTGTTAATTGCACATTGAAATTTTGTAATTATTTTAGCTTATATTTTTATTACTTTTGTACAGATACTTTTATGTGAAATATATATGTATATGTTCTTTTTCTGTTCCTGAGTTGAAAGATTTTTTTCAATATTTCTTTAAATTCAGTTAATGCTATAAATTTTCCTTTAAGGAAATTTAAATTTAACTGAATTTAAAGAAATAAATAATAAATTTTATTTAAATGTATATTTCATGCAAAGTCTTGAAAATCCCACATATATTTTATACTTGAAGCTATCATGTTTTTAGTTACGTCCCTAGATTATTTAGGAAGTAATACCATTTTTGTTTATTTTAAAATAATTTTAAAATTCTCTTTTGATTTTCTCTTTGATCCAAAAATTACTTACATAAAGTATTTTATCGTTCTTCTAAGTTTTTTTCCTGTCTACTTTTTCTGTTCTTTGAATTGTTGATTTCTAGCTTTACAGAATTCTTGTCAGAGAATGTTATCTGTCAGATTTCCGCTTGAGAATTTATTAAGGTTTTCCTTGCGGCAAAGTACATGATAAATTTTGTAGATGGTCCAGGGGCATAAGATACAAATGTGGTTTTGTTTTTGGCATTAGAGTATCTAGTTCTATTTATTTGACAAAATATTAGGTCAAGCTTCATAATTAGATTATTCAAATCCTTGGTATTATTTTTTGCCTACTTACTTTTCAAATTCTAGTAAATCTGTATTTCACAACTGTAACTGCAGTTTTATCAAATGCTTCACATATCATTCCATACAGTTACATCTAATAAATATTTGTTTACGGAATGAATCCCTCTAGGTTCTATTTTAATGCTTTTGGCCTTAAATTCCACTTAATCTGATACTGACATCCTCACCCTATTCTCTGTTTATTGAAAATTCCCTGGCATATCTTCATTTATTCCTTTATTTTGAAACAGTTTCATCATTTTGTTTAATGTTTGTCACTTATATATGTACTTAGCTAAAATGTATAAATCTGAGTGGTTTTGTCTGGAAATAAAATTTGTCAACCCATTTCCATTATTGTAACAAACACAATGTCTTAATCATAGTATAACATTGTATGTTTATTGTCTTTGTGGTAGGCAGAATAATGCCTAAAGACATCCATATTCTAATACCCACAACATATAAATATGTTAGGTTACATGGCAAAGGGAAATGAAGATTGCAGATGGAATTAAAGTTAATAATCCATTGACATTAAGATAGGGAGACTATTCTGGATTATCTAAGTATACCCAATGTACTCACAAGGGTCCTTAAAAGTAGACGAGTGAGGCAGAAGAGTCAGAGAATATATGATGGGGAAGATGGATCAAACAGACATGAAATCACTGGCTTTGAAGGTGGAGGAAGAGATCGTGAGCCAAAGAATATGAGCAGCCTCTAGAAGCTGGAAAATGCAAGAAAAACAGGTTTTCTCCTAGAGCTTTCAGAAAGGAATATACCCTTGCTGATATCTTGATTTTAGCCTGGTGAGACTCATTTCATACTCTGACTATCCAGAACTGTAAGATAACACATTTGTGTTGTTTTAAGCCACTAAGTTTATGTTAAGTTGTTATAGTGGAAATAGAAAACTAATGCAATATTATAAAATGTAAATAACAGTTTGTTTCCAAATTACTGTGGACAGTGGATAGATAATGGGGAAAAGTCAATTTAAAAATTAAATGAATTAATATTCTCACATTGTTTGTTCTTCTTTCCATTTCCTTATTTAATTTTCGAATTGACTTTTTGTCCCTTATCAACACCTTCTTGGCAATCTGCAAATTTACTGGTACTTTTATTTTATAATACATTTCTTTTCTTTCTTATACATCTTTTTTTATTTTTTTACTTTTCTTTATTATTATTTATTATTATACTTGAAGTTCTAGGGTATATGTGCACAACATGCAGGTTTGTTACATATGTATACATGTGCCATGATGGTGCACTACACCCATTAACTCGTCATTTACATTAGGTATATCTCCTAATGCTATCCTTCCCCCGTCCCCCCACCCCACGACAGGCCCCAGTGTGTGATGATCCCCACCCTGTGTCCAAGTGATCTCATTGTTCAATTCCCACCTATGAGTGAGAACATGCAGTGTTTGGCTTTCTGTCCTTGTGATAGTTTGCTGAGAATGATGGTTTCCAGCTTCATCCATGTCCCTACAAAGGACATCAACTCATCCTTTTTTATGGCTTCATAATATTCCATGGTGTATATGTGCCACATTTTCTTAATCCAGTCTATCATTGATGGGCATTTGGGTTGGTTTCAAGTCTTTGCTATTGAGTTTCTGCACAGCAAAAGAAACTACCATCAGAGTGAACAGGCAACCTACAGAATGGGAGAAAATTTTTGCAATCTACCCATATGACAAAGGACTAATATCCAGAATCTACAAGGAACTTAAACAAATTTACAAGAAAAGATCAAACAACCCCATCAAAAACTGGGCGAAGGATATGAACAGACACTTCTCAAAAGAAGAGATTTATGCAGCCAACAGACACATGAAAAAATGTTCATCATCACTGGTCATCAGAGAAATGCAAATCAAAACCACAATGAGATACCATCTCACACCAGTTAGAATGGCAATCATTAAAAAGTCAGGAAACAACAGGTGCTGGAGAGGACGTGGAGAAACAGGAACACTTTTACACTGTTGGTGGGACTGTAAACTAGTTCAACCATTGTGGAAGACAGTGTGGCGATTCCTCAAGGATCTAGAACTAGAAATACCATTTGACCCAGCCATCCCATTACTGGGTATATACCCAAAGGATTATAAATCATGCTGCTATGAAGACACATGCACACGTATGTTTATTGCAGCATTATAATACATTTCAATCTAAACTAACAAATCTTTCAGTTATAATGCCCCATTCCTCAAGCATTCATACTATCTGAAGTCTAATTGTCTTTTAAATTTATAAACAACAGATAACATGAGGATTAGACCTAGAAAGAGGGTGGCAGGAACTATGTCAAATTTAACCTTATTTCACTTTCACCTTCTCTTTTCCAATATTTCTTTCCTTTATCTCTAACACTCTGCCCCCAACCAAGTATGTACAGTTCAAGGCTCTCTACCACAGAGCTTTGTGCTAGGCATGACCTTCCTGGCAAATATCTTATATTTAGACCAAACTTCCTATCTCCTTTCTTAAGAGTTACCTGCTCTGTGTTACTTGTTCTCCCAGGGACCATGACATTTTGTCATGCAAACCAATGAACGATTTCATACTGTTAATGAAGCCAACACTATTAATATGTGGGACAATGGCTTAACCTTTTTGAAGTGGTTTTGTTTTCCAGATGGGGATGATAATTTAACCAAAGAAATGACTCTTTGAGGCTGGAAATTTCAGGCATTGTGGCAGGCTATACAGGAAAGCATTTGTGGCTGGACGAGGAAGGAGTCTTCTTCATGCCATACTTCACTGTGCACTATCTAAGTGGGCTCCTACTCCAACTGCATGAAATCAAACAAGTACTAACAGTGTATGAACCACCATACCAGCTAGATATCCTGGCTATAGAGGCTATTGTGCCTCAGGGCCGCTCTAGGGCAACCACATGAACAGATAATTGGGCCTGTGAGCTGACAAATCAACTTGTACCCACACCATTAAGCAACTGTAATTCACTCTGAGTCTAGCAGAGATCCCATTGTTTACTGCTATAAAATAAACTCTATAAAACTTATAAATATGGAGACAGAATTTAACATAATGCCGCATAGGGTACCTTATATCACAGAATACTAATAAAAACTTTTATATTATAGAAATACATTTTAATAATGTTGTGCTTAAGAATAATTATACTTTGAATGATTTTCATGAGAGGCATCTTTCCGTACATTCACTTCAATATTATGACTGGGTTTTCTCTTCTAACCTATATTAGGTTAATAAATTACTTGGATTTTAAAGGCTATGGTGAGTTATGGACTTAACTAAAACATGGACTTCTAAACTGGCTTGCATTATTCCACATTGGCAGAATTTAACTGCCATTATGAATTACTTGTTAATTATGCTATTTACAGTTTATATGCATACTTGAGACTTTTTAACATGTTTAGCATGTTTCACTTTTTCTCTGCATAAAGAATAAAAATCTATAGGTTTATGTGTGCTGTGTTGAATCATATTTTAAAATAGAAAAAGTAAAGAAATTAGTGTGCAGTTTTGGCTATTGTTTGCATGGTTGTTAAATCATAAAAAAATAAAGTGGAGAACAAATGAAAGAAGAAAATTTATGTAAGTATAACTAAGGTTGTCAAAGGAATAGTTACAAAGCTTATAACTGAGCCCGAATGTTCAGCATTGAATCAAAACTTTGGAACTGGAAGAGGGTTTTGCATGTATCTGTTCTAGTGGGTCACATATTCAAATATTTACATGGGCTAGGTAAATAACATAAATGAGTGAAGTGGCTCAGATATGCCAACATGGATTAGTAGTGGCTGTGGAAACCCAGAGAGTGCATGCTGTCTCAGAGGGATCAGCTTCAGCTGGTTTTTGCCCTTTGGGAGCACAGGCCCAAGTTTGCTGGACTTTTCAATACTTTGAGACAAGATGGAAACCAATACTTTTGTATGCAGCTTTTTACTTTTAAATGCTAATAACTAATTCAATTTTTAAAGTGTTAGTATCTATGAAACATATAGGGTACATGGGATGTCAGATTAAATCTCTGATGAAGCCCAACAGAAACGAATTTTACAGAAAATAATATGGAAACATATTAAGTCACTTACGTGCTGGCCACATGTAGGAGAAAGAACATGGGATTTCAACTCAGGCAGATGCAAGTTGCAATTCTAACTCTGTCACATAATCACCAGGTAATGTTAGGCAAGTTTTAAAAACTCTCTGAGCCTTGATTTCCCTCTCTTAAAATGAAGATAACAATACCTGTTGCATAGTATGCTTGTGAAGATTTATAAATAAAAGTAACGTGTGGGAAATGCCTACAGTAGATCTTGGCACCTATGAAACATCCACTCTTTTTACTCTTTTCCACCAGTCTATGTGCCTACCCTGTTTTATTATTATTTTTTTCAATAGCAATTCTACAAATTTGGAATTATATTATGCTCCACTTCCTACTAGAATGTAAGTTTACATGATGGTAAGCAATGTGTCTATTTCTTTTTCACTGCTGTATTCCCAACACTAAAAATACTGCCTGACACGTAAGAGGTGTTCAATTAATGCATGTTGGATAGATAATGATTTTAATAAATTTTAGTACATTGACTCCTTCCCTTTAATGAATAAACACATGCAAGTACATATATGTATATGTTATCCAAGCTCATAAACCAAGTTAATGCTGTACTGGAACTTGAATTCACATCAAGTTATTTCTCTATGATTACTTTCATTGCATTATTAAAGTCTGTCAAAATTAAGCAATGTTCTACATGGACATGCTCATCTCTTGGGTTTATAGAAAATACAATCTTTGAGGTATTTGAATAGCTTTGCAAAGGAAGTCTTCCTCACACTTCTACTGACTTTGGTGGTTAAAGGCACTTGTACTGCTCTATGGATTATTCTAGGTTTTTCATTCTGACAAAAAGACTATTAACTGCCTTTGTAAATCATAATGATAACAGTTTTACATATATCTGGCACATTATACTTAAAAATACTGTAAAATGAACTCAGAACTGCAAATGTTAGTTGAATCTCACATCAATCTTTTGGGGTAGATGGGACTGGAACTATTTTCCTCATTTTAAAGAGATATCAGAGACACTCAGTGATAAATGCCTTACCTAAAGTCACAGTATGGATAACTAAAAGATCTGGCAAGAAACCATAGTTCTAAGGTGATATTTTATATTCACGGGACCTATTGAAGACTTCCCACTATAGCCAAGACTGCTGTATCTTACAATCTGGATTTTTTCTTCCCCTTCTCCCGTACATAGAAACTAGCCTGTCCTGGGCTCTATCTCTAATCCTGCTACCTCTTATACTTCTACTTGGTATTAATACAAGAAACTTTACTGGCCAGAGCCCACCGAGTGATAGAAAAATAAACAAACCAAAGACCTGCCCTCAAGAGATTTCTATCATCAGTGTAACACAAATATTTAGTCTGGCTAAAATATATGTCCCTTGTAAGAAGTGTTATGCCTTAAGGGACTATATGAGGGGGGAAGAGAGAAAGATGCTGGTGTTAATCTAATATAGTGCTTCTCAACTCAGCATACCTATTAGAATCCTCCAAGGAGCTCTGGAAAATACCAAAGTTTGGATCAATCTAGGGTGGAGTCTGGGCAGTGGACTTTTTGAAAGTTCCCATAGGGATCCTAAGGTATAGCTAGTGTTGAACCACCACTAGTCTAAATGGAATAAATTGCACTGTAGGGAAATAACTGAGGAAAGCAAAAGACAAATACCTACAGACAAACTTGACTTCCTTTTTCCTTGTAATTCCAGTCATTTAATTAAACAGATCTTAATGCCAATTATATTTACAAGATTTTCATTGAGGCAGTAGCTTTCCTGAGACTTAATCTCCAATGATTTTAAGAAAAATATTTTCCTCCCTCAAATCTGACAAACCAGTGTCCATTTGATGATGACGTAAATATGATCAATTTTATACTAATGTACAAGGTTTGGCAGGTGAAAACTTAAGTGTACACACAAGCGAATGAATCAAAACTGAAATAACTGTCTTAATTTTTATGTATAATTCAAGTGAAACTTGGTTTATGTCCTGATTTCTCTGCATTTCCCATTTTCTTACTTTAGTTTGTTTTTATTGGGGATGGCACTTGTTTACCCTTCTATTTTCAGCTACAACCTACGTTTGGGTTCATCCATCTAAGTTATTTTGGTTTGCTTATTTTTACCTCTTACACATGTTTCTTTTCTTTTTCTTAAAAAACCTCCATATTTTTCATATATTCCATCTTTCCTACAATAGTCATTTCCAATATACTACATCAAACTTAGATGGAAAAATTTGTGAGTTCGGTCTAATAAAAAGGAATGGCAACTCCTTAAAGAACATCTGTATAGATTGAAGCTAATTAGAGACACAGAGATTTTATCCAAAGATGTAAGTGCAAATAGTCCCTTCAGCCTTGGAATCTGACTCCATAGGTCTTCATATTCATGTGTGAGATGTGCCTCTTTCAAACCTTGTTACAACTTTGGCACATTACCCATCTGATGTGAACTTAGATCTTTTTAACACTTTTATGTTAAACATAAAAAAACAATGGGAATCTAGGATTTTGTGGGGAATGGCCTGAATGACTTCTTTGAAGGGTGAAATTGAGGTTAAATATATGCTTATCCAATAGCTATAGTAATATTTGTATACCTTTCTCTACGCTCTCCAATCTGTCCAGTAAATCAGTACCATATTAATCTTGTTAAAATGCCCTTTAAATGACCATGCTATGCTCCCACCTTTCATCATCACACGTCTCCCATTTCTTAATGTATTGAATTTAAAACATTTGACTTGGTTTTCAAAATACTTTGATACTCTGGCCCAACCTAACTTATTTTCTATTGATTTCAAACATCTTCCATGTCAATCAAGCTGGTCTCCCTGTTGTACTATAAAAATACCAGGGTGTTTTTGTTTTGTTATGTTTTGTTTGTTTTTGCCTTCCTCTGAATTGTTCTCAATGTGCATAGATTTCCTTCCTTTTCTCACTCTGACTCTTTAAATTCGACCTGTCTTATGAGTTATAGGATGAGTTCCAATTCTTTTCTGAAGACTCTTCCAATCTAGTGCTCTAACTGATCTCTCCTTTTTCTAACATCCTAAAATACTCACCCTCCCCCAAATGAGGCATTTGATTAAATATAGCCTTGTCACTATTTTAGTTACTTTAAGTATGTCAGCCCTGTAAAGAGTCTGAGGGGATTGTTTATGCCTGTTCTAATATATCTTCCTTGCTTCTAACTTGGTTCTAGGCATATGGTTAAGGCATAATAAATATTTGCTGACTGCTAACTGATGCTGGTGTTGCCTAGGAGCCTGGGCCTATACACACCGTCAGTCCTGTCAACAGAGGCTGTGAAAATTCTACCAGAGATTATGTCTGCACAAAAATAAGCCTTTGGCATAAATTGCGATGACTGCCACTAGAGAATTCACCTGCAGGAAAGGGACCTCAGGCATATTACTTGGTGCTCTCGGAGACTCTTATGCCAGGTTTTCTACTGTCAAAATACAGCTAAACCATGTGCTAATGTCATGATGTGAGTCTCTCCAATAATTAACTGTAAATCTCTACCTGCTTAGTTTTCTGACATGGCTTCAGCATACTAATTTCCAATAGGCTATGCCTCAGAATTACCATGGATTACAAATTTATGGAAAAATTGGACATACTCTGAGAGTCAAAAATTAGCATTTTAAAGAAGCACTTTATTTTCTGTAAAAACTCTATTTTCAAAGCTAAATGTTCTATTTTATTCTGAATGAGCAAAATAAGTCTAAGGTTTCAGAGAAGAATACATTCAGAAGGTAAAGGATTTAATTCCAAGATCTGGAACTGTGAATCCTTTTCTTTGAACACAGCCTCTCTTTTCTTTTACTCCTTTCTCCACTTTAATTGCTATCACCTCATACCGTAACCTCTATTTCCCAGACTCTGCCCTACTCTCCAAGTCTCTTTATCTTGCTTCTTCCTCCCTGCTGCCACCCCCTACCCCGCACAGACATGCACAGACACACAGAGACAAGCATACAGCCTACCCACCTCCCTAGCCAAACTTCGACCCATGGTCATACACTTGACACTTTAAGAATATATTTTTTTACAGTCTATATTTTCTTGCTCCCTAGTTCTTCCATTCTTTTTACATTGACACAAAGTAAAAATTCAATTGAATAAATAGTAGCAGTTACTATTATTGTCATATAACACTATCAGAATATCAACTTTTCTGCACAGTGCATTGCCTTACTGAAGTCCCTGAGGACACTCATGATGAAAGCCCTTAAGCTCACACCATTCACTCCTCTGAGGCTCTCACTATATCTTTCCAACTGTGATTACACATTCATTTTATGCCCCCTTTGTATACCAAATTGATACTCCTGTTGCACCTATACATCTGACATCTTTAAAATGTACCCAAATCTTTTATATATGTGCACCTTTTCTCCCTCACTTCATCCTAAAGGACTGGTAACTTGATTCCTTAAGTGTTAAAATGGTATGCTTGCTTTTTTTGTACTTACCATGGGACCACTGTAAGGGTCCTGCACACTGTGGGGGCTTGATAAATGTTATATTGAGAGTCAAATACATGCCTGAAAGAATCCTTTTAAAGCTAACCCTCAAATACCTATAAAATGCCCAAGGGAATCCCACAGAGGAATAGGTGAGACAGAGCACAGCAGAGCTTATTAAAAATGATCTGGGCTTGCAATACAATTTCTTTTAGACTGGATTTTTCCTTAGGCTTAGGACACGTGCTAATTCTCTCAGCTGCTTTAATCATGTAGATATTAAACAATGAGGGGGCATCAAACAGTCTTTTAGAGTTATGAGAAGTGCATGCTATGAATAGAAACGAGGGAAGATGAAAGCCAAGCATGTGGTGACTGGCAGTCCCAGCAGCAGGTGTCTTGACTGAGGACAGACCCCAAGATCTACTGGAAAATGCAAAATGGAGAAACCCAACGCTGTCAGAGAAGAAGGCTTCAAAACTCAATCCAAATCAAAGAAGGCTGCAGACTTTTATGGAGGCTTTTAAAAGGAAAGTGTTAAGTTTGTCTGAATTGTAAATAGAATCCATCTGAAGACATATTTTCCCTTAAAAAATCATCCCAAAACGCAAAAGCAAAAAAAAAAAAAAAAAAAAAATCGACAATCAAAACAATAACATTTCAAAAGATTCTAAAAGGAGGGAGGGTTGACAGCCAAACCTTTTTTTAAAGTAATGGTAGCCAGGAAAGAAGATGATGGGTTGTAAGAATTCACCACCTGGAAAAGGGAGTTACCTGGGGAGTGACAGCTGCCATAGGAAAAGTAGAACAAACACACCTGCTGTCAGGCACACCTGTTCTTTTCAGGGAGAGGAACCATGAGGCTGAAACAGCAGAAAACGCCCAAGAACAGGGTAGGATGACTCTTGCAGCCCTTAAATATTTTCCCTTACTCCTCTGGAGTTATTTCCTTGGCAGGAATGGCTGCAGAGTAACCACATAAGATTTCACCTAAGTCTTTCAATTTTCATAGTCTCTCAAATTGATTTTCTGGCTGATAGAAAGAAATTCCTTAAAGGCCTCAAGAGAGGAGGGAGACAAACATTTTCTGTGGCCTATCCTGGAGAAAGAAGATATATTATTATCTGCTATATTAAAAATGTGACTTAAAGGTGTTGAATCTCAGGTGGCATGAAGCCTAGTGGGACTGGTAAGGTACACAGAGATTGTAAGGGGAGGGAGGATGCCAGGCACACACACCCACATGCATGCACACATGCACACGCACACACACTTGCCAAAAGGCCTTACTTCCCCATAGTAATTTTTTGGCCTTTAACTGTGGAGGGTCACTTAAGAACATGCTATCACTTCTGGTTCCACAAAGCGGCTACCTGGTCACTGATGCTTGCAAAAGTCGAATTCTGGGTTTCCACAGTAGCCCAGAGAATATTTCAGCCCAATGAGAATAAATCAGACCAAAAGGGCAAGATATCTCTGTAACAGATTAGCTATACTAGCTTTGTAAACGTTCACAATGCCCTACAGGAAAGCCTGCTGCCAGCAGATAAGCCAAACTGGAGTTCAATATCAGTGGCAATATTTCGTCCTGCCTTGTAAAAAAAACGATATAGTAAGGGATGGAACTAATTGAGGCAGTGGCAATAGTGAGATAGAAGGAATTTTAAATGTAACTCATGCATAGTCCATAAAGGGACTAAAAAGTACAATATTTTTGAGTACCTACTAGTTACTCTATGTTAGGTATTGCAATGAATTCAAAAGACCTCTATACCGATACAATTAATAGTATTTGCAATCCTTAAGGAACTTAACATTTCATTGGGGAGACAACCTTTACAACCAACGCTTAAGCCAGTAAATAGTCAACTGCAAAGCTGTGAATGTCAGACAATAAAAACTAGAGGAGTTCACAGAAGCAGTGAGCAATATATGTGGAAGTCAGAAGTTGTGAAGGAAGACTTTATCAAAGAGGCGAGACTTGAGTTAGACCCTGAGGATGAATAGGATTTGGAAATGCTAGAAAGAATCCAAGAAGAATGTTTGAAACTAAGATGCAAAGGAAATATGAGATTCCAAACATGACCTTCAGCGTGAGTCACAGTCACTATATTTACCCTTGTGTGTAAGAAGCAGTGTATTCTTATTAATGTGGAAATGTAAATCCCTAGGGATTCAAGTGAAATAAATTACCACCAATTTACATTGAGTTTTTCTAACCTTGCATATAATTCAAATGGAAAAATAAATTTTTAAATTTTTACCTTAATTAAATTTCAGGCATCTCTGCATACTTAGGTTTAAGATCACAATCAGTACCAGAATAAAAAATCCCAAGAGGTGCCTCTGAAAGAGTTCCACAGTAAAGTCACTACACTTGGTGAGTTCATATTCAAATCAATCATAAATTCTATTTTAAAATAATCCCAGGAGTAATCTTAAAACCAAATCCTCCAACTCTGTAACTCCCAACTTTTGATTATTCATGTGGTTGTAGTAGAGAAAATTAACCTCTGCTTTTCATGCAGCCCTACTTCCAGATTTTTATGCTGGGGTAGCAGTATTAACCAGTTTGTATTTCACCTTTTTCAGCTATCCACACTGCCAAGAAGGTGTTAATGAGCAGTGAAAGGGCCAAAAGGCCAGCAGCCAAAGGAAGAAAGGCACACAAAATACAATTGGGAAAGCCCTCTTTCAACAACCCAACTTTGTGAGCATTTGATTCACCAGTCAAATAGAATATGTCCATGAGTTCAAAGAGGATAAATAAATCCAAAGATTTATCAAGAGTGATTAGAACAGTCTTGAGTCATTTCTCAACTTACAGATAATTTTTAATGCAGTATTTCAAAGTGAACTTTAAAAGGAGGGACTAGAAATTATCCATTGTTAATTTTAAAAAGACGTTTCAAGTCCTCATTAATGTTCTACAAATCTAGAATTTGTTAAAATTTCGACAGGCTTTGTTAGAAATTTACTATTAGTGAAAAATGTGCATAAAACAAATTAATTTCAAAATTAAAATTTGGAGAGGAAAAGCTTAAGCTTCTTAAGATAAGCTTTTAAAAAGCACTTTAAAGGCATACATTTACATTCCAATAACTGGTAATCATTCTTATCTGTTCATTAAAGCAGGAGTCAAAGGATCTCTATTTGGCCACACTTTATTTACTCAGTTTAAATTCCACTGAATTTTAGGACCATTTTTGCATATTCTATTCTATAATTTTTATAGAGCTATATAATATTACTTGTACTATTTTGCACAATTTATTTTCCACCTAGACATTTTCACATTTTATCTCATGTTTTTACTACAAAGAAGAATACTTGCATAAGGTAAACATTTTCAAAAATACAACAAAATATGTATAGGATAAAAAGTGATTATCTTTCTATCCCTGTCCAAGTACTATTCCCCAAAGTTAACAATGAGGAGTATTTTTGTATCTCTTATGCATATACACACATTATATCTTTTTATGTGTGTGCATACATCTTTGTATATGTGTATTAAGTGAAATGTGTGCATATTCGTGTATACGTGTATATGGATAACGTATTTTCAACGAAATTTGGGAGCTTTTGATGCAGACTGTTCTACACTTAGTTTATTTTGTTTAACAATATAATATATTGGAGATATATCTGTCTACATCTTTTTTAATGGCTGCATAGATGGAAGAATATGTTTTTTAACCAGCCCCCACTGATGGAGTTTTAAAGCATTTCCAGTTTGTTTTTGTCGGATATTACTACAATTGTCCTCCAAACAGATTGCATTACATGACAGTGCCTGACTCCATGTATTTTAGAATAACGAAAACGCAATTCTTACTAACGTATTCAAACATTCAGATGAGTTTATTCTCAACTGGTCTAAATTAGCTAGGTCCTACTATACAATACTTTGCTTTTGGAGACACTGCTGCTATTGTCATGGCATACTCTGCCCTCTGCTAAATATTTCAGCTCATTTATATTGTGTATTTGGCATTTCAGGGACAGAAGGGAAAGGAAAATGGTTTATGTTCTCTCCTTTTGTATTCTTCTTCAGTACTGCCTATATGGCTTGTGAGGAACTGCTTTTCTCTAGTGTATTAGAAACAATGGTGGCAGAACAGGTAAGAAATCAGTGGTGCAGCAGATCAGAGTGTCAGTCTGGCAGAAGATAGGAGCAGTAGAAACAAAAGGGCTATAAGATAACCAAATATAACTGAATTTTGAGTAGTCAACTCTTTCATCTTTCTTCCAAAACCCCATTGGTTTGCCCAGTGGAAGAAAATGGAGTCCTATAAATGGTTTAGGAAGTAAAGAGAATGTGACTATGAACTTTCTTTTGAAAGATTATATTTTAAATATCTCCCTGTATGTTACATAAAG
Source organism: Macaca mulatta (assembly GCF_049350105.2). Lineage (NCBI taxonomy): Eukaryota > Metazoa > Chordata > Mammalia > Primates > Cercopithecidae > Macaca > Macaca mulatta. Next base: position 131,390,595 of record NC_133426.1, read on the forward strand.
TTGTTTAATTGTATAGATATCACTTATTGAAAGATAGTTTCACATTGTTCACTGTGAATTAAGTGGAAAATAATAACTAAAGAGAGTTGAGAACAACAAAATCTCTCTGGAAATAAAATATCCTCTTGTAACAGGTGGGCAATTTGAAGGATTAAATTAATGCTTTGGGGCACCATTTAGACAGTGGATTGACAGTAAACTTACAATATTTGAAAACAAAAAAGTTATTGTAGAATTGATGATTTGGACAGGTCACTTATCCCAGAGTCCAATTCCCTTTCTGTAAAGCTCGGTGGCTATACTAGATGATTTCTAACAGCTCTTTCATTTCAATGATTCTGATATTATGGACATATTTAACAATAATTGTAATAGACATAAAAATATTCTGTGGCCAGAAATATTAAGATGTTCACTTTTGTATTTTTCTTAAGTCCACTATTGCTACAATTTTTCCTAACAGAGACTTTTGCTCCTCTGTGCCTGGCTAGATTTTACTTTTGAACTTAACCCAGATGTCATATCTTCCAGGAATGTTTCCCTGACCCTTCTAACCCTTTATTTGAGTTAGATGTTCCTCCTACTGTTATTATCACACTGTGTTTTAAATTATCTGCTTTTTTTTCAGTCTCCCAATTTGATTATAATAAATTCCTTTTTGGCAGCAACTATGCCTTTACATTCCCAGTGCTTAGCACAATACCTACCACATAGCAGAGACTCAACAAATGTTTATCAAATTAATTAAAGCATGACATTCAAACACTCATGTCAATAATTTTTTACAGCAGAAACATCTGAAATTGCTACATCATTGGCTGGTAAATGCAACTGCCTATTTATAGTCTTAGATATCTCATGAGTATCTAAAAATGAAGATATTTAAAACAAAATTCTTGATTTCTAACCTGAAACCTATTTCTTTCTCAGCTTTCCCGACATTAGTTTCCCTGACCACAACCCTGACTTATTCCTGATTCTTCCCTCTTCCTGTCTACTCAAATACAACCCTGAACATAAGGTCCTTTAGGTTATATCTCAAGAATATATCTCAAATTAGTCCACTTGCTTCTAGCTTCACCTCTTGCATGGACTTCTGCAATAACTTGATAAGTGATTTCTCTTGTTCCCTTTTGTATTCCCCATCCATTATCCAAACAACTGCCAAATTAATCTTTTATATATGTGAACCCCACTGCTGCCCCTGATTAAAACCAATCAATATAGTCCCATTACCTTAGGAGAAAGTCTAAAATCTTTGGCATAGTTTTCAAAGCCCTAGGTCTTGTCTCCACCTAACTCCCCAACTTCATCACATAGCACATTTTCTCTCCCTTTCTGCAATATAACCACATTGGTTTCCTTATAGTCATTAAAACACACCAAACTCTTTCATGACTTAGAGGCTTTGGACATGCTGTTTCCCCTCGCTTGGAATGCTCAGTCCGTGGCTCTTCACATGCTCCACTCTTCCTTATCCTTCTTATCTCAGCTTACAGATTACTTCCCTGGACACACTAAGTAGATCCCTAGCCTCACCCTGTTATCATCTAAGAATACACTCTGTTGGTCACCATAGCACCTCATAGCACTATTTGGTATCCCTAAATAGATTATAAGCTCAATGAAGACAGGGTATATATTTGTTTCATTGACCACTGTACTCAGTGCTTAGTACCTTGTCTGGCACATAATAGATGTTCTCTCTATATTTCTTGAATGTAATACTAAGCAAATGCAAAATAAATACTAAGAGTGCGATGACAATGCTGTACTGCTTTGGTGCAAAATCAAGCCTGGTTAATCACAGAGGTGCAATCTTGATAAATAGATATTCAGGGCCTATTCACAATCCTTAAAAAGTAGTATAACTAGGCCGGGCATGGTGGTTCACGCCTATAATCCCAGCACTTTGGGAGGCCGAGGTGGGTGGATCACCTGAGATCAGGAGTTTGAGACCAGCTTGACCAACATGGTGAAACCTCATCTCTACTAAAAATACAAAATTAACTGGGCATGGTGGCACATGTTTGTAATCCCAGTTACTTTGGAGGCTGAAGAAGGAGAATTGCTTGACCCAGGGAGGCAGAGGTTGCAGTGAACCACAATCACGCCATTGCACTCCAGCCTGGGCAACAAGAGTGAAACTCCATTTCAAAAAAAAAAAAAAAAAGTAGTATAACTATTAAGCACTTATCCACGATCCTTCAGCCATAAATACTGGCAAAAACCACTAAAGATATTCACCCATTTGTTTACTCACTTATTCAACAAATAATATAATAATAAAAAATCAATAATGACTACAACTATATGGAGAAATACTGTTATCATAAATGAATGGATTTGATTACAAACAACATGGAACAGTCAGCTAATTTCAATTTTTTGGTAAGTTATATGTAAGTGCCTTTAAACTTCTCCAAAGGTACATGTTTATTTCTCCTGTCTAGACTCTATACGTAGAGGATAGAGTCCATAAATTGTATTTTTCCTGCTCCAATAGTGCTTATTGCAATGCTCAGCAAATAAATAGATGATGCTCATCTAAGTGCTTCTCCCTGTATCTGTACCAACATAGACCCTGAGCTTTTCCATAACAAAACTCATACTAAGATCCAAAAGAAGATACTTCCTGAGAAAGGAAAGAGAAAATACAGATAAGAAAAGAAAACCCTAATAAGGGCTGAAAAGTCTGTCAATGATGATGGACAGAAAAACATTAGAAGAAGCACTACTATGTAGTATCAGATGCATATATTTACATTTAATTTGAGGGTGATAGGCTTAGCACCATACAAACAATTTTTGTTTATGCCTTCTAGTAGCTTACTATCCAAGATGCTGATTATACTGCAAGGTACACAAATAATTTAAAGGGCTATTTTTCATGCTGCCTCATATAGCAACTCAATGGGCTATGTCATTGCAGTATATTATTTGTTATTGAATTTCCTCATTTTCATTTGCTGAGCTGATTTTTATCAATACTACTACAGCTTCTTTTTATTTATAGCTTCTATTAATCATGACATCATATTGTTTGCATTAAAGAGTGGTCTGAAGTGTTTCTATGAAAATTATTAACATTTTCACTGAAATTTAGCCAAAATATTAAAGAAAATACATTGTAACAGTCCATATATGTTTATGCAAAGAACAACATAATTCAATTCCTGATGTAAACCAGAACAACCCAGTCTCCTTAATATAATAAAACACAAATACAATATAAACCTACAAATGTCTGGACATGGTGCCATTTCCGAAATAGGATAGCAATTAGGTAATATTTGGCCAGAGAGGAAAAGCAAGATTTTTGGAAATTATCCTCCTAAAGCTATAAATTATCCTCCTAAAGCTATAAATAACCTGCTAGCAATTTCAATTTAAGTTCAAATTATAAGGGCAAACTGGCCACTCAAACTGTTTTCAGTGAGAAAAAGGAATTTAGAAGTGCCTTCATTGTTTTCCTGCCTGTGTGATGTCAAATATCTGCTTTATTTAAACAGCTTGAACTTCCACTTGGTTGTTTCAATATCAAACATTGTCTAAAAACGATCTTTACAATAAGAAAGCCTGTGATATGTGGAGACGACTACCACAATTTTAGGTTTCACAATAGCCACAGTAAATGATTTGCCTCTAGCAAATCCATCTACTTACATGTCAGTAGAGGAACATGGTTTAATAAATCTGAATTGGTTCCGAAATGGGAATTGCATAAGGATGACAATAGTGAGAAATATGGTAAAATGGAAGAACTATTTTTGAAATCTCTTTTCTTCATGCAGAAGACTACTGAGAGTTTCTAGAGTTGCTGAAAAGGGTAGAAACTACATGTGTGGATTTCTTAGTGAACATAATCTCTCCACAGATTCCTGGCTAAATAGTAAAAAGCAGCATTCTGGTGAGTAATTGTATATACATCGATGCTCAAATGAAGGCATTCTGTAGAAGTTGTATGCACAATAAATCACCGTCTGTACTTGGCCCTTGGAGTCTATTTGAATGCCCATTCAGTCCAAGCAGGCTGGCTAGATATGTCATTGATTTTCTTCTTCAGTGCCATCCCTGGGAAAAAAGCCAATGTTTAATAATGGAAAAGATCACAACTTAAAAAGGGAGGAGGGGAGAGAGTATTTTTGAACCCCAATCAGCAAGTTTCTGGAAACTGGGTACACTAACAAGGTATTTATGGACTTAGGTTGGATACAAATAAATATATAAAAAACAAGTATTCATCTGAATAAGAAAGGACATTACAACACCTTTGACTAGGAAATCTCATTCTGCCAATGATATCCTACCCTTATACCTATTGGACTTCCTTATGGCCATAAAACCTACTTTTCAACCTTGACGAAGACCACAAGATTGATAACCTTCTTTTATTTTCCCAATCAGTCTCTCTCCTAACTGAAGCTCTTTTCTATGGTGGTCTCAAATCCAGGATCAGCTGTTTTAACTAGTCTTTCAACAGCATTATCTCTGCCTTCTCCCTCATCTTTCTACTTGACCTATCTTATCAATCAATGCTCCAAGAAATTTTACCTTGGTTTCCACTGTTTCTGCACCTGGGCTGATAAGAAAATTAAAATTACTGTATTTAATATCCCTTTCCTAGGAACGTGGCCCTCAATTCAAATGATTACTATAAGAAAAGGCACTTGATTTGACTGGATAAATCCTAATAGCCATTCCTTACAGTGGCTACAAAGTCCTATGTGATCTATCTCCTGCTCACTTCTCCCACCTCATCACACATTACTCTCCTCTTCACTCACTAAGATCCATTCACAATGGCCCTCTTTCTGCTAATTAAATATGCCAAGCTTATTTATCAATCAGAGCTTTTGCCCTCGTTCTTCCCTCTGTTTGAATAATATTCATCCAAATCTTCAAATAGCTGGCTTATTCTTGTGATCCAGGTGTCAGCTATTCAGACTTCCCTGACCATCAAGGCTAAAGTAGACCCTACTGCCAGTCACTCTTTATTATAATCCTGTTTTAATTTTTTAATAAAATATATCAATAGCCAAAATATATTGTTTATTATCAATCTCTCCTTACAAGAGTGTAAGCTCTCAAAAGTAGGGACCATGTCTGTGTTTTTCACAACTGTATCCCCAGCACCTAAAACAAGATCTGAAACATTGTCAAAACACAAAAAATTCTCGTTGAATGATGGAATCGATTGTCACAGTGATCAGTTCATGTGTGAACATCTGACCTAAGCTTTGTCAATCAAAGTACATTCTGCAGATCCTACCCCTGGCCACAAGTGATTGATGCAGGAGTGGGCAACTGAACAAAACCAGGCTAATCAAAGTCCTTACTTAGGATTCTAGGTCTTGGGCCCATTAAATACACTGCTTCTATTTTAGAGTGGTAAGAAGAGATGGTTAAGAGCCTATATCAGCCATGTTTCACACTCTGTGTTTACTAAGCCTGTGTACATGAAAGTGAAGTTTAAATTCAAAGCCCACTAGAAAAATTTAAAGACTATACTGATCATATTTGATTTATTAGCTCCAGTTATTTCCTGTGTCAGTCATATCCTTGCCCTTTCTACAGTTTGCTATTCTAAACTTTCTTTTGTTCCCTGAGCCAATAAATTCATGCCGCTTTTTGCTTAAGCTAGTTTGAGTTGACTTTCTGTCACTTACAACCGAGATTCTAACCTATATACTAACTTTCCCTGCAACCCTACTACCACTTTCTAGATTTTTTTCTGTCTCTTATTGTTCATTCTGCTAATGTTTCTTTACTCTACTCACAGCCCTCTCTCCCTCAATCTTGGCAGACGACATTGTCTCCTACTTAACGTAGACAGCAGATGCTATGAGACATGACACATTCCTTCAATTATCCCTGCTCCTCTCATGTTTCAGAGACCAAACATTCCATCTGTATTCTGGATCCTTTATTTAGGTTTTCTCCAGAACCTTGCTCCATCAGATACTACCTCTCTTTTCTATCACTTAAATATTTTTCTTCATTAGTTCATTTTCCCTTGACTGTAAGTATTCATTCATTCATACTTCAAATATTTATTCATTGCCACTGTGGGAGGTACAGGACTAGGTTAATGTACATGCTTATGTTACTTTTCCATCCAAAAAAACAAATTAGTGAGACAACAAAAAATTCCTTCCTAAAACCTGTGTTCTCTTTTAACTATTGCCCCTCTCTCCTTGATCATCCCATCACTTCTCAGTCAAGCATCTTAAAAGCCTATACTTGATGCCTCCACTTCCTTTTACTGCATTTATTTATCAACCCACTGAAATCTTTCTTCTATCTCTACTACTACACTAAAAATCTCTTTTTTCAAAGTCAGCAATAAACTCCTAAATGCCAAAACTGGTAAATACTGTAGTCTTTACTTAATGAGACCTTTCCTCATATACGATACTGTTCCCTCTTTCTGGATTATTTGTTCTTCCTTGTCTTCTATAATACCACTTGTCCTGAATTTCCATTAATCCATCTCTCAGCAATTTTTCTGGGCTCCTTTTCCTGTCAGTCCTTTAAATGTTTAGTGTGCTACATGATTTTGTCAATTGCCTCTTCCTTTTATGTTTTCTACTCTGTACATGCTCTTCTGGTGTGATCACATCCAGTCTCAAATATTAGTTATGTATCAACAATATCCAGATCCATTTTCTAGCCCCAGTACTCCAAGTCTTGTATATCTAACTTCATAGTAGATATTTCTACCTGGAGAAACTACAGCCCTGTGAAGTCATGTTCAAAAGAGAATCATTATTTTTTTCCCGCTAAAACTCTGCCTTCTTTCTTCCCTACCTTCGTTTGTTGATTGCTAGGACCATCCTCCTCTTTAATGACTTACCAAAGATAGAAATTGTATTAGTTCATTTTCAAGCTGCTGATAAAGACATACCCAAGACTGGGTAATTTATAAGGAAAAAGAGGTCTAGTGGACTCAGTTCCACGTGGCTGGGGAGGCCTCACAATCATGGTGGAAGGCAAAAGGCATGTCTTACATGGCAGCACACAAGAGAGAATGAGAGCCAAGTGAAAGGGTTTTCCTCTTATAAAACCATCAGATTTCTTGAGACTTATTCACTATCATGAGAATAGTATGGGAGAAACTGACCCCATGATTCAATTATCTCTCACTGGGTCCCTTTCACAACATGTGGAAATTATGGGAGCTACAATTCAAGATGAGATTTGGGTGGGGACACAGCCAAACCAGGTTTTTCCGGAAATCTTTATTATTTTCTCTCCTTCATTAGTAACAACCAGTTAGCCCCTAAGTCTTGCCAATTTAAATTTATCTCCTATGTATGTCTCCCTTTTTGAAAATTTGGATATTTAATGCCTAAGTTAAGCTCCTAATCGTCTCTTTCTCTAGATTATTGCAATATTTTCCTAACTGGTCACTTTCAACCTGTCTTTTACTCTTCTAATGTATCCACCTCATTGTCCACAGAAACTACAAAAATTTTGAAATCCTCCCCACCGGAGAAGAATGTGCTTAAAGCACACTAAAGTTCACCTTGAAGATTATGCTTTTTTCCCCCCACAGGGCTCACTATGAATAGTTCCAAAATGCACCTTTGAATTTGTCACAATTGTTTTGATAAGACTACAATTAACCAAGTAAAGTAGAAGTCTATTAACAGCAATAGGAAGTCACTGAATACTGGTCATAGCATTGGGCAGAGAGGTAAAACGGTGGAGAAAAAGAAATGGTAATGTAATTTAGAGGAGAACTAAATTCTTACCTGACTTTTTGTTATGATTTGTCTATTGCTAGGGTTCAAACACTTCTTCTGAACCATGTCTACATGCATATCAAGCTCAATATTATATTAGCATGTAACTTGGACGTCATTTCTGTTCTTTTGTATCTCAGCACAAGCAGATAAAGACATATCACCAGTTTTATTATTTTTATTTCAAATAGATGTCTTGTCACTTTCTAAGGTCTGTTCTTCAAATGAGGAATTATAAAGAAGAATCTCAGAAATAAGCATTTCAGTTTTAGGAGACTCAGAAGGATCAGACAGGCCAGTGCTGAAAAGGAAATCATCACACAGAGATCTTGTTGATTATCCTAGCAAATCTCTCTTTTCATTTTACTTTTCTTCTTTGGTTCGAAGATTCTCTCTAGAGGCAGAAGGGAGGGCTGTACATTTCAAATTATTTTTAGGTCTTTGATTAACTGTGCCACCAGACCCCAGGTGACTATTAATATACTAGTAAAGGCAGTTAAAAGAAGACCTGAGGTCATTCAGAGAGTGAATGAAGCAAAATTGAAAGCATGAGTCTTGACCCAGTGATATGATCTTTCTAGTAGACCACATAGTAGAGGCAATCCAAAAGGGAGCAAATGGGAATAAGGGACACTACCTGCACAAAAGGTTAGAAGACAAAGCTACTCAGCATGGAATTCAGAATTAAAATGAAAGAACTTACCTAGTGAACTTTCAATTCAACCATATCTCAATAAAGCTCAATCCTATTATAACACAGCACACGATTATAAGGCTACAAATGTACTGCAGAGAAAATCCTGTGTCTTGAAAAATAAAAGCTCAGTAAAACAAAAGCCAAAATAAAAAAGCTATCAGTTATGCTTCTCAACATGAGTTTCATAAAGTGGTGCTGCTGTATTAAATTTTTGTCTGTGACCAAAAAAAAAAAAAAAAAAAAAAAAAAGTCTTGAATAGCAAATGCTCCATAAATGCTTGTCCAATTGAATTATCTAATTGATTAATGTCAACTTTTTAATATTTAAGGATCATTGGGGATTATACATTGATTAGCTAACAAGTACTTCTTATCCAGAGAAAACTGGAAGCTCATGCCATAGCTTACTAGGATTTTTGCAAGAGGAGACAAACATTCATAAGATTGCTGTTAATTATGTTTCCACTTCTCATGAATTGTTTACTTTTATTATTTACCTATGTCTTGAATGGTATTGAAGCAAGCCATGTAAGTCCCTTTGTCAACTGCCAGAAGTATAATTCTCTACGATTAATCAGTAAAAAGAGAATTAAGCATTGCTTCTTTAGAATTAGGAAAAACCTGCTGCTGATAAATTGAGTGCATTAAGAAATTAACATACCAGTAAATGATTGATCATTACAATTATCTGAATTTGCATTTCTAGAATTTCACTGAAAGAACTCAAAATCATTCTTCTAAGATATTTTTAGCTATGTTTCCCAACTGGATGAAGTATAAAAGAGATATGCTGCTTGTTATTACAATGATAAGTTCAAGAATCTTTCAAAAATGTTCACAACTGGACATTAAATTAATCCAATATATTTTAAAATAGGAACTCACACAAGGGTTTAGGGTTTACCAGCTAATTTTTTTTTTGTCATCTACTCTGATGTATAAAAGAACAATTCATCTGTATGTCATGAATCACAAAGGCTTGTAAGTCACCCAACTACTAAGCATCCTGATTAAAAAGCTGGAGAAGAGCAGGCCATTTAAATAAAAATTATTTGGCAGATGCAAACATCTCTATGCAGGCAGCTCATGAAAATATTACTGAGGAGTAAATAAAATAGGATAACGCCATCCAAAATATACCATTCTCACTCCAAGCTAAAAATAATAACTTTTGTTTGAGGACAAACAACAACGATAACACTAATAATAAGTATTGATAACAATAAGTAATATTGAAAGATAACCATATGCCAGACATTATTTTAGTATTTTGTTGGTTTGCTTTACTTAAATAAATATTTACCACATGGTTAGTATGTCCTAGGCAGTGTTCAAACACTGGGACTCAGCAATGAACAAAACACAAAATTCCTTGCTCTCACAGAACTTAATCTAGTATGAAAGACAGAAAACAAATGAATAAAATAAAAATATACTAATAAGTATAAATGTATAGTTATACATATTTGAACATATAGTACAGTAAATATGTATGTAGTAAGTGTAAATAAATATGTAAAGCATAAATAGAAATAAGCAAAATAGTATGTCAGATGGTGTTAAATAGGGTGAACGTAATGTCTCAGTTTTCTCAGATAGTACTGGTTTATAGTAGTCTTAGTGTAATTACTCCTAGCCCCCACTTTCACTCTAAAAAATGTCTCAGTTTAGACAACAAATCATATGGTCACCTAAATGATAAGTACTATGGAGAGAAAAAAGCAGGAAAACAAATGTGTTGGAGGAGGGTTGTACTTTTCAATAGCATAGTCAGGGAATGCCTCTCTGAGAAGGTCACATCTGGGTAAGAACCTGCATCAGGCAAAAGACTGAGCCAGGTCTCTATCCAGGTAGATATCAAGGGAAAGAACATTTCAGGCAGAGGGAATAGCAATTGCCTATATTTTTCAGAATCATAACAGAATGGTTGTAACAGAACGGATGAGGAAGGAGTAGCAGGAGATGGAGTCACACATGGAAAGGGAAGCCACATTATTGTAGGGCTGTGTCCTCAGTGAGATGGGGAGCCATTGCAGGTTTTGAGTAGGAAAGTGATATGCCTTGGGCTTTAAGAGTATCACTCTGACTATTGTATTGTGGGTAAATTGTAGGGGTGTAAGAGCATAAAAGGAGATAAATCAGTCAAAAGGCTATTGCAAAAATCAATATGAGAACTGATGGTGGCTTGGACCAGGGTAGTGGCAAAAGAGGTGATGATAATTAGTCAGATTTTGGATATATTTTGAAGACAGAGATGACAAGGTTTGATGGTAAAAATTGATGGGGTCACGAATCATGTCAAGGTTTTTGATACCAATATGGGGACATAAGAGTTGCCAGAATCTGAGATAGAAAAAGTTGGAGGAGCAGATTTTGAAGGGAGGGTCAGGAATTCTGTTTTGAATATTGTCTCAGCTTGGGTTTCCCAAAAAGCAGACAGTGAAAGAAGAGATTGTGTGTAGGAAGTAAATTTTGGAAAGCGATCCCCAAAATAAGAATGGATGATCAGTACAAGTGAAATAAAGAAGAGACACAAGTCAAAGGGTGAGTTTTTGAGCTGGTCACAGCTGAGAGCAGCTGAAGCTTGATCTTACAGGGCATCCTCTGAAGAGCTTGTAAAATGCCTCAGAGAATTGTCTGCTCAAATACAAAAGAGGGAGGCAGACATGAATGACTCTTTCTCTTCTAGGTCAAGGGTTGTCCCATGATGTGTTAACCCTTTCACACTGCCAGGCTTGCACATGCCTCAGAATGGCTGAGTGGGTTGCTACAGGCATTCCACATACAAGTAGCAGAAAAGGCAGGAATGAGAGCTACCTGAAGCAGTTGAAAAAAATGTGTTGTTAGTGTATATCTGCATGCAGCTGGTAGGTGTAGCAATAGCTGGAATAAGAAGGTGGGGTGAAAACGTGAGGTGAATCAGAGGTGTCCAATACAGGTATGTTAAGTTTGAGATACTTATCAGACATGCAAGTGGAAATAAAAAATAACCAACTGGATATATGAATCCGCATTTCAAGGGAGAGGTCAAAGTTGGTGATGTAAGTGTTTTCTGTATATAAATGATATTAACTGTATGAAAGAGGATGATCTGACCAAGGGAATAAGTGTAGCAAAGGTAAGAGAAGAGGTCTGAAGGCTGGATTCTCAGGCTGTCTGATGTTTAATAGTTGGGATGATGAGAAGGATCCAATAAAGCAGAGTTAGAAGAATGGTCAGTGATATAAGAGGAGGCTCAGAACATGAAATCTTGAAACCTAGGTAAAGAAGAAACAGTGAGTGATCAGTGGTGTCAAATGCTGCTGAAAGGTCAAGAGGAAAACTAAGAATTGACCATTGAATTTAGTACCATGGAGACCTTGGTGATCTTTACAAGAGCTAAGGATTTCAAGAAACTCTAAGAAAAATCATTAACTTAATGTTGCATTTCCTGCAAATAGTGGTAGGGAATGAAATAAGAAAGACCATGATGCAACAATCAAACACTGAAAAATGTCTGTAGGTCTGAAGATTGACAACCTTAATGAGGTAGAAAGAAGGAGAAAACAACAATCAGATGGTATGAACTTTAAAAGAAGTGAAGCTGTAAAACTGAAAAAAAGAAAAAACCTAAAAAGAAGTGAACTGTAAAACAACACCTTGGAATAAATTGGTTATCACTGAGTAAATTATTTTTGGCTCAGCTAATTCAACTAGTTAGTTCACAATGTTAGAAGGAGAGAGGTTGATAATTTGATCTTCACCCTGGACAGCTAATCTGGCAAAGGAAAGAACACTGTCTCTTGGCCATAGCATACACTTTGGTCTTGCACAGCAATCTTGCAAATTATATTGGCCTAATGCTAATCACAGTGGATCCCTGACATTAAAGTGCAGAGAGCTCCAGGTATACCATTCCCTATTAACTAGGAAAACCATGCAGATATTTCTAATTGTATGTAAAGAGCATCAGCTTTCATTATAGACCCATTTGAACACCAATGACTATATTTTATAAATGCTTTTCTACATATACATTACAGTATATTGATTGAGGGCATGACACTTAGTGTCCAGCAGACATATGTTCAAGTCTCAACTGGGCTATTTACTAGATGTGTCATCTTAGAAAAGTTAACCTCCTTCTCCATGCCTCAATTTCATAAATTGTAAAGTGGGGATTAGAAATGTGGCTAAATATTACAGGGTTATTTTAAAGGTTAAATGAGATCATGCTTAACACAGTGTCTGACACATAATTAAAGATGAGCTATTATTGTTCTTTAAAATGGGTAAGCATGAGGATTTACTTGCTGAAGTATAATGGTTTACAAGGTCCCACTCTGCTGTCGTTGTTAGTCTAGAAGCATTTTTCTGTAACAGCTTACAACTTTATTTTAAACTTGGGAACTCACCAGAGACTGATTTTTGTTTTGTTTCAGCTGTTCAGAAGTCACCTATGAAGTTAAGCCTCTTATGTGGATTAAGTCAGTGGCAATATTGATTTAGACTTTTCATGAGCTACCAATTCTAGTTATCCTAACCTTCCAAGGAAGAAAAAAAAAATCCCTTGGAAGATTAGAAACTCTTTCATTCTCAATCCGAGTAGACTTAGTTGTAAAATAATCCAGTGAATGCTTAGTTAGGAAGGCCATCCGTATCGTAAAGAGCAATATTTCCATTTATTCAAACTACAACATCAATAGAATCTGCCTCCCATAATCTAGCAATGAAGGACACTGTTTGGACTAATTTGTTCAAAATTTTAACAGTTCTTGAACCTTCCCAATAAAATGATCCACTAGTATGTACAGAATTTTTAATAAATATGGCTATGTAATGATAGTAACTGAAGTAATAGTTGTTGGTAGTAATTGGATTACAAAACCTTTCAAATGAGTTTGTGGCAATAGACGGTGATGAAGAACGCTATGGGGAAAGCGTTGAAGAACGCTATGAAGAACGCTATGGGGAAAACTCATCTGCTGTTGAAGTTTCACTAAAACTCCATTCATGGGGTCAATGCCATCAGGAAGTATTAGAGGGAGCACAAGATCTACTGCTGAGCTATTTTGCATAAAGTTTACATAATCTACAGTGTACAAAAGCCATGATGCTTTAACGAGTTGTAGCCAAGCAAGACTCTTCTAGTCCAACTGATTAATGTGCATACAAAAGATAAATGTTAGGAATTTTATTTTAATCAATACTCTTGCAGGGTTTACAAATTTTATCTGATGTTAATTGTTTTTTCTTTTTCTTTTTTTTTTTGAGACAGAATTTCACTCTTGTTGCCCAGGCTGGAGTGCAGTGGCGCGATCTTGGCTCAGTGCAACTTCCGCCCACTGGGTTCAAGCGATTCTCCTGCCTCAGCCTCCTGAGTAGCTGGGATTACGGGCGTCCACCACCACGCCCAGCTAATTTTTTGTATTGTTAGTAGAGATGGTGTTTCACCATGTTGGCCAGGTTGGTCTCGAACTCCTGACCTCAGGTGATCCACTCACTCACGTTGGCCTCCCAAAGTACTGAGATTACAGGCGTCATTTTTATCAGAGACATTCTCTAGAAGATTTGAACTGAAAACCATTCTCCAGTGTTTCATAGCAGCTTAACTGGAGATATTACAACTATAGCTACCATGATAGGACTAAAAATTTTGTTAAACCTGTTTCCACTATTGCTCTATTTCTATTCCGTTAAGTTACAGAGCAAGGGCATGGGAACTTAAAATCCTTAACAAAGTCAGACTGGCTGGTGTGGAGATAGGATTCTCCCTTATTCCTAGGTATAAAGTTCCAATTCATTGTGTTATTTACAATGACACAACTTACTAGATCCTAAGTATGAGGAGGAAATATCTCTCTGAAAATGGCTGAAAGTGGCAATCTGTGTGTTAAAAGCATCTGTGAAAGGATTTGACAATCGGGAATAATTCTTGTGTCCTGGCACTTTTCAGAATGATTTATGTATACAATTTCCATTGATCCTCTGCACCACAGCAAAGAAACATCCTCACTTTACATAAGTGGAAACAAAACATTGTAAAAGTTATCTCATTTTATATATATATATATGAAAAACAAACTGTTGAGCACTTACTATAAGGCAGGGTTTATAAAAGTAAATAAGGTATAGTTCCTGACCTCAATAAGTTTACAGTCTAGGTGGAGAAACAAACAAGCCAATTACAATTCATGGTGATTAGTGCTATAGTAGTAATAAGTACTGCTGTAGGAGTATACAGCAGGAGCATCCGCCCAAGATGGCATGGCACCAAGGCAGGCTTTCCAGAGCAAGCAGTTTCTAGGTAGAGACTCTAATGGAGACACACAGGCTGAGAAGAACCTAGCCAGGTAAAAAATTAGAGAATAATCCCATTACAGATTGATCCACTTCATTGTTCCTTCCCCTAGAGGGGAAGAATGGGTTTGGAACAGTGCTTCAGTCAGAGACGAGAGCTGGTGCAAATGTACCCAGGAGTATAGCCAAATTTGGATCAATAGGAATAATTTTATCAGATCCAAAAATATAAAAGAAATAAGGGATCACGCCTTTAAGACTGGTAGTGGTATAGCTGAATGGCATGTACCATGAAGTAGGTTTAGTATTTTACTGAGGCTTGTTGGTTTTTAACATAGCGTAGAGGAGTCTTAGTGCTGTAGTAAAGAATTTGGTTTGTAGTGAATAAAATACCGAGGAATCCAACTTACAAGGGATATAAAGGACCTCTTCAAGGAGAACTACAAACCACTGCTCAGTGAAATAAAAGAGGACACAAACAAATGGAAGAACATACCATGCTCATGGATAGGAAGAATCAATATCGCGAAAATGGTCATACTGCCCAAGGTAATTTATAGATTCAATGCCATCCCCATCAAGCTACCAATGAGTTTCTTCACAGAATTGGAAAAAACTGCTTTAAAGTTCATATGGAACCAAAAAAGAGCCCGCATCTCCAAGACAATCCTAAGTCAAAAGAACAAAGCTGGAGGCATCACGCTACCTGACTTCAAACTATACTACAAGGCTACAGTAACCAAAACAGCATGGTACTGGTACCAAAACAGAGATATAGACCAATGGAACAGAACAGAGTCCTCAGAAATAATACCAAACATCTACAGCCATCTGATCTTTGACAAACCTGAGAGAAACAAGAAATGGGGAAAGGATTCCCTATTTAATAAATGGTGCTGGGAAAATTGGCTAGCCATAAGTAGAAAGCTGAAACTGGATCCTTTCCTTACTCCTTATACGAAAATTAATTCAAGATGGATTAGAGACTTAAATGTTAGACCTAATACCATAAAAATCCTAGAGGAAAACCTAGGTAGTACCATTCAGGACATAGGCATGGGCAAAGACTTCATGTCTAAAACACCAAAAGCAATAGCAGCAAAAGCCAAAATTGACAAATGGAATCTAATTAAACTAAAGAGCTTCTGCACAGCAAAAGAAACTACCATCAGAGTGAACAGGCAACCTAAAGAATGGGAGAAAATTTTTGCAATCTACTCATCTGACAAAGGGCTAATATCCAGAACCTACAAAGAACTCAAACAAATTGACAAGAAAAAAACAAAGAACCCCATCAAAAAGTGGGCAAAGGATATGAACAGACATTTCTCAAAAGAAGACATTCATACAGCCAACAGACACATGAAAAAATGCTCATCATCACTGGCCATCAGAGAAATGCAAATCAAAACCACAATGAGATACCATCTCACACCAGTTAGAATGACAATCATTAAAAAGTCAGGAAACAACAGGTGCTGGAGAGGATGTGGAGAAATAGGAACACTTTTACACTGTTGGTGGGATTGTAAACTAGTTCAACCATTATGGAAAACAGTATGGCGATTCCTCAAGGATCTAGAACTAGATGTACCATATGACCCAGCCATCCCATTACTGGGTATATACCCAAAGGATTATAAATCATGCTGCTATAAAGACACATGCACACGTATGTTTATTGCGGCACTATTCACAATAGCAAAGACTTGGAATCAACCCAAATGTCCATCAGTGACAGATTGGATTAAGAAAATGTGGCACATATACACCATGGAATACTATGCAGCCATCAAAAAGGATGAGTTTGTGTCCTTTGTAGGGACATGGATGCAGCTGGAAACCATCATTCTTAGCAAACTATCACAAGAACAGAAAACCAAACACCGCATGTTCTCACTCATAGGTAGGAACTGAACAATGAGATCACTTGGACTCGGGAAGGGGAACATCACACACCGGGGCCTATCATGGGGAGGGGGGAGGGGGGAGGGATTGCATTGGGAGTTATACCTGATGTAAATGACGAGTTGATGGGTGCTGACGAGTTGATGGGTGCAGCACACCAACATGGCACAAGTATACATATGTAACAAACCTGCACGTTATGCACATGTACCCTAGAACTTAAAGTATAATAATAATTAAAAAATAAAATAAAATAAAAAAATAAATAAAAAATTAAAAAAAAATACAAAAAAAAAAAAAGAATTTGGTTTGTAGTGCGTAGGATAACGAAGAGTAGGCTCCAAAGGCACCACTGATGGAGAAACAGTGGCCTCAGGGGAAAGCCATGCTTGAGGCACATTGAAAAGTGAGAGGAGCCATATGAGAGGGTTGCAGGGGAAAGGGGGCCCAAGGCTTCATTTATTCAACTCAATTCATTAATTCATTCAGGAAATATTTCCTAAGCACTTATTCTGTGATGATACTGTGCTAGGCTATTAAGTATTATAGTATTTAGTATTAGTATTAGTTCAGTATTCTTTCTATTATACCATCATGAATAATTAAGCAACAAATACATCAAAACAAAGACAATCAACTTTTTAGTTCAATTTACTAAATATTTGTTAAACACTTGACCTATTAGGTGCAAAATATTGCACTGTATCAAAGTGTCTCCTTACTGGTTAATGGTTGTTGGTTATACTCCATGCTCTCTAAGGGAAAAGGACTAGTGGAATTTTAGTAAAATGTGCTTAGTAGTAAACATTGTCAAACACTAGAAAATGGTAGAAATTTCCTGATGCCTTCAAAATCAGTGATCAGCAAATATGTATTGAATACTTCTTTTGGAAACAGTGATTGCTGAGTTGAACTCCGGTGAGACTTAAGTTTATGTAGAATGAAGGTTTATGTAGAATTATAATAATGTAGGCAGTAAAAAATCAACACACTATCACAAAAGCTTGGTGATAGGGCTGAAATAGAATCAAATTTTATGTATTTTTTAGCGGGGTAGGCTTAGTGTGGTCCTTCCTGAAAGGTATGTTCTCTCAAGGTCCTTGACAGCCTTGTGATTCAGTTTTAAGTGCTATGAACTTTGGTTCCGAACCTGAGTAATAAAAACTGCATAATTGTTTTCCTTTTATAGTTCTCATGTTTTAAAGGTTTATTTTAGCAAAAGTGCCTGTGTTTTACCAAAAGAATGACTACAAAAAGTCTGTTTAGTTT
This sequence comes from Macaca mulatta, assembly GCF_049350105.2. Classification (NCBI taxonomy): domain Eukaryota; kingdom Metazoa; phylum Chordata; class Mammalia; order Primates; family Cercopithecidae; genus Macaca; species Macaca mulatta. The sequence continues at coordinate 131,408,496 of NC_133426.1, forward strand.
GTTAAAAAGGCAACTTTCTCAAGACACTCTTGTTGAATTCGGATGTCATGTAAGATTATAAATTCCACTGTGACAGACTTCACAGTATTCTTATGAAGGCACAATTCTAACAACATAGGCTTCAGACTTTATATTGAAATGTACATTTCAATCCCACAGTACATAAATACATGCAAATAAAAGTTTCAAGTATACATTTTGAATCATCTTATTAGTACAGTGCAACTACAATTAATAAAAAACACAAAATAAAAAGTAGCCTTGTTCAATTGGAATATCTACATTTCCATTTACCCAGTGGTTGGCATTGATAAGAATGAAACAAATATCAAGAATACAAAGCCACTTCCAAGCTTTTAGGTTCTCTTCATTTCTACATTGAGGTCATTCTTCAATGGCTTCTATATCTGTAGTCTATTGCAATGAAATTGGAAGCAACTGACCAGAATAATATCCTTCTGTGTATACAAACAATGTTTTAAACCAATTCCACATCCAAATGCAATTCTACAAACCAAGGAGTGGTATAAAGAAGACACATGTATTTTAGAAAGCCTTTAGCCAATAAATTTTAGACTAACTCTTGTTAACTGCAAAGGGTTATGAACTTGGACTTCAGTTGTATAATTATTTTATCTAAACTTGATTTTTATGTTATGACAAAACATCATTTACTAAAACTACCATATAATTTCCTATGAAAAGTTAAAAAAATACATATATAAAACAATCAATGTGACAAATATTCTAATTTGAGTCTCTTTCCAACTTAATTTACCAAAAGAAAGTGCTGTTATACATTTAATAAATGAATTTGTTGAATAAATATTCACTGAATACATATTATGTGCCAAATACTGTTCCAAGGTCTAAAGTAAATTATAAAAACATGGTGGCAGAATGATGGTACAGCCAGCCCACTTGTACTTTTAAGTTAAATTGATCAGGTATGTTCCCTGGTCCATTGGCCAGATGCTTTGGAACTACCAATCACAATGCAGGTTTGAAAGAACACACTGACTAAACATCTTGGCTGTGTGTTATGGTTAGAATGCTTCGGAAATCAGCTTGATTGTCCTCTATCCAAGAGGTAGTCTGAAGGAAACCAATGAGAAACATAAAGCTTGCCAACCACTAACACTTGACAAGCATACCTGGGGCTTAGGGTATGTGGGATGGGAAGCTGCAGGAGAAAAAGGAGCATAAGCATCAATGTATGAATGTTAGTTGCTGCTCCATATAACGTCTCTTCTGTTTTACCTCTCCGTTATCATATACTAGTACATCTTGCTTAAGAACATGCAATCAATGGAAAAAAATTAGAGAACAATCCCATTACAAATTGATCAACTTAACTGTTCCTTATGTATAGGGTGTGTGTATGCATCTGATTACTAAATATATGACATATATATTTATATATACGTATACATATAAAACATACAATAAAATTCTGCATTTCTTCTGACCATCTCATTTATCAAAACCACAGATTACTTTTTTCCAGTTAGTGAAGGTAATTTTTTACCATATTTATTGATTAATTTGAAACACATTAGCATTCAGCCTGGTTGTATGTCAATGTGAGAATTTTTTAAGTGTTCTTGAAACTTTGGACTTGAACCATTAATGAGAAGACAACACTGGACTTTAGCAGTGAAGCCTTATAAATATCTCAGTTGAAGCTTGAGAAATAAATCTTAACTCAAACCTTTAAATTTCAGGAAAGGTTTGGCCATGTCCTTATTAATTTTTTTTGCCTTTGAGCTTATTTCTAACTGCTTTCTTCCATGACATAAAAGACACAAAGGGTCATGTTCTCTAACAGTTAGACTCTAGAGTAATAAAACTAAGTACTTTATGTGTCACAAGAATGATTGGCACCAAAATAGCACTGCATATGGCTCAGTTTATACTGGCGGGACAGAGGAATCCTCATCTTTTCGTATAAAGGCTTCAAATGAGAATATTGTCAAGGTTTCAAGGGATTCAAAGTTTATCTTCAGTCACCTTTAGACCCTTTCAGAATTATAATGAGAAAAAAAGTGTTGAAAATAAATAGGACTTATTTGTATATGGAGCCAGTTCTGTATCACAGATGACCAAAATAGCAGAATAATAGTTTTCTGACAGGATGATTTCCTGACAGGACATGTTGGCATACCTCATGGTTATGCCTTTGCAGATATTTAAAACTGCTTTTGACTGTTAATATGAAATATTGCTACATTTCAAAATGCCATTTCTGGATCCTCCTCAAATCCTTGTAATAAAAGAGAAGCAGCATGTAATTTGGATATAGTTCCAATCAATCCTATGAACTGAAACCCTCCGAGGTTCCCTGTCATCTATTGAATCAAATCCATGCCTTTTCACTTCACTCTCTAGGTTTAGCAACTGATTCCTTCTATATTTTACTAACTTTCCTTTTACATCATTCTTGAACAGTCCCTCTACTTCAGCCATGTTATCCATTGTATTAGCTATGATATCTATTCAGATTATCTTACTGACCCTTGTCTCTGCCTCTTTGTGTTAATTATATAATAAATGGGTCCTAAAGTGTTAAAAGGAAAAAAAGACAAAGCCCTTTTTCCAAGTCTTCACAGTCCCACGAATATGTATCCCCTTTGATCCTGCCCAGTAGCTGAAGCAATTTAAAAGGAGGAACAAAATTATGTACCCCCCAAAACCAGTTGCTTTGTTTCCCAGGGGACAGTCATCTATGTGACACTTAGCCAGGGAGTCAGTCTTTGCCTTCTGCCATTATGTAGATCCTCAAAAGAAATACACAATTCCATTTGGTAAAGAGTATTTAAGAAGAAAACACTAGAATCAATTCTCATACTATGGTACAGTTTTTAATCTAGATTTAGGAAGAAGCATTAAAGGGTTGAATACAGCATTGAGCAAAGTGGGCTCAGAGATAGACCATAGAAATAGAATGAATGTGCAGAGACAAGAGCTATTTTCAGACTGAGACCAAAAAGTCATGTAGCCTCAGAAGCAGCAAGACAAAAGAATTTTGAAACTGACCTAGCTATTCTTAGCTAAAGAATATCCACCAAGAGACGTGATGGTCAAAGGTAAAATTACATTTGTGTAATATGTATGTAGTTAGCTATAATTGTATATTGTTTCATAAAGTTAATTTAAGAATATATGTATAGCAAATTATTTAAATCAAATTTAGCCCTACTAGGTGACTCCTGCCATTTGGTAATAAATTGGTATCTAGGAAGTGATAGACTGTCACTGACTATGGTTACCTATACTCCCAGCTAACTGATGAAGGGGAAAGAGGGAGTTTTACAGAAATGATGACCTTCAAAAAGATGCTTGAAGGTGCAACATCTACACTGCACCACTATAAACCTCCCTCCTCCATTTATCCACTTTTCTGGCTCCTTTCCCTTCTCCAATACTGGGTTCCAGACCTACCTGTACAATATATACATTCATACTCATCAGCAAAATGTGTAAAATCATTTATATGAAGGAATGTGTTGTATAAATGTTTATATAAGGAAATATTACCTCTCTTGTTAGAAACAAAACCCAGACCATCTGTGGTTTTGGCACTAAGTGGAAAACTTCCTAGTTGATGGTGACAGTAGTAAATCAAGATGATATAATGGCAAGGGAGGGTGAAATATAGGGGCAGTTTACTGCTTGGTTGCCTTCTACCACCATGATAATTATCTTTACATCATAGGGTTGCAATAAGGACTAAATAAAAAACATATGCAAGTTCAGTTAGCAGAGTACTTGGCACATAGTGGTCAACAATATTTATTGTCATTAATGTTCCCACATCTCCATCTATAGTTCCACCTCACCTGAGCTCTAGATAGGCATGTGCAATTCTGTTTTGGCCTCATCAAAAACTTCTCTCACTACTCATCTGAAGCCTTTGACTTGATTCACACTTTCAGCACATAACTTTGTCTCTTATTTTTCTTGGGTGAGACCATCAAGTCATAAACTACTTTAACTTCTCGCCACCACATTTTGTAATTTACTTCCTGTCTTAGAGGATGCAGTGAACATTCCCCTTTCAAAGCCTTTCCTTCCAACTGAGATCCAGAAACATTCTCCAATTGAACCTTATGGCACTAAATACGTCTACAGTCACTTGCACTCACCCTTCAAATCCTTGTGAGTTGACATCTTTCTCTAATATTATTGAAACTGCTTATTTTAAGGCAGTGGATCCCTATCTTGGATGCACATTGACATCCCCTGAGGAGATTTTTTTAAAATGCCTGAATTCCACCAACTGGAAATTCTGATTTAATTGGTCTGGGGAACAGTCTTGGAACTAGGTTTGTAAAACTTCCCAGATGATTTTAATGTCCAGTCAAAGTGGACAATCTCTAGTCTAAAGTCAGCAATGACCTTCTAAACTGCCTGTTTTACTGTCTTTATTTGACAATATTAGTCACATCTTCCTGTTGAAAAGTCTTCTCCTTTGGCTTATGTGATACTCATTCTTCTTTGTTCTTCTATGACATATCAAGATCACTTCGTTGCTTCTGCCCACTATTTTAAATTCAGTGCTTCTCAGGGTATCATAATTGGCTCTCATTATTTCTGATAGTATGTATTTTCACTGGTCATCTCTTCTACTCCCGTAGTTTCATAGACTAGAACCACCTATTTCTATTTCTGAGAAAAATGACATTGGGATTTTGATAGGGATTACATTGAATCTATTGATCACCTTGGGTAATATGGACATTTTAGCAATATTACATGTCTCCAAATACATGCATAAACACATATCTCTCTCTCTCTCTCTCTCTCTCACACACACACACACACACACGCACACACACACACACACACACTGACACCATTTCTTTAAATTGATCTAAATTTACAGCTATCTGTCCATAGTAGCTATGACAGTGGGCTCTAATTTCAGACTGCCTGGGTTCCAATGCTAGTTCTATCACTTACCACCTCTGTAATATTGGGCAAGTTACTTAGCATCTCTGTGCTTATTTTATTCATTGTAAAATGGGTATAATAATGATCCCAACCTTATATCATTGCTGGGATGATTAAATAACATAATCCATTTAAAGTGCCTTACTTCTGGTCTGTTGCTGAATAAATGTTACATATTTCTCTCATAATCAATGTTGCCATGCCCTAGGCAGAATACATGGCATGGTTCTAGCTTCTAGACCTCCATGGTACTTTACGTATACCACTATTATGACGCCAATCATATTGCATCACTATTGCTGATTGACACGTACCTTCCCAACTGTGCTATGAATTTTTTGAGGGCAAAGATTGCTTCTTCCTCACCTATAATCTTCAGAGTTTAACAAAGAACTTTGCACAGATAAGCAGACCAAAGTCTAGAAATAGGTTTTGTCCCTTTTCAACTCTAATTGATTGACAATGCTTGTGTGAAATGCCGTTTTGAAAGGGATGTGAGGCTGAAGCTGGTCTCAACAGGGGAAAGAGCATCATGATTAATTAGGGATGTCTTCCACGGGACAAACAGAGGGAGCAGTGGCACAAGTGTCATGGACATTCCATTCCAGTTTTAGATGCTGTGTAAGTAAATACTTATTGAATTAATTTTCATGAACAAATGTTACTAGTTGAAAGACATGAGCCAGTTGGAGTTATTGTTAAATAATTTAGCTAATTTCTCTTGTAGTCTAAGTTCTTTCAGAGCAGTCATTATAGATTTTATGCTAGAAACTTGTGACAACTAGAAGCATAGCATGCTCACAGCAGATAATTCATTAAATGTGATCAAATTCTGCTGAAATTTTCATTTTATAGGTTTTGCTACGTTAATATTGCACCTGCCATCTGTGATCTTTGTCATGTAAATACAGATCCTGAGATTAAGAGTTCTTTCAAGGATTTTGTAGGAACTGATATCTAAATTGTCTACATATAAGCAGACAATCATTTAAACTACTGCTAAATGCTTGATATAAGAATAGAGAAATGCACTTTTCAAATTTTGAGGGCAAAGACTGCACAGGTGGCAGTGCTGCTTAAGCATTTTCTGCTGTGGGATGAAGTGGCTTATCATACTGGGGCAAAAAGAGAGAAAATCTTAATCACCAGGGTACATTTATTTCAAGATTAACTTCATTTACCTAGCACAGTACCTGGTACATAGTTTACATTAAATGAATGCTGATGCTTAAGTGTATAAATGAACAAATGGACGGATGGATAGATGGATGGATGGATGGATGGATGGATGGATGGATGGATAGATGGATGGATGGATGAATGGATGACAGATAAACTTTGCTTCCATATAATCTTGGCAAACAAAAATTGGGCTGGGCATGGTGGCTCACGCCTTAATCCCAGCACTTTGGGAGGCCGAGTTGGGCAGATCACTTGAGGTCAGGAGTTCGAGACTAGCCTGGCCAAAATGGTGAAACTTCATACTTATTAAAAATACAAAAATTAGCAAGGTGTGGTGGCACACGCCTGTAATCTCAGCTACTTAGGAGGCTGAGGCAGGAGAATCGCTTGAATCTGGGAGGTGGAGGTTGCAGTGAGCCGAGATCATGCCACTGCACTCTAGCCTGGGTGACAAAACTCCATCTCAAAAAAAAAAAAAAAAAAAAAAAAAAGGCAGTTTAAATTTTTTCCCACCAGATGGCAATAATGTGAGACATAGGTTTAGGCTGTAATCTTGAAGAGAAAAGCAACCAACCAACTAACCAAACAAAAATGCTATTCGGAGAAAAAGAAGCATCAAAAGAACAGATTTAGATGACAGAAATGAAATGTTTGTGTCATCTGTAATACCTTAGGAGTCTATGATCTTGTGAGACTTGTATCAGGTCCTCAACATACCTCCTTTTTATGCATGGATGACTTCTCATTCATAATTACTTTGCAGTAAAATGGGGATATTCAAAAACTAATCTTATCTCTATAAAATTATTGGTCAATTCACATAACTAAAATTATTACCCTTGGTATATACAGATCCATGCATTTATATTTTCATTTTAAATACTAATTTCTTAGTTAATTGATGCCTCCCTTGGATGTGAGTCTGCTTGGGAACAATAGCTAGCCTGTGTGCCTCTAGGAAATCTTTCCCTGCTATTCAACCTGCCAAAAATCATATGAAATAAGCCTGCCTAGGGTTCATTCATCCTGTTAGCAAAGAATTGTGAATAATATTATATTAGTGTCCATCCCTTAATTCAAAAGCTTTTGAAAAATAAGAAATTCAGTTTTAGAGTCCAGCATTCCACATAAACATGGAGTAGGGTGCTGTTGTTTTGGAAAATAAAGATAATATGAACATATCTTCAGATGGTGTAGAGTATTTTCTCTTATTAATACTTCTCAAAACAAGTGTTCAATTGGATAAAACATTAACTTTCCTAAAAAGTGGAAATAAGCAGACTCAGGAATATTTCACGGTAAATTATATAGCATATCATCTGTCCTTTTCTAATGATAATCAGAATGAAAAGGCATTTAACCTCCTTATAAACGCTTGGTCACTGGAGGCTGACAAGGTTGTTGAAGAAAATGAAGGGAAACTAAACATTTTTTGAATTCCTAAATATCATCACTCTCATGATGGCAATCAATACTTATCACAACCTCCTGACATAGGTATGGAAGACAGTGTGGTATAGTGAAGAATGGGGGCTTTAGAGCCATAGACTTGATTTCTGATCCTAACTCTCACCTCTCCTTTAGCTGTGCAACCTCTGGCAAGTTACATCTCTCCAAGTCTTAGTTATCTCATCTGTAAACTGGGGATAATAGCGCATACCTCATCCATCAGGTGTTTATGAGGAACAAATGTAAAGCACCTTGCAGAGTGCTAGAATAGAATAGGTACAATTCCAAATTTATCATTATTATTATGATGATGGTGATGATGATGAAGTCAATTTTGCAGAAGAAAAAAACAGATTCAGAGCTGAAGTATCTCGCTTAAGTTTATATAGCTAGTAAACTTAAAAGGCATCTAGCACCATACCTGGCACCATAGCAGGTGTCAATCAACATTTTGCTTGCATTCCTCCTTCCTGATCTAAAACTCAATGATTTTTTGAGATCTTATTCCTTTAAAATAATGGGTTAGGCTCAACTTTACCTTGGTTGATGCAAGATTCAACCACTGACATACATTTGCAAAAATTAAAAGCATTTTTTTCTGACTCATAGGTAGTAATACATGGATTAAGACAATAAAGAGGATTCCAGGTCTTGCAAAAAAGATAATTAGGCCTGCCATTTTGCCTAACATAGGACAAGTCATTTCTCCTTCAAAGGGGTACATATTTTCCCTCCTAGGTGTCCTACCGATTGGCAGTCAGTGGCAGATGAGGTACTGTTTCCAGACTTTTAGCTCCCAGATCTGTATACTTTATTTTATATAAGTCAGTGCACTGAAGGATGGTGCAGGCTAAAAATATAAATTGGTTCAAAATGTGTTTATGTCATTTCATGGATGATAGATTCAGGTTTTTGTCCTTGGCCTTTTTCTAGTCTCAACCTTCTACACACTCTCCCTGGGTAATCTCATCCATCCCCCAGCATCTCTATTCTGAGACACTGATGAGCTCAAATCTACTTATAACGACAGCCCAGATCTGTTCTGAATCCTAGACACACATTTCCATTCGCTGATGGGAAAAGCTACCTGGATGTCATACCAGCATCTGAAACTTAACATGTCTAAAAAGAAACTCATCTTCTTCCCTTCCAAACCTGCTCCTCCTGCTGTGTTCCTTCTCTTGGTAAATTAATTACTATTCTCTCAGTTTCCCAAACTTAAAACTTTAGAGTCATCCTTGATCTATTATTTCTTTCAACTTCAACCAGTAATCAATTATGAGGTTCTATCAATTTGAACACACTTATATCTCTTGAGTGTGTCTCTTCATCTCCACAGACATTGTTTGGACCTCTAACGTGATTCTTAGCTCTGGCCTAATTCAGTGGCCTCATAGATTTTTCTCCCTGCATCCCATTATTTCCAGTTGCAATCAATCTTCTACACTGCTGCCTACACTTCTACAATTCGCCTGTATACACTTCTTATCCTAAAAATTACAATTCATCATGAAATTCTCCACTAATTGAAAGCTTTCTTTTTCAATGCTTAAAGGAAATTTTAAAAAACTCCTAAATTGGGCATGTGAGACTTCACAATCTGGCTCCAATATACCTTGCTCTAGTCATATTGAATGTTTCACCATTACAGGCCTTCTTCAGAGCTTTATACTTTGCACTTGCTTATTTGCTTTCTAGGAATGTCCTTCTGGTAAACTTTTATTCAAATTTTAAGTTAGATCAATCAAATATCACCTTTCTATGTACTCTGATTCCTCTAAAGAAGTTAATTGTTTCATTCTGTGTACTTCCACAGCACCTTTTTTTTTTTATCTGTAAAAGCACTTCATACATTTAATTGCAATAACGTGTTTTGAGTGTCTATTTTCTCCACTGCATTATAAGTTTCCTGCAAGCATTCATCTCCATCCTCAGCATTGGCTTCAAGGTCTGACACATATTAATTGGTAAATAAAAGCTTATTGAATAAAAATAATCCATTGAAAGGAAGTTAGAATGACATCATGGAGACAAACTCCCCTCACCCCAAATTCCTTTTGATGAAACTGCACAGAGACAAAATCTGAGGCTGGCCAACTCTTTATACTGACTCAGCATAAAATTGCTTATGTTTTTAGAACTGTCACCAGAATGCATTCTTATTTCTACCCACAATATATTAGGTCAACCACTCTACATCCTAAACACACAATCCATAAATCACAATTGCAAAGTCATCTTCTGTAAAGATAAACTTACAGATAAGTATTTTAATGAGAACTAGGCATTTCCTAAAGCCAAAAACATTTCCATAGGAAATCATTTCCCAATTGTCAGGCAGAAGAAGAAAATTATTTTAGAACAAATTTACATGCTATTAACTGAAAAAAATAGGAAATATTAAAATGAATTCCTTGAAAAGAAAGATGTAAAACTTTTACCAATTATGTTAAGGGATGAAAATGAGTAATATAGTTAACATCACAAATATTTAATGTATATTTAAGTGTTAGAATGAATATCTTAAATTTTGGCTCAATTTAAGGTTGTTTTTACAATGTAAGATTCCAGTACTAATTAGAGTACTGTAATTTTCATTTGTGATAATTGCATTTGACATGGCAATATTTAAAGAGTAGTTTTCAATGCATGATAAGCACTTACATTTCAGTTGTAGCAGCTAATTCCTTAAATGAAACAATTATAAAGCATATATTATATGCAAAGTTTTATGGAAAATAGAGATGTCTTGATCCCCATCTTCATTGAGTATACAGTCTAGGGAAATATATACAACCATAAGAAGAGGTTAAAAAGAGGCTGGGCGTGGTGGCTTATGCCTGTAATCCCAGCACTTTGGGAGGCTGAGGTGGGCAGATCACATGAGGCCAGAAGTTTGAGAACAGCCTGGCCAATATGGTGAAACCCCATCTCTACTAAAAATACAAAAACATTAGCCAGGCATGGTGGCGCGTACCTGAAATCCCAGCTACTCAGGAGGCTGAGGCATGAGAATCACTTGAGCCTAGGAGGCAGAGGTTGCAGTAAGCCAAGATCATGCCACTGCATTCCAGCCTGGGCAACAGAGTGAGACTCTGTCAAAGGAAAAAAAAAAAAAAAAAGGTAAAAAGAATGTATTCTCAAAGTTCACAGAGGAAGATCACCTACACAGTGAAACAGTGATGATGTTGCGGGTGATGGTGAGGCAATGATTTAGTGGGAAAGGATGCTTGTAAGCTAGGCCTTGAAAGACGGTTGAATATGCATAAAGAGAGATAGCAGCGAATTGTATACCAAGAAAGATGTAACAACACAGCAAAGGGATTGAAAAGGGATGGGGTGAGATCCCGGTAGACCAGTTAAGAAAGAAATAACAATCTAGGTTAGATATAATGAGAGTAATGATCATGAGAATGGAAAGGAGAAAACGGATTTGAGACATGTAGAGATTAACTCTGCTGGATGAAGAAACTGATTAGATACAGTAAGTATGTGTGGTTGACTGGGTGAATGGGAGCATCATTAACTGATTAGATACAGTAAGTATGTGTGGTTGACTGGGTGAATGGGAGCATCATTAACAGACGTAGGTGATACAAGGAAGATGAGTGGGATTAGGAATGTTAAGATGATTGCTTCTACTTTAGAAAGATTGGTTTAGAGGTGTCAGTGTATTATTCGTTTGGAAATGCCAGGGAGGTTAACTGAAAATTTAGGACTAGAGTTTAGGAAGGAGGTTAGGTCTGAAGATAAATATGTGAAGGTCACTCAAATAGATGTGATCATTGAAGCCATCTGAGTAAAATATTTCAGGGTTCAAGCAGTAATCTTCAATCTTGAGCAGGAATCAGAATCCCCTGGGGGTTTATTAAACCACAAATGGGTCCCACCCCCAGGGTTTCTGACTCAATATGTCTAGGGTGGGGCTGGAGAATTTACATTCTAAAAAAATTCTCAAATTTTGCTGATGTTGTTAGTCAAGTTCATACTTGGAGGACCTAGAAAATTAAGTCTATTGCTTTTTTTCTCAGCATTAACTTATTCATAAAAAAAGATAACTTGTGTCATCTGGGCGCGGTGGCTCATGCCTATAATCCCAGCACATTCGGAGGCTGAGGCGGGTGGATCACGAGGTCAGGAGTTTGAGACCAGCCTGACCAACATGGTGAAACTCCATCTCTATTAAAAATACAAAATGTAGCTGAGCATGGTGGGGCGCACCTGTAATCCCAGCTACTCAGGTGGCTGAGGCAGGAGAATTGCTTGAACTCGGGAGGTGGAAGTTGCAGTAAGCCGAGTTTGCGCCATTGCACTCCAGACTGGGCAACGGAGTGAGACTCTGTCTCAAAACAAGACAAAACAAAACAAAACAAAAAAACAAAAAACCTTGTGCCAACGTCAGTATCTTCTGCGTCATTAAAATAGTGTCTAACACAGTTTATCTATCAGTTGGAACAGGAAATCATATTTCTACTAGTTTTTTTTTGTTAGAAACTGTCTTGTCAATCCATAACTGAGAAACTAAGGCTGCCCAAAGAATATGCTCCAAAATATGGCTATTGTAGGAAGGGTTCTAAAAAATTCTTACTTTCCTTTCAGTCTCGGCTGTGCAATGTTTCTACATTCTGGTAATAGACTTTCTGGAACCCTGTTTGGTGGTCTCCACTAACCTGCTAGCTTTGTCAGCATATTTATTTGAGACTTTTGTCCCATATAAGCAATGGCTTGAAAAGCACTTAGCTGTTTACTTTTCATCTTACTATAAATTATTTATCCTTCAGTGTATAAATGGCTATTTGTAGGATTAGACAAATTTTGAATGTTCTGATAAGAGGACTGCAGCATCCAAATTCATGCATAATCCGTAAAAAGCACATGTAACCTACAACCTCAGTTGGGTTGGCATATGAAATAGATTCTCCGAGCATATATAAGCTGTGCGAATTATTAACCAGTTAACATTAGCAAATTTATTTTTGAAACAAAAGTTTATGCACACAAGCATTCTCTAATGAGAAATAATATTAGTTATAAAGATCCAACAAAAACATACCTTGAGTAGATTTTTCTACTTCTTTCTTCTTTCTACTCTGGCTATTGTAATTCATCCTCAGCTCCTGGTTATACTCGTGCAGGGTTTCCCTGGAGTTGTATGACTGTCTTGGTTTTCTTCCATCTTCACTCTCATCAGAAGAACTGGTGTAAGCTAGATCCATTTCATGCTTGACTTTTGATAGAGGCTGGTAGGGTTTGCAGTCAGTTTGCTCCATCTCTGATTAAGCAAGCTCAGTTTCATGAAAAAAGGATGAGGAAGTCCTTTAATGCAAGCAGTCCTGAAAGAGAAAGGGAAAAACACAAGCCTTCTTAGATTTATCTTTTTGTGAGGAAATGCGTCTGGCAGATTCACAATTGGTCCTGATAATACTATCAAAGGAGAGAAGTAAAAGACAAACTAGATGACATGAAGCTAGCCGCAGGCAATAATAACACTCCGTCTTACATACATACATTGTCAAGCATTAAGGATTAAGCTGGAGGTTGCAGCATCAGAAAATACTCAAGGTAAAAGAGAGACAGCCTTCAAAAATATTTGTATTGGAATTCAAATAGAGGACAACGTTGTTCTGTGGTGTGTCTGTTTTTAATGTTAAAATCAGTGGTTAGATTAAAAAATGTTATCGGATTTGAAAGGGGTGAGGAATACAAACATTAACCCAGCACATCCCACATTTGAAGTGAAAACTGGTAAGAGAACTACATTCAGAAAGAACAGATTCTTGCCTCTGGTTTAATATTACATTTAAGACAGGGGCTCTGAGGAAGGGAAGGATTCTGAGTGAGAGAGCTCATGAAATAAAGTGTCCTTGAGGGGGACTGAACTCTTTGTGCTCATATTGTGGCTTTTGAGCCTCAGGCCTGCAGAGCATTTTTAATGAGTTAGGTAGTGGTAAATTTTTGTTCTTCATAGTACTGAGAGGATGTAAACAACACTTCTGGTGAGTATACTGGTACAGGAACAGCAGGATCTAAATCGGTTTTGGAAATAGCAATTTTAAACTTCATGATAAATCACCGAAAGAACCCCGTTTCCCCATAGAATGCTGAGCTAGGAGCCACTAAAGGTCTTAGGGCCAGTAGAAGCATTAACTGCTCTACTTAGCATGGAGAGATTTGAGAAGATCAAGTGTCATCTGAGATGTCAAAGTCCTCTGTAAAGTTACAAGCCCTATAAAAATGTTCTTATTTTCATTCTTTACATTATTTTATCATCACCATTTCAGTCCACTGCTGCAACTTTGCAACTTGGTCTTTTCATACAATGTTTAAAAATTTAGTTAGAAACCAATTAACTTTATGATTTTATTTTGCAGTGAAATTGACTCCTTTATTTTCCTTCAGCTCTTCATCATATGTGTTTTCAAAGAAATCTATAGACATCCAAATGGTGGCTCCTCTATCATATACACTATCTCATATTTTGGAATTCCTATTGCATTTATGGCAAGCACATAGAATACAGAAATCATTCAAAAAAGACTTTTAACTTTTCAAAGCATGATGTAGGCTGATTTTCTTTAAAAAAGGCTTATACATTTGACTGATATATGTTTTAAATGGTTCATATTGTTTTTTAGTATGAACAAAGTTTCACAAGTAAAGGTCTTCTTTTTCTAATCAAATGTTAAGGTCTTGAAGGCAGGATGTGAGTCTTAACGTCTTGTTATATCCCCCACACCGCTAAGCATTACTCTAGGCACACACGTAGTAGAAACTATTTAACTCCTGAACCTACAAACTGTCTATAGAGACACCTAGTTTGGTTTGAACTAATATGAGAGATGAGCATGCTTAAAGATAAAGCAGCAGATATGAATATATATATTTATGTATATATATATGTGTGTGTGTATATACACACATACACACACACACACACACACACACACACACACACACACACATATATATATATACCAACGATTCAACAACAATCTAATCTCATGCCAGTATACTGGCTTCATATACTGTCTACATACCCATAACTTCTCAGTTTATAGCTTCAGCATGGGTCTTGACCCTGAGCCACAATTTTGAATATCCAACTGTCTACTCAATATCTGTACTTGATTGTCTAAAAGATATGTCAAACATAGTATGTTCAAAAGTGAGCTCTTAATTCCTACCCCTTCCCAAACCCAATCCTTCCATTGTCTTCTTTATATTGATATTAATAGATGGCCACAATGCTCTTCTGTTTGCTCAGGCCAAAGAACTTGAAGTCATTTTTGACTCCTGTCTTTCACAACCCACACGCAATCTGTCAGTAAACCCTGTTGGTCTTGCCTTTGATATGTATCCAGAATCCAACCAGATCTGTTCAATTTCCCACTACCACATCAGTTCAAGCCATCATATCCCTCCTGGATTATTGCAATTGTTTCCTAATTGGTTTCCTTCTTACACTACTGCCCTCCACACTGCAGCCCGAATAAAACTTTAAAATTTAAGTCGTATCACATCTCACCTTTGCTCAGAAGCATGTACCTTACTCTACCTTTGCTCATGTATCCTAGCTGCACTAACCCTGTTGCTGTTTGTGAAAACACCAGGCATATTTGTGCTTCACAGCCTTTGCAACCTCCCATCAAAAAATACCATAAAATGGTACATCTCATCTTTCTGCTTGTCTTTCAAAGAACTTATTACCAAATTACACACTATGTATTTTACTTATTTGTTTATCATCTGCCATCTGTCTCTCCCCACTAAAACATAAGCTCCATGAAGGGAGGGATTTTTATCTCTTCTATTCATTGCTATATCATTCAGAAAAAGCATAGTGCCTTGCATGTAGTAGATACTTGGTCAATACATGTTGAATGAATAAATAAACAATTGTTGAAAACTCCCAAGAGGGGCTGGAGAGAATGTGAAAATGTATAAGCCATAGTCTCTGCCCCTGAGAAACTCACAGCTTAATATATACAATAAGTGAACAACTCTACTACAAAGCAGAATGAAGTGGCTCTTACACGCAAAAGACAAAAACAGTAATGTATGAGCACTAAAGATGAAAATATTGGAAAAGGATTGCACTTGATTCAGCTAGTTGTCACCACAACCACTGAAATTCCATTGAGCATCTATAACGCTAGTTTTAATCTTTCTTCTTAGGTTTCCATAACATGATCTTTAGGAGATGCTATGGAAACCTAAGAAGAAAGGTGAACAGTTGTCTGACTTTGCTACAAACAGTGCAAATTGAGAACCGTACCAATAGCAGGCTTCCAGAGATGTAGTTTTGCAGCCAGGGATTAGGCTTTCACCCAGAAAAGGAGGCATGTATAAAATTCACCTAACGTCTAAACGGGTCTTTCCTTTCTACAAATGCCACAGCTTCCCCAGTCCATCCCATATCTAGCCATGTCTCTTCTTCGCATGGAACACTGATGATTCACACAGCTTTAATCTAGCCCCGAGAGCTTTCTCAAGCTATATACACCTATTTCAACTGTAAAGTGGGCAGCTTTACTCAGAGGTCCCTTAGTTATGGCAAGTCAGTATTTCCTCCCTCCCAAAACGTGTTCATCTTCTCAAACTTCCCCATCTCTGTTAATAGCCACATTAGTAGTTCAAGTCAGAAACCTAGAACTTACCACTCCTCCATCCACAAAAGCATCTACCTCATTGCTAGGTCGCATTGCAATCTACAGTCTCTCTCTTCCTTTCCATCCCAGTTGCCACTGCTTTAGCTAAGTCCCTCATCAGTTCTGCCCGAACTGTAGACATTCCTTCCCCCATACCCTTCCTGCTCCAACCCATTCTGCACACTGCCACTAGGGTCAATGTAAAGTTCTTCAGTGGCTGTGAGAGCTGAACTATAAAAGGAATGTATTAGTGGACTAGATACTGGAAACAGGAGAAAATAAATTTGACAAGGGTAGTTGCATTATTAAAAATATACAAAGAGTGTCTCAAATTTCTAAGCTGCTCAAGAATACTAAATACTCAAAGTAGAGTTTAGGTAAATAAAAATGGTTGCTGAGTGGGATAAAATATATATACAGAAACTTTGAAAAACTTGCTCAGTTTTTCTGTTAATGTAAAACAACACCAAAAAATGAAATCTATTAATTAAAATACAAAAATAAAATTAAAAGGTAAAAATAATTCACCGAACTTCATTTCAACCAATTCATTTCAACTTAAGCTTCATTAACTTAACTTCATTTCAACTTAAGCTTCAGTTGATTATGAATCTCCACTAATCTTAATGCCACTCAAACCTAACGATTTAAATTAAAAAATGAAAAATGTCCCACTTTGAATGCTGAATGTTGTGTTTTGGCAAATATGATTTATCACGTTAAAATCACCCTTATTTTTATGTATGGAAACTGAGACATTCTCTTTTCCCACCATAGGTTTATTTGCAACCAGAGAGAGAGAGAGAGACTTTCCTATAGCCATTTGGAAACTCTTTCAAATATCTAATCATAGCTATTCATAGCCATGAATCAGCTAGGAATGTCATATCTATTCAAGGTTATTAAGTGTCCTTGGAAGCAATCTTCCTTCAAACCACAAAAGTAGTATAAACCAAGAGAAAATAATCCTTTCCTGCTCCTTGACACTCAACGATAACTTTTTGTCCTAAAATTTGTGTCAGTGGACCCAGGTGACAAGGAAAACTTTCCAGGTCTCTCTAAGCATGTGATATGGAGGTGCACCCAATTCTGTGTGCCTAGAGTTGTGAAATAGTAACTGTCATATTTGTCAAAGGCTTGAGAAACAGAGTTTGAATTCACCAATAAATAACTCATTTTTTTTCAAAATAAAAAAGTAGAAAACATTAAGAAAAAGATCAAAATTTTAAATCCACCAAAGGTTGAAAGCATAATTCTAAAAGAATGTTGTTCCAAATACTCTATGGTAAAGTATAGGTTCATATTTGCTTAATTGACTTTTTCATTCAGTGCCCATCATGGCATCCTGGGGGTCCACTGTCAAGTAAATGTTATTTAGACATGATGATGAAACTGTCAACTTACAGAAAAATCAAATATACATATAACGTTATTCACACCCAAATAATATCATTTCTGTATTATTTTGATAATGATAAACTCGAAGACAAAGCAAATGTGTATGGAAAACACATGCTGCTATGGAACAGAGTGCAAAACAAAGAAGTCAATTATTGTTTCTACTGCAGAAGATACCTTCAGATAGTTCACAAAGTATGAATTCCAATGTCACCACCTGTGGCTTGCTCTTGTACTTTAAACTCTCTACTTGCTAACAAGACAAACTCTAAGTGACTTTAGAAGAGAGCCATGGAGACTTATGTTCATTTGTTTAGTCACTGTAAGGTTAGGGAGAGACAACTTAGTATGTGGAAATAATTCACCTTCAAGTGACAGAATTATCACAATAAAAGTAACAGCAGCAGCAGCAGTTAATTCATAAAGCAGTTATCAGGTACCAGGTGCCATATTAGTGCTTTTATTACATTAACTCGTTTAATTCTATTTTTTTAAAATTTATTTATTATTATTGTACTTTAAGTTGTAGGGTACATGTGCATAACGTGCAGGTTTGTTACATATGTATACTTGTGCCATGTTGGTGTGCTGCACCCATCAACTCATCATTTACATCAGGTATAACTCCCAATGCAATCCCTCCCCCCTCCCCCCTCCCCATGATAGGCCCCTGTGTGTGATGTTCCCCTTCCTGAGTCCAAGTGATCTCATTGTTCAGTTCCCACCTATGAGTGAGAACATGCGGTGTTTGGTTTTCTGTTCTTGTGATAGTTTGCTAAGAATGATGGTTTCCAGCTGCATCCATGTCCCTACAAAGGATGCAAACTCATCCTTTTTGATGGCTGCATAGTATTCCATGGTGTATATGTGCCACATTTTCTTAATCCAATCTGTCACTGATGGACATTTGGGTTGATTCCAAGTCTTTGCTATTGTGAATAGTGCTGCCATAAACATACGTGTGCATGTGTCTTTATAGCAGCATAATTTATAATCCTTTGGGTATATACCCAGTAATGGGATGGCTGGGTCATATGGTACATCTAGTTCTAGATCCTTGAGGAATCGCCATACTGTTTTCCATAATGGTTGAACTAGTTTACAATCCCACCAACAGTGTAAAAGTGTTCCTATTTCTCCACATCCTCTCCAGCACCTGTTGTTTCCTGACTTTTTAATGATTGTCATTCTAACTGGTGTGAGATGGTATCTCATTGTGGTTTTGATTTGCATTTCTCTGATGGCCAGTGATGATGAGCATTTTTTCATGTGTCTGTTGGCTGTATGAATGTCTTCTTTTGAGAAATGTCTGTTAAGCAACGGCAGCAAAAGCCAAAATTGACAAATGGGATCTCATTAAATTAAAGAGCTTCTGCACAGCAAAAGAAACTACCATCAGAGTGAACAGGCAACCTACAGAATGGGAGAAAATTTTTGCAATCTACTCATCTGACAAAGGGCTAATATCCAGAACCTACAAAGAACTCAAACAAATTTACAAGAAAAAAACAAACAACCCCACCAAAAAGTGGGCAACTCGTTTAATTCTTATAGCACCCTGTGAGGTAGGTACTGTTTTTAATCCCCATTTTGCAGATAAAGAAAACCAAGGAACAGAGAAGTTAAGTTACTTGCCAAAGTCACACATGTAGTAAATAGCAGGACTGAGATTTCAATTCCTACAGTCTGTCTCCAATGGCCCCACTCTTAACCACTCGTCTACATCGCTCTTCAGAACATGTGGCAGAATGACTTTAGGCAAATCACCTCCCCTCTCTCAAGGCATTCTTTTTCTAAATGTAAAATAAGGAGATTGGATTATCTCAAAGAACTCTTCCAACTCTAAAATTCTACAATTGTATATGAAATATGAAGGGAAGTTTAGATTGATTTGCAAAATGTAAAATGATGAGTATAAAGGCCACGTTTACATTATTTATCATTCCTTCTCCTCTTTCCTTTTTTCTTTTCTCCTCCTCTCCCTATCCCTAGCCTTCTCACACACACTCCAATCTACTGTAGCGTAGTTGAACTAAAATATCGTTTTGAATCCGTGGACCTGAGTATATATCTATGCACTGAGGATAACCTTTCCTCCACTATCCTTTTATGTTCTTTCCATTTCTCATTCTTAATCAATACATTGCCCTCTCAAAATGGGAACCTGTTCCTGGTTTACCCTCAGAAAATACAGTCTGGTCCTACTCACAGCAGCTGCTTATAGTTTGGAACTTCCACCAAATAGTCTCACTCCACCTCAGAAAAATAAATTAAAGGGTACATAGAATATTGCCTAAGGATACCAGGCCTTCTTAGCACAACGGATAGAGGAAATGAGGCCACACAGTACCTGGGGAATAGCTAGCAAAGGAGGATAGTACTCTTTGGAATTATTACAATAATTTTTCCTCAATAAGGACCTGTTACATTAATGCAGATTGACTGATTCGGAAAACACTGGATTTAAGAAGCTCTTAAAAGAAAGGTGAAATTCTGACTGGTTCTCCTCTTACCTTTCTTTGTTTTTCTTTTCTTTTTTTTTTTTTTAATTTATTTATTATTATTATACTTTAAGTTCTAGGGTACATGTGCATAACGTGCAGGTTTGTTACATATGTACACTTGTGCCATGTTGGTGTGCTGCACCCATCAACTCGTCAGCACCCATCAACTCGTCATTTACATCAGGTATAACTCCCAGTGCAATCCCTCCCCCCTCCCCCCTCCCCATGATAGCCCCGGTGTGTGATGTTCCCCTTCCTGAGTCCAAGTGATCTCATTGTTCAGTTCCCACCTATGAGTGAGAACATGCGGTGTTTGGTTTTCTGTTCTTGTGATAGTTTGCTAAGAATGATGGTTTCCAGCTGCATCCATGTCCCTACAAAGGACACAAACTCATCCTTTTTGATGGCTGCATAGTATTCCATGGTGTATATGTGCCACATTTTCTTAATCCAATCTGTCACTGATGGACATTTGGGTTGATTCCAAGTCTTTGCTATTGTGAATAGTGCCGCAATAAACATACGTGTGCATGTGTCTTTATAGCAGCATGATTTATAATCCTTTGGGTATATACCCAGTAATGGGATGGCTGGGTCATATGGTACATCTAGTTCTAGATCCTTGAGGAATCACCATACTGTTTTCCATAATGGTTGAACTAGTTTACAATCCCACCAACAGTGTAAAAGTGTTCCTATTTCTCCACATCCTCTCCAGCACCTGTTGTTTCCTGACTTTTTAATGATTGTCATTCTAACTGGTGTGAGATGGTATCTCATTGTGGTTTTGATTTGCATTTCTCTGATGGCAGGAAGCACTTGAGAAGTGAACTGCTGTGGGTGTGAGAAAATAAAAGCTGTAAAAGTACATAATCACCTAATCTCCCCCATAATCCTACCAGCCTGTAAGAGTGACTGCTGTCATTCTTGTCCATTTCCCTCCAGTCATAATATGCACACAAATTTCTTCATGTTGCTTCCTTCACTCTTCATGATTTTTTGCATGTTTCTACACAGTATCTATAACACTCATTTTTAGTGGCTGGGTAGAGTGAAGGCACAATAATTTACATATGCGTTCCCCAATTGTTGGATATATACACTCCTCCCTCACCATTTACAAGTATTATAACTGAAGCCATATAAAGATACCATGAACATCTTCAATTTTTTTTTTATTATTTCCTCAGGGTAAATTCCAAGAAGTCAAATTAATGAGCCAAAAGGTTTGAACATTTTTGTGGCTGTAGGGGATTGTAATGATTTACACTGTCATTAGCAATGTGTGGGAACACTCTCTTCTTTCATTGTACCCTTGTCAACTTTGAGTATTATTTTTTAATGTCTATTTAAAATAAGTAAATTAATGGTGCTTTCTTTTAGTTTGAATTTCCTTATTACTGAGGCTGAATACTTTTTCTGTATGTGTTTGCTAGTTATATTTCCTTTCTTATTAACTGTCTATTTATGGGGCTTTTTCACATTTACCTATTGAGAACCTGAGTTTAAAAAAAATTGAATCGGGCTGGGCGTGGTGGCTCACACCTGTAATCCCAGCACTTTGAAAGGCCTAGGCGGGCGGATCACGAGGTCAGGAGTACGAGAACAGCCTGGCCAACATGGTGAAACCCCATCTGTACTAAAAACACAAAAATTAGCCAGGTGTCTTGGTGGGCTCCTGTAATCCCAGCTACTCGGGATGCTGAGGCAGGAGAATTGCTTGAACCCAGGAGGCATAGGTTGCAGTGAGATGAGATCATGCTACTGCACTCCAGCCTAGGTGACAGAGCAAGACTCTATCTTGAAAAAAAAATTAAATCATATTGATGCCATAAAACAAATATATTAACCTTTTATCCGTAGTATTTGTTGAAACTATCTTTCACAGTCTGTTGGCCATTTTCATTTTTGTTCTTTTTGTTGATGAATGTTACTCTAAAAGGAAAACATGGTCACCAACTGGACATAAACAAGTTGCTTTAGAAAAATATGACAAAACTTTATAAAACCAAGAGTTTTTCCAAAAACCATTTTAATCTAATTATTCAGTGGCTGCTTGATTGACTTCATTTGGTTAGTCAGAAAATGAATTATAGTTTGATTGAATTCTAACACTGAAAAAGAACACATCAGTTTGTGTGATGACAGCTTACATAGGCATATAAAGCTTAAAGGACTAGTCTGATTTTGTCATGGAATTGGTCAGATATTTTGGTTTCACATGGATACAGCCACAACATCTTAGTAAATTAAAAGAGAAATAAATCACTGCTTTTTAGGAGATAGGCTGATAATTTTATGTACTGAATATGGAACTTCTTCTCCAGAAAATGATGGCTTTCAAAGTAGACTGCTTGCGTGGTACATAGATATTCTATTATGTCAAAGAGATAACACTCAAGAGTTGAACTGAAATTGTTTAGTGCTATCTTAGTTTGTTTTGTGTTGATACAACAGAATACCTGAGACGGGCTAATTTATAAAGAAAAGAGATTTATTTCTTACAGTTCTGGACATTGGAAAGTCAAGTCAAGGTGATACAACTAGTTAGGGCTTTCTTGCTGTGTCAATTCATGATAAAAGTAGGAAAGCAAGAAAGCCATCTTGAGTTAATTTTTTATAAGGTGTAAGGAAGGGGTCCAGTTTCAGTTTTCTGCCTATGGCTAGCCAGTTTTCCCAACACCATTTATTAAATAGGGAATCCTTTCTCCACTGCTTGTTTTTGTCAGGTTTGTCAAAGATAAGATGGTTGTAGATGTGTGGCATTATTTTTGAGATCTCTGTTCTGTTCCAGTGGTCTATATATTTGTTTTGGTATCAGTACCATGCTGTTTTGGTTACTGTAGCCTTGTAGTATAGTTTGAAGTCAGGTAGCATGATGCCTCCAGCTTTATTCTTTTTGCTTAGGATTGTCTTGGCTATACGGGCTATTTTTTGGTTTCAAAAGAAATTTAAAGTAGTTTTTTCTAATTCTGTGAAGAAAGTCAATAGTAGCTTGATGGGGATAGAATTGAATCTCTAAATTACTTTGGGCAGTATGGCCATTTTCACAATATTGATTCTTCCTATCCATGAGCATGGAATGTTTTTCCATTTGTTTGTGTCCTCTCTTATTTCCTTGCAGTGGTTTGTAGTTCTCCTAGAAGAGGTCCTTCACATCCCTTACAAGTTGTATTCCTAGGTATTTTATTCTCTTTGTAGCAATCGTGAATGGGAGTTCACTCATGATTTGTCTCACTGTCTATTATTGGCATATAGGAATGCCTGTGATTTTTGCACATTGATTCTGTATCCTGAAACTTTGCTGAAGTTGTTTATCATACAAAAGGATGAGTTCATGTCCTTTGCAGGGACATGGATAAGGCTGGAAACCATCATTCTCAGCAAACTAACACAGGAACAGATAACCAAACACCGCATGTTCTCACTCATAAGTGAGAATTGAACAATGAGAACACATGGACACAGGGAGGGGAACATCACACACCAGTGCCTGTCAGCGGGGGTGGGAGACAAGGGGGGGAAATACCTGATGTAGATGACGAGTTGATGGGTGCAGCAAACCACCATGGCACATGTATACCTATGTAACAAACCTGCACATTCTGCACATGTATCCCAGAACTTAAAGTATAATAATAATAATAATAATAATAATAACAAAAAGCAAGAAAGCATAAGAGAGCAAGAAGGCATCAAAGTTGATTTTACAACAGACCCACTCTCTTGATAATGAACCCACGCTCATCATAATGTCATGAATCCATTCATGGTAGCAGAGCCCTCATTTCCTACTCACCTGTTAAAGTTCCCACTTCTCAACACTGTTACATTGGACATTAAGTTTCCAACACATAAACTTTGGGGGACACATTCAAACCATAACAATGGCATTAGTTTACATGTATTTGTTTAATCTACTTGTTCTATTAACATTTTAAAAATCTTACAGTGGAAGAATAAAAGGTCCATCCTGCAAAAATATTCCTTCAAAACTAATTTGATTGAATCACAAAAACACCTGCAGTCCATATCCTCAAGGTGCTTTGGCAGGCTCTTTAGGACACTTTAAAAGAGAAAAATGGAAGTTGCTTAATTCTACAATTAAATAGCAATGATCTCACATCTCTTTTTGTAGATTCTTGATTTTTCTGAATGGATGTGTCTTTATTTTTCTCATTATTTTTGTTAAAGCCTCAAAACTGTTTATGGACACCAATGTTGGATCACATGAGACAAGTGGAGAGGGTGAAGAATTAGTGAATGGAAAAGTTGGTGGTGCCACTGAACTCCATAAAGAAACTCTAACACAAATTATTTTGGAAGCTTACTCTCATTTAGTATTTACCATTGCTGCTTAGGGAATCTTGACTCCAAATCTACTCCATAGATACCACACACACACGTCTGAACACAATTCTCAGGGACTGACACTATATATATAATGGTTTTGAAGATTTATTGAGTATTTCACATGATCCCATTAGATAAATGGCAACAGCTTAGTGCCTCCCAAAATGAGGGCCCAGGAACTCTGGTTTATATCTCAAATTCATTGAAGCAGAACTTTTTTGTAACTGTGTAAATACCTAGCATATTTTTATCCCTTAGTAATTTGCAAATAATATACAATTCTGAGTTGCAGTAATAACTATCTCCAACACACCCTTTCTTTTGAAACTCCAGCACCTTCTAAAGTAATTTCAAATTATCTTTTTCTTATTACTTCTCAATATCCTTTGTGGTGGATTATGTAGATCACCTAAACACTTCATATAGGAAACAATCTTAAAGGAAATTGAAGGTAACTCGATGTATAAAAGCTTTTTTACTCTTTAGAGAAGAACAATAGCTGCTTATTTCCACAAATAAACAATCAAATTCAATTCATTTTTCTACAATGAAATCCACTGGGGTTTTGTAAATTTTATAGTAATTTTAGCATTAAAGTACTTATCCAAAATGTAGTATCAAATCTAATACAGTATCTTGAAAAGTAATAGGCTTTAAATATGGCATTATACAACCGAAGATATAACTTTATTCTAGAGTTTCCAAATAGCAAGTATTAATCTTAGCTTTCTACTGCCATTCATCTTCAGCATTAGCTTAGTGAAATCAGCACTGTATCAGTAACCTCCTCAAGTTTCATGTATAACAACTAGAAGCAGTAGCATTTCTACTGCTTACTACTGGAGACTCATTTTCAATTATGCTAAAGATTAGACTGAAAAGGAGCTAATCAAATTAACATAACATATTCAACAAAGATACAGACCCTTTAGTGACTTAATTGCAGAGGTGGATACAGCAGTTAATAATGATTGTCGGGACTTGTACTAAATATTTTGCTGTGGTGGGCAAATGGTAACTATGCCAAAGGCAGCAGACTGTATTAGAAATATCTGTATATAAGGGTTCTAAAAGGAGGCTCTAGACCCAACTTTATGACAAAATAGTGTTCCTTTATTTCATATCTATAAAGTGGGGAAATACCTAATATCATTATTGTGAATCTCACAGGGTTGTTATGGCTAGCACATGAGAATAATTAGACTGAAAGTTTAAAAAAATACGAGTACCAGAGGAAAGCTTCTGGTACAGGTTGAACTTATCAGCTTTCTTAAATACTACTACAAATAATAATTATTAATATTATTTAATACTATACTTAATAATAATAACTAATCATTATTTTTATCAGAATTAAAAGTACTAGAAAGAAGATACAGGCACTCTTTTAAGCAACTTTCACCCATAATCATATTTAATCCTCAAAAATCTTATAATGAGATATGTTTCCTCATTTTACAGATGAGGAAACAGAAGCACAGAGAGGTTAACTGTTTCACCAAGATCACACAGCTAGTGGAGCTAGAATTCAAATCCAAAAGGTCTGGCTCCAGAGCCTGTACTCTTAATTTCTTTGCTATTTGGCGGTCACAGAATCTCTGAAATAAGGTTCAAAGGAAGCTGCTGGAATCAGTGTAGGAAACTCAGGTAAGACTTTCAGGTGCAGCTTGGAAAGATACTAAGAAGACTTTAGATCCTACAGAGCATCTGAAAAAGTATTTGGCCTTGCTTATGTAACAAAGAAAATAAGCTTCTTGGGCAAGAATGGCACAATGAGGCCCAGAAAAAAAGGGAATCCATATCCAGTTTCATTCATAGCATCCTAAGATCCTAAGATGCTATGAATGAAACCAGAAAAACTATAAAGACATGGCTGCTCTGCAAGATTATTAGGTGTCAGTCTATAACATAATTCCCCCCACCTACCGTATTTCTCACTTACTACATAACCAGATGAAAGAGGGCTAGAATTGACTTGATGTTGTTGGGTCAATGTGTATTCAGTTTGTTACAGATCTCTGCACAATTCCAGGCCACAAGCAGGAAATTTGCTGACTTCCTCAGCCTCCCTACAAGCAAATATTCAGGAAGAACATAGCACAAATAGAACTGTAATTTTCTCCTTTGTGATTCCCTCTTCTAATATCCATATTTTCATATTCACCTACAAGAGTAATACAATGTAATTGCAAATGGGTTGCTAACATAGAGAGTAGGGTTGGCATAATGTAGCAGAAAGGGCATTGAACTTGGAGTCAGGAAGTCTGAGGTTGGGCCCATTGTGTCATATACTGTATGACACTGGATAAATCAGTTAACTTCCCTTCCTTTTTCATACTAAAGATTAAATGCCCTTTTTCCCTCAGAGTGCTGGCAGGTGACTCAAAAGAATACACATGAAAAAGCCATGTAAACTGGAAGGCATTTTATACAATTATGATTACTAATACCTGTTGTGATTTTAAATGTATCAAAACTAGGCTGTCTGTTGTTTTTGAGAAAAATATCATTCAGGGAGTCAGTTTATGCCAGATGTTGTGGGCCACACCAGAATAACTAAGTGCTAGATCAAATTACTGACTTTGTTGCTTTGTTTTTGTTGTTGATTTGTTTACTATTTCTTTTTTCAAATAGCATTATTGAGTTTAATTTTCATAAATACAATTCACCCATTTTAAGTGTAAAATTCAATGATTTGGGGTCCACTTACAGAGTTGTGAAACTGTTACCACCATCCATATTTAAAACATTTCCATCACCCTAAAAATAATTCCTAAATCTAGTAAGCAGTCATTCCCAGTATCCCTTCTTTCCCAACCCCTGGCGACCACTAATCTACTTTCTGTCTCTATGGTCTGCCTGTTATGGACATTTTCTGTAAATTAAATTAAATCATACAATATATGGTTGTCCACTTGGCTTCTTTGACAATGCGCTTGAGGTTTATCCATATTGTAGTGTGTATCAGTATTTCATGTCCTTTTAAATTTCTCAATATATTCCTTTTTACATGTTGTGTTATTCTGCCCCTTTCTCTGTCACCCTGTGGGACTCATATTATGCATGTGTTGATATGCTTGATGTTGTCCCACATATCTTTGAGGTTCTGTTTAGTGTGTGTGTGTGTGTGTGTGTGTGTGTGTGTGTGTGCTGATTGTTTCTTTTGCCAAATTCAACCTGTTTTTGAGTCTCTGTAGTGAATTTTTCATTTAAATTATGATACTTTTGAATCCTAGAATTTCCAGTTAGTTCTTCTCATAATTTTTACTTCTTTCTTGAAAATCAATAATTTGGTCTTTTGGTCACACTTTCCATTAAGCCTTTATTGATGGTTTATTTGATTAGTCTGAACATATTTATAATAGTTGCTTTGAAGATTTGTCTGCTAATTGCAAAAGCTGGCGACACTCAGAGACAGTTTATATTGACTTTGTTGTTGTTTTACTGAGGATGAGTTTTATTCTCCTATTTATTTGCATGTCTCATAGTGTTGCTTTATATTGAAAACTGGACATTTTAGATAATATAGTATAGCTGCTCTGGATTCTGATTTTCTCTCCCTGAAGGTTATTGTTACATTTTGTCTGGTTGTTTCTTTATTTAGTCATTTGCTTGGGCTATATTTGTGAAATATGTCACTCTATATGTGGTTGCTGATTTCCTTTGTCAATTTTTCTGTTATATTCTTTTTAAGTCTGGTTTCCTACGGGTCATACCTGTGCCCTTGTAGCATTGTGGCTGGTTAATGATTGCGCAGAGGTTGTTCTCACCCATCTTGAGCAGATATGTGTTCTATTCTCTGACAATGGATCTCTGTGTGGGAATGAGAGCTCACTCAATGTTGATGGCATTTTCATATTTGCCCTGTAGCTTTTATTATCCACAGGGCTTTTCATGTCTCCACTGTATTGACCAGCAGTGTGTGGCTGGCTTAAGCCCTCTTAGGTAGGTCTCCATTGTCTGCTGTACATAAGCTCAGCCTCAGTCAGAAACATGCTTTTCCTAGTCACAACCACAATCTCAGGTTAGTGGAACTGCTAGCCTTCCCCACCAGCCCAACTTTGAGACTGTGACATCTACCAACAATGGGACTGGATGTGGGCATCATCCATCTCTTCACAAGTGAAGCATTTTCAACCACGCCAATGCAGCTACAATTCTTACAGCCTGCCCCACCCCAGTAGAACCTTGGCATTGGCCAAGCTCAGAGTTGAAGGTGGGGATTATGAGCAGTCCCAGGCCTAATCATCATAGATTCCCACTTTTATTACCCACAGTCCGATAGTTAATTCAAATACAAATGCTTCTTGGATTGTTGTAGGTCTTTGGTTGATTTCTGGGTACTTAAGGGTTGTTTTTGTCAATTCGTTGAGCTCCATAATTGTTTTGGGGAAGTTCATTCGTAGATTATCTCATTAGACTACAGCCAGAAGTTCTGCCCAAATAACTGATGTTTTAATGGCAGGATTTTATAGAAGTGCTATACATTAGGGATTTTTTTGCTTAAGATTTCAGACTTAGTAAAAAAAAAAGCAAAATGTTTCATTAATAATTTTATTTTGATTATATATTGTTATAATATTTTGGATATACTGTGTTAAGTAAAACCTGTTTTTAAAATTAATTTCATGTGACTTCTAGAAAATTTTAAATTACATATATGTCTTCAGTTGTATTTCCATTAGGCAGCAGAAAACTAGGTCTCATAGCCAGCTTACAGGAAGTACTGGAGATGGAGAAACATATCAAATAATGCAATGGGGATACAAATATCAAAATACAGAATGCGAAAAAATCCATAGGAAAAAATGACCCACTTTTTTTAACAAATAAATTGGAAAGAAAAAATAAAAGAAGAAAGGGAAATATGAGGATTATAAAAGAGATTTAAGAGACATACTAAAAAATTGTAATGTGTGCACCTTGTTTGGATTTTCATTTCAACAAAGAAATGAAAATACTATATACATATTTATGAGATCATTTGGGGAAATGGGAATGTACAGGATATCTGAAGATATTAAAGATTTGTTGTTCATTTTTAATGTGCAATATGGTATTGTAGTAAGGTTAGAGTTTTTATACCTTGTGATCACATGCTAAAGTTTTATGGATGAAATTATATCTTGGATTTACTTCAAAAATTCATGGAAGAGGCTGGGCTTGGTGGCTCACACCTATAATCCTAGCATTTTGGGATGCCAAGATGGAAGGATCACTTGAAGCCAGGAGTTCGAGACCAGCCTGGCCAACATAGCAAGACCCCATCTTTAATTTAAAAAAATCATGGAGGAAAGAAAGGAAGTTGAGTGGCTTGTAGATGCAGCAATATGGTTTATGAGTTGAAAATCATCAAAGTTATATGATTGCTAAGTGCTGGGTTCATCTAATTGTGTGCTTTACTTTTGTATACAGATGCTCTTTAACATATAATAGGGTTAACTCACAATAAACCCATCATCTGTCAAAAATACCACAAGTCAAAAATGCATTTAATACCCTGATAAACCCATTGTAAAGCTGAAAAATGTAAGTTTAAATGTCATAAGTCAAGGGCCATTTGTATATTTAAAGTTATAGATAATAAAAAGTTAAAATAGTTTTGGATAGTATCTGATGATGTAGAAAAACACTAGAAAACAATTTTAAATAAAAATATGATAAATTTAATAATGAAATTATGTATTTAATAATGAAACTAAATTTTAAAATAAAAAAGTTGTACTAGTTTCATAGTAAGAGGGGGTTAACGTTCTATTAAATTCTCTGTAATAAACTTTTTAAAATTTGTGATCAGAAAAATAGAAAATCCCTCACACACAGGGCTTATTGTCAATCATTTGAAAAAAAATACTGAAGAGAAATGCACCAAAATATTTAAATAGCAATAATCTTTGTGTTTGGTGATTATGAATGATTTTTATTTTCTTTACATTTTCCTATTCTTCACATTGAAGATGTATTGTTTTTTTTAATCATAAAATAGCAATTACAAAAGTTTTGGATAGAAAATTTGAAATTTGTACTTTCCTCTCTGTTCTTCCTATCCATATTCATATAGAGGTGTGGTTTTCAGCCATTCATTAGAAAGTATATATTAATAGTACCTTGCACTTTGCATAGCACATTAGACTTTTTCCGATATTTAACTTTCACATACAATATTTTAATTTATATGCCTGACACCCCTCTGACATACCAGATCAGAAAAATATTATTACTCCGACTTTCAGATGAGAAAACAGAGGCTCAGATACTTGCCAAAGGTCACAAAGCAAGGCAATAGCAGACCTTGGGCAAAAATCTCGGTTTTATTACTCCTGTTCTGGAACTCTTTTCACTATACCATGTTGTCTCCCATAAAGAGTATCAAACTCTAGATACTACTCATTTAACAAGTAACGAACTTAAGCCCAACTGATTTCAAGTTACTCACATCAATTAAATGTACTATCCATTTTACTTAACTGCACCCGAGAGCCATGTGCAGGAAAGAGGCACTCAGATGAAATAACAGGGAGGAAGCAGTAGAATTTTGTGACATATGGCATGCTTGTTGGTGAAATCAAAGGTATGTTTCATGCCAGCTTTTTGTCTGCAAAGTGTCTTTCATTCCACTAAGAGGTATACCCCATGCCAGGAAATGCACAACCTCCTAGCCCTTTCTCTTGAAACCTAAACCCATGAGAGCGTGGACTTGGCATGACTTAATGGAACACTGAATGCAATATGTTTGACCCATTTGTGGGTACAAACTCCCCAGATTATCTACTGTGAAGAAGGACTCTAGGTTGTCATATACATTCCCTATCAGCCCAGGGAAAGTGGAGATGCCATTGAGTCTTAGGTTTATCCCTGGTTAGAAAATATAGTTTTATAATTTCAGAGAATGAAAATAACCTCTGGGAAAGAAAATAAAAGCAAAAACAGGAAGCAATCAAGTGAACTAAAAATGTACAACAAAAGCAACTAAGTTCTCCCATGCAGAATAATATCTTTGCACTTTTTACCTTAGGGGGTTGTAAACCAACCCCTCCAGCTGACCCTAGCTTAGCCCAAAAGATCTAATCTTTGCAAGAGTGTCTACCTCTTATCCAGCAGGGAAGGGAGATGCCAGAGAGCAGGGCACCATGCAGTATTTGAAGAAAACATCTCTGTAGGTTTTTAATGATATAAAATTTACTTTGCTGCTGTAAGAACCTTTGCTACTAGCTCAATAGACACTCTCAGGAAAAATACTTAGAATGAAAACCTCATATTTAAGTGAGGGGTGCACCATGTGAGAGACACGGGCCTTTTATTTTAGAAATATCACTGTCATTTCAGATGACTTGGTCCTCCAGTTGATATTTTCAGTCTTATTTAGTAAATCTTGGCTTACATGCCAATGACTCCTTACTAAGAAGTTGGTTTGTATGAGGGAAGAAATATTTTTTACTTTATTCTAATTGCAGATGTCTAGTTGGCTAAAAGGAGTATCAGTCCCTAGACACTTCTATCACAGAAGAATGAGAAGCAGAATATTGGAGAAATCTTTTGAGTCCAGAGTGAGCTCGATTCTACTACCAGTTCCCTCCATTCACTTAACCTCATGTTTCCTCGTCTGGAATAACAATGTCTACCTTGCAATGTTGATGTGAGAATTAACAAAAATGCATGCTGTATGTCTTCTGTAGCAAAAAGTCTGAAAGTACATATACCACCAAAGTATTAACAATGGTTAGGTAGTAGAATTCTTAGGTAGATTATTAGATGGTAGCACTAAGGGTAGTTCTTTTATTGTTCCGTTTTTACTGTCTTTTTTTTCTTTTTAGACAATGAACACATTCTAACATTGTAATGAAAAAGAAATACACATATTATTTTAAAATAATCTATGTTAAGTTCCTACTCTAGTATGGAGCACACAATAAGCACTCACTTCCTCATTATTCGCCTGCATCATTGTGATCATTAACATTATCATTCTCTTCTTCCTATTGTTGATGAGAAAACAGAGGCTTAGAGAGAATAAGTAGCTTGCTTAATTCCATGTGTCTTGGAAATAAATAAAGTGACGAGCATGCTGCTTGAAGTATTCCACACATAGACAAATTTCATGAATCATGAATAAGTTGATCTGGTAGAGAAAGTGACAACCCAAACTTGACCGACACATAATAGGCCCTCGCTGAATCAGACTCCTTAAACTGGAACAAAATTTTGACAAAAGGATTGTGTATGCAAGAAGTGATGTGAAGTTTTTTGTTGTTGTTTGTTTTTTGAGACAGAGCCTTGCTCTGTTACCCAGGCTGGAGTGCAGTGGTGTAATCTGGGTTCACTGCAACCTCAGTCTCCCAGGCTAAAGCGATTCTTGTGCCTCAGCCTCCTGAGTAGCTGGGATTACAGGCATGTGCCACCATGCCCGGCTAATTTTTGTATTTTTAGTAGAGACAGGGTTTCGCTATGTTGGCCAGGCTGGTCTCGAACTCCTGTCCTCAAATGATCCACCTGCCTCTGCCTCCCAAAGACTACAAGCATGAACCACTGTGCCCAGCCAATAAGTGATATGAAGACTTGAAGGATATATAATCTCACTGAAATAAAAGAAAGAATTTCCAATAATAACAATTAAATAATAACAATGATATTCAATAATAATTTACTAATTCTCATAGGTTATAACCAATAACCAGTAAAGGTTTTCTCTGATATCACCACCTTCAATCTCTCTCACAATCATGCATGTATATGCATGTGTGTGCACGCATACACATATACACACAAGAAATCCCTTTCTCTTACTTCTTCAGAATTATCAGTGGCTTCTTGTTGTTTCCAGACCGAATAAAAGATTCCAGTATAGTGCCTTCCCTTTATCACCACTCCAAATCTATTCCTCTCTTTCATTGAACATTACTTGATCTGTCTACATCCTTCCCTCTCATGTCTTTTCTAGATGTCTACCTGTCAACAACTTATTCAAAATTATTAATGATTAATGACTAACTGGAATGAAATGGGTTATATCTCCCAGAAGAAGTTGATTTTTTTACAGAGGTCGTCTGGAAATTCAGTGTCTTTGACTAAAGGTATTAATTTTTAGTTTTGAACTTTCAGGCCCCATAATAGACCATTAAGGAAGATATCTTCTGACTGGGGAGTGCTTTCCTTTGCTCTCCCAAAGTCCAAGTGATTCCAGCAATCACTGATTTTATGGGGTTGAGTTCTTACTGAGCCTGATTCTTTGACTTTCAGGACAGAGACAGAATTGGCCTAAATCTTTATGGAATGTCTTATATGGATTTAACATTAAGTGAAGAGAATTGAGCTCATTTCTAGATAGAAGCTAACAATGATAAATTCTCTCTCCTCCACAGCCTTGGAGAGAATCAGTGTTATATCACTGGTAGCTGGAACATGTGATTAACACTATCGAATAGAATAAGAATTTTGAATTTCCTATGAATTATAGTATTCATGTCCTTATATAAAATTCCTCTAATAGGTTTCACTGATACAAAGCTAGGGCTCTTTCCCACTCTGCCAATATTGTAGGAGTGCTGGAGAAGCTTCTGACTTCAAGTTGCTAAACAAGAATTGGTATTTCCAGAATTTTATTTTTCACTGAGTCCTATTTGGTGTTTGTTTCAAATATCAAAGGTTAAAAACGTCCAGAGTAACTAACTCTGACTCTTTCATCGTCAACAAAGCATATGAATTACAGTCAACCCTCAGTGTTCTGGCATTCTGTCATCAAGAAATCTCTATTGACTGGGGATTCAGCCAGTACCCTAGTAATTATTGCTAATGATGACCCTGATAAATGGCATAAACTGGAAATGCCTTCTGAAGATTCAAAGAAAGACTATAATCCATTCATTGTAGTTCTACATTTAAATATAGTTTACTAAATTCTTATTCCTTGGAAGTGGTACAAAGCATATTCTTTGATTAAGCAGGGCACCTGATCCTTCAATCTTGCTAAATTTATTTAAAAATACAAATACATAGATCTTTGAATCACCCTCTAGGCCCACTATAACTTTCTTTGATGCAGTGTCACCTTAAAGCACTTATTCACAGGCAAGTATGACTAACACATGGGTAACATCCACTATGTTCAGTGGTAAGTAGATATTTATATCTTTAGGGCATCCTGACATCAGACTACACATAAGTTGACAAATGTAGCATGAGCGGTAATCATTTACAAACTACTTGTCACAGAAAATGAACTAGGTGTGGGCTATCTTTTGGCAGTGAGGTCAGTGTTTTATATAATATGTAGTCTGTACCTCAAGGTGCATTTAAGAGAATATTATAAACACTAATAAGCTGCATCTGATTTATAAATCAATTTAGAGTTCATAGTTTAAGGAAAAAAACTAAAAACAATAGACATGGTCTCCGTGCAATGTAATTAATGCTTGGGAAGCAGTCACTGGGGCACAGCATAATGAGGCTGACAAGTCAGTAGCTCTGACATTTCTACACAACATCACAACTCAAACTTCATTTTAAAAAGCGGTAAAAATTAAATGTGGCACATCAACTGTCGTGAACTGCAGTGCCAGTTGGTGGTGGGGAAATGAAATCTGGTTGTTAAAAGTTTGCAATGTCTAACTGATAAAATGTAAGTTAGAAAGAATGGTGTACAAGCTGACACATGGGGAAATATAAGGAGAGGTGTTCAATATTATTTATTTGAAATAATAATAGTAATAATAGGTCTACTTGAAATCAGAATTGTCTTACGTAAGTAATTATTTCATATTCTATTTTCTGTATTCCTTCTTCCTTGATCCCAAGACCTTTCAATCAGTGAAAATAAAATATTAAAATATGTGATGGCTTTGGGAGGGACTAGACAATGGTATCACAGCATATACACTTGAACTGTTTTCACAAAATTTTCAAGCATGATGATTGAGGTTTCTCCTCTTATTAAAAAATGAAAGAGTTGTTACTTTCATATAACAATTAAACTATGCTGAGGAAGAAGCTGAAAGGCCTTTTAACTCTTTCAAGCATGAAGGCTGCTATCCTAAAGTTTAGGTAATCATAGAACACTCTCTTTGAGGTGAGCATTTCTTATAAAATACTGGCCATGATTCCTTCTGAATACAACACAATGTATTGCACAACAACCTTAGAACGAATCATACTATTTGCAGCTTTGATTTCTTATAGAAAACTTAATATTTAAAATGACTTTTCTATGGAACAAGGGCTTTCCCATGGACGTGTCTCAGATCTCTCAGAAGTAGGACTTCTTTTTTGTTTGTTTGAGATGGAGTCTCACTCTGTCGCCCAGGTTGGAGTGCAGTGGTGCGATCTCAGCTCACTGCAACCTTCACCTCCCAGGTCCAAGCAATTCTCCTGCCTCAGCCTCCCGAGTAGCTTGGATTACAGGTGCATGCCACCACACCTGGCTAATTTTTGTATTTTTAGTAGAGACAGGGTTTCACCATGTTGGCCAGGTCGGTCTCAAACTCCTGACTTAAAGTGATCCACCCGCTTTGGCCTCCCAAAGTGCTGGGATTACAGGCATGTGCCACCATGCTTGGTCAGAAGTAGAACTTCTTAAGATGCTATGTGACTTTGCCCTGGTCACTGGAATTAACTGCATACCCCTGCACTACCATTCCTTCAT
The DNA here is from genome assembly GCF_049350105.2 of Macaca mulatta. Taxonomy (NCBI): domain Eukaryota; kingdom Metazoa; phylum Chordata; class Mammalia; order Primates; family Cercopithecidae; genus Macaca; species Macaca mulatta. The sequence goes on from NC_133426.1 coordinate 131,444,618, forward strand.
TATATCCTTCACCTATCCCTGGGTTCCTTATACATTCATGGTCTCTGGGGTGCTCGGAGTTTTCCTATGTTTCTGCCAGAATATGTCTTACCTTTAGCTCTCAATAATTTATTTTAGTATGCTAAATTGAGATTCCATAATAACAATACTAATCACCATACTCAATATGTAAAGAATTCCAATAAGTTCATGATCACAAAGTCTCTGTAGTTAGCCAAATTAAAAAAGCATATATGGCTCTCCTCTTTAATGTCAGGTTATAATCCGACTTCTATAAATCTATCCCAATTAAGTAATATAAAATATGGGGAAAAGTTACATATGTGGATATGCTCATCTCAGACTTGTTTCAGAGAATTGAAAAATAGGAAAAATATATTGGGTCAAAGTAGGGAAACAGTTATATATCATTACAGCCACTAAATTGGATATTATGTTATCACTTAAAGTGAAGGCAAAGAAAAATATGTAGAAACTTGAAAACATGTTTACGATACAATGTTAAATAAAGGAAAAATAAATAAACTCTGTAGTTTAAAACTAAGTCGAAAAAAATCTGTGCATTAAAAGGACCAAATAGAAACACACAAGAAATGACCAAGTGAAAATACAGTATAATGACACTAAGATGTTGACACTATGGATGACATAGATTGACCACACGTTCTGCATTGTGTGTGTGTGTGTGTGTGTGTGTGTGTGTGATTACAAAATTTTTTACATTTAAAATGTAATTTGGGACTATCTTCAAATCCAGCTAAGATGTTATGCTTCTTAGCTACTTTAATGCTTCACTCCTCAGGATTTTAGAACACATCTGAACCTTGAACTCTGGATTATTAAGTCAAGCATTTACATTGATACCTGGTTCTTACTTGTTCCTCAAAAAATCTGAATATTAATGCATTTTACCAGAGTTGAAAGATGTTAGGTATTTTGGAGTCAAGTTCAAGATAATAGATTGCTTCTTATTTATAAAAAATAAAAAATAAAAATAAAATATCAGTAAATAAAATAGAAGTAGTTTATACAGAAAAAAGTCTTTTCTATTAAGCCTTTTCTAGTAATTTGGGAAAGATAGAGCAGTGATTATAGAGGGGAGAGAGAAATAAATACCTTGAGATTAAGAAGTGCTGGCTATGGAATCTAAAATAAGATACATTCATAGTTATACATGATTCAAGATTGACCAATTTCTAACTACCACCAAATAAAGTGGAAGAAACATCAGGAATTAAGATGGAGACTTTACTAAAGAAGCCTTAAACATTTAGGAACAACTTTGTAGCAATAAATTCAACATCATAGCTGGAATTGATAAATTCTTCTAAAATTGACAAAACTGGCACAAGAAGCTATATAAAATCTAGTTACCCCATTATCTACTGAAGACATTAAATCTGTAATTTTCAAACCAAATCCAAAAGGGAACTGTTGAACTAGAGAACTTCACTGGTGAATTCTATCAAACATTTTAAAAGTTCTTACACTATTTCAGAAAATAAAGGAGAAGGAAATATTTGCAGATTATTTCACCAGACCAGAATAACCCTGATACCCAAACTTAACAAAGACATTACAGAAAAATAACTGTATACCAATATCTGACATAAAAATTGTATGACAATATCTGTCACAAAAATAATTAATACACTATTATCAAATGTTACGGGGCAACATATAAAAAAGGGTACTAAATCATAACCAAATACGGTTTAGCCCAGGAATGAAAAGTTGGTACAATATTCAAAAAGCATGCAATGTCATTCACGTTATGGAGAGGATAAGAGAAAAAATATTACGTGATCACCTCAATAAGTACAGAAAAACATTTGACAAAATTTTACACCTATTTATAAAAACAATGACAACAAAAAACCTTTCGGCTACCTGGGAATAAAAGGGAACTTCCTTAACCTGTAAAGGCTCTTTAAAAACTTATAGTTAACATCATACTGAATAATGAAAGACTGAAAATTATTTCCCTAACATCAGAAACAAGGAAGGTCTATTTGGTTTACTGCTTCTATTCAATATTGTACTGGATGTCCCATACCACACAATAAGGTGAGCAAAGGAAATAAAAGCAATACAGATTTTTAAGAAGGAAATAAAGCTGCCATTATTTGCAAATGACACAATTATTTATATAGAGAATCCTAAGATGTTGAGAATTAGCTATTAGAACTAATTAGGAAGGCCAAAGGATTCATGATCAATGTATGAAAATCTGTTGTATTTCCACTTATTAGCAATAAACAACTGGAAAATTCAATTTAAAATGCAAATTATAGCATCAAAAAGTGTAAAATGTTTTTTAAAACATAACAAAACTGCAAAGACCTCAATACTAAAAAATATGAAATATTACAGAGAGAAATTAAATAAAATCTAGTTAAATGGGCAAATACACCATGGTCATGGATTGGAATATTCAACATTAAGAGGTCAATTCTCCCCAAATTGCCATCCTAATCAAAATTACAGAATGCTTCCTTTGTAGAAATTGACAAGCTGATTCTAAAATTTAGGTACAAAAGCAAAGGACTTAAAATACCCAAAAAAAATCTTGAAAAAGAATAATTTTGAAGGATTTACACTACCTGGTTTTAAGACTTATTACAAAATGTCAGTAATCAAGAAAGTGTGATATTGGTGTAATAAAAGATAAATAGATCAGTGAAACCAAATGGAAGCAGTTTCAAAAATAAGTCTTCTGTAGGAAAAAAAAAAAAAAAAAAACTGAAACCCCTGATCTGGCTTGATGATATATGAGATATATGAGATATATTTATTTATTAATAACTTGTGCATTCCCATTGTACTTTTCACAGTTTCTGGTGTATACTTTGTGTTTGTAAAACATTTGTTGAATCAATGACTAACTTAAGCATTCACACGATGGCAATAAAGCATTTGGCAGCTCTTTCATTAAGTATCTGTGATAAATGGCATCATCTTGTTACTTGAAAATAATCTAGTTTCATGGAACTAAAAATATATCACTTTTGTATAAAAGCTGACTATGTGCATATATCTCAGAAAGTTGAACTTGCTAAAATTTTTAAAATACTCTGGTAATATATTTCTTATAGACCTCTTAAAGAAACATTTGACCAAAATGGGGTATACCATGGTGAGTTAAACTGAAGTCTTCTGGATGAGAAAAGGGTACAAAGTGAGACTTTTTTCCTCTCCTGAGATATCATATTATTTGCTCCCCTTCCCAGCTTCAAAATAAGAACTACATTCAGTGCAGCATACTGTAAGCACTGTAAACAAACATTTCATAATAATACATTTTGGACATATTTTATCTCAAAAACAATTTCAATTCAAATTCTAGATAATTAATCTTATTTTCAGCACCATGCATCTGATTAGGCTTAGCCATTTGTTTTTGCCCCAAAGGGCTTGAGGTTTTGCTCTAGAGGAGCAACAAATCTAAAATAACACTAAAAAAGAACAGCAATAGATAATAATTCTGGCTTTAAAAAATTATTCATCAAAGCTGGCATAACACATAGGTGGAGTAGACAGCTGCCCATATGGTGTCACTTCTGAGACATCCATAGTAATCACCTTCTCCCCTCACCCCGACAACTGCAGCTGGATACTGATTCTAGCTTTCTCACCCTCAAGATTCATTCCTTCGCCTTAAGGGATTATCTCCAGAATTGCTCCATTAAAATGCAAATAAGTTATGTAGGAGGAGTGACACATTAACATACTCTCAGTCATTATCTGCTGCTATCATCCTATCAGGATTAATTTATCAATTGTCCAGCAGAAATAAGGCGCTGAGGGTATCTAATGTAGAAAAGATACAATTTAATGTGAGTGAGGCTAGGGAGGAGTTCGGGTGTTCTAGCCTAGGTAGCACTCCATGGTTGGTGACTTTGAGTAGCAAGGGAACAACATTTACTCACTTAAATAGCAAACTCCCTTGAGTGCCTATGACAGACACTGTGTTAGTCACTAAGGCTATGAACAAGAATAAATTATTTTTTAACCTTACTCAGAGACATACAGAAGAATTAGGTGCCTAAAGAGAACCTCAGATTTCCTATGGACAGACTGAAGCCATATGATTGTGCGTTTGGTGTTGAACAGATGAATCTGAACTTAATCTGATATCCTGCCATGTTGGGGAGAAGGAGATTGAAAGGTGAGATAAGAGAAAGGCAAAGGTAGATTTTACTCTTACTTAGGAACTTCATATAGGACCAGCTGTGGACACACTGATACTTTCTACTCCTCTGTGTCTTCTCTGAAACATATTTCCCCCATGCAGCAACCATCTCTTCTTAAAAGAAGAGTAGCCAGTAGAGGGATTTTATAATGTTCATAGTGAGAGACTGCTGGGGTTGGGGCAAGCACATCGCACCACAGATAAGGCCATGTACACTTAAGGCCAGCGATGCCCTTCTTGTGGATCCATGTATTTGTGAGTGTGAGTGGGATGTGTGTGTGTTGGGGCAGGGGAGGGAGGGAGGGAGAGAGAGGGAGAGAGAGAGAGAGACAGACAGACAGACACTGAGACAGAGACAGAGAGAAGAGAAAGAATTGAAATTCATGTAGCAAGTGGTTCTCAGGACTACATTTCTATTATAATTTTCAGCCAAATGGTGATGCAAAAAAAGGGAACTTGTACTACTTTTCCTGCTCTGATAATGATAGGATACTTAATTTTTGACTCCATATTCTTCTAATATAAGCATTCAGTGTCATTAACCCCACATTTATCTTCAATGCTCCCACCCCCATTTCTGAATCTGGGACCCCAGGACCAATCACAAATTAGGCAAGTAGGAAATATAAAGGGTCTAAGTGACTCAGTTGTCTGACATCAAATCAGCTTTGCTGCTAGACTTGTTCTGAGCCTATGCACTCTATTAGTATTTCACCACTGTTCCTTTAAAATTAAGTCCCATCCTTGATCCCAGTTCCAGGAACCAACTCCTTGCCTTGCCTCTTTGTAAATACCTTGCTTAAATCTATCGTTCCTCCAAGCCTAGGGTAACACACTCACTCCAGTCCTTCTAAGGAAGGGAAATCTGGCTCCAAACCTTAGGCCCCATCATCTCCTGACAGAGCTAGACCTGACATTTACTGACTACCAAAATACCTGAGTATCTGCTACTGGCCTTCCCTGAAGCATGCTCAACCTGCTTATTAGGTTTTTAATTTACTGCTGGGCTTCCTTGAGGATAATCACAAGTCTAAACTTCCTCCTGCTCCCCACTGCCAAGACTGTCCTGGATCTTTGTAAAGCTCTGCCTCGCCCTCTGTCTTTCTGGCTTCCAAATTTTGTCCACTCTTAGTTTGGACTCCCCTATTGCTGGCCATGTTTCATCATGATAGTGTTGGGGATCAGAAAACAACACCCCAAAATGAAGGCCTCAGAAGCAGTCTCAGAAGCAAAAACTTCTCTCTGACCTTCTCCTGCCCTCTTGTCTCTTAGTCCCATTCTCCCTCAAGACTAGTCATAGAAACTAGAATCCCTGTTCCCTAAGGCAGGTCAGAGAAACCATAACCCTTTTTCTCCAAAACCAGCCATAAAACTGAAATGTGTTATTGTAACTTTCCCTCTTCCTTTCTGTGTAAAAACTGGCTACAAATAAATTATCTGACCTATCTCGTTTGACTGTAGGTTATAAGACCCTCATTCCAGGGAAGGACCTGCCCAATACCCGGAAGGAAAGAATGCATGCTCAATGAGGACAAGAAGAATCTGGACAGACAGACCATGCTGGGCTTCCTGCTCTATTTCTATTAGAGTTAGATCATACTTTTTTTTGGTCAAGTTATATACATATACGTGGCTATTTATCCTTTATTGAACTGGACAGTTTCCCCTGTATCTTTGGGTCTTCATTCTGAAGGCTGCCATGTATACATATTAAATACATTTGTATGCATTTTCTCCAATTAATATGCCTCTTGTTAGTGATTTTCAGCAAACCTTCAGAGGGCCAAGGAGAAAGCTCTTCCTTGCTCTCTAAATAGACAAGACTAGTGGCTTTGATTCAGTGCTATAGCTAAAACTTCTGCTCATAACTAGTGTAAGCTAAGACTTGACAAACTCTCTGCTTCTCCCCTCCAACCATCTCAGGTCAGAGTGTTCAATAAATATTAAATAACAATAATGTAGCATGGGAGAGAAGGTATTAAGCTTAGTTTTCTTATATTCATTCATAACAAGCTGAAAAGAATGGAAATGAGCTAGTATTATATAAGGATGAATTATGGGTAAGATTCGATTAAAAGTTTTACTTTTTCCTGAGATAGTCAATTATTCACCCAATTGCCTTAGTCTATATACTCAGAAGCCTCATTTTGCATGCTAATTATATAAGTCATATTCAAACATGGTTAACCCCTGATTATCCCTATTAATGTTGAGGAGTAGAAAATCATTTCATCCAAAACAGCATATTATTCAAACCCTATATGTACTGAGCTTTAGAAGTACATTGTATGATGCTTCTACCCCACACCCACACAAATATCCATTGAGAAGTGCTATAGGCAAAATATATACCAACTGAGGATGAGAGGAAGCTACTTCAGAGAAATATTAGGTGGCAAGGCCAAAGACAAATGAGAATTAAACACAGACCACCTACAAAGTTAAGATTAAGTATAATCTCAACAAAAAGTTAACAAAATTAATAGGCGTCCAAAACATTCATTAAGGAAAAAAAGTAGATTATAATATTTACCATATAATTTTGTTTCCCTAAATGCACACGTGTGCATGCACACACATACACACACACACACACAGCATCTCCATTAGTGGGCTGTCCCACTAGTCATACTTGATGCCTCAAGACAGTGACAGTGGCAACATCCATGACTGTAACAGGAGGCAACATCAGCAATAACAGTAACTTCTTCTCAAAGAGTAAATGCTTAGTATAGCCCTATTTTCAGGATGACTTTTCTGATTTGCTTTACTCAGCTTTCCCATAGGTGGGTCAATCATTTTCTCCTGATTGTCATCCCTTTTGTTGGTGGCAGGGTCTACTGTAATCATAATACATATAGGTGTATATCCCCTCAAGTCTAGTATATCAACTAATTTTACTGATTTGACTCATTAACTCATGACACAATCAATTCTTCATTTAATTGACTGATTTTTTTTTTTTTTTTTTTTTTGAAATTGACCAAATCAGTTGGCAGGTTTGTGTTGACACGGTCTAAGGATTGTTATATCTGGATAACTGAGGTTCAATGCTTTAGTCCAGTTATAAGAGCTGAGTGAAGTAGTTTCAGTCCACAAAACTAAAAATACTATCCTTCCCTTTACAAAAGAAATTTGCCAAGCCCTGCTCTAGAAGAGATCTCAGAGGTTCATTTTCCTTATCTTATAGATTAAGAAACTGAGGTCCAAACAAGTTAAAAATAACTGAAACTCAACATATCTGATAAAGAAATTCATGACCTCTGTTACCCTCCTGGCCCCCACAAAACAATCACAGTTCTTCTGTAGTGTTCCTCATTTCAAGGAATGACACACCATCTACTCAGTTAAATGAGCCTGAAATCTATGAGTTACCCTTGACAGTGTCCTCTTAATCACCTCTGCATCGAGTCTAGGCTCCTCCAATTTCATGTCTTCTCTATTGAATCTTTCCACTTCTTTTCACTGCCACTATCCTTGTTCAACCTGCCATCATCACGTTCCTGAATGACTGCCACAGTCTCATAAGTGATCTCCATCCTTCTCTGGATACTTTCTGATTTGCTTTTCACACTGTAGTCAGAGTTATCTTTTCAAAATTCAAATCTTATCCATCATTTCTCTGCTTGAAACTCTACAAAGGCTTCCCACTGATCTTGGGATAAAGGAAAGATTCTTTTAATGCTTGTAAAGGCCCTATACAATCTAGCCCCGTTGATGCCTGCAGACTCACTTGTGTCATTTGCCTCTCCACTCCTTCTACTCTAACCACTGTGCCTTGCTTGCAATCCTTTAAACTCAGCAAGCTCCCTCACACCACAGGGCCTTTGTACATGCTTCTCGTTTTCCTAAAACACTGTCCCTCCTCCTTTGCTTAGTTTATTAATCATAATTTCCTCAGGAAAGCAGGTTCTGACCTTCCTGACTATGTCAAATCCTCCTATTATATGCTTTTATATAGCACTGTATCTTTCCTTCCATGTACTTACCACAGGTATAATATTACAGTTCATATGTGTAATTGTTTTAATACTGTCTGTCTTTACCACTAGACTGTAAGTTCCATCATGGCAGGAATCTCATCTATTTTATTCTACTGTCTCCTCAATACCCAGCACAGTGCTTTGTTCTTAGTTCAATAAATATTAATTTAATAAATGAATGCATGAATTTCCAGAAATTCACACAGTTAGAATCCAAGTTTCCTGAGTCCTAGCATAGACTTTTTCAAGGCATAACGCTGCTCCTATTTAGGCCAACAACACAGGATTGGGACATTTAGCATTTTTCTATTTGTTGGCTACAAACTAACCCCCTAACTTCTGCCAGATGCTACACATGTGCATGGAATTTTTCACCAAGGGGAATATATGAATGCATCAGCAATTCAGTCCCACTACTACAATAATAAATCATATGCCTTAAAGAAGGTGAGTACAGATTGTTGTTATTATCATCAAAGTAGTACATATGTTAATTTTAAAAGGAAATATTTGAGCATTAGCCATAAAAGGAAAACATGTAGTGCTGTTATAAGCATATTTAAGTTTCTTTTGAAAAAAAGTTTCCCAATACTTTCAATTTGCTGACCTGGGTTTCTGAATTTTATTTTTCTTTAAAATACCTAAAGTTTTCATAGAAACATCACAAACAACGTTTCATAGACTAAGTTGTTACTCATTTGGAAGGAAAAAAAACAAACAAATAGAACACTATTCTTCCTTGAAAAAACCCAAGCTGAAATATGTACATTTTATACTTTTTAAGCTAAGTGAAATAATAAAGAAAATTTATGAAATGCTCTTCTGGAAAATCTACTTATGGAAGATTTTTATTTTAAACCAATAAGTGGACTTTTAATAGTGAAATCTGAGAATTGTGCATATTCTTTAGAAAATCCAAGGTATAATCCTGAAGTACTATAATCATCTAATAGGTACCTGATCTTTCAAATTCTTTAATCCTTCTTCACATTAACTTTCCGACCTAGCTTTTTGCAAACACTCCTAAGTCCCTGAAAATATTTTCATGACACAAAACCCTAATTTATTGAGGTTGCACTATGTTAGCAACTATCTTACAGATGTAGTTGGGTTCTGAGTGGTTCATAGGAAAAGGTCTGTCTAATACAGCACTCCTAAAAATAGATATTCCAGTTGAAAGTCCAATTTTATTTTCTGGATTTCAGGATTAGAAACCCAGCAGCTGCTTACCAACAGATTCCATGTTAAATCAGGAGGGGATTTACTGATTCCATTACAGCTAAAAGGCATATAACTAAAAAAAAAAAAAAAAAAAAAAAAAACCGTACACACTTTTATCCACCCAGAATAATATAATTGCAGCTTCAAATGAAATTCATATATTCTATTCATCGTAAAATTTCCACATCCTCAGAATCTCCCTCATGGTAGGCAATATATATTCATCAAATAAGCAATTTTGAAGGTACAGCAGGCTAATCAATCTCTTGAGCATAGATCAGTAAGTGTTGTTTATAAGCTTAGCACTGTGTCGGACACTTTGGAGGATATATGTCAAGAGAATGCAGTCCTTGCCCATTTGGCCATCATAATCTTGTTGAAAAGATCTACCCATGTGAAACATTTATCAACTAGTACCAGCATTTAGCACTTAGCCCCAAAGAAGTTAAAGAAGAGAGAGAAAGCATAGTGGATGCTATAGCACAAGGAAAACTTCCAAAGAAAGGGTAAGATTTCAGCAGACTTTAAAAGACGGTGAAGACATCAGCTTGATTAAAGTACAATGGGGAAGGCCTGGGAGAAGGAAGAATATAACTAATTTATTAGGCATCTACCATGTTCAGGGTACATGCAAGAGATTTTATGAAAGGGTAAGGCAAATCAGGGCCAGATTATGGAAGGTCTAGAATGCCAGATTAAGAAATTTGAATTTGAGCCAATAGCAATTACAACTGTATTCCAAAATTCCTCCAAAGCCCAGCTTTAGTTGAGAGTGCGATGTCTATGGCCCTGAGATACTGTTCATTCCAACTTTTCAAGGTGAATGAGCTGAATTATGGTACAGAATATAGTAAGTATAATTAATTAAAGGAAGAGGGCCTTTTAAATTTATGTTGGGGCAACTGGATGCTCAACTACAGAAATGAAATCCAAATGGCAGCAAATAAATTGGATCACAGAAGAATCCAACCCAGATTAAATAAGGGTCCTCCTAAGCCTCACTTTAAAACCAAATGTCAAGTATCAACAAACACAGATGTACATAGTGATTTGGCTGTTTCATTACTTTGCGTAATGAGAAAGCTCAAAACAGAACATTATTCTGCAGAGACAAAAGGTCTCAGTTTAATGTGCTTTAACATTACTGGTGTGCTTTCATCACGAATGCTGCCATTAATTTAGGTCAAGTAAATGATAAGAACTTGGACAGTGTACCCTCTCGAATGCCAAAGTCTCTCATTCCCTGGTACATTTTGGACTGGTATGAGGCAGTGGCTCTGGACACCAATAGGAGAAACAGAGGAGACCTGAACACAAATAGGGCTGTAATTTTCCACTTTAGATCTGATTGCTCCCTTGTCCCATTTTCAATATGGAGAGTAAGGCTGTTCAAGTAGAACAACCTCTGACTATTTTTTATACCATCCTGGAAAGCCTTCATTTCCTAAACCATTGTTTTCACCTATATACAAGGTCAAAGCAATGATCCTTGAATTTGCTTATTAACCACATCAGTTGTCCACATTCATTTTAAAAGAGGTGAGTTTTCCAATTGCTTCATGTGTGATTCCGCATTATGGCCTATCAGTGTGTGGCTTCAAAATGGAGAGTTTCATTTTAGGAAAAAAAAAAAAAAAGGATTTCCCACAAGGATTTCCCCTAAGTATCTCTCAGATTGCCACTAGTTTCTTTTTATGTAGCTCACTATGATATCATTGTTATTTATTAACGTAATTTACATGATCTTGATACCATAAAGATGTATAGTCCCTGACTTCAAGGAGTGCAATAGGATATATGCATTGAAACTGGATTCCAGAGGTTTGACGTTAAAATAAATTTGAAAAGGGAGCCACTGAGAGGTTTCAAGAAAAGGAGTAAACTCAAAAACAGATGAAGATAATTTTAGCAGGAGGGCAATGCATGGTCACCTGAATATAAGAAGACTAGGGTTCAAAATATAAAATTCGACAACAGCATTTAAGAAAAGAAGGTGAACAAGAACAAGCATTTCTTAAATTAAAAAAAAAAAAGAAAACAATGCTAATAATAATAACAATGATAGCAGCTAATGTTTACTGAGTATTTACCACATGGCAAGCTCAGTGTATAACTGATTTTCATGTACTCTCATTTACTCTACACAGCATCCTATGAGACAGGCATTACTAAAACCATTTGACTTATGGGAAAAATGAGGCAGAGTACTTAAGTAACTTTCCTGAGGTTAAATGTCTGGTTGAAGTGTTAGCTTGCATAAAACTTGGATGTATACTTCAATATATACCTCATGTGAACACAGTAATCATAGATTTACTGTTAACAGTATAGACAAATGTATACAAATGAATAAGGATCATCTTCTTTAAAGTAGTCAATTAGGAAACCATACACTTATTACACTGTTGCAAACATTTCTGGAATTCTTCTTTAGTAATTGTGTTCTAGATCTGAAATACACTTTTAGCCTATTCACTAGGAGGAATCTTTCTTTGAGGTTGAATTTAAATTTTATAAATACTGAAAAAAATAAGTTGGAATTAACTAGGTCAAATGAAGTGAGATATCAATCTGGATAAATTCATTTGGGAACAAAAACATAATGTGGCATGAAGAAATGAGATGACTATTTTTTTTTTTCTGAAAACATTCACCCAAAATTCTAGAGCAGGGGAAGCATCTTTCAAATCAATAATAGCTTCCCTAGAAGAAAATGTCTTAACTCTACTAATTCTGGTTCTAGTATGTGTGTTCATATTAAAATGTAAATGTTGTTTACATTATAAGTAAGAGGTTATACATTTTACGTAATACTATTAAAGAAGAGTATTCCTACATATGAGATATGCAAGCACAGATACATTATACATAGTATGGATATTCAAATGTGTAGAGATCAGCATGTACTAGATTACTTGACAAGGGCTTCATGGAAGGAAGTAGGGATGAACCTGGGCTTGAAGAACAAGTTAAATTTCGGTGAGGGATCATCTATGTAGGGTAGAGGAATCTGACTTGATTAACTAATAAAGTAGACTTGAAAAAGAGTCTAATTTAAAGGAAATAGGAGCTGTCCTAAAATACATTTTTAAACCAAACATCAGCAAAAGCAGATGTTACTATCTGGAGCACAGTGTGGGACAAGCATACACAGTATGATGGACTCAGATTACATGGGGAGGGGGTTGCTGAATGATTACCAGCTGAGGAGTTTGAACATGATCTAAAGTTAGCCTATTATCCTTCCACCGGTGATTTTTTAAGTCTCAAGGATCTGTCAAGGCCCACTAATAAATGTCTTGCTCTACAAAGGCAATTTAAGAAAAGAAAAGAAAAGTAACAGGGATACTTCAAATTCTCTTTTCCTTGAGTAAAGGCCCTCTGACTGACCTTGCTTTAAAGACAGACACAGTGGGCAAGAACTGAAAAGGGCCATCAGCAGTGTGTAGATAAGCTTTTAGAAACACCTTATTGTCTTTCAAACAGATGAGCAGATTTTCTGGTAGGATTCAGTTAATGCACAAAATTCTTTTTACCAAGTATGAACTTTTCTGGTTACTGGATAATTATTTTCTACATAAAATACAGCCCTACAAAAGCCTTGCTATTTCTTTAATTAAAGTAAATACTTGTTTACACTACTCTACTGCAAATTTTTAAAGTGCGAGATAATAATGAATCCCATTTTTGCAGTGCATTGTAAATCATATTAGTAACTTCTGGTGCTCTCTAGGTTTAATAGGTGATAGTTTATTATTCATATAAACTAAGTCGTTAAAATTACAAATTTACAAGTAAGTTACAAAAAGTATGCTTGTCTTCAGGATTATGGTTTTAATAATTGAAAATACTATCTGACCTAGAGCAAGCAAAATATAGAAACTTGAATGTTCACCTGAAACTCATGGCTGAGAGTAACAGAAGTCCCTGAACACTGGGACCATCTTTCTATTTATGTCAGGATAGAAAAGCCAGTAAATGAACCAAGGAAGTTTACGTTGTTTTATAGGATTTATATTTCCAGAATTCCTTTAGGAGGTTCATGTTTCCAAAATGCAAACATTATAAATATGAAAGGAGACATGTTAATGCATGTCAAGTTAGATTCTGGCATGAGCAGAAGATGCTTGTCTTCATATCAAAACATGTCTTTATTTTTATGCACAGAATACTAAACTACATAGAAAATTCTAAATCCTGTGTGAGTCCACACAGGGTTTCCTGCCCAGAGTCCCATTATAAAAATAGTTTCCTGTCCAGAGTTTCCTGCCCAGAGTCCCCAATATAAAAATAGCTTCAACATTTATTGCTGTACATTTGACACACAAAATCAAGCCTTGTCAGATGGGTTTCAGCTAAAATGTTTCATAAAGATTTAGGAAAAAATCAAGCAAAAGAATAAAATGGACTGCTTCCATAAGACTTGTTCCCTTAACTTTTCCTCCTCACTACATGCTGCTATAGCAACTGCCAGATAAAGACCCAGGAATGGGTTCAGCCTTTACAAACCAAGGGTCCTGTGGTTTTACTCCTCACTACTTCATAAATTGCCTTCTCAACTGTTCCATGAGATTTGTTAAATGGGATTCAGAAATTTTTGCAGTCCTTAACTGCTCTAGAATTGAACAAATTAGAAGTAGGCAGGAAAGGGAACATTATAAATTGCAAAAACTAGTGCAATACTGATTGACTGTAAAAGGTTAAAACATGCCTTCAATTTTCCAGCAGAGCAGTAGCAGTGCCAGTGGATCTCACACTACAGATGTCAGTATTAGAAATGGCCATGGTCTCTATAGAACCAAAAGCTTCTGCCATCTTTAAGTGGGACTAGAGAAGTAGGAAAAAGCTTGAGGAAATTACCTGTGATGCTGTGCCTGATCCTTCTTTCCATAAACATTAGGGAAGAACTTTTGGCAAGTGTTAGCTTGAAAAGTGAAATATGATCAACAAAATGGTCCTCTTCATTTAAAATGTAAGAATAAAGGGCTATATTACTCTGAATTGAGAATACATATATAATGCCAACTATTCAATTAGAGAAAGGTCCCCATATTTCCATTTCCTCATCAATTTCCACCGGTATAGAAATGATTCTTCTCCAATTCAATAAGTTAATAGTAGAGTACAAAGCTTTATGGATTTCTCTGAAGAAGCTTGATTAAGAATTTTATTTTCAAGATAAAAGATGTTAGCCACCTCTAACATAAAGCCTCAAGGGGAAAGAGTTTGTGGGCTGCTTTATAACTTTTAGAAGCCTCAACCTCATGGCTATGTTTTTTTTTTTTTCTTTTTACCAAACTTGAAAGGGGCTGTTCCACCTCAGTGACCAGCTACTAGTTAAATGCCAACTGAACCCAAGCACTGTGCTCCAGTAACTTGTGTGCTTTTAAACACGTTTCAGGCATGGAGATAGAATATCCTTGTCACAAAACCAAGACAATAAGACATCAACAACTGGAATGATGCTTCTAAATACATCTGTACAAGGAAAACTTCTCTTTCCATCCAGTAAGCATGCCTTGAGTGTGTCAGGCCATTGTGACATGCATCAGGGTTCTCAGGTCATTAACACAGTACACACATTCTCAGGTCCTAACTTCATCTACTCAACCTGTGTAAACAATCATCTAAAGATGGAGAAATATGTTAAGTTAATCAATAATGGAATTCCTGTTTACTGTTTTCTATTATAGAATTAAGCATTTATGGGATGTATGACACCACAATACTAATGAGTAATGACAGAAATAGAGTTTTCATATTGCAGTTCAGTCTTGTGTTGTAGATCAATGCAATAGGTGATTCTCAAATCTGAGCAAGCATCAAAATCATCTGGGCGCCTTGTTACAACACAGGTTACTGGAACCCACTCCGAGCATTTCTGATTCAGTAAGCATGAGATAGAGCCTCTGGATTTGCATTTTGACAAGTTCCTAGGTAATGTTGTTGCTATTGGTCCATGGAACATGCTTTGGGAATTACTGTGTCAGGGCACGGTCATAATGAACCCTAGGTTTCAAGTTCAAATCTTATTTTAGCCAGCAGATATTACACAAAGGAAAATTCTGAGGTAACCACCCTAACCAGACATGACAGTTCAGCAAATGTCTGCCCTTGGTTACAGGGAGGACAAGATGACAAAATCATGCTTCTTTGCAATCCCATACACTGTTCTATAAAATCACTATCTGTATTAGTAATTGCAACTTTACATACAAATAGCATAATACTTTTTTGAATTTTTAAAACTTTTTACTTTGAAGAATTTCAAACATAAAAATAGAATAGTAGAATAAACACACATATACCTATCAACTATGTTATTTAATTATTAATATTTTGTTAAATTTGCTTCATTTATATTTTAGCTAATGTATTTTAAAGTAACTCCAAGACATCATAATATTCCTCCTCTAAATAGTTCTGTATGTAAAAAGAGCAAAACATTTTGTGTTTTTTTCTTTTTTAATTACTTTTGCTTTCAAAATACTTTAATTTCTACTATTTTTCAACATCTACTAAGTAATTAGGGCAAGTAATCTTACATGTTTTTAGACAATAACATTTAATAATCAAATATTGAAACGACTGGCTCAAGATACTAGAGCAAGTTAGTGACAGAACAGAAATCATGACTCATTAATTCACTTACTGACTTAATTATTCAGCAGATATGTGACTGTTGGTCTCCTGTCTTTTGACCTTATGCTCTTTCCAGAAAACTAAGTTGCTATTCAAAATTCAGTCTGAAAGAAATTAGACCAGCATGATCAAAAGTGTGCTCCACATAATACTAATTCTTCAGGATGCTAAAAGATGTATACACACACACACAAATAATTCTGTGGCCAAATAAGTTTGAGAAATCATGGATTAATTAAACAGCTTTCTTTATTGAAGAGCTTTTCAGAGCCTCTAATAAACTATTATGCATTGGAATTCTGCAAGAGACACAACCTTAAACGTGCAGTATTTCCCCAATGTATTAAACAATCTTTTGACCTGACTTGGTTGTGTGTGTGTGTGTATGCATGTGTGTGTGTGTGTGTGTGTGTGTGTGTGTATTTTGTTTGTTTAAGGAACATCTCTATGAAACATATTTTTTGTTTGTTTGTTTGGAGACGGAGTCTTGCTCTGTCGCCCAGGCTGGAGTGCAGTGGCCAGATCTCAGCTCACTGCAAGCTCTGCCTCCCGGGTTCACGCCATTCTCTTGCCTCAGCCTCCCGAGTAGCTGGGACTACAGGCGCCCGCCACCTCGCCCGGCTAGTTTTCTGTATTTTTTAGTAGAGACAGGGTTTCACCGTGTTAGCCAGGGTGGTCTCGATCTCCTGACCTCGTGATCCGCCCGTCTCGGCCTCCCAAAGTGCTGGGATTACAGGCTTGAGCCACTGCGCCTGGCCTTTATGAAACATATTTTGATCAATGTTCCACTAGTAGAGTCTAGGGTTTGTTTGCTCTACATGTTCAAGAAAACTTTCAAGGAAAAACAATGCAATATTCCAACGATAGAAACTAAGGGGGAGGGCCCAAGATGGCTGAATAGAAACAGCTCCAGCAGCTCCCAGCGAGACCAATGCAGAAGGCAGGTGACTTCTGCATTTCCAACTGAGATACCCAGTCCATCTCACTGGGACTTGTTAGACAGTGGGTGCGACCCATGGAGAGGGAGCAGAAGCAGGATGGGGAAGTGCATGGAGCCAGAGGGCCTCCTTCCCCCAGGCAAGGGAAGCTATAAGTGACTGTGCCACCTACCCAGGGTACTACACTTTTCCCGTGAATTTTTGCAATCCGTGGATCAAGAGATTCCCTCGTGAGCCTACACCACCAGGGTCCTGAGTTTTGAGCACAAAACTGGGTGGCTTTTTGGGCAGGCACTAGGCGGCAGGAGTTTTTTCATACTCCAGCAGCTCCTGGAACTCCAGTGAGACAGGAGAACCATACACTCCCCTGGAAATGGGGCTGAAACCAGGTAGCCAAGCACTCTTGCTGGGTGGGTCCGACTCCCACGGAGCTTAGCAAGCTAAGAACCACTGGACTGAGATTCCCACTGCCAGCAGAGCAGTCTGATGTTGGCCTGGGGCAATCGACTTTGGTAGGGAGAGGGGTGAACACCATTATTGTAGCTTTAGTAGGTGGTTTTCCCCTGACAGTGCTAACGAGACTGGGAGGTTTGAACTGGGTGGAATTCACCATAGTGCAGCAAAGCAGCTGTGGCCAGACTGCTTCTCTAGATTCCCCCTCACTGGGCAGGGCATCACTGCAGGAAATCCAGCAGCTCCAGTGAGGGGCTTACAGACAGAACTCTCACCTACCTGAGACAGAGCACCTGTGGGGAGGGAAGCCTGCAGTTGCAGGTTCAGCAAACTTAATCTTTCCTGCCTGTCTCTGAAGAGTGTGGCTGATCCTGACAAGGAGGATTCTCCCAGCACAGTGCTAAGGGACAGACAGCCTCCTCAAGCGGGTCCCTGGTCCCCTGCCTCCTGATTGAGGGAGACCTCCCAACAGGGGTCAACAGACACCTCATACAAGAGAACTCTGGTTGGCATCAGGCTGGTGCCCCTCTGAAACAAAGCTTCCAAAGGTAAGAGCAGACCACAATCTTTGCTATTCTGCAGCCTCCACTGGTAATAGCCAGACGAACAGGGTCTGGAGTGGACCCCCAGCAAACTGCAGCAGACCTGCAGAAGAGGGGCTTGACTGTTAGAAGAAAAACTAAAAAACAGAAAGTAAAAACAGCAACAACATCAACACTAAAGACCCTTCCCCCATCCCCCACACAAAAACCCCATTCAAAGGCCATCAGCCTCAAAGATCAAAGGTAGATAAATCAACAAAGATGAGGAAAAACCAGCGCAAAAATGCCAAAAATTCCAAAAGCCAGAATGCCTCTTTTCCTCCAAATGATTGCAACACCCCTCCAGCAAAGGTACAGAACTGGACGGAGAATGAGACGGATAAATCGACAGAAGTAGGCTTCAGAAGGTGGGTAATAACAAACTCCATTGAGCTAAAGGAGAATGTTCTAACCCAATGGAAAGAAGCTAAAAACCTTGATAAAATGTTACAGAGCTGCTAACTAGAATAACCAGTTTAGAGAGGAACATAAATGACCTGATGGAGCTGAAAAATGCAGCACAAGAACTTCATGAAGCACACACAAGTATCATTGCCAGATTGATCAAGCAGAAGAAAGGATATCAGAGTTTGAAGACCATCTTGCTGAAATAAGGCATGCAGACAAGATTAGAGAAAAAAAAAGAATAAAAAGGAACAACAACAACAAAAAAAAAACCAACAACAAAACCTCTGAGAAACATGGACTATGTAAAAAGACAGAACCTACAATTGATTGGAGTACGTGAAAGAGACTGGGAAAATGGATCCAAGTTGGAAAACACACTTCATGATACTGTCCAGGAGAACTTCCCCAACCTAGCAAGACAGGCCAACATTCAAATTCAGAAAATACAGAGAACAACACTAAGATGCTCCAAGAGAAGATCAACCCCAAGACACATAATCATCAGATTTTCCAAGGTTGAAATGAAGGGGAAAAAATGTTAAGGGCAGCCAGAGAGAAAAGCCAGGTCACCTATAAAGGGAAGCCCATCAGAATAACAGCAGACCTCTCAGCAGAAACCCTACAAGCCAGAAGAGAGTGGAGGCCAATATTGAACATTCTTAAAGAATTTTCAATCCAGAATTTGATATCCAGCCAGACTAAGCTTCATAAGTGAAAAAATAAAATCCTTTCCAGACAAGCAAATGCTAAGGGATTTCATCACCACCAGGCCTGCCTTGCAAGAGCTCCTGAAGGAAGCACTAAATACGGAAAGGAAGGAAAAACCAGTACCAGCCACTGCAAAAACACACCAAAATATAAAAACCAATGATGCTGTGAAGAAACTGCATCAACTAGTATGCAAAATAACCAGCTAGCATCATGATGACAAGATCAAATTCATATATAACAATATTAACCTTAAATTTAAATGGACTAAATTCCCCAATTAAAAGACACAGACTGGCAAATAGGATAAAGAATCAAGACCCATCAGTGTGCTGTATTCAGGAGACCCACCTCACATGCAAAGACACACATAGGCTTAAAATAAAGGGATGAAGAAAAATTTACCAAGCAAATGGAAAGCAAAAAAGAGCAGGGGTTGCAATCCTAGTCTCTGATAAAACAAACGTTAAACCAAAAAAAAAAAAAAAATCAAAAAGACAATAAAGGCATTATATAATCGTAAAGGGATCAATTCAAAGAAGAAGAGCTAACTATCCTAAACGTATATGCACCCAATACAGGAGTACCCAGATTCATAAAACAAGTTTTTAGAGACCTACAAAGAGACTTAGACTGCTACGCAATAACAATGGGGGACTTTAACACTCCATTGTCAATATTAGACATATCAACAAGACAGAAAATTAACAAGGATATTCAGGACTTGAACTTAGCTCTGAATCAAGTGGACCTAATAGACATGTACAGAATTCTTCACCCCAAATCAACAAAATATACATTCTTCTCAGTGCCACATGACACTTACTGGAAAATCGACCATGTCATTGGAAGTAAAACACTCCTCAGCAACTGCAAAAGAACTAAAATCATAAGAAACAGTCTCTCAGACCACCAAATTAGAACTCACGATCCAGAAACTCACTCAAAACCACACAACTACATGGAAATTGAACAACCGGCTCCTGAATGACTCCTGGGTAAATAACAGAATTAAGGCAGAAATCAAGAAGTTCTTTGAAACCAATGAGAACAAAAAGACAATGTACCAGAATCCCTGGGGCACAGCTAAAGCAGTGTTAAGAGGGAAATTTATAGCACTAAAGGCCCACATTAGAAAGCTGGAAAGATCTCAAGTTGACACCCTAACATCACAATTAAAAGAGCTAGAGAAGCAAGAGAAAACAGATCCAAAAGCTAGCAGAAGACAAGAAATAACTAAGAGCAGAACTGAAGGAGATAGAGACACGAAAAACCCTTCAAAGAATCAATAAATCCAGGAGTTGTTTTTTTTTTTTTTTCCCTTTGGGGGGGGAAAAATAGACAACTAGCTAGACTAATAAAGAAGGAAAGAGAGAAGAGTCAAATAGACACAATAAAAAAATGATAAAGGGGATATCACCACTGCCCCACACAGAAATACAAACTACCATTAGAGAATACTAAAAACAACTAAAAACAACTTTTCCAGTTTATACAAATAAACTAGAAAAGCTAGAAGAAATGGATAAATTCCTGGATACATACACCTTCCCAAGACTAAACAAGGAAGAAGCTGAATCCCTGAATAGACCAATATCAAGTTCTGAAATTGAGGCAGTAATTAACAGCCTGCCAATCAAAAAATTCCCAGGAGCAGATAGATTCACAGCCAAGTTCTACCAGAGGTACAAAAAGGAGCTGCTACCATTCCTTCTGAAACTATTCCAAACCATTGAAAAGGAGGGACACCTCCCTAACTCATTTTATGAGACCAGCATCATCCTGATACCAACACCTGACAAAGACACAACAAATAAAGAAAACTTCAGGCCAATATCCCTGTAACACTGATGTAAAAATCCTCAATAAAATACTGGCAAACTGAACCCAGCAGCACATCAAAAAGCTTATCCACCACGATCAAGTCAGCTTCATCCCTGGGTTGCAAGGCTGGTTCAACATATACAAATTCATCAATGTAATCCATCACATAAACAGAATCAATGACAAAAACCACATGATTATCTCAATAGATGCAGAAAAGGCCTTCAATAAAATTCAACATCCCTTCATGTTAAAAACTCTCAATAAACTGGGTATTGATGGAACATATCTCAAAATAATAAAAGCTATTCATGACAAAACCATAGCCAATTTCATACTGAATGGGCAAAAGCTGGAGGCATTCCCTTTAAAAACCGGCACAAGACAAGGATGCCCTCTTGCACCAGTCCTATTCAACAGAGTAATGGAAGTTCTGGCCAGGGCAATCAGGCAAGAGAAAGAAATGAAGGGTATTCAAACAGGAAGCGAGGAAGTTAAATTGTTTGCATATGACATGATTCTATATTTAAAAAACCCCATTGTCTCAGCTTCAAAACTCCTTAAGCTGATAAGCAATTTCAGCAAAGTCTCAGGATACAAAATCAATGTACAAAAATCACAACCATTCCTATACACCAACAATAGAGAAGCAGAGAGCCAAATCATGAGTGAACTCCCATTCACAATTGCTACAAAGAAAATAAAATACCTAGGAATACAGCTAACAGGGACATGAAGGACCTCTTCAAGGAGAACTACAAACCACTGCTCAAGGAAATAAGAGAGGACACAAACAAATAGAAAAACATTCCATGCTCATGGATAGGAATAATTAGTATCTTGAAAATGGCCATACTGCCCAAAGTAATTTTTAGATTCAGTGCTATTGCCATCAAACTACCATTGACATTCTTCACAGAATTAGAAAAAAAAAAAAACTTTAAATTACATATGGATTCGAAAAAGAGCCCATATAGCCAAGACAATCCTAAACAAAAAGAACAAAGCTGCAGGTATCACAATACGTAACTTCAAACTATACTACAAGGCTACAGTAACCCAAACAGCATGGTACTGGTACCCAAACAAACATACAGGCCAATGGAACAGAACAGATACCTCAGAAATAACACCACACATCTACAACCATCTGATCTTCTACAAACCTGACCAAAACAAGCAATTGGGAAAGGATTCCCTATTCAATAAATGGTGCTGGGAAAACTGGCTAGCCAAATGCAGAAAACTGAAACTAGACTCCTTCCTTACACCTTATACAAAAATTAACTCAAGATGGATTTAACAGTTAAATGTAAAACCCAAAACAATAAAAACCCTGGAAGAAAATGTAGGCAATACCAATCAGGACATGGGCATGGGCAAAGACTTCATGATGAAAACACCAAAAGCTATTGCAACAAAAGCCAAAATTGACAAATGGATCTAATTAAACTAGAGAGCTTCTACACAGCAAAAGAAACTATCATCAGAGTGAACAGGCAACCTACAGAATGGGAGAAAATTTTTGCAATCTACCCATCTGACAAAGGTCTAATATCCCGAATCTACAACAAATTTGTAAACAAATTTGCCACAACCCCATCAAAAAGTGGGCAAAGGATATGAGCAGACACTTCTCAAAAGAAGACATTTATGTTGCCAACAACAGACATATGAAAAAAAGCTCATCATCACTGGTCATTAGAGAAATGCAAATCAAAACCACAATGAAATAATATCTCACGTGAGTCAGAATGGTAATTATTAAAAAGTCAAGAAACAATAGGTGCTGCTGAGGCTTTGGAGAAATAGTAATGCTTTTACACTGTTGGTTGGAATTTAAATTAGTTTAACCGTTGTGGAAGACAGTGTGGCAATTTCTCAGGGATTTAGAACTAGGAATATCATTTGACCCAGCAATCCAATTACTGGGTATATACCCAAAAGAATATAAATTATTCTACTACAAAGACACATGCACATGTATGTTTATTGCAGCACTATTTACAATAGTAAAGACATGGAACCAACCCAAATGCCCACCTATGATAGATTAGAAAAAAAATGTGGTACATATACACTATGGAATACTATGCAGCCAATAAAAAGAATGAGATCATGTCCTTTGCAGGGACATGGATGAAACTGGAAGCCATCATCCTCAGCAAACTAACACAGGAACAGAAAACCAAACACCACATGTTCTCACTCATAAGTGGGAGTTGAACAATGACAACATATGGACACAGCTAGGGGAACGGCACACACTGGGGCCTGTCATGGGGTGGGGACCATAAGGAAGGAGAGCATTAGGACAGATACCTAATGCATGAGGGACTTAAAACCTAAATGATGGGTTGATAGGTACAGCAAACCACCATGGCACATGTACATCTATATAAAAAACTTGCTCATTCTGCACTTGTATCCTGGAATTTAAAGCAAAGTAAAGTAAGAAAACTTAAACAAACAAAAAAAAGAAACAAGACCAGATTTTTACCCACTTTCAAACACTAAAATGAGACTACTCACCTAAAAGTGAATTGACTCCTTCGAACTTTAAAATATTAAAGTAGACATTCAAGTTAAATATATTTAGCATCGTACTTTAGAATAAAAGCATTATATAATTGTAATAACTTAATCACACCACCATACTCAGAGACAGTTCTATAGTTTCTAATAACTTAACTAAAATGTTTTATTTAATATATACCTTAATAATTTCTATACTCAGTTGGAAACGACTTAGATATTCATAGGACAGCATAATAATTATATTTGTAAAAAAATTCACTCCAAATCAAATGTGCATTACATTTAATGTGAATTAACTTTTGTTATACTTAAAATCAATTTAAATGAAGGTTAATGGAAGGAAACATGAAAATGCTGATATAGTACAATACCAAGAATGTATGTATATGATATCAAAACAATTCAAGGGTATTACCTGAGGTAATTCAGTATCTAGTCGATTGAGTAACAGGGCATTCTAACTTTCTGTAAATACATACACAAGTATACAAGGTTGTCAACGATCTGATTTACAAGTGAAAATAATCAACCAGATGTTTTTAAAGTACCTAAAAGTTGGGCATTATGCCTAGGTAATGGCAGTGTTTCACTTTTTCTATGAATGGTTTTGCCATCAGTAAAACAGAGCTCCGAAATATTCAATAGCTACAGTTCTATCTAGTGTTGGCTGAGGAAGAAGCTTTATAAAGGTCCTTTGTGAAGTTACTTATTTTTTCTGCATTTCATTGTCCTCATCTCCAAAGCAGCTCATAACCCTTTTAGACATTTTATGAGGACAAACAGAGAAGACTATACTGATTGTCAAAAATCAAAATGTCTAGGTAAATTGGGATGGGCAATCATAAATGAAGATTAACTACAAAATGATTGCTTTATGTTAGGATTTTTGACATTTTATCTAAATTTTATTGCTGCAGAAATTTTGTTTCAAGATAGACTATGCATTTTAAAGTGAATCTGATAAATATCTTAGTATTTAATTTTAATAGTAATCAGTGCTGAATATTTTAATCTGCAATAACCTTAAAATGTATAATTTATATTATAGTAACCATGGAAGACCCTAATTATTCATTTCTGCCTTTTGTTAACATGAAGTGCTAATATTGGGTGCTGAATTAAATAGTAAAATAGTGTTTTCACACTCTTCTGCCAAAAAATTACCTATGTAATTTGTGTTTTCCTTCATTTAAGAAGACTGGATATGACTGGATATGACAAATGATAGTTCGCATTTCAGTAAAATGTGATCATCTCAGAAATCAGTTAAAGTTTAATATTTATTCCAGATTGACCAAATCAGGGAGTAAAGATTTCTGAGTCACTGTGTTATCCAACTTGAAAAGAGTCAATAAACCCTAGTTAATTGGCAGGCAACAGTCTCACCAGATTAAGTGTATAAACTCTGGACTACTACAACATCCCAGCAAGCTTAATCCACAAGTGGATGATACAACAGAAAACATTTTTGTTAAATATCTCTTGGAATGATGCTAAACCTATCATTTGGATGAAAATTAAACAAATACCTGTAAGGAGAATTAACACATCTATCTAAGCTTCTTTCTTGGGGCTATAATTATCTGGATATTCATCTTCTCATAAAATCTTCCTCCTTTAAATCTAATCGTTCATATATCAATAGACACCTAAGGCACAGAAATATGCAATAATGTAATTATAAAAATTAATTCAATAAAAATAAAAACAAGCTAAGATTTACAATAAAGATTATAATCTAATCCTCAACAGTTTAATGAGGCATCTCTTCACTGTGAGTTTTAGCTTCTTCATCTGCCAAATGGGAATAATATAATTATATCCCCATGTTGAATGGATACATGAAAACAAATGCAAGATATTACAATGTAACAATTGTGGACAACAATAAAAAGCTTTTCAGATTTGTATGTAGCCTGCCATCTTTAAACGCAGTAATCTTCTGCCTTACGGACAAAAGGTCCAAATGGCTGGTCAACTTAGAGGGGATGGGGAATTGGAAGTTAATAGAAAGCAAACTATTTCTTTACTTTTAGGTAAACCAATGAATTCCAAACTAAAATTTTTAATCACTAAAAAAAAAAAAAAAAAAAAAAATAGAAAAACCATTATTTTAAATAGACCTTAAAATAATTATATAATTATTATTTAACCTTTGTTACATAAAAAGTCACCCTTTGAGTAACACTGATTTAGAAAAAATAAATTTAAATAATTGAAAAATGAGTAGCTTGGGTACTTGACTTCTCATTGATTTGTTTTGGTATCTCATAGACCACTGATTCTCAGCTGGAGGCCTTATTCTCTAGGGATGGATTTCAAAATCTTTAGAGTAGTGTTATATGAAGTGTAGCTTGAAAAAGCATGCTTACCATCATAATATAATTTTATATTTGTAAAATGGAAAAGATATAATATTTTCATAAAGAAGCTACAGAAAATAAAACTCTCAATGGAGTTCAGGGACATAAGTTTTTATGTATATCAAAAAGAGATATATGTTTGAATATGATGACAAATAAGGTGGAAGGCTTAGTCCCAGCTCCCATAAGACTCTGGGCAAGGGATTCTGTTTATGCCTGCATCACTAATCTGTTAACAGGTCATGTAAATTGCCAGCATTAGCAACTGGCCCACAATAATGCTCTGAAGATTCTCTACACACTGTAAAGTGGTTGGTGAGCAAAGCAATCACAACTACTAAAATCAAGCAATGAAGAGCAGGCTGTCAGCAGATTGGGACATCCTTGGGTGTTTAGGCATGACAGATAACCTAGGGTTGCCACATTTAGCAAATAAGTCCCATTTGTGACCTACTTATACTAAAAAAAATTAACTGTTTATCTAGGGTTGAAATGTAACTGGGCATCCTATATTTTATCTGGCAACTCTTGTGAAATCCCCCTCCCAATGTATCAATAGGATGACACTTCCTGAAGGATCATAAAGTATGTCATAGAAACAGATATATATAAGAGCGAGTAACTCAACTTGGTAATTTAGTAAGAAAATGTTCTTGTTCCTATGTTGCTCACTAGCTCTTTAATGAGAAAAGGCTATGTTGTACATTAGTATCAGTTGTCACTGCTGAGATCCAACATATGATAGTGACAGCAAATAAGAACTGATCTGCTCTTGGAAGAATCATTATTAACCTTAAAAGGATAATGTACATACATTAGTTTAGTGCCTATACTTTCTGTGTTTTGAGAGTGAAACCTTATATTGGAACATAGCCTAAAAAAACAGTCACCTACTCAACCCAAGTCATTAGAAATGAGGATTGAGGAAACAACATAAATAAATTAGAAGAAACATAGTATTATAGAGGAAATGGCATTGCATAGAATGAGATTCAAGAGACCAGAATTCTCTTATTTCTCTTCTACCATTAGTTTGTGCAACCACATAAAATTATTTAACTCTTTTGGCCTCGGTTTCAAAAAGAGTAAAATTAAAAAGTTATACTGGTTACTTACTCATCATTTGTTTACTAAGCATCTGTTATACACTAGACCTAGAGCTAAGGAGTAGAAATACTCATTTCAAGGAGCTCATGGTCCACCATCTTTTTAGTTTGAATGCTCTATAATTTGCACTTTTCTGCATTTGAGCTTTACAAATAGTTCCTCCAAAAATGTTTTTTATCTACCTTGTGATGTATATAAAAATCTCTTGAAAATTCCATTTGTTGCTAGTGCCTAAAAGAAACAAGGGCAGATGTATGTGAAGAACATCAACATCACCATGGTTTTAAAGCTATTCAACTTAGTATTGGAAGTTCTGGCCAGGGCAACCAGGCAAGAGAAAGAAATAAAGGGTATTCAAATAGGAAGAGAGGAAGTCAAATTGTCTCTCTTTGCAGATGACATCATGGTCTATTTAGAAAACCCCATTGTCTCAGCACAAAATCTCCTTAAGTTGATAAGCAACTTCAGGAAAGTCTCAGGATATAAAATCAATGTGCAAAAATCACAAGCATTCCTCTATGGCAATAATAGACAGAGAGCTAAATCATGAGTGAACTCCCATTCACAATTATTACAAAGAGAATAAAATACCTAAGAATACAACTTATAAGGGATGTGAAGGACCTCTTCAAGGAGCACTATAAGCCACTGCTCAAGGAAATAAGGGAGGAGACAAATAATTGGAAAAACATTCCATGCTCATGGATAGGAAGAATCAATATCTTGAAAATGGCCATATTGCCCAAAAGTAATTTACAGATTCAATGCTATCTCCATCAAGCTACCAGTGACTTTCTTCACAGAATTAGAAAAAACCACTTCAAATTTCACATGGAACCACAAAAGAGCCTGTATATAGCCAAGACAATCCTAAGCAAAAAGAATAAAGCTGAAGGCATCACACTACCCGACCTCAGACTATACTACAAGGCTACAGTAACCAAAACAGCATGGTACTGGTACCAAAACAAATATATAGACCAATGGAACAGAACAGAGGCCTCAGAAATAATGCCACACATCTACAACCATCTGATCTTTGACAGATCTGACAGAAACAAGCAATGGGGAAAGTATTCCCTATTTAATACATGGTGTTGGGAAAACTGGCTAGCCATAGGCAGAAAACTGAAACTGGACCCCTTCCTTACACCTCATACAAAATTTAACTCAAGATGGATTAAAGACTTAAATATAAGACCTAAAACCATAAAAACCATAGAGGAAAACATAGGCAATACCATTTAGGACATAGGCCTGGGCAAAGACTTCATGACTAAGACACCAAAAGGAATGACAACAAAAGCCAAAATTGACAAATGGGATCTAATTAAACTAGAGAGCTTCTGTACAGCAAAAGAAACTATCATCAGAGTGAACAGGCAACCTACAGAATGGGAGAAAATTTTTGCAATCTATCTATCTGACAAAGGGCTAATATCCAAAATCTACAAGGAAGATAAATAAATTTACAAGAAAAAAACAAGCCCATCAAAAAGTGGGTGAAGGATATGAACAGACACTTCTCAAAAGAAGATATTTATGCAGTGAACAAACATATGAAAAAAAGCTCATCATCACTGGTCATTAGAGAAATGCAAATCAAAACCACAATGAAATACCATCTCACGCCAGTAGCATGGTGATCACTAAAAAGTCAGGAAACAACAGATGCTGGAGAGGATGTGGAGAAACAGGAAAACTTTTACACTGTTGGTGGGAGTACAAATTAGTTCAACCATTGTGGAAGACAGTATGGAGATTCCTCAAGGATCTAGAACCAGAAATAGCATTGGACCCAGCAATCCCATTACGGGGTATATACCCAAAGGATTATAAATCATTCTACTATAATGACACATGTACATGTATGTTTATTGCAGCACTGTTCACAATAGCAAAGACTTGGAACCAACCCAAATGCCCATCAATGATAGACTGGATAAAGAAAATGTGACACATCTACACCATGGAATACTAGGCAGCCATAAAAAGGATGAATTCATATCCTTTGCAGGGACATGGATGAAGCTGAAACCATCATTCTCAGCAAACTAACACAGTAACAGAAAACCAAACACTGCATGTTCTCACTCATAAGTGGGAAATGAACAATGAGAACACATGGACACAGGGAGGGGAACATCACACACTGGGGCCTATCGGGGGTTGGGGGACAAGGGAAGGAATAGCAGTAGGAGGAATACCTAATGTAGATGATGGGTTGATGGGTGCAGCAAACCACTGTGGCACGTGTACATCTATGTAACAAACCTGCACTTTCTGCAGATGTATTCCAGA
This sequence comes from Macaca mulatta, assembly GCF_049350105.2. Classification (NCBI taxonomy): domain Eukaryota; kingdom Metazoa; phylum Chordata; class Mammalia; order Primates; family Cercopithecidae; genus Macaca; species Macaca mulatta. Next base: position 131,473,877 of record NC_133426.1, read on the forward strand.
AGTTAAAGTATAATAAAAAAATTTTAAAACAGCAAGGATCAAATTCAGTATTAGTTAACTTTAAAATAGTTCAGAGAAAACTGAAAGTTTTGCTTTAAACCATAAGAACTCAGATAATTTAAATTTAATGATATCTGTTTTCTATGCTTAACTTAAAACCAGAATGATTCAAGGCAGTGAATTGTGCTAAAGATACTCAGATTATGACCAGTGCTAGGACAATGAATTTTATCACTCCAACATATGTTTGATGATCCAACAAACAGGTTCATGGAACCCAGATGTTTAACTTTACCATAATGATTTGGCTTGAGAGTATTTGTTTAGTTTCTGGTTACATTGCCACACTGAGACCAAGAGCTATCAACTCCATTTTTATTTTTTTATATTATGTTGAATTAAAAAATTTACAACATTAAAATGTTTATTTTGGAAGCATTGTTGGGGTCCTACTTGGAGAGGAAATATCTAAACTCACTATATTAGTTATGCAAACTTCCCCAAAATGTTTGTAGAATTTGAGTAACTTAAAAATTAATTAAAAGCAAGCATAATATTTTTGATGGCAAATTTCCTAACTCCTTCCTCAAAGTTAATAATAATCCATTTAAAATTAACTAAATTACGAACCTTAGAAATTATGAAACTGCAGTCTTTGAAATTTGAACCTTATTTTTCATCTAGGGGTACCGCAATTGTAATCTTAAAGTATCGATAATCATTCAAATATTGCTTTATAAAGAATTACTTGAGTTACAGGTAACATGTATGGAACTTTAAAGGCCTTATTGACAAGCATATCCCTACAGACTAATATGAGTGGACAGATCTTAGCTTGTCAGTTTAGCTTGGATGAAAACGTACAATTAACAGATTGCAATATAGATGTTTCTCATCAACCTTTGACAAATGAAAGGTAAGCAGAGCTGTGTGCTTCTCATAAATTGCTGAGTTTGTTATGCTGAGGTTTGTGTTCTACTGAAAATGCTTTACATCTGTGAATGGAAAATGAAAATCCTGTCAACCTTAGCCAAATGTGTTTTGCACATAAGACGATCTGCACTACTTTACTATGGACATAAAGTCAATGAATATCCCACAAGTCCAGGCTAGCACAGGTGAGCATTTTAGCATCAGTGCTGGAAAAGCTTATAACCAAAACAGAACAAAAAGCAAACCAAACAAACCCCCATCTAATTGCAATTTTACATTATGACTAATTTTCTTTTCAAAGGACAACTCTTCTAAAAACAAGTCAACAGCAATGTTATTTACAAATCTGAATTGCTTTAAAAAGAGGAAGCAAAAATTAAATATAAATTTAATTAAATATTTAAAATTTAATATACACAATTAAATATTTAAAAATCAAATATGAATATCATGTGTGAAACTATATAAAATCAATCACATCCTCTATTTTGATCATAAGCCATCATGAAAGTTGAGACTAAAAATTCTATTCTGAATACTTTTCCTAAAATAGAAGATATTAAAGAGTCTTACTTTATTGGACACAAATATGTTGTCTGTTGTGGATACTAATTATTATTCAGAATCTTATCTTATAATTACAGTTATGGTTTAAGACAGAACAATGTAATAAAATGAGCAATTTGGATATTTAGGAAAAAGTCTGGCTTCAAGGCCCTATCTCTACAATTACTAAACTGTTCTCTGGGCGACCTTGGGCAAATTACCTGATCTCCTTGAACCCCAAGTCTTCTTTTCTACAAAGTAGGGATATTAATAGTACCCACACTCCATGAGATTAAAATGGAATATGTGTGAAAATATCTCTTAACTTCAGTGGATAATTATAATGTTAATTATGATATAACACAAATAATGATAGTAATAAGTCCATGGCATAATTGTCCCTCAAAGATGTTTCTGAGATTGGTCAGAAAATATACGTTGAGTTTCAATGCTGAGCATAATGAAATAGTCTCTGGGATGGACTCTGCTTCCACGTTAGAGTTAATGTTATGTATTTGAATGTGTCTTCTCTAAGATCTCCCCATCATTCATCTTTCCCATCTTTCAGGTCTCAGCTCAAAAGCCACCTCCTCAGGAAGGTCTTCTCCGTCCACACTAGCAGGAGTAGTGTTCCTCATCTCAGTCTCCCTCTAATTACTCTGTTTATTACATAGAATTTTTTCCTACCTGAAATTATTTTTTAAATCACAATTATCATCTATTTTTTCTCCACAAGAATGTGAGCTCCAAGAAGACAGGGAACCTATTTTTCTTGTTAACTTGTTCACCTCTGTATTCCCAGTTGCTTCAAAAGTACTTGGCCTGTGTTAAATAGTAGGATTTTATAAATATTTACTAAATAAACAAGTGAATGGATCCTCTAATTCCACGAACCTATATAATTATAGGATACTTTTTAAAATCAAGAAAACAGGGTTCAGGCCTGTTGTTAATAGGCTCAAATTTTCCCAAAGATTTTTCCCTGGATGGTTTTTTTTTTTTCCTAAATGGAAGGCCCAGGTTTATTTTCATTATTATTATTATTTTTTTTTGCCTAGCCAAATGCTTCAAAATTCGGGTTAATTCTCCAGGTGAGTAATTAGGATAAAACTTAATTCTTCAGAGGAATTCTAAAGAATTGATTATCTCTCTAAAGGCCATTGGGCTGCATTTAAATCACCATTTCACTTTGGACTCTGAATGATCCAATTTACAAATCGCAATGAATCAAATTAACTATATAACTGCCAAAATGTAATCCCATTCAGGCAGTGAAATATCTGGTTTTATTGTCTACATTAGTTAAATGAACTCCATTAATTAAACTTCACTTCCATTTGTGCTGTTTTAACACAGCCTATGTTGTAAGCTTTTAGCCCTAAAATGGATATAGTCTTAAAATTGTGCGATTTTACTTACATTATTCAAAATTTGGTATGTCACTTGTTTCCCTCCTCTACTATTGATTTAACACTCTACACACTTACCCCATAGGTATATAAACATCTCACTAAAGTTTTATATTATAATTGTAAATAAATTGCCAACATTTTCTATATGACTAGTTGTTAATAGTGGTTGATGTTATGAAAATTTTAAAGAAATTAGGATTCTTGCCTTAAAAGAGAAACTGTTTTATGGTCTTGTAAAATTCTGTGAGCTTTTTGTGAGGCTATTAGAAATCCATCCCAGGGATTACACACATGAATTAAAGACAATTTTTTTTTTTTTTTTGCCTATGCTTCTTATCAGGTCATTGGTGCAATTCTTGTGTCATTTCTACCATTTTTTTCAGTAAAGATTTTACATTTTCATTTCAGTTTCCATTCTTTAAACATCTGGCTGCAGCTATACCTGTAACTTTCTATGAATGTGGACAATTATGGTAGGAGTTATCATCCTATTCTTGTGCATTAGCACTTGTTACCATGATAAGGCCCACAAGCAAATAGCTCAGAAATAATAGCAACACATTTAGAAATGAAATAGTTGTAACACTTTTGTACTTATACAGAACTGTTTTTCCCCTAGTAGATTTCTTTATGAAAACTATTTCATCAATCCTTTAAGTCTGGGTCTGGCAAACACTTTTTTTTTTTTTTTTTTTTCTGTAAAGAGCCACATAGTAAATGTTTTAGGCTTTCTGGTTCATATGGCCTCTGTTGTAACTACACAGCTCTGTCTTTGCGTTTCAAAAGCAGTGTGTAAATGAATGAATGAATGAATGTGGTTGTGTTGCAATAAAGCTTTTTTATGGGCATTAAAATTGGAATTTCACATAATTTTCACATATCACAAAATACTGTCCTTCTTTGATTTTTTGTTTCAACCATTTAAAAAGGTAAAAACAATTGTTAGTTCACAAACAATACAGAAATAGGCAGCAGGCTACATTTAGCTGAGGGATGCAGCTTGCTGACCTCTGCTCTAAGTTGTCCCATAATACCTGTAAATGTCAGAAATTATTATCCCCTTTTCCCTCTGGCGATGACAAATATGGTACTAAAAAGTTGAAGAAGTTTTATCAAGTTTTAGAAGAATTTATGATAATCCATTCATTCAGCAAATATTTGTTGAGTACCTATTTGGCTAGAAATGAATGTTGCTAACTCTTTGTGTTTAATATCAAGAGGACCCCTTAATATTGAAACATTAATATGTGCCTCATTTCTACTAGCCAAATAATAAGTTTATCCACAAGGAGAATGGCATAGCTTTAGAGCTTAGTGACTTTACACTCATTAGCTGAAAGATCCACATAGGTTTTTCAAGGAAACTAAAGTTGTAAGAGAAATATAACCTGAACTTTACAAATTTAAGTCCTGTATATTTACCTTAGCTAGTGTCCCTACACAAATGGGGAAAAAGAAATAAGCAGAAGTGGTGAAGAAGCAGAAAAAATAAGCACCAGGGTTCAGTAAAACTTGTTTGAAAACAATATAAAAATTTCCAGGCCAAAATATACAGAATATATGATCTAGCTTAAGGTTAACTCCTCAGAGGTTCAGGTGGCATTATCATATGGGGGCTAAGTAGCAAAATCATTACTGTAAGTAGAGTTTGATCCTTGGTTTTAGAAACTTTAATGGTCTGGTGTTCTAAAAACTCCAGCCTCAAATATGATATATAATGAACTATTTTAAGAGCATTTTTATGACTACAAGATTTCTTTGAAAAATTTGTGTTTAGCAGCCCAAGCAAGCATCATCAAGCCTAATTAATTCAGAACAAGGCAGTTCTTACTAAAAAAGACAATATTTCCCCCTGAGATACAAGTTATTGCACAATTGATTATATATTTGATAAACTTAGGGCTATATTAGTTTTGTATATATTTTCTGTGCACCCCCTCAAAATACAACTTTAGTTCATAACCCTTTTTCATTTATCTTTTCTTGTGTTTAGTAATTGTCTGTTTAAATACAGATTTATTGCAAATCACATATTCTGCATAATGGGTTATGGAAGTACAGGATTAAAGGAACAAGGTGATCCACTAAGCTTTGGCCACATCAGTTTTGAAAACCACAAGTATAAGGCTGTGGAGTACACCATTTGACTAAGTTTTCAGCATAGACCTGTGCTGACTTCAAATTTAGATGACAAGCTGATATGGTTAGGTTTTGTGTTCCTACCCTAATCTCATCTTAATTTTAATCCCCAGGTGTTATGGAGATACCTGGTGGGAAGTGATTGGATTATAGGGGCAGTTTCTCCCATGTTATTCTTGTGATAGTGAGTGAATTCTCATGAGATCTGATGATTTTATAAATGGTAGTTTTTCCTGCACTGACACACACTCACTCTCGCCTGCTGCCATGTGAGATGTGCCTTTGCTTCTCCTCCACCTTCTGCCATGATTATAAGTTTCATGAGGCCTCCCCAGCCATAGCAGAACTGTGAGTCAATTAAAACTTTTTCCTTTATAAATTACAGAGCCTCAAGTCTTTATAGCAGTGTGAGAATGGACTAATACACTAGCCAAGATCTTATGGCTCTGCATCAACCAGGTAGGTAAGATTCTGGAGAAAACAAGGACAATGCTACAGAAGAGTAACACTGGATAATGATAGATGGTGACATGCACAGAATTTTACTGAGCTTCTTATGTGCTCATGAATAAGGACAGAAGAATCTTTAAAAAACAACAAAAAACAAAACAAAATAAAACAAAACAAAAAAAACTTCTGTAGATAGGACCATGGTGGAAAGAATACTCAGGCATGGTTCAGTATAAAGCATGTAACCACTACTCTCAGTCATGGTCACTAGTAGAGGAGACACAACTCTTCAATGCCTCCCTTAGGCTAAGACCTAGATTCTTACTATCCATTAAAATATGCTTAACATCCTACAGGACAGGGAAAAATATTTGTGAACAATGCATCCAACAAATGGCTAATGTCCAGTATCTACAAGGAACACAAACAACTCAACAAGAAAAAAAAATAACCCCATTAAAAAGTGGGCAAAGGATACGAACAGATATTTTTCAAAAGAATATGTATATGTGGCCAACAAACAGACGAAAAAATGCTCAACATCATTAATCATCAGAAATGTAAATTTAAACCACAATAAAATATCACTTTACACCAGCCAGAATGGCCATTATTAAAAAGTTAAAAAAACAATAGAAGTTGGCATACATGTGAAGAAAAGGCAATGCTTATATACTGTGGGTGGGAATATAAATTAGTACTGCCACTATGGAAAACAGTGTGGAGATTTCTCATATAACTACCATTCAATCCAGCAACCCACTACTGCACATCTACCCAAAGGAAAAAAATATCATTATATCAAAAAGACACCTGTGATCATATGTTTATCACAGCACTAATCACAACAGCAAAGTCATGGAATCAATCAATGGATGACTGGATGTGTGTGTATATATGTGTGTGTGTGTGTATATATATATACACACACACACACACACACACACACACACACACACATATATATATATATATATATATATATATATATATAAAACCTCTGAAGGGTCCAAAAACAGAGGGCAATGTTCCTGTAAGTATTATACTATGTGACCATAAAGCAAAGAGGAATTTTCAATATTGCATAAAGAGGATGTGTAGTCAAAATAAAGGATTTATACACACACACACACACACACATATATACACATATATACACACACACCCCCTCTGAAACACTACTCAGCCATAAAAAAAGTGAAATCATGTCTTTTGCAGCAACATGGATGGAACTGGATGCCATTATCTTAAGTGAAATGATTCAGAAACAGAAAGTCAAAAACTACACATTCTCACTTATAAGTGGGGACTAAACAATGAATACACATGGACATATACTGTGGAATAATAGAGGCTGGAGACTCTGAAAGGTGGGATAGCGGGAAGGGGATAAGGCATCAAATACTACCTATTGGGTACAGTGTACAATATTCAGGTGATGTGTACACTAAAATCCCAGACTTCACTACTAAACAATATTATCCATGTAACAGAGCTGTATTTGGACCTCCCAAAACTTTAAAAATAAAATAAAATAAAATATGCTTAGAATAATGCAGTTAGTTAGCTTTATTATTCTCATCTAATTACTATCAATATGCTTTAGCAAATGTAAAGTGGATCTTTATAATTTTATCTGTTTTTTTCAGTGAAGTGATTAGCTCTCACTAAATCTCTGGATAAGTGCTTAGGATGCAGAGAGGCCTGCCAATTTCCAATCAATTCTGTTTGGCCTTATGGTTCACTGTTACTTGAACAAGCTGGTTATCAACAGGCAGTGTGACCTTCAGTTTTATACTGGAAAATTGAAATTTTAAAAAAGTAATATCAAAAATATTGAACACAAGGCAAAAGTAGTATTCATTTTCTTTGGGAATAATAACCTCTGAAGAGTCCAAAAACAGAGGGCAATATTCCTGTAAGTATTATACTGTGTGACTATAAAGCAAAGAGGAATTTTCAATATTGCATAAAGAGGGTGTGTAGTCAAAATAAAGGATTAATTGAGACTGTGTATGTACACATACTATTGTGTTTTTCTGGGGTGGAGGGGCGGTTTGGCTGGGAAGTGAGAGTGCTACTCCAGTTCTTCCTCTTCACAGAGGAGTACATGTTTTACAACTACGAGACATGGAAATTCAAATTAACTCATCCTTCTACTCTAAATACAAAGAAATGAAAGATAGTGTATAAAAGGAGAAGAGCAAAAAATATAGCTGGGTTCAAAGACAAGATTTAACATCTTTTTGGACTAGAAACAGAAAGGAGTCTGAAGCAGCTGAAGCAGTGAAGCAAATGACATGCTGGGTTCTCAGTTCAGAAGCATGCAGTGTTACCCACTTCAGCTCCAGAGGTGTGTCCATGATAAAAGTGCTGGGAAGCAGGCAAGGTAAATAATACAAAGTCCTGATGTTGGGCCTTCTGAAAAAAGGTTACAGATTTGTAAGAAATTAGTGACCTACGAAGAAAAGAGAACCAGGCACACGCTATTCATAAGAGACCTAAAACACAATTATGAGCACTAAGAAATCAACACTAAAATGATAGTCCTAAACCCCTTGTATAATAACTTTTAAAGCACCCCTAAATACCTAATAAGTTAACAATTAAATTGCAATGGGAATTTTAAAAAAATTAGAATGTAAAAGTTGCAAAAGTACTACATACCAATATTTGTGGGATATGCCTAAAGGTATACAATGAGGGAAATGTATAACACTAAATGCCTTTATTCATGAAAGATGGAAAAATAAGTGAGTTAAATATTTATCTCAAAAAGTTGGAAAAAATAACCTCAGACTAAATGTGAAGAAAGGAAAAGGAAAAAAATTAAAAAATAAGTACAGAAACTAGTGCAATAGGAAAAAAGAAAGCACAACCAGCAAAAATAAAACAAAAATCTGGTTTATTTAAAATGGTTTTAAAATAAACAGTCCTCCAGTAAAACCAATAAATAAAGAAGGAGAAAAGGCAAAGGAAAAAAAACCTGTTACTCGAAAGAAAATAAAGGTACAACAAAAATTATAAAATCATAAAATGAGACTATAAACAATAGTATGCAAATGCATTTGAGAAACTAGATAAAAGGAATAATTTTCCAGAGAAATGTAAATTACTAACATACTCCAAGGAAAAAATTAGAGAACGAAAAATAAAACAATTGCCATTAAACAAATGAAATGTATAATCAAAAGTCTCCCACTCTAAGATACAACCAGCTCAGACAATTTTACATGCAATATTTATTAGATTTTTGAGAAATAAACCCCTGTCTATATAAGATATTTCAGAGGCTAAAAAACAAGGAAAGCTATCCGCTCAATCACTGAGGCTTGTATAACTATGATACAAAAATCTGACAAGGGCAATTTGGAAAAGGATAATTATAGACTAATTTTATACAAAAATCCTTAAAAGAAATTACTGAACTATATCCAGCAATGTGTAAAAAATATAATACATCAGGCCAAGTTGAGTTTATACAAAAAATGAAAGGTTGCTTCAAAATTTAAAAAGTTAATTAATCTAATTAACTTAATTAACAAAATAACAAAAATTGAAACATATGTTATTTGAATGTATGAAGAAATAGCATTTAACAAAAACCAACATTCATCACATTTAAAAATCTTTTTTAGAAAACATAACAAATTGGAAATATAGCAGTAGTCCCTCAACTTCTTAAAGGGTATCTATTAAAAACCTGCAGTAAACATAATAAACAGTGGTGTAATTTTGGAAGTCTTCCCATTAAAATCAGGACAAAAACACCCACTATCATCATTTCTATTTAACATTTTAATGTTCTTTTACATTTGCTGAGGAGTGCTTTACTTCCAATTACGTGGTCAATTTTGGAATAAGTGTGATGTGGTGCTGAGAAGAATGTATATCCTGTTGATTTGGGGTGGAGAGTTCTGTAGATATCTATTAGGTCCACTTGCTGCAGAGATGAGTTCAATTCCTGGATATCCTTGTTAACTTTCTGTCTCGTTGATCTGTCTAATGTTGACAGTGGGGTGTTGAAGTCTCCCATTATTATTGTATGGGAGTCTAAGTCTCTTTGTAAGTCTCTAAGGACTTGCTTTATGAATTTGGGTGCTCCTGTATTGGGTGCATATATATTTAGGATAGTTAGCTCTTCCTGTTGAATTAATCCCTTTACCATTATGTAATGGCCTTCTTTGTCTCTTTTGATCTTTGATGGTTTAAAGTCTGTTTTATCAGAGACTAGGATTGCAACCCCTGGTTTTTTTTTGTTCTCCATTTGCTTGGTAGATCTTCCTCCATCCCTTTATTTCGAGCCTATGTGTGTCTCTGCATGTGAGATGGGTCTCCTGAATACAGCAAACTGATGGGTCTTGACTCTTTATCCAGTTTGCCAGTCTGTGTCTTTTAATTGGACCATTTAGTCCATTTATATTTAAGGTTAATATTGTTATGTGTGAACTTGATCCTGTCATTATGATATTAACTGGTTATTTTGCTCGTTAGTTGATGCAGTTTCTTCCTAGCATCGATGGTCTTTACATTTTGGCATGATTTTGCAATGGCTGGTACCGGTTATTCTTTTCCATGTTTAGTGCTTCCTTCAGGGTCTCTTGTAAGGCAGGCCTGGTAGTGACAAAATCTCTAAGCATTTGCTTATCTGTAAAGGATTTTATTTCTCCTTCACTTATGAAACTTAGAAATTATAACAAACTGTCTCTCAGACCACAGTGCAATCAAACTAGAACTCAGGACTAAGAAACTCAATCAAAACTGCTCAACTACATGGAAACTGAACAACCTGCTCCTGAATGACTACTGGGTACACAACTAAATGAAGACAGAAATAAAGATGTTCTTTGAAACCAATGAGAACAAAGATACAACATACCAGAATCTCTGGGACACATTTAAAGCAGTGTGTAGAGGGAAATTTATAGCACTAAATGCCCACAAGAGAAAGCAGGAAAGATCTAAAATTGACACTCTAACATCACAATTAAAAGAACTAGAGAAGCAAGAGCAAACACATTCAAAAGCTAGCAGAAGGCAAGAAATAACTAAGATCAGAGCAGAACTGAAGGAGATAGAGACACAAAAAACCTTCCAAAAAATTAAGGAATCCAGGAGTTGGTTTTTTGAAAAGATCAACAAAATTGATAGAGTGCTAACAAGACTAATAAAGAAGAAAAGAGAGAAGAATCAAATAGATGCAATAAAAAATGATAAAGGGGATATCACCACCGACCCCACAGACATACAAACTACCATCAGAGAATACTATAAACACCTCTACGCAAATAAACTAGAAAACCTAGAAGAAATGGATAATTTCCTGGACACTTACACTCTCCCAAGACTAAACCAGGAAGAAGTTGAATCCCTGAATAGACCAATAGCAGGCTCTGAAATTGAGACAATAATTAATAGCCTACCAACCAAAAAAAGTCCAGGACCAGATGGATTCACAGCTGAATTCTAACAGAGGTACAAGGAGGAACTGGTACCATTCCTTCTGAAACTATTCCAATCAATAGGAAAAGAGGGAATCCTCCCTAACTCATTTTATGAGGCCAACATCATCCTGATACCAAAGCCTGGCAGAGACACAACAAAAACAGAGAATTTTAGACCAATATCCCTGATGAACATCGATGCAAAAATCCCCAATAAAATATTGGCATACCGAATCCAGCAGCACATCAAAAAGCTTATCCACCATGATCAAGTGGGCTTCATCCCTGGGATGCAAGGCTGGTTCAACATACGCAAATCAATAAATGTAATCCAGCATATAAACAGAACCAAAGACAAAAACCACATGATTATCTCAATAGATGCAGAAAAGGCCTTTGACAAAATTCAACAGCCCTTCATGCTAAAAACGCTCAATAAATTCGGTATTGATGAAACGTACCTCAAAATAATAAGAGCTATTTATGACAAACCCACAGCCAATATCATACTGAATTGGCAAAAACTGGAAGCATTCCCTTTGAAAACCGGCACAAGACAGGAATGCCCTCTCTCACCACTCCTATTCAACATAGTGTTGGAAGTTCTGGCTAGGGCAATCAGGCAAGAGAAAGAAATTAAGGGTATTCAGTTAGGAAAAGAAGAAGTCAAATTGTCCCTGTTTGCAGATGACATGATTGTATATTTAGAAAACCCCATCATCTCAGCCCAAAATCTCCTTAAGCTGATAAGCAACTTCAGCAAAGTCTCAGGATACAAAATTAACGTGCAAAAATCACAAGCATTCTTATACACCAGTAACAGACAAACAGAGAGCCAAATCATGAATGAACTCCCATTCACAATTGCTTCAAAGAGAATAAAACATCTAGGAATCCAACTTACAAGGGATATAAAGGACCTCTTCAAGGAGAACTACAAACCAATGCTCAGTGAAATAAAAGAGGATACAAACAAATGGAAGAACATACCATGCTCTTGGATAGGAAAAATCAATATCGCAAAAATGGTCATACTGCCCAAGGTAATTTATAGATTCAATGCCATCCCCATCAAGCTACCAATGAGTTTCTTCACAGAATTGGAAAAAACTGCTTTAAAGTTCATATGGGAAACGTTCTTCGCCGAGAGTTGTCGGGGTTTCCTGCTTCAACAGTGCTTGGACGGAACCCGGCGCTCGTCCCCCATCCCGGCTGGCCGCCCATAGCCAGCCTTCCGCCTCCTCTTCACCGCGTCCTCGGACTGCCCCAAGGGCCTCGCTGCCGCTCCATCGCCGCGCAGCCACCGCCGCTGCCGCCTGTCCTTAGCCTCCGCCATGACGACCGCGTCCACCTCGCAGGTGCGCCAGAACTACCACCAGGACTCAGAGGCCGCCATCAACCGCCAGATCAATCTGGAGCTCTACGCTTCCTACGTTTACCTGTCCATGTCTTACTACTTTGACCGCGATGATGTGGCTTTGAAGAACTTTGCCAAATACTTTCTTCACCAATCTCATGAGGAAAGGGAACATGCCGAGAAACTGATGAAGCTGCAGAACCAACGAGGTGGCCGAATCTTCCTTCAGGATATTAAGAAACCAGACTATGACGACTGGGAGAGCGGGCTGAATGCAATGGAGTGTGCTTTACATTTGGAAAAAAATGTGAATCAGTCACTACTGGAACTGCACAAACTGGCCACTGACAAAAATGACCCCCATTTGTGTGACTTCATTGAGACACATTACCTGAATGAGCAGGTGAAAGCCATCAAAGAATTGGGTGACCACGTGACCAACTTGCGCAAGATGGGAGCACCCGAATCTGGCTTGGCAGAGTATCTCTTTGACAAGCACACCCTGGGAGACAGTGATAATGAAAGCTAAGCCTCAGGCTAATTTCCCTATAGCCATGGGGTGACTTCCCTGGTCACCAAGGCAGTGCATGCATGTTTGGGTTTCCTTTACCTTTTCTATAACTTGTACCAAAACATCCACTTAAGTTCTTTGATTTGTACCATTCCTTCAAATAAAGACATTTGGTACCCAAAAAAAAAAATAAATAAAATAAAAATAAAGTTCATATGGAACCAAAAGAGAGCCCGCATTGCCAAGACAATCCTAAGCCAAAAGAACAAAGCTGGAGGCATCACGCTACCTGACTTCAAACTGTACTACAGGGCTACAGTAACCAAAACAGCATGGTACTGGTACCAAAACAGAGATATAGACCAATGGAACAGAACAGAGTCCTCAGAAATAATATCACACATCTACAGCCATCTGATCTTTGACAAACCAGACAAAAACAAGAAATGGGTAAAAGATTCCCTATTTAATAAATGGTGCTGGGAAAATTGGCTAGCCATAAGTAGAAAGCTGAAACTGGATCCTTTCCTTACTCCTTATACGAAAATTAATTCAAGATGGATTAGAGACTTAAATGTTAGACCTAATACCATAAAAACCCTAGAAGAAAACCTAGGTAATACCATTCAGGACATAGGCATGGGCAAGGACTTCATGTCTAAAACACCAAATGCAACGGCAACAAAAGCCAAAATTGACAAATGGGATCTAATTAAACTAAAGAGCTTCTGCACAGCAAAAGAAACTACCATCAGAGTGAACAGGTAACCTACTGAATGGGAGAAAATTTTGGAATCTACTCATCTGACGAAGGGTTAATATCCAGAACCTACAAAGAACTCAAACAAATTTACAAGAAAAAAGCAAACAACCACATCAAAAAGTGGGCAAGGGATATGAACAGACATTTCTCAAAAGAAGACATGCATACAGCCACAGACACATGAAAAAATGCTTGTCATCACTGGCCATCAGAGAAATGCAAATCAAAACCACAATGAGATACCATCTCACACCAGTTAGAATGGCGATCATTAAAAAGTCAGGAAACAACAGGTGCTGGAGAGGATGTGGAGAAATAGGAACACTTTTACACTGTTGGTGGGATTGTAAACTAGTTCAACCATTATGGAAAACAGTATGGCGATTCCTCAAGGATCTAGAACTAGAAGTACTGTATGACCCAGCCATCCCATTACTGGGTATATACCCAAAGGATTATAAATCATGCTGCTATAAAGACACATGCACATGTATGTTCATTGCAGCACTATTCACAATAGCAAAGACTTGGAATCAACCCAAATGTCCATCAGTGACAGACTGGATTAAGAAAATGTGGCACATATACACCATGGAATACTATGCAGCCATCAAAAAGGATGAGTTTGTGTCCTTTGTAGGGACATGGATGCAGCTGGAAACCATCATTCTCAGCAAACTATCACAAGAACAGAAAACCAAACACCACATGTTCTCACTCATAGGTGGGAACTGAACAATCAGATCACTTGGACTCGGGAAGGGGAACATCACACACCGGGGTCTATTATGGGGAGGGGGGAGGGGGGAGGGATTGCATTGTGAGTTATACCTGATGTAAATGACGAGTTGATGGGTACTGACGAGTTGATGGGTGCAGCACACCAACATGGCACAAGTATACATATGTAACAAACTGCACGTTATGCACATGTATCCTAGAACTTAAAGTATAATAATAATAATAATAATAAAACATTTTAATGAAGGTCCAAGACAATGCAATAAAACAAGGAAAATAAATCAGATATAAAATGGAAAGCATTAGACAAAACTGTTATTATTTGCAAAGGATGTAACCGCCTACACAGAAAAATCCAAGTGAGTACAAATTATTTGAACTAACAAAAAGTTTAGGAAGGTTCCTGGAAAAAAAATCAATGTACTAAAACCAATAACAAACTTCTATACAAGTAATAACAAATTAGAGAGTTCAATAAAAAAAATATAGCAAATTTTCATTTATAGTATTAACGAAAGCTGAAACAGAACCTAATAAATCTAGTAAAAGCTGTGAAAATCCTTTACGGAGTGAGTAGAAGTTATTGAAGGATATTAAAGATTTGAATGAAAAGAGAGATAAAGTATGTTCATGAATTAGAAGACTCAACTTCATGAAAATATGAATTGTACTCAAATTAATCTGTAAATTTGATGCAATGCCAAAGGCAAAAGAAACAAACTGAAAGCCCAAGTCAAAAGTTTAGAGAAGATAATTGCGAGGATCATAACTGACAAAGATTTCTTTTTCTTTTTTTTTTTTTCTTTTTGAGACGGAGTCTCGCTCTGTCACCAGGCTGGAGTGCAGTGGTGCGATCTCGGCTCACTGCAACCTCCGCTTCCCGGGTTCAAGTGATTCTCCTGCCTCAGCTTCCCGAGTAGCTGGAAATACAGGCGGCAAAGATTATTTTTAAGAAGACTCTTATGACTAAAAGATAGAAAAATAAATACTTTATATGGACAGGGAATTCTCAGACAAGGAAATCTGAATTGACAATAGACATGTGAAAAAGTACTTTACCTCACAAGCAATCAGTGGAATATAAATTAAATCAGTGTGGACCTATAGCATTGTGCAGACTGGCAAAAATTTAACCACACCAAATGTTGATATGGATATAGAGAATTCGGAATTTCACATACTGCTAGCAGAATCTAATCTTGTGTACCTTGAAAAACAATTTGGTAATACCTAGTAAAGTTGAGGATATTCATGCTCTTCAACCCAGAAATTCCACTTCTAGATGTATACTTTAAAAAACTCTCTCTCACACACAAATACTCATAAGAATATTTACTGCTGCACTGTTTGTAAAATTAAATTCTGGGAAAAGTCTAAACATCCACCAATAATGGAAGATTTATATTTTCATCCAATAGATTCATTTTATAAATTAGCAGAATGAAATAGAGTCTCACATTAGCATAGTTAAATCACAGAAGCAAAGTCAAGAGACAAAAGAACATTGAAGAAGAATATGTGTTTAATGAAAACCTATATGGATGCTGTAAAAACAGTAAAACATATATAGAAATGAAAATTATCCTTTGCAAACTAATGCAGGAACAGAAAACCAAATATCACATGTTCTTTCTTTTAAGTGGGAGTTAAATGATGAGAACACATGGACATATAGAGGGAAACAACACACACTGGGGCCTATCAGAGAGTGGAGGGTGGGAGGAGGAAGAGGATCAAGAAAAATAACTAATGGGTACTAGGCTTAATATTTGGGTGATGAAATAATTTGTACAACAAACCCCCATGGCACAAGTTTACCTATGTAACAAACCTGCACATGTACTTTTGAACTTAAAATAAAAGTTAAAAAAAATTCATATAGCAGAAATGTTCATAATGAAAACAGGAATAATAATTAACTTATTAAAAGTCTGCAACCAACAATAAAAAAAGAAAAAGAAAAATATCAAATTCAGGATACTGGTTACATCTAGGGTGAAAGAGGGAAGAATGGCATGGGGGGACATAAGAAGTTTCAGCTTTGTCTGTAACATTTTATTCTTGAAAATAGATTTAAAGAAAAGATAATATGTTAGATTTGACATAACTGAGTGAAAGAATGATAGGTATGTGAGAATTTGCTATGTGAAATCCTGTGCATTTGACATATTCCAACATTAATAAAAATAATATTTAGAGGAACACAGAAAATATTTCATTCAATATTACCGAAATTTTTCTTCAGTTTAGGAACTAGCATAGGATTAAAAATGCACACTGAGTAATGATGGCAGTTGGCTTCGGGCTGGCCTTGAGGATGGCTGACACTGACCTTACAGGAAGTTCTTTCATTCTTCTTCTGGAGAGCTCTCTGGCTCAAGTCCATTGAAGTCTTACTTATATCCTGATCTATGTCCTATTTGATTTTCCTTAAATTTATTTAAAAACCACTTGTTTAAAACAGTTCTAATTTATCCTTAGGCTAAATCTCAGCAAGAGCTGCCAAATTTCCCTATCTTGGAACCAGGTCTATATTACATCAACTCTTTCCAATCTCCAGAGGAAGATACCCCATCTCTTCTCATCTCTTGCAGCACTTTAAAAGCAAAACATCCTAGCAGGGTTGTGGGCATACTTCTGGCCAATTACGAGTGGGAAACCAAGACTCAGAGTGGTGGAACAACGTGCCTGAGGTCACACAACAAAGCTCATATTTGTCAAACTTGGGTTTACAATTTAGGTTGGTCCGATTACAAAATCCATATTATTTCTCCTGTGTGAAGTATAACTTAGTAAACCTCAAAACTATAGTATACACAGCCCTGCTATTTTTATTTCCTGGAATGCACACAGCCAGTACAGTACAGAGAACCAGTAGTCTCCCCATAGGAAACACAGGCCAAAGTTCACCACAGGAATCTTTTAGAAGGCCAAGAGGAGACTGGCAGTTGTATATATAGCTATAGTCTGCCTATGGCCTATGCAAAAAGTCTTCTGCTGGTTGACACATGGCCCAATACAGTTCACCAGGGTAGGGCACTGATCACAATTTAGGACCAAAGCTGCCAAGTAGGGAGACTTTGGATATGGTAGATATTTGGAACAGCATTGAAGATCATAATCCTGACCCATTTACTGGCACAACTAAAAGAAGGAGATTTGCCTGCAAATTAGATCTGTGTCACTTGTATTTTCAAAGTGATTGAAGTTGGTAAGTGACCATCTACAGTGTATCTGTTTATCTGTTACTTTTTAACTAATGTGTATTTTAAGGCATTTTAAATATACTGATGTGGCATATCAATTGGTTAATCAAATTAATGTTTTGAGAGTTCACAGGCAGTACGAGGTCTTATTTCTTCCTTCAAAGCACAGAATCGCAATTGGCGAAATATTCTCAAACTTAAATCCTAAAAGATCGGAAGAAGGTTGGTGTTTAGGAACCCATGAGTCTCAAATGGACTTTTATGGGAAACTATATTTCTCATTATTTACCACATTGTTTTCTTTGCTCCATAAATTTGTTTACTCTGTTCTTTAGTTGGCCTACCAAAAAAATCAACTCAAAACTCAAAGTCCTGGGATTACAGGAGTGAGCCGCTGCACCCAGCCAAATCCATCTTATATTCAATAGCCAAATTCGTCTTAAGATAAGATTTCCATGATGTTATAACCTTATATAAAAGCCTTTGGAAGAAAACGGTTGATTATAGGATCAAGTCCAACTGTCTACAGTTCTGCTTACTACTACCTATTCAAATACCCCTTGTACTATCCCCCAGACAGTTTTCCAACCCAGTCAGCAAAGTTTCCTCCGAACAGTGTTTTCTTATTTAATTTTGCCGCCCTTATTTACAGGGGCTGCCACTCTCCCATTCACTTTGGAAAACCTATTTATCCTTTAAGCACATCCCAATACAATAAATCATACAGCCCAGCACAACACAGCCTCACGTCCCAGAGCCCTAATGTACTAGTATTCTGTCCCAAGGATTCTTGCATGTGATTTTTGCTCTGCTTAATTATTCTCCTATTGTCATGTTGCATGAATTCATTCCTTCAGAAAATATTGATGGAGCATCATCTATCATGTGCAAACTGACATCCATGATGCTGTAAAACAGTGAGTCTCAATTGAGGGAGCACTTATCCCAGATTTGGAAAGGTGTGGAGGTAACTTTGGTTGTTATAGTGACTGGGAGATGCTACTGACATTTATTGAATAGGGGAAAAGGATAATAACAATAACACAACGGGGTGGGCCACTCCCATAATATGAAGAATTCTCCATCCAAAGTGTGAGTGTGGAAGACTGCAAGATGAATTAGACATGACTCACAGTCTCAAAGATGTAAGTTTTGAGTTCAAAAGGAAGATGAGATGAGTATCATGTATGAAAATGTTTTATCTCACATATAAACTATTTTGTGTTAGGACTGTGTTGGTTATTTTCCATGAATTCCTCATGGTGTCTTGTACTAGGCTGGACGCATGATAGATACTAGGTAAAGACTTACTGACTTGACCTATATGAAAAAAAAAAAAAAACCCAAAACTCAATGAGTACTATGTAGAGAAACAGTTCTACAGATAATTGTGTTATCTTCATTGTATTTTGAAATTGATAAAGAAGACAAAGCTGTGACAATATAGCCTGCTAAACCTCTGGAGGGGCGACTGTGAAGTTGAGAGTAGAAAAAGCAGCCTCTTACAATAAGTAGAAGGAGGAAGGGAACAATAAAGGGTTGGCAAAATGTGAGAAGCCACAGTTCCTTTTCTTGAACCATGGGCTTGCTATGGAACATTTTACCATTTTGCTATAGAACATTTTACCGTATACAGACGGGAGCTGAATAGCTGCAGATTTGCTTTTTTTTTTTTTCACATCCTCTTCCTGACAATAACAATCACAACTTGCATACGTTGCAGAAGAAAAAGTTACTCTGCTCATCTATACAATATTCACTTTTTGTTTATAACCGTTATTCATCTGTACCTATTTTTGGGTTGCAACAGTTAAATCAAATAACATGACTTTTTTTATTATACATGTCAACAACAGAAAAATACATACATGCATATCTAAGAATACCACTTTGGATGTCTACGTTGCCTTTCTTCTAAGGGGACATAACCTTTTCGCATTTGCCCTTACAACAACACTGTGAGATAGACAGCATCATCCCATTTTATAGCTGTAGAAACCATGGCCCAGAGAGATAAAGCAACTTGCCAGAAGTCTCATAGTCTGTGTCAAGGCCCAGACTAGAAGTAAGAGCTCTTGACTCCCTAGGCAATGTATCACTCAGGAGACTACCATTGTTGCTTCACAGACAGGAATACTCATTTAGGAAAAGCAACAAATCTACATACCATCCAAGATGCTAGACTTGAGCAATCTGTTTGGTTTTGCAGAATTTTCTATGTTACACTGTTCTTAATTAACTATATACCAGAGGAAGTGGGGACCAAAAATTGCCATTTGCAAAAGTTAGCATTAATCTCCACTGCTCGATAAATTCTTCCTCAGTAAGTTACCTTGCTTTAAAGGTACAAGTTTGGGACATGTGCCTTTACATCCCAGGGGAAATACTAAAAATTTTGATCAAAGATCACTGGGAGGCTTACAGCAAACTCGCAAACTAACAATAGTCCAACAGGGATGTGGGATCTTCTTTAACAGACAAGAAAGATCCTGTTACATGCAACAGAATGCTTTTGAATAAAAAACATAAAAAGTAGGTTGATTGAAAGAAGATTAAATTTTCACTCATCTTAGTTTTTATACATTTATCAATCCTTAAAAATGAAATATCCAAATGTTAACTTCAGAGATATCCACGAGGATTAATAGAAATTCTAAGTCACTTTGTAGAAAAAGGAAAATGCAGTTGACTTAGAAAACTAGATATTGGATGTCTAATACATTTTTGGGTAAAACCTCCTATGCCTCTCAGGCCATCCTAAGGAATCAACTAGATCTAACCTTTATGACATCACTTCAAATAGATTATAGACTGTTTACTGGCAAGGAGAATTTCTCGTAGGCCCACTATTAGATGTAATGATATAATGCATGTAAAGTGATTACCCAATGCCTAACATATGATAAATAACTAACAAAGGGAAGTTTTAAATATTTTCATTCACTGTAGTGACAAGCACAGTGTTTGGATATAGGAGGTGGATAATGCTTATACATACTGCTATTTGGCTTCTTTTTTTCCAGATAAATAGAATGCTCTCTAATTTGTTAATAGTAAGATAAATGGAATTTACTAGAAATGGTATACGTACATTTGTAAGTATCAGGAAGTGAGTATGGATAGCATAAAGGCCAGTGCTAGTCTTCAAGTCCTATAATTTTAAATGTATTTCCCAGATTTTTTATAGAGTTGATAAGAGCACTGAGTCCATTATGACTCAAATGCGGTTGATACTCTGCTATAACAACCAGGGAAAAGCAACTGCTAAGCTTATTAAGCTTGTAAATACAGCAGATATCTTTGGAATTTATGGATTTAACATTTGCAATTTTGACTATACAGGAAGTGACTCCATGAGTCCATGACCTGTAGTTATGTGTAATATGGCTGACACCTAAATTTGGATCTTTGATGTTGAATATAACTAGTGAGTGAGTTGGCCAACTGCCCAACATCCAAAACTCTGCTCTTCTATACTTGTTGGGGGTGTATGCAGCAACTCTACTGAAGTGATGACAATTAACTTTAATTCTATATGAAAAAATGGCCCTGAAAAGAAAAACAACTGTTAGTGCTAATGCTGGCAGTGGAAAGAAAGTGCTAGCTCTTAGCCAGAAAATGGCTTTGTAAATGACTTTAGTCTTGTATTTATAGAATCATTAATGGTCTGAAAAGGGTCTGTTAAATTTTTCACTTATAATTTACTGCCTTTTATGAGGGAAATTATATGCTAGAGTGATATTTGAGGCTGTGGGGAGTCAAGAAGGTCTCAGGGCCTATCCCTTGTGAATGGAGAAGGTGTGCTGTCCTATTATGATGCTCCATCAGAAGTAATAGCATGTCACTCTCAATGGATAAGTTGATGAAAATATTATGGGAACTATGCTATGTGTTATGTTTCGGGCTACTCTGGAGACTGAGGGTTAGTAATCTGGTTAGAAGGACAATTGAATCATTATTAAAATTCCACAGAAACAATTAAAATGCATGCTCTCACTAACAAAAACTGCAGGTCCTTATTAATTGACATTTCACAAACAGAGATGCCTTTAATCTTCCCTAAATAAATGTAAATGTATTCTTTAAGTCATTGCAACATTATGTGGCAGTTGGCACTTAGTCAAAATTTTCTATTTCCACCTGATTTATCTTTCAATGTAATTTATGCCTGTTATTGCTTTTGTTATATTCATTTTAAGGATGTATTTGTTGAAAGCTCAAGCACTGTATCTTTTAAAAGAATTATTTTTCACCCTACATAAAGCATCATGGCTTTGCAACATATTTGTGTTGATTTTTAACAGATTTTTAACAGAGAATTAACAACACACTTACATTTGAAATGTTTGTGAGTTAAAGTGTCAAAATGTACCAAGAATTGTAAAGGGAAGACATAAAGACAAAGACTGTGTAGAGTTTGGCTTTAATACAGAGTGTTGGGCAGAGTTTAAGGCACAATCTATTTGTATTCAGATGTATTGTAATACCCACCAAAACTTGGATCATCTATGAGAATATTACAAAGGCCAACTGGGACTTTCCGCTTTACTAACATGGGTGATTTCTACTTACAGACAATTAAAGAGATAGGAAATCTCTTTGGCAACCTATGACATAAAATAGTCTTTACTTCTTCGACCAGATCGATGCTGTGAAACATGCTAATTTATTTTTCTTTTCAGTGGTACCATCAGGCTTCCACTGTGTGCAAAATGACTTAATTTGAATCCAAAAGTGACTGCTTCAGCAGTGGCTCACTCTGGACTCTTGACTTCTCCCAGAGAGTTTAAGTATTACGATTCCAATCAACACCTTCCTGATGAGGTAGGCATAATCAAGGGTGCAAAGGCAGGAAGTAGTAAAAGGAAGAGCTTAAACATCGTTCTGTGCCAGTCCAATGAGCAACACATAATAATAGCTGCCATTTATTGAACATATACTTTTTGTGGGGCTTCACACACATTAGTTAATTTAAAATATTTAGTTAGGGATATGTATTTTTTGCTACCTATATTTTACAGATGAGGATATTTTGATTCAATGAGATTCATTTATTCTTTCCTTTATTCATCCTATAGATAATAAGTGAACACCTACTATGTTCAATAAAATCCCTAATTTGCAATCTCTAATTTCCTAGATTCCAGCATCTGGTCTCTGCTTGAAACAATGCTTCTTCCATCTGGAGAACAGGTTTTGATTCTCATTGGTGCCCTCTTTTTTCCTGTAGCAACATCTATCCAGAGAACCAGACACAGAACTACTCCACATACCACAGGGTAGTAAGATGCAAAACATAATAACCTTAACTTGCACTATAACATTGTTATGGGGCAGATGGGCAGAGACCTTAATAATTGTAAGGGATATTACACTCTAGAACCAGAATATTTAACCTATAATTTATCTTCTCAGTACACATCACTGCACCTTCCCGTTCACCCTGCTGATATTCTTAAAGGCCATACTGGGCCCTTTTTTTTGTTTTGTTTTATTTTCTGAACCTATTTTACGGTATAATAGATAAGACCTGTCAAGAAGTTTTATAAGCTATTGTGCCAAAACGATCCTCTCCGAAATTACAACCAATGTTTCCAGTTTCATCTATTTGTGTCCCACTAGGTAATTCCATCTATCCCTGGCATATTTGTTCTTCAGATACTTATAGACAGTTCTCATATTCCTCATTAGGCATTACTTAGCCAAGTTGTATATAATTAATCCTTTTAATCTTTCCCCATAAATTAGTCTCTCTAGGCACTTGGAATGCTCTCAGTACTGTGCACTACACTTCCCTAGTTTTCCTAGGCTTTTGTCATACAGTTCCCTGTTTTCCACATGCCATTTCAACAGAATCAAGTGGGAAAGAACTTTGTCTGTTTCACATCTGCATATGGAACTCCACGTTCACAGGTGACTTCTGCAAAGGCTGTAATCATTATTCCAAGGCAGCAAGACTGTCAGTAAAACAACAGAGCCTCACAGTCCTGTTTTTCACATTTGCTCAGACCTACTTGTCTCACATTTTCTCTTTATCTCATTCCAGGCACTCCAGTAGATCATTGCTATAAGTAGTTTCTAATCACTATATATGTTTTAGCATATATTTTTCTAGGTGTGAGATAGCTTTGCTCAGCTACTTATAGAGATGTTTATTGTCCTTTGATAGTTTAGCCTTTTATTTTGTTTTGTTTTCCTTATCACACCTACTCTATTCAGTATGACTCTGGAGAGTTACACCAACTCTCCCACCTGCTACTTTGAGTTCTGTGACTTTGGTCAGGTTACTTAGCCTGTCTGTGTCTCAATTTCATCATCTGAAAAATCAGGATAATAATAATAATGCCAAACCTCATGGATATATTCTAAAGATCAAATTAGCTAATACATTAAAGCATTCAAAACAGTGCTACATATATTTGCTTTATAAAACCACCTTATTGGTTATAAAAGCTATTACAGACACATGGCATAATCTTCTATGTAAGCTATGACTTTTACTATAATTTTCTCTGAGGACCGAACAGGAGTAGATTTAATAGACACTACGGTCTCATGGACACTCAAACCTCTTTTGAATATGACATGCCTATGTCTATAGTAGGCAATTTTCAAATTAAAATTGTAAGTTGGCCTATAAAGTTGTCATTTTTCAATTTATTTTTAATCTCACAAAACAACTATAATTGACCTAGACCTTTACACCAAAAGTGAATATTTGGAAAAACGGAAGTTAATATGAATTTAGTAGTATATCAGCAAATGCTGACTGCTAGGACAACTATTGGCAATTGGCTTACAGACTTAAGTTTAAAGAACTATTGTTTAATATTGCAAAAGACTAAGCTTAAAGAATATTTGATGCCCAACATGTATTTAAATAAATAGATCTCTGCCACTGAAAGGGACTGACTTCTTCATGTTTACAGAAAGGGACAACTCATAGAATTCAAGCGACTTTCTGAGAGTCACACAGTTAACTAATAATCAAGTCAGGAAGAAGTATAACCAAGGTCCTACTCTTTCCCAGTGAGCTAACTTATCACATCTATATCTTTAAATTCTAGTTGTGTACCTATGAATACATCCCAATAGCACCCATTATCTTGCTCTTGACTATACCCCTTTAGCTGGATTTATAGCCAAACTCTTATCAGTTTTATATTTGGCACGAATCAATATCAGATAAGGTTTTTGTCTCCCCGCAGGCTTAATTTTTATGATGATTTGTGTTTTTCAGTTAGCGTTTTAAAAATAAACCATAACCCAAATGGTGGGAATTTTCAGACAACAGTGCAGGACAGAGGAGGAACTACTCATTAGCAAGTACATCTGTGGTATACATCAAATGGGACCACTGAGGCAGTCAAATGCTTCCCTAATCTCTACAGCTGGCCCCAAAAGCATGAGTCAATTTTGCTCAATCACCATTAGTTACTATATATTCTAACTGTCTTGCTAGTAATGATATAGATAGATCTTAAATTAAGCTTCTAATGAATTTAAAAAAAGACATAGGTAAACCTGAACGCAATAGATAAAAAGTGTGTGCACAAATGTTTTTAGTTCAGCTGAAGATAACTGGATGCTGTTATTTAGTGACCAACCCAGACAACAGAATCAAAAGCCTAAAAGTATAGTGATTTTAGATTAAATTGCAGTTTATGTCACAAATTAAAAATAAATCATTACTTTGATCCTAGTTTTCATTTCACATGTTACAGAAGACCATCTGTTCAAAAGGGTATTTTCTGAAAATGTGGAGCCTTTTCTTATTAACCTTGATCAGATTGAATGTATTTCTTGGTAATTCCCATTTAATTGGTATAAAATGTACTATCAGTGATTTAAAATAATTGTAACTACATTTCTCAAAACGCACTACATAAAGACATACCAGATTGTCACTGCACTATCAAAGTTGAATTGATCTAATTTAGATCTCATCTTATCAAACTGGGCATTATAATTCTTTCTTTGACCAACTGATTACAATTTTTTCATTTGTATTTATGCATGTTATTAACATATCAAAACACTTCCAATACCAAAGGGTTGTGATTTTTGAAAAATTTCTCTCTTCTTCACTGATCAACTATTAAATTATTTTGTAGTATGTTCTGCATGCAGGAGTGGATTTATCGTAAAGCTTAAACCTCAGGGCACCTCCCTTGCATAGACCCCTTCTAAATATTCACTTTCATTCCTAATTTTCCATTTGTGATCTTGTATTCTGTTTAAAAAGAGGGGCCCCCAAAGTGTATAAACCTCAGGTCCCCACAAAACCTGGATATTTACCTGTCTGCATATCATCCAGAAATAGAACATTTTCTGAAGGAAAAGCTGTAGAAACTTAGGACAACAAATATCAAATAATTGAAACTCTATGGAAGTTTGGAGCATAAAATGTCATTATATGATATTTATTTTTCTGCCTCATAATTAACACATCTCTAAAACTAAGATTGCAGTTTCTACAAACTGGGAAATTGAAAAACTCCATCTACTACAAAAACCCATTCAAATGCTTAAAATGGGCAACTCTCATCAGTTATGATATTTTAAAACATCACTAGATGTATGTTACATCATCAACTGTCCTCCTAATTAGCAAAGCATTCTTTGATTAATTAGATTCCATTTGGATCCAGTGTTTCAGTGCACAATAACACTTCTCTTTGGATTCAGTGATTACATCTATTTTTGCAATATATAACATCCTTTCCTCTCATGTTAAAAATCTGAGCTGAAGGAAAAAAAATTGATACTATTCATCATTTGAACCTTTGCAATAAAATTTAGGCTCATGACCTCGGTAAAATCGTTTTCACCAGATACTGCTATTTGTTTTCAGAAAGTAATCTTCTGGAGTTGGAAGAATCTGATCTACAATTCATTCTCCTTTCTATTAAAGATCACTTAACCTGTCTATTGTTTTAATGTCAGTTGGGGAATCATTAAAACAATAAGTTACCAATAATGTCACATCCCTACCCAATTTTCATACTCAACTGTATTTCAAAGGTTCTCTTAGAAATTGTATGTCTTGCCAGAGAGGCTTCTATTTCAGAATCACTTTTCCCTCTTCCCATTTGGATTATTTTGCTATGGTTGTCATTTCACTATTTAGAACGTCCACAGTATTGTCGTGTAGCCATGTTAACAAAAAGAAGTCTACAAAGTATAAGAAATTCGGGTAAGGCACACACACAAAAAAGGTAATTATTGGGACCAATCCAATGGATAGAAAGATCCCTGGATTGGGAATCAGAATATTGAACTTCTGGTCACACTTTCTCCACAAAAAAAGCTCCAGAACTATGAGCTCAATTTTTCACTGCACAGAACCCCTAAGCTTCCACAGAACCAGTAACTAGTAGAGGTGAGTCCTAATGTTTTCCTAATTCATCTATTTTCCTCATTGAACTTTCATTATCTTTAAATATCATCTAAAGAAAGGACTCTGACACAAACAAAAGGAAACAAAACAAGCCAACTTTAATTAAAAACTGTCTATGACCTCAAAGATCTTTTCTAACTCTAACATGCTAGGTTACATAAGTCTTAAAAAATGGATCATTTAATCTTCTCTCTGCTTTCTAAGGAATAAATGTGAGTGTACTTGCTTTGGACATTTGCACTATAATTTTTATGATTTTTTTAGGCTAGTGCCCTAATCACAAACCATAATCAAAATGCTGAGAATTTCAGGCTCTACTACAGGACAGAGGGAGAGACACTCTCTCAAATGGTACCACTTAATGGTACCCCTCATAGGATTATATATTCCCTTAGCTTAGTGATGTTGAGGATAGCTGAAGCAGGCATGGATAAACAGTAAGAAAGATAAAGAGGAGGAAGAGTAGGAGAAAAAAATTGAAGAAGCTATAACAAGGGCAAATGCTAGCAATGCTTATGTAAATACAGAAGTCAAGTAGAATATGTGTGCTTAATGACTTTTAAAGAATATAGTATTCATTGTACTTTTCAGTGAATAATAAAACCTCTCATACCTGAATATATCCTATACTTCAATTAATGGCACTTTTTATTCAACAGCTTTAAGTATGACTTCAGTGCTCTTAGAGAAAAAACTACTTGAAAGCTGAGGTTGTTCATTAATTTCTTTTCATCACAGAATTAGACACAGTTTAAGTTTAAAAGCAGCAATATACCTTGAAGTGAACACCAGAAATGAGCTGAATTACTTCTAGAGGTTTGAATCAGGCTTGTGAAGAACAGTAAAATAGGTAACTTTGGTCTTTGAAGAGCTTTTTTTCCTTTCTAAGTCCTCTTTCCCTATTTCTATGTCTCTCCCCTTATTTATCTTAGTAGGTAACACCTGTAATTTCACACAATATTCTGATTTAATAGCAAAATTTTCAAGAACACAATCTTGAGACATACCTTTCTCTCCCACTCCTGAGCAACAGCAAAACTTATCTTCCCCTTAAGATAGCTCTCAAATGAGAAATCTGAAAATGGCCTGGATAAACTAATCAGACAAAAATAAGTCAGTACAGGTAATTTTATTTTAAATGCCTTAGAAGGAATTTCAGCTCCCAGAGAGCGGTAGGTGGGAGCAGTTTGGGGAGAAAAGAAAAGAGAAAAATATTCACATATTAAAAGAGTAGGACATTCAATGTGAAATCCTTCCTCTTTTGTAATATATATTAAGTGAGCCTGTGAAAAGAAGTAGAGAATATTATTAGGCGAGGCATAGACAGTATCAACTAACAAAGCTCAAGGGTTTGACTAGATGCTAAAATTTTTACAATTTCTGGATGGATGACAGGTGCCAAAGGTCAGATTCAGGCCTAGATTTAACAACTGGCTGGTCAGTACACTATGCAAGTTAAGTGCATTTACTTGCAAGGAAATCAACTCTAGGTAGAAAGTTTAGGAACAGGCTAATTTGACCTTGATCTTTAGAAATGAATAGGTACCTCATAAATTATAAGAATATTAAAAATTATAAATCACCACATTCTGTGGAATCTTCCTCAGTAGATTCTAATTAAAATAGAAATGGGCTGGGTGTGTCGGTTCACACCTATAATCCCAGCACTTTGCAAAGTTGAGGTGGAAGGATCGCCTGGGTCCAGGAATTTGAGACTAGCCTGGACAACACAGTGAGACCCCACCTCTACAAACATTTTTAAAAATTAGCCTGGTATCGTGGCACACACCTGTTGCTCCAGCTACTTGGGAAGCTGAAGTGGTAGGGTCACTTGAGCTTAGGAGATCAAGGCTGCAATGAGCTATGATCATATCATTGCACTTCAGTCTGGGTGACAGAATGAGACCTTGGCTCCAAAAAATTTTTAAAAAATAATAAAAAAGAAATGAATTTTGTAAGCCTGAGTATTATCAATAACCACAACAGAGACTATAAATTCCAGGTTGTGGCATATTGTCAACCTAGAAAACTTTCACATGTCTATTAAATCCAAGTCCTTATGCAAGGATACTCTATGAATGACAAATGAACCATCTGAAAGAATGAAAAGCTAACATACTACCAAATCTTCCATCCTGAGGAATAATTTAAAAATTTTTAGGACATACATACAACAATTATTTTTTTCAATTATCTCAACAATAAATACTTGGAATTATGCCTGGGCATGGAGAAGAGAGGGTGCGACTGCACTAAGATCTCTCAGGAAGTGTATTAGTCCATTCTCATACTGCTATAAAGAACTGCCTGCGACTGAGAAATTTATAAAGGAAAGAGGTTTAATTGACTCACAGTTCCACATGGCTTGAGAGGCCTCAGGAAACTTACAATCACAGTGGAAGGGGAAGCAGTCATGTCTTACCTAGTGCCAGGCAAGAGAGCAAGTGTATGTAGAAAACAACTGTCAAACACTTATAAAACCATCAGATCTTGTGAGAACTCACTCACTATCATGAGAACAGTATGGGGGAAACAGCCCCCATGATCCACTCACAGGTCTCTCTCTTGACATGTTGGGATTACCATCTGAGATGAGATTTGGGTGGGGACATAGAGTCAAATCATATCAGGAAAGGAGGGGTGAATCAGTCTCCATAGTGTTAATATTCCATTTGTGGCTTATTTTTTAATGGCTAGTTCTTCTTCCTGAAATATACCTAAAACTAATGATATATTCTATTTAATTCCAAAAGCCATATATAGTGGTCTCTGGTTTTATTACGGGTGGAAAGCAAACTAGATTCTAGATTAAGATACAGTCCATTCCTGTGCATTTATCTATTAGGGAAGAGGGAACCATGCTTACTTGTTTTTCCTTTACTCTTTAACACTTTACTACCTGTGGCTATAGAAGATCTATATTAAATCCCAGGAAAATTGTGAAATCTACATTCAGGATTCAGAAAACCCATATTTTAATTACTATGCTAGTTAG
This sequence comes from Macaca mulatta, assembly GCF_049350105.2. Classification (NCBI taxonomy): domain Eukaryota; kingdom Metazoa; phylum Chordata; class Mammalia; order Primates; family Cercopithecidae; genus Macaca; species Macaca mulatta. Next base: position 131,503,774 of record NC_133426.1, read on the forward strand.
GCATAACACCTCCCATGGAAATTCTGCCCATCATTGTGACTTTAGTGCAGGTAGAAAATAATCTGTTTCCAACAATTAAGACAGTGAATAATCATCACCAGTAAGCCCCAGATTCTCTTCCACCAGCAAATACTTCATTTATTGCAAGAGTTTAAAGTACATCAGTGACTCATTCAGTTTAAGTCAAAAACAGTTTCATCAATTAATTTTAATTTAATTTCAATTAAAAGGCCCCATACATACACATTAATACACCATTTTTTCATTTACAAATACTAGAAACATATTCTATCTATTTTTTTCTCTTGAAGAAGAGCAACCAATTTCTACATTTGCACTCCTTATTTGGAGGTAGTTTGGGAAAAGCAAAATATGGAAAGAGTAATATTTAAAAACAGAAACAAAACATATTTAAACATCTTCAATCAATTTCTGGTGGTATAAATCAAGTTGAGAGGAGGTCTACTAAATAACCAAATCTGTTCACTTTTTACATATGTATTGAAGGATGAAGGGACTACATAAAAATATATTATCCTATTAAAAGCTGTTATTTTTATCCATATGTATGTGTTTTATAAAGAATCAAGGCTGCTCACCAACCAAAAATATTTTCTTGATTTTAGTAAAAAAACCCTGCAGCCTGTTTGAATGCAGTGGTAACCTTAGACATGAGATATCTTAGATGGCTTGCCAAAGAAACTGTGTGAACCTTCCCAAGCATTTCTAGTGGGGAGATAAGTCCTAGATACCTCCTATGTCTTCTTTATCAGTGGTCACACAATTCCTAGCTGTCTTTTGCTACTTATCCTCTTCCATGTAATCCCGTACCAGTTGGCTAAAGCCAAGCACTAATGAGACCAAGGTTGAAGTTCAATCCTCAAATGAGCCAATGATGTTTTCTGCTCCTTGGATACAGAAGAAAACCTAACTGCAACCAGCTGCTATAGAAATGTGTGCCATAGGTCAAAAAGAAACTGGCAAGGCCATCTAAATTTCTAAACAACTCAAGGGACGTGTCCTGCCGAATGTGGGTCAGTGAGGTCATCTTCATTTCACTTTTAACCTTTTCATGCCCCCAAATGAACTAATTTCCCCAAAAGCCAGACAACTGAGAAAATTGAGACAAAAGAACTGACAGCAGATTTACTCATACAATTATGTGTGTGTGTGCACACGTGTGTGTGTGTGTTTCGGGGTTGGGATAAGGATAATACATTTAAATAAGTAAATGAGGCTTACTACTGCCCAAGCACCATTTAATAGAAATACTCAAAAGGAGGGTATACACATCTGAATATTCTTAAAAAGCAGTGATAGATTTTAATTCCTCCCCAAAGTTTCCTGTTTAGTAGATGTTTATTTTATGCATATATTTCTGCTTCAAGAAGCCACCAACTGACTTTGATAAAATGTGATTCTAAATTCTATTTTAGAATAAGAACCTTGTTGCTTTTAGAAACAGTTTTTGGAATTATTTAAAATAAATATTAGCATATATGAGTTATTAAATATTTTAAGCATTCAACATGGTTTGAGCTTATCCAGCACAACATAACTGTTTAAGGTTTATACAGTACGAGCAATAACAATATTGTTTCCCCTTTTAGCACAGAGTTGACAAGCTGTAGGCATCCATTATGAGTAATACATATTAGTTAGAATTTACTACTAGGCTATAAGAGTTTACTATAAATCACTTTTAGAGACCCCAGCTGTTTTTATTATGCTACCTTTAAAAATAAATCATCAAGAAAATTTCTCAGGGATATATGAGGGCACCAAATATCTGGCCAGGTTAAGGGAGAATGCATTAATTATTGATTCAAATAATATAACACTCACAAGCATATTTCAGAAATTAGAGGTAATTAAAACTGAAGCACATTAGTATGTGCACTGTGAGTGAATGGGATCATGGAACACGGCCCCTAGAAATTTTTTCTACTCATTTTGCATTAGCCACTAATCGCCACTAAACTATAGAATATATATCCTCTCTCAAATACGTAACTTGGTGCACAGTCAAGTACGGTCAGTTTCATTAATTCAAAGGTGACTTTCCAAATCCAACTCCAATTCAGAAACTCCTTTTTATGTTTTTGTTATACTTAATGAGGATTTTAAACTCCACCTTTTAATTTTTAGGTTAATTGTAACCCAGGGGACACTAGTTACCTTTTGACACTCCCCTAAATTACTTGTTAACTGGAACACATACACTCAGACTGAAGTCAAGAGGGTCAGGAGGAAAAGCAGTAGCTTCAGGACAAGGGGAGCAGGAAAGGTTTCTAGCAAAGCCACTTAGCAAAATCATTTAGCTAGAGGGCATTGTGCCAATTTTAAAGGCAAAGAAAGTTCCCGACAATTTCTGCAATTTTTCCCAGAGGCAAAATATACTTTCTGCAATCAAGATATCCTTTTTCTTGAGTAGACTTGGCTCCTCAGTAAAACAATATAGGTAATTCCAGAAACAGGGCAAATCTAAACCTGTAATGGTTCCCCTTTGCCTTTAGGAGTCCGTTTAAATGATGCTGTTTCCAAGCCATTTTTTTTTTTTTTTAGATGGGGTCTCACTATGTTTCCCTGACTGGAGTGCAGTGGTTATTCATAGGTGTGACCATAGCTCACTGCAGCCTTGAACTCCTAGACTCAAGTGATTTTCCCTACCTCAGACTTTCAAGTAGCTGTAAGTACAGGCACATGCCAACATACCTGGCCTCCAAGCAATTTTTAAAGAGAATTCTACTGTCTCATTATTCCTTAGTCTTATCTAAATTGACTAACACAATCTGAACAGAATAAACAAAGATGCAAATGGTTATAGGTGGCAGTATCAATCTACCACCATAGAGACAGATTAGTGGTTGCGTAGTACTCAGGGGATGAGGGAGTAGAGAGGTGATATTTAAAGGGTACTGGATGAAGGTTGTTAGTAAGATTATTAAAATGCTCTAAAACTGACTGTGGTAATGGTTGCTGGTATCTACGAACATACTAAAAACTATTAAATGGGTAGTTCATATAAATGAGTGAATTGTATGGTCTGCTGTGCTTTGTATGGTTTGTATGCTTTGTATGGTCTGCTATGGTCTGCTTTCATAAAAAATGTAGGCAGAAATGCATGTAGTAGTTAAAAGTTCAGGATGGTTACCTAGATTCTGAATTCTAGTTCTTGGAGTTTTACCCTCTGGAAACCTGGACAAATCACTAAGTAACTTAGGTACTATTACTAAGCCTCAATTTTCACATCTGTAAAATGGAGGAAATAACAGTACTCATGTACATATAATTGTTGTGAACATTAAATATGATCATGCATACAAAGCTGCCAAGTATAATGCCTAAAACATATAAGTGCTCAATGTTGGCTATTTTTCCTGTTTTTTTTTTAAACAGCTTGATTGAGATATGATTCATATATCATAAAATTCACCCTTTTAAAGTGTACAATTCAGTGGTGTTTAGTATATTCCCAGAACTGTGCAACCATTACCACTAATTCCAAAACATTCCCATCACCACAAAAAGAAACCCTGTACTCACTGACAGTCACACCTATTTCCCTCTCCCTGACAGTGGCAACCACTAATCTACTTTCCATCTCTATGGATTCAGCTATCTTTGGCATTTCATATAAATGGAATCATACAATTATGTGCCTTTATGTGTGTGGTTTCTTTCACTTAGCATAACGTTTCCTAGGTTTATCCCTGTTATAGTACTTCATTCCTTTTTATGGCTGAATGATATTTCATTGTATAGATATTTTGTGGATTTCCACTTCTTTGTTATTATGAATAAGCTACTATGAACACTTGAGTACAAGTTTTTATGTGGACATAGGTTTTTAATTGGGTATATACCTATGAATGGAATTGCTGGGCATTATACAAACTACTTTTAACTTTTTGCTTGTTAAAATGACAAACTTTTCCATAGAGACTACACTATTGTACATTTTCACAAGCAATGTATAAGTGTTTTAGTTTCTCAAAACACTTGGTATTGTCTTTATTTTTTATTATAGCCATCCTCTTATGTGTGACATAGTATCTCTTCTTGGTTTAGATTTGCATTGCTCTGATGACGAATGATATTGAACCTCTTCTCATGCGTTTATTGGTCATTTGTGTGGTTTTTTTTGAGATCTTTTGCTCATTTTTAAATTGCCTCATTTCTTTTTTCATTATTGACTTGTAAGATTCTTTATATATTCTGGATACAAGTCTCTTATATGGTTTGTAAATATTTTTTTTTTCCATTCTATGGGTTGTCATTTTGATGTCTACCTCTTTACCCTCTTTATTTACTATTATTTTTAATAGAAAGTTTAAAAGTGCTCATCAGAACTATCAATGCTATGACACACTTATTCATGTTTTCTTGTAATTTTTAAATGGTTCTGATGTAGGCAACACAGGCAGACTACTCTAGAACCCGACAGCTGGAGAAGTGTAGAAGCTTAAAAGTGACAGCAGAAACAATATCAAAAGGTCAGACAGAAAGCATGGTCTCATGGGGGCGTTTAATGTGCTGTTGGGAGTAATCAGTGAAGCAAATAAACCATGCTTGGGAAGACAGACCAAAATCACAGAAAATCGGGAAATCTCAAATGGACGGGGCCAAACAGGAACAGTACCAAATGGCTCTTCAAATGGTTGTTTCTTGCATTGCCAGATTGCCAGAAATGAGAACACATAATTAAACTGAATGCTGTCCTTTTCAATTAACAAAGTAATTGGATGCACTGGAGAAATTTAATGTATTTGATTTTAATCAAAGACACTTTACACTGAGGATAGTCACCAATACCTAAGGCACCAAAACCTCACTTACCCTCTTGTGGGAGAAAACTCAACTCCTATAGTACTGCCACACAACCAAATATCTAATCAAAGGAAATGACTAGATTTCCCAACCCCTTTAAAGACACAATAAGAATAATGTGAAAAGGGCATTTAGTTCATATTGTGCATTAAGATTGATATTATAAAAATATTTTTTAAAATTTTAATACGATGGACACATCTCTCAAATAAAACAGATCAAAAAAGCCCCACTCTTCTTTCCAACAGCACCGAGTGCTTTTAAGAGAAGGACAAATGTTCTGGGCTTTGCCATCAGAAAACGGAAGCAGAGAAATTGTTGTTCCCTAAAGTATACTTTCCAAAAATGGCACAATTTTAATTAAATTTTAATTTTTTCTTTGAGGTATAACTGAGAAATAAAAATTGTATATATTCAAGGTATACAACGTGAATGCTTTGATGTATGTATTGTGAAATGATTACCATAATCAAGCTCATTAAAACATCCATCGCCTCACAAAGTTACCTTTTATTTGTAATTAAAACATTTTAAGATAGTATGTTGACATGAAAGGCGTTAAAACTATAACAAAAAGACAGAAGGAGACTGTGATAATCTTAGAGAAGAAAAAATTTAACATTTATTGTGCTCTAGTTTACTAAGGTCCAATTTAACTGTAGTTAAAGTTAACAGATGACTCCACAATCAAAGAGTTTACAAAGGCCTCTTTGGAGAAGGTACCTGTGTTCTTTGCAGTTGATAGATGTGGTAGCTAACCTGTAAAAATGTCTGTACCCTTTGGCTTGCTTTCTAGGTGTATTTGAATCCCATCTCTGCAGTTTACTAGCCATGTGACCTTGAGCAAGTTATTGAGCCTCATTTGAAAAAAAATTAAGAACTATTGTGAAGATCAAATGAGTTAATATGCCTGAAGCAATTTTCTCATTTGTAAAAAGAAGTGATGGGCTTAGATTAGTGATTTTCGAAGTATTTTCAGATTTTCAAATTATGTTCAGGCTTCCCCTACTAGTGAAAAGGAAATGGAGGTACACTGGTTGTGGCTGCAGGGTGGGGTGTGGCTTATGGCTGACCAGTGCTTCACCTCTGCCACCCTTTTCCATTCAACCAGAGTAGCTTTTATTTTGCCTGCTGTATTGCAGGTTTGGGTTCTATAAAAATTACTTTTTGGAAGACATATTAAACATTTAAATGTCACTTTCTTTGTGCTGAGCAGGGTTCTAAGTGCTTTTCATGTATCAGCTGATGTAATATTCACAAAAGCCTACTAAATGGGTGCTAATATGATCCCCATTTTTCGGATGAGAGAACTGAGACACAGACAAGTTAAGTAAATTGTCCAAGTTCTTGAAGATAGTAAATAAGAGACACAGATTTCAGCCCAAGCAGTCTGGCTCCACCACCCATGCGCTAAACCACTATGCTGTACTATGCCAAAACAAAATAAAGTGAAACAAAACAAAACACTTTCTGTTGCTTAAAAAATAAAAGGTAAACTTGAGAACTCCATTAGACTAATCAAATTCTAAGGACCTTTTAGCTTTAAAAAGTCCATCGTTCTACCATGAGGTAAGTAAACTAGTATCAGTATTTAGTCACAGGGTAGGCCCAAGATCAACTAAATCTATAGTGAATTTTTTTCTGCACAGGATTGTAACCAGTGAGGATACAGGATATAGGATATCCTATTCTCACTAGATCTTGTTGTTTAAAAGTGTGTGGCACCTCCCCCCATCTCTCTTCCCTCTGCTCTGGCCATATAAGACGTGCCTGTTTTCCATTTGCCTTCTGCCATGATTGTAAGTTTGCTGAGGCTTCCCCAGCCATGATTTCTGTACAGCCTGTAGAACTGTGAGCCAATTAAACTTCTTTTCTTTATAAATTACCTAGTATTAGGTATTTCTTTACAGCAGTGTGAGAACGGACTAACACAGTTGACACTCCTGCTCCAAGGCAAATATTATCTCTTGTTTGAGAGATACATTTAAGTCTGACCAAAATATGATAAAAAGTTCCAGAAGCGCAGTGAGTTTAAAAAAAAAAAAACCTGTCTATAAATAGTCAAATTATTTGACTGATTTCTTTCCAAATGACTGAATATTTCACCGTTAAGTAGAAAAAGCTTAAAACCATCAACATAAATGACAAAGAGAAGAAAACAGCAAGAGAAGGCGTTTCTGCCATAAGTCAGGTTGAAGTATGTTTGTTTCTTTTTTCAACACTGACTTTTGATGTCTTAAAGTGAGTCCAATTTGACAAGGAATATATCAGAGAATAGAATGGAGACATGTGGAAGAGGAGAGGGTAACATTTTTCTGTGCACTGTCTTTCTTGGCATGACCTTTGTGAGGGAAATAGGGAGGAAAAACGTGTGAGACAGAAGTTCAGTGGCAAGAGAAATTACTGTGTTTAAGGTAAGCATAATATGCATGCCATGCTGGACAGATATAAAATATATCAGCATAAAAGTATGTTTGGTGTGTTCTATAAGTGCTAGTAAGGCGTTGGAAAAATATAGTCATTTTCTTCTCCAATATCTGTCACTTTTTAAATTGTAAAAGTCTTATTTCCAAAACAAAAAATACTCAGTAACACATCATGCGATCCATATAAGCAAATTATATATTAATAAGTATCATCCTAGTTGCCCTTTATTTACTGTTCACAAAAGACTAGTAATATAACATGTATAAATTATAAAGTGCACCCAAGTTCTATATGGTCATTATTATTGTGTCAGTTTTACAGACAGAAAACTGAGGTTCACAAAATTTGGGTAACTTGCACCACGTCTTGCAGCTACTAAGTGTCAGGGCTGGGATTTGAATACAGGTTTGTTTTTTATTTATTCTTTTAATGGAGGAAGAGTTTGAGAAAGCCCTTAGTTTCACTTCCGTGAAGTTTCACTGCCATTCTGGAAACTTCTTTTCCAGAACATTTTATATTTGATTGCCTTGATAATCACATCTCTCCCTACTTCAACCTCTGTTCTCAGATTAGGAGTTCCTGAAGGGCAGATGTCATCTACTTTATTTCTATTTTCCCACCAACTACCACAGTGGCTGGCACATGGTAGGTATTCAATACATGTTTTTTGAATGAAAGAATGACATTTTTGCCAACATAAATTCAATAAAACCACTTAAAGACACTCATACCCACATTTTCTCCATTCCTTTGCAGTGACAAGCCATGTTCCAAAAAGGAACAGACCAGTGCCGAGGAGCATAGATGTCCTCATTTAACAAGAAGCTCAGGCCGCCTGAGAAAAAGTTTCATTATAAACCTGAACAATTATGTATTTAAAACATAAGTGAATCGATGTTGTGTTGCTATGTATCTTATATGAAAAAAATTGTTGAAGGAAATATGCAGGTATTTTAGAGCATCGTCCTTCATTTTGAAAGCCAGGGACTATTTTCAGGATGCTTATTAACAGTCCAAAACATTAGCCTCCTCTTATCTACTCTATCACGCTTAGAAATCAAGTTTCACTTCTTATTAACGGCTTTAATAATTACTTTCTTTCATGTCCACACACAGTACCACAAATCCTCTTTACAGCATAGTGCAATCAATGTTTTTCCTAGTTCTGTTGCATCTAGTATTTGCATATTTGCGTATGTTACAGAACGAAAAAAAACCAAAAAAACCAAAAACAACAGAATTATATGTGCCATGGTTCTCACCTAAACTTGGCAAGATTTACCACAGATTATTATTGTGCTCTTCATCAATATAAATTCTAAATTCCTCTACTGGTCACCAAAGCCAGTGAAAATACAAGCTGTCTTTCAGCAAGGAATTATTGAATGTTAGGCTATAATAATTATGTCACTAAGTGACAGCTTTTGAAAAGTTAAAAAAATTTCAATATGAATGGTGAGAATGGTGATAGAGAATTCCTTAAGATGTATATCTTTCTTATCTGAAGAGATAAGAAATTAAGTTAAGCTAAACTGAAACAACACATCTGTTTCAGAAAGACTATAATTAGACATTTTTTTAATAATAGATTTTTTAGTGAAAGAAAGAAAGAGCCATTGTACCACTGATAATTAAAGATCTGCAGGAAAATCCAGGGGCTCTTCCTCATTTCTAAGATTGTCATTATACCCCAGGGCTACTGTCAGAAGTAAAAATCTGTGCTGGATGAAGCAGACTGATGACCTAGAATGATGCTTCTTAGGCTTGTAGGGAGAAGATCTAAGGCAAATTTTGTAACCAGAACAGCAGAACTCCGACATTCAAAAACCAGCACAGTAGAATTCATACATTCAAATGAACTCCAGCTCCATAATTGATTCTGTCACCCTTGTAATACCCAAAACATACAAACAATGCTGTCAGTACTCAAAACATTTTTGTAATTCCTCATTGATAATTATCTGTAATGTTTGCCTATGAGCTGCTTAAAACAATCAGCTTTTTAACTATACTGGTTTTTGACCATGTCATACCACATATTTTGACCACCTGTCTTCAATAGACTTGACTCCAAATAGTCTCTGGGTTTTCCCCAAAATCAAATCCCTCTTCAAACAAACAAACAAAAAAATCCACCAGTAAAAACATTTAACGAGAATTCCAAAGGTCTAAAAGAAATAACCAGAAAAAAAATCACAACAAAAATTTTACCAAAGATAGCATTAGAACCAATGTACAGCCTGAGTCAATTATTCCTAAGGGATGCTCTCTCATTTTTATGCATATATCTTTTATGCAAGATAATATGTTCTAATGTGCACACGTGTACTAGTACATGCCCATCCATTTGCACTCACATAGAAAATTTCAAGAAATACACATAAAGAAAATTTATACCCTCTTAGGCATGTGAATGGAGATTCAAGTGACGGGGGTGGGCAGGAGAGCTTTTATTTTACTTTATATGCTCTGTTTGTAATGATATATCTATATGTATATGTGCTGTTTGTAATGATATATCTACACACACACACACACACATATAACGGTGAGTACATATTACTTTCATAATAACAAGGGAAGAAGTAAAGAAGGAAAAATATGAAAATAGAAATGAGTGAGGGAAGGAAAGAGAAAGAGAGAGGGGAGGAACAAAATAAAGTAGTTCCAATAGTTAATACCCTATTTTCTAGTCTTTTATGTTTATAATTCCATTTTGTACATTAAACCATTTTATGTGACTTTTTGTCTCTATGTTAAAAATGTGTGTTGTAAAGACACTTATGTGTTCTATGTAAGGAGTAATAGAGTTAAATTAGCAAATAATGCAAGCACAGTGACAGCTGCTATATTGAGTAAAGTGAGAATGCCCTGGCAAAGGAAAAAATATCTGAAATCTGTTCCATGTTATCATGTTTTTATTGATCAATCTGTGGCCAATTAAAAATAAACAATAAAAAATACCCTTATCTAGGAGCAAACTTCAGGATGATAATTAAGGGATATCCAATATCCATGAGGACAGGATATTGCACAGTAGAACATTGAAACCACTGACAGTTTCTGGGTTTCCTCCAGAGGGAACTTCATGGACTGTTCAAAAAATAAGTCACATAAGAGTGTGATTTCAGTTTGGACTATATTTTCTATTGTACAATCCAATGTATTTGAAATCAACAAAACGAACACTTTAAAAATGTATCCATCCAAAAAGTATCATAAACACAACACAATGACAAATGAAAAAGTGGTGAATCTTGGCAGCATTTATGACAAACATGGGGCTAATTTCCTTAATGTTTGAAGAGATCTTAGAAGTCAATAATAAAAAGACCAATAACATAATAGATAAACAAAGCACACAGAAATTGATAAAAAAGAAATGCATATGGACAAAATAGTTCAATTTCTTTCACTGTTTAAAACTGAAATGAGGAATCATTTTTTACCTATCATACTGACACAGATCAAAGAGTCTGATAGTATCCAGTGTTAATTTGCACCAACAAGCACTGTGAAGTATTGTCAAAGGGAGTATAAATTAGTGCAACTATTGTATATGGCAATGCGGCAATAACTATCAAAATCTAAAATATACATTCTTTTTGACTAGACAATTTTGTGTAAGAATTTATTCTTCAGATACATTTTTGCACTGTCTTGTAAATAGATATGAGTGAGTATCCATGCAGCATTTTCACAAGCACTGAAAAGCATGCAGAATTCCTCAGGAGGGAAATGTTTAAGGAGATTTTGGTACATCCATATAATACTCGGACTACTAGACAGCTGTTCAAAAGAATGGTAAAGATGTATATATGGGGATACAGGAAGTTTTTTAAAAAACAATATTGACTGAAAAGTCAAGGGACAGAACAATATTTGGGGGAAAACAGGAATATTGACAGTGGTTACTACTGTAGTTGCTAGTGGAATGGGGTGGGGCTAAGTGCAGACTGGGGTGAGAGTGACTTTCCATTACAAACTCTTCAATTGCTTTGAATTTTTTTCCTATGTATACATTACTTTTTAAGAACTTTATTTAGATATAATTCACATGCCATCCATTTAAAGTATAAAATTCAATGGTTTTTAGTGTGTTTACAGAGTCACGCAACCATCTCTACAACTAAGTTTAGAACATTTCATCATCACACACACACGAAAAAACTCTGCACCCATTAGTAGTCACTTCTTCTTTCCTGCTCTCTTCTTACCCCCTCACAACCAGTAGACTACTTTCTGCTCTATGGAATTTCATTCATTTTGATGGATGAAAAAGGAATGAAATTGCCCCTAAAAGATATATCCCTAAAAGATAATCCACAATCAGAAGAAGTAGGACCTGAATAACACCACATTCTCTTACTGTACAGACTTGTGATGATTTATTTTTTGTGTGAATAGCTAAGCCACAGTACCCATTTTCTGGTCAAACACAAGTCTGGATATTGCGGTGAAGGTATTAATATTTTTAAAAATAAATTTTATTTTGTTTACTTAAGCCATACAACAGGATGTTATGGGATCCATACCGACAGTAAAAATGTTATTATAGCAAAGCAAATTGACATATCTATCATCTCACATAGTTAGCCACTTTTTTTTTGTTTTTGTAGCAAAAGTAGCTAAAATCTACACAGTTAGCATGAATCCCACACAGGTCAATTTTATTACCTATAGTCTTCATGTTGTACATTAAATCTCTAGACTTGTTCATGCTACATATCTGCTACTTTGTACTCTGACCGACATCTCCTCATTTCATCCTCCTCAACACCTAACTCTGCTAACCACTGTTTGTTCTCTATCTCTGTATATTCATTTTTTTTTCTTTTTAGATTCCACATGTATAAATGAGATTGTGCAGTGTTTTTTCTTTCTAAGTATTCATCAACAGACAAATGAATAAACTGTGGTACGTATACACAAAGGAATATTATTTAGCCCTAAAAAAAGAATGAGATATTGCCATTTGCCACAATGTGAATAGGCCTGGAGGACATTATGCTATGTGAAATAATCCCAATACAGAAAGAAACATATTGCTGTGAAGGTGTTTTTTGGTTATGATTAACATTTAAGTCAGCAGACACGGAGTAAAGCCACTTACTTTCCATAATGCCTTCAACTGGTTGAAGGCCTTAAGAGAAAAGTATGGAGCCTCAAAAAAAAAAAAAAAGAAAAAGAAAAAAATCCTACCTTCAGATTGCCCTTCAGACTCATGCTGCAATATCAACTCTTCTCTGGATCTCCAGCCTGCTGGTTTCCAAGCCCCATAACTGCATAAGATAATTCCTTATAATCAATTTTTCTCTCTCCTTCAACTTTTGCTCTCTCTCCTCTCTCTCTCTCTCTCTCTCTCTCACACACACACACACACACACACACACACACCCTATTTGGTCTATTTCTCTGGAGAACCCTGACTAATACAATATTCAATTAGTGTCACTGTTAGAAAGTACTTTACAGATCATCTAAGTCAAATCTCATCATCTTATAGGCGGAAAAAATGAGGATCAAAGAGTTTAAGTGATGTATATGTGTCTACAGACAGATCTACAATGAAGGTAGAGTAATTTAAGGACCTCTAGAATGATAATTTGTCATGAAAGTTTTGAAAAGTGCATGGGAATAAGGCTACAGATAGTGTTTTCAAATCTGTGTGGTCAGGACACCTGAGACATAAAGTTAAATTATCAAATTATCATTTTAAAAATATATACAATGTGTTGAAAAACATTCAGTTTTGTAGTTTCCCCAAACTACTTTATAACATAATTATATGGTTCCTGGAGGCTAGTTATAATTGAATTATAGGGTATCTTGTTCACATTCTAGCTGGTGAAAAAAATTGCTCAGCTCTGCTTTGTGGTTCTCTAAACACCGGCTAGAATACTCATGAGGCAGCTTATAATTCAATTATAACTTCCCTCTGGGAACCATATAATTATATATAAAAGACCTAAGCCATCATATGTTCTCCATTTATTTTTTGTTATGAAAGGATTTGTCTAAAGTCTGATATTAAATTTGAATAGCTCTGAGTCAATTTGCACCTCAGAATTTACCCAGATACTACAATAATAAAACCATATTCACCTAGCTGAATGATACTAGGAGTCAACCTGTTTATCCTCCAAATCATGAAATATAATATTTTTATTTTTTCTTGGAGATTATATATATATATTTCCAGACAGGTACGCCCTCATGTTTTTAATTGAATTTGTAATTAAATTACTGAAAATTGTTGCATAATTACTATGACAGATTTGAATAGAAGATGTTAATGTGTTATATTAATTAATTAATGGTTCAAAAGAGTATATATTTTACAGAAATAAGAAATAGGGACAATTGATATTAAATTTATTCCAGGGAAACTCTCTCTTCCTCTCTGCCTCTTTCATTTATTTATTTCCCAGATGTTCGCTGAGTACTTGCTCCATGCCAAGCACTGTGCTTTCCCTTAATGCTCACAATTCTTTTGAGAATGCATGTGAGCTCATGATTGTGCATGCACACACACATACCTCTTCTAGGAGAACATATCTCATATGAATTGCAAAGTTTGTCACTTAATTCCACAAGGATTTTATATGCCCCCTGTTTAGCATTGTGCTTGGCTACAGTATCTGGAAAACAAAGGAGTAGGTATTAAATAAACCATACTCTTCAGAACTTTACAGTTAAGCTGAAGAGATAAGGACAGCATACAAGTACAGGAAACTCAGACGATGGCAATAAGATATAGTGAGGGTAGTTATATGTGCAGAAGAGGAGGAGAAGCATGTCAAAAACTAATTCTGCCTGGGCGCAGTGGCTCATGCCTGTAATCCCAGCACCCTGGGATGTCGAGGTGGGCAGATCACTTGAGGTCAGTAGTTCAAGACCAGTCTGGCCACCATGATGAAACCCTATCTCTACTAAAAATACAAAACAAATTATCTGTGTGTGATCTCAGCTACTTGGGAGGCTGAGGCAGGAGGATCGCTTGAACCTGGGAGGTGGAGGTTTCAGTGATCCAAGATTACACCACTGCACAACTCTGTATGCCCCACAAGTTTGCCTATGAGATGTTCTGAAACTGCATCATGATTGCTCTAACAGTTCAATCCTTCAGCATCTAACCTGTGTTCTCAAGCAATAGAATGAAAGGTTCAGATTCCAAACTATGAAATCAGAATGCAGAGCTTCCAGCTCTAACATTTGCTAATCATGAGATTTGGGGCAAGTTACTTAATGTCTCAATGCCTTCATATGATCATATGTAAGATATAGACAGAGAAAATTATAGAATTTATCTCAAAGGATTGTTTAAAAATGAAAAGAATTGATATGAAAAAATCACTTATATTCCTGGCACATAGCATTTAATAGATGTTAGCTATTATAATACTTTTGTTGTTATCATTGCCATCTCCATAATCATCATCATCATTATCTGAGAAATATTGACAGAAGATAAATCCGTAAGATTAAGATATGGCTGCAACTAGGAACTTTTTGACAAAGCTGTATTTTTAAATGGTGATTCTAAAAGATAAAACTCACTGCATATAATCAAGAATAAGGTCTGACTCACAAAACCTAATACAACTTATAAAAGATGTGGAGGCCAAAAAAGGTAGGACTGGAGGCTTTTTTAGTTATATGAAGGGCAACATTAAAAATGAGTAAATAAGAGCATTGTTATAGTCACTGGTGTAATGATGCTACTTGTCAAACAATTCCTGGAATCAATAGATAACCCCTACTTTGCATCTGCCTTTTCTGTCAAAGAGATTTACTTTTGAACCGGAAATATTAACAGAATCCTTAGTAAGAATAAATAGAAGACCAGTATTCATGAGGAGGTAGTGTTGAAAATATTTACGTTTCTGGGCCCTCATGAGAGATTTCCAAGAATATTGACTTAGCTCTGATACTAGGGAGCAATCAGCACCAGAAACCAGCATGGGCATACTCTGAATATGTCTTGACAGACTAACTTCACTCCCCTTTTGAGCAGGCTGATTAAATTGACAAGACAGGGAAATGGGTAGATGTGTTTCATATTCAGCAAGGCATTTTGCAAAGTCTCTTATAATATGTTATTGGATGAGTTAAAAACTATGAGATAAATGACAACACAATTAACACACAAATGAATGAACAACCATATTAAAGTAACTGATTAATTTGTCTCTAGTGATCTCCTTTTCCTTGTTCTCTATGACATTTTTATCCAAGTCATGAGCGAGGAAATACAGTTTGTAAATAACAAAGAACTAGTAGGAATAACAGCCTGTTGAATGACATAATCATCATGCCCCAAATTCATGCCAGGATAGAACTATGAGCCAAATATAACACACTATAATTCCAGAGACATACAAAGATACTTCAAAATGTTCATGGAAAATATATATTATGAAGAAACTACATATGGACTTCAATTTTTTCTGCACCAAAATAAACTTGCACTAACTTGTTATAACATGTCTGAACAGGATCTACTTTGAGGCACTTAGAAAGATATCTGTTCAGGAGAGCACTTATCAGAGTAACATGAATTCTGGTAAAGTTGAAGCAAGAAAAAAAACAATATTTATGGTGAAGCTTGTGTAGAAGACTAGTGAAATCATTGATCTTTACACAAAGTTTATGGGGACAAAGCCCTCCCCAAATCAGCAGTTTACAAGTGAACAACTCATTTTAAGAAGGGATGAGATGATGTTGAAGATGAAACCCACAGTGGCAGACTATCCACATCAATTTGTGTGGAAAAAAATTATCTTGTTTGTGATTTAATTGAGGAAGACCAATGATTAAGAGCAGAAACAATAGCCAACACCATAGACATCTTAAGTGGTTCAGCTTACACAACTCTGACTGAAAAAATAAAGTTGAGCAAATTTTCCACTCGATGGGTACCAAAACTGTTACTCCCAGATCAGCTGTAGGCAACAGCAGAGCTTACAGTAGAAATGGAAAACAAGTGGGATCAAGATCTTGAAGCATTTCTTCAAAGAATTGTAACAGTGGATGAAAGATGTTTTACCAGCACAATCCTGAAGACAAAGCATGATCAAAGCAATGGCTACAAAGAGGTGGAAAAGCAGACAGGTCAAAAACACAGGTCATGGCAGCATTTTCTGGGGAATGCTCAAGGTGTTTTACTTGTTGACTTTCTGGAGGGCCAAAGAATGATAACAGCTGCTTATTATGGGTGTGTTTAGAGAAATATTTAGCAGAAAAATGTCCAGGAAATCTTTAACAAGAGTCTTTCTCTACCAGGGCAATGCTCCTGCTCATGCCTCTCATCAAACAAGGGCAATTTTGTGAGAGTTTCAATGGGAAAGCATTAGGCATCCACTTTACAGTCCTGATTTGGCTCCTTCTGACTTCTTTTTGTTTCCTAATCTTTAAAAATCTGTAAAGGCCACCCATTTTTCTTCAGCTAATAATGCAAAAAAGACTGCATTAATATGGTCAAATTCCCAGAACCTTCAGTTCTTCAGGGGAAGACTAAATGGCTGGTATCATCACTTACAAAAGTGTCTTGACCTTGATAGAGCTTATGTTGAGAAATAGTTTATACTTTTTTATTTTTTATGATTTAATTCCATTTTCCATAAACTTTTTCAAGTCCCTTCATATGTAAAGTCCTGCATTTGTAAAAATATCTCTACTACACAAGTACATGGAAACAAAAATTGGTATAAAAATAGCTGCATATGGAGACTAAGATTTTAGTTGACTGTGAGCACAATGAGCTGGCAAGATGATGTGGCTGATGTGAGCATATGCTGTGTAAATGGAAATGTGGAAAAGATAATATTCTTGATCTGATTTCAGTTGCCCAAACCACACCTGGAGTCTGTGTTCAATTGCAGTCTCCTCCTCTTTAAAAGGCCATGAAACAAATAGAATGTATTCAGAAGAGAGTGACCAAGATACCTGAATGACAGGAAGATGTGTCATCCTTGCATATGTTTAATAGTCATTTGTGAAGAAAGTTGTGGAAAGGACTCAAGCAACAGGAATACATTACTTAAAAAGATTTTTCTAAGCCTTAAGAATGGCAAACTAATAGGAAGCTGGTAACTAAGAGTAGGAGCTGAGAGGAAACTGGAAACCAAGGAACACAGGGTTGCCACAACATTAAGGGGATTCCATGGATCATTTATGCCTGAGTCAATTTTTCTCTGAAATGCAGATGGTCTGGAACTACTTCCCTAGTTCTATCTACTACTGACATTTAGCCCAGAGTTCCTCCTCCCAATAAGCACAATTCTGAACTTACCTACTTATGCTAATGAAGGGAGGTAGAGAAACAGCAGCAATTTGTAACTTTTTATTATTGTTCCCTTCACATTACAATCCTCAAAGTATACACTGCAGAGGGGATATCATGCAGTATTGGAAAGCTCACTGAACTGAGAGAATACCAAGGTTACATAAGACCTGCATTAGTCCATTTTCTCTGGGTCTCAATTTTGTAACCTAAAAACGGAGGTAGTCAGTTGAAATAGTCTCTAATGTCACTTTCAGATTGAAAATATAGTATAATTCTATTGATACTGTGTTAATTTTAAAATAATATTTTATGATTTTTTTCCAAGTTTATAACAAAACATGAAAACAAATTATCTATTTGGTTTAGTGAATCAAACTAAATGAAATATTGCCATGCTACATATTCAGTGCAGAGAATGCTGATAACTTTAAGTTTGGTGATTCAGGCAAACATAGTTTTATTTTCAGTCATAATTGCTTCACTCATTGTCTTGTTTGTTGTTTGGTTGGTTTATTTAAGCTTATGCCCATTTTTTGAAACATTAGTTCATTTTGGTGGAATATCATCTAGTTGTTCTTTAATGAGCTGACTCTTGGCATAGGAAGTGTAAGATCAAGCAGAAAAAGAACTTGTGGCCAAAATGCGATCCTTGGGAAAGAAGTTCAGAGGCTCTATAAGAGAGGAGTGAGCTTGGGATCCCCTGCTATGAACTTCCCCTGAGTGATTTGCAAATGTAATTTTTTCTGGGAAACAGAAATGACAGCTCAGATAATCAACATACACTTCTCACCACAAGAGAACCTTGGTTTGCAGAGATGGACAGCAAATATGAACAGCTCATTTTTGCCTCAAAGTCCCCAAAGAAAGGGTTATTTTTTCTTAGAATCTAACTCAAGGGATCTTGGGAAAAATCCAATCTTATCGAAAATACAATGACATGAGTATCTTCTCAAGCATTTTAGAACATTTATTGCCAAAACAACATTGGTACTCAAATAGATTTCACTTTGCTACATTGGAGCTTTCCAGGTAAGGGACAATTTGCCAGAACCTCTAGGGAAAAAAAAACCCTGAAATGCTATTCTTTGACAGAGTAAGGGAAATATATAGTTTATCTAATGAAAGCTTTTCCTTTTACTCCTCTCTATTTTAAAAAGCACTCACCTCTGCTCACCACTTCTTGGGTTCCAGTTGACCTATTGTCTCACTTATCTGGGCTTTCAGTAACTCAGTTCAGTCATCAAAAGAAATGCTAAAGACTATTGGTGAGGCAGGCAAACTTCTGCCATGTCTGAACTAGGTAGTAGGCTATGGCTTTTCTTAATGCAGCTAAAGTCTGAAGTGGCTTCTATAAGTGGTTGTTTATTGTTTTTGTTTTGTTTCAAAAGAGGATGCTTTTGTTTTCAAACTTTTACCTAAAGAAACTGACTTCAGGCTTCTAATTCAACTCTTTATACTCTTCCTTCTCATATTTCCCTTCTTTTTTGAGAAAATAAAAGTAGGCTTTGAAATAGCCTAAAATTTTCTATAAATTCCAGTGAAAAGTTGATTCAGAGTTGACCTACAATGCTTTGAAAGACACATGTCCAAAGGAAGAGTAAGAGCTAACATTCTAGTACCATACACTAAAATGCACAAAATTTTAAGTAAAACACACTCTGATTTGCACTGTTGAGCAAAAAGAGACAAACTAATAATAAGCCACTGACTTGGAAATAATTGCAACTGCTCTGCAATTCAATGAGAATTCGGAGCTGTCCTGGGAAAAGCAAGCTAAAATGAAAAGAAGTGGTGATGGTGGTGTGACGGTGTTTAATATTTTTCACCTAAAATGAATGGTGCTATCAGTTGCCATCGTGCTCCCTAATTAGGCCTGGTCTGGGGTCCTGCTCTGTGAGATATGGAAAAAATCCACAAAAACTTAATTAATGGAATGGGGAACAGACAAAGAATTTAAGTTTCTTTAATCTGGAAAGACAAAGGGTGAGAAGAAAGGTAAATGATGGATGTCTAACAAATGAAGTGAATGAATAAAAGGCCATTGCACTCCAGAAAGGTAAAATTGGGTAACATTCCATAAAATTTATGAATAGAGCTGATGACTAATGAAATAAAATACAATCAATATTTATACATTAATTTTTCAAATATGTTAACTCTGAGAAAAGAAACATGAACAAGACATGGCATTTAACTTCAAAAGTTCACATTTCAGCTGGGGAAATACATAAAAACAAAACAGCATAAAATTTTATGAATGATTTCACAGGGGCATGGGCTATAAACAAGAGTATAAGGATATATTAAGGACTTGTTTTCAGAGAGAAGAAGGTAGGTATGAAGAGAAGTCTAGGAAGATTTGACAAAAGAGAACACATTTAATCAGGGCCTTGAATTACTTGAAAGTGCACTGGACTCAGAAGGGATAGCAGGATATTCCAGAAGAGGAAAAGCATTCAACAAAGGCATAAGTGAAGACAAAAATAAATGACTTGTTAATGAAATGGAAAGGTCCAGGATAGCTGGACTATGGCCTCCATGGGAGAAGTAATGTTAATCAAGGCCAAAGGTAGGCAGAGCTTTAAATACTACAATAAAGAACGTGTACATTATCTTGCGGACAACACAAGTCAATAGTAGTTTTTCATTTGTTTTAGATGAAGGGGATACATGTGCAGGTTTGTTATGTGGGAATGATGGAGGGTTGAGCTTCTAGTGCATCCATCACCCAAATAATGAACATTGTACCCAATAGGTAATTTTTTAACACTCACCTCCCTCTCACCCTCTCCCATTTTGGAGTCCCCAATATCTATTGTTTCCATTGTTATATTCATGTGTACACATTGTTTAGCTCCATTTGTAAATGAGAGCAGGCAGTAATTAGTTTTCTTTTTCTGAGTTATTTCACTTAGGATAATGGCCTCTAGTTCCATCCATGTTGCTACAAAGGACATGATTTCTTTCTTTCTATGGATGCATGGTATTCCATGGTGTATATCTACCACATTTTCTCTGTAAATTCTTTGTAGATTTTCTTCAGGTTGATTCCATGACTTTGCCATGGTGAATAGTGCTGCAATAAACTGATGAATACAGGTGTATTTTTGATATAATGATTCCTTTTCCTTTGGGTAGATACCCAGTAGTGGGATTGCTGGAACAAATGATAGTTCTGATGAAACCATATGGACACAAGGAAGGAAACAACACACACCTGGGCCTGTTGAGGGGTGGGGATGCAGGGGAGGGAGAGCATCAGGATAAATAGCTAATGCATGCAGGGCTTAAAACCTAGATGACGGGTTGATAGGTGCAGCAAACCACCATGGCACATGTTTACCTATGTAACAAACCTTCACGTCCTGCACATGTATCCCAGAACTTAAAATACAATAAAAACTTAAAAAGTTATAAAAATAATGATAGTTCTACTTTTAGTTTTTTGATAAATCTCCATACTGCTTTCCACAGGGGCTGAACAAATTTACACTCTCTCCAATATACCCTTTTCTCTGCATCCACGTCAATGCCTATTTTTTTTATTTTTTATTTTTTAGTAATAGCCAGATTGGCATGATAGCCCATGCCTATAGGTCAGGAGTTTGAGACCAGCCTGGGCAACATAGTGAGGGTCTGTCTTCACAAAAAATTTTAAAAATTAGCTGGGCATGGTAGTGTGCACGTGTGGTCTTAGCTACTCAGTAGGCTGAGGAGGGAGGATCACTTGAGCTTAGAAGTTGAAGGCTGTAGTGGGCCAGGATCACGCTACTTCCCTCTAGGCTGGGAGACAGAGAGAGACCCTGTGTCCAAGTAATAATAATCATAATAATAACAATAATAATAGCCATTCTGACTAGTGTTAGATAGTATTTCATTGTGTTTTTGATTTGCATTTACCTGATGATTAGTGATGGTAAGCATTTTTTCTTGTATTTGTTGGCCATTTGCATGTTTTCTTTTGAGAAATGTCTGTTTATGCCCACTGCCCATTTTTTAATGGAGTTGTTTGTTTTTTCCTTGTTGAGTTGTTTGAGTTCCTTGTAGATTTTGGATATTAGACCTTTGTTGGATGCACAGTTTGCAAATATTTTCTACCGTTCTGTAGGTTGTCTGTTTACTCCAACAGTAGTTTTTAAGCAGGAAAGTGATCTCGGTACTAACTTCACTTTCTGGAGAACAAGTCTACTTGTTATGGTTCAGGGGAGTAAAACTTAGATCCAAGGAGGACATGTTTGTCTGTCTCTGTCACTATCAAGCTGTATGACCTTAAATAAGTCATTAAGTTTCCTGTGCCTTGGTTCCCACCTCTGTAAAATTAGATGTTTGCAAATATCTAAAGGACTGTAATGTGGAAGGGAAATAGATGTATTCTGTGTGCCTCAAACTGGTGGGTGGACAGATTTGAGCTCAATATGAAGAAGAACCAACAGGGACAATCATGGACAAAATGGTTGCTTTAGAAGTTCTCCAGATGTTCCTAGTCACGTAATAGAATGATGTAGAAGGAAATCAAATACTATATGAACAGATGTATAAGAGAAGGGGTTAGAATAGATAACCTTTTGGGTCCCTTTCAGACTGGACATTCTACTCACTCTTCCACAAATCAGCTCTTCAAACAGAAAGAAGATGGATATATCCTCTTTTTTATTTATTTCTTCATGCCGATTTGCCTTCCTTTCACCATTTTGCATATTACATGCTCTAATTTCACCTTTCTGGTTGATATCTTCTGGATACTATCACATAGCCAGCTATGTTCCTAACCAAATTTCACACCCAAAACTGAACATACTGTTTCCCAAAAAGGCGACCAGATCTCTCTGTTAGTGATTAGGATTTTATGTACAGTAAAACCTTAATTAATTGAAGTCCAACTAATGAAACATTTTATTTCATGTTCTACATTCATTTTTATGAGAAAAACAAACATGGTGACTAAGCAAGCCTTTATCTTGAATTTACTGAAGGAAAAACAAATTCATCTCCCAAGAAGTAGTCTGAGGTCAATAGAGATTCATCCCAATCTCCTACTTTTCCCATACAATAAGAACAGATTTCAGAATGGTGAACTTGAAACTCTGAAAAAATGTTCCAAATACTAAAGTAAAATGCAATTGTGTTCACTTAACTGTACTTATTAAAGTAGTACAATGGACTACAGTTACATAAAACGTTTCAACCACAAAGATTGAAACAAAAAGTAGATGCGCTACTTAATTTTAAAAAGCCTCAATTAACACCCCCTTCCCTAATTATTTTAGTAAATCAAGACTTTTCTATATTAAAGATCCATGTCCTTCACTATTATATGTAAAGGAAAAGGGAATATTTTATTTTCACCTCTCTATACCTACCACTGATAGGGCACCTAGGTGTTTATAAATGTTTGTTGAATTGATTAATAATAGACACATATTAGTTATTATTATTAGCCTGTTTCAGTAGCCATATTCTTTTTTATCTTCAAAAAGTTTCAAACTCTGTATTCATATATTTCTGTCAGATCATATAAATAAAATACATAAGTATAAATATAATGCGTGTGGTATTATTTGCATTCATATTAATAAACTATAAGATATTAAAACCAAAAGCAGTGTTGAAGGTCATCAAATTCAATTATATAATTTTACAGAGGTGGGAACCAAGGCACAGGAATCTTAAATGACTTATTTAAGGTCATACAGCTTGTTAGTGACAGAGACAGAACGGACTAAAATACCGGGTTTCCTTTTTCTCAGTCCTGTAATTTTTTTTCTTCTACAAAAAAAAAACTAGCCTGCATTATTTAAAGTCAAGTAGGAAACAATTTTTGTGCTGAAACAAGAAGGTACTCAGAAATGTTCTTCCATTTCAACACTAGAATTCTCAGGTACAAAGAAGTCTGGTTTTCCTCTCCTTTATTGGAAAGGTATCTTGTGTATTTATTTTATATCCTTGCTACTCTAAAATCAATCTAATGTTGTTTTAAGAGACAATAAAAGCCAGAATAATATGGCATAGATTTATCTATCAGTGGCAGCAGTGAAGGAATTGCCATCTACTGTAATTTGTCAGTAATTGATAAGAGTGCCTGTTGGGCACCAAGACATGAAGAGTTACCTTGTGTTACTAAACTAATAACTTCTCACTTCATTTTTTTTAAAAAACTGTAATTCTTGGTAAATTAATTGTCCACACAGGAACTGTCATTAGGCAAGGTTTGGGACTATAATACTCAAAGTTTTGAGGGGTGTAATGAACAAGAAATCTTCAGAAGCTTGGGAAAGAAATTGCAAGGCAGCACTGGTAAACCTTTCAGATCTGATGGAATCTGCCAAGTCACCTAGGTTTTACACATTACTAAATCTTTTTTTTTTTTTTTTTTTTTTTTTTTTTTTTTTTTTTTTTTTTTTTTTGAGACGGAGTCTCGCTCTGTCGCCCAGGCTGGAGTGCAGTGGCCCGATCTCAGCTCACTGCAAGCTCCGCCTCCCGGGTTCCCGCCATTCTCCTGCCTCAGCCTCCCGAGTAGCTGGGACTATAGGCGCCGCCACCTCGCCCGGCTAGGTTTTTTTTTTGTATTTTTTAGTAGAGACGGGGTTTCATTGTGTTAGCCAGGATGGTCTCGATCTCCTGACCTCGTGATCCGCCCGTCTCGGCCTCCCAAAGTGCTGGGATTACAGGCTTGAGCCACTGAGCTCGGCACACATTACTAAGTCTTATGCTACATTCATGTAATAATATTATGTAAGGTCTTTTTTATGTTAAAGGAGGAAGTTTTCATCATTTGCCTTATAATTACATTGAGAGATTATCTCTAAAAAGAAAGTTCAAAGAAAATTTAAGATGCAACCCAGAGAATCAAAAAAAGTTACTCGTGATAGACATTCCTCAATAGGGACTCATGAGCTGCTAGTCTACACAAACATCAAATATATGAGATCAAACCTTTTGTATCACGTTGAGGCACAAAAGCAGAGGGCAGGAAAATTTGTATGCTGTATGCTATTAATCCTCTAAGAACTCAATAATCTATGTAGGCATGGAGGTAAGTTTTAGCAGAAAGAACCCTGATAAATTATGAAAAAATTAAGAAAAGCAAGCAATATGAAGAAAATGCAAAAATAACCAAATTTCTTCAGTTTGTGAGGTATAGTGTCTGTGGTCTTTGGGGAAGCGGGATACATTGATGATGAAGAGATTAAAAACATTCTAAAACGTAATGGGTAATCAACTGAAAAATATCACTTACTTACCTTGCTGTTATGACCAACCATAAAGTGTATCTCAAAAAAATAAAACTGCAATTTCAATTTCCTTGATCTTTTATGTTTATATTATCAAAAATGATAGCACAGTTTTTTAAATTTACACATCAGAAAGGCCATTTGAGGAAAAATGGGCTTTTGCAACTCTAATCCTTTATGGGTTTTTTTTTTCGCTTTTATAATGGTGATTAAAACTCAAAGTAGGAGTCACCTGCAGTATTTTTCATTTCTGTATCTGTTGATTGTCAACACTGGTCTTTCTGTGGCATTGTAGGTATGTGGGTAAAAAAATGAGTAGTCATCATTTTCAAAATAAATCACAGTATGGATAGTGGGCAGGAGGCACTAATGTCTGCCAAGGTTCCTGTCCAGTTTATCACTTCAAGGTCTACCTAGTGTATTTTTACTTCATTAATCAATGATTGAACACTTAATAAGTTCCTTCCAAGTCAAGGTACATCATTCACCAGACCCCATCATTGCAAGGCTGAATTGGAACAGATTATTGCCAAAACAGATTACTGAGATGCTTGACAAACTAGCTTATAATGTTTTATTCTTTCCTTGTCAGGTAAAATTTAACAGAATTAGGATTGACATCAAAGACATTTCTGAAAAGGTCATGATCTTATCACATCACTGAGATTAAGCACTGTAAGGATTTGCTTCAAGTTGGGTGGGAAATCTTCAAAATTCTATACAACTTTGAGAAGACATTTAGAGATTTCTCCCCCAGTGACCTAACTAGATTTGTTGGAAAGCTGGAGGGCATAGTGTTGACAGAGCTGCTTACTTAAGTAACTCACAAGACTGGAAGATAGTTTAGTCAATTCTCATATGACTCCAAGAGCAGTCAGAGAAAAGATAACCAGCTGGATTACATCATTTCTTTCTTTCTTTCTTTCTTTCTTTCTTTCTTTCTTTCTTTCTTTCTTTCTTTCTTTCTTTCTTTCTTTTTTTTTTTTTTTTTTTTTTTACCTAGATGGGTCCACTATATCACCTTTACCCTTTTGACTCCCAGGTTGGCCACTCTGGGTCTGTTTCCCCACCCTGGCCCTTCTAGCCTACTTGCTCAAATACAAGTCACTGCTTAGGCACCTGCCATATCACACCACACCATACCACATCATATCCTACCATCTACAATCTTCCCCAGCTCAACTTCTAAATGGTTTGGATCAGTACCAGCCAGCTGCAGCCAGAATAATTCTATTTCTAGCACCCAGGAAACCCACTGCTCCTCCACAAAAGCCATATCTTAACTATCTCTATCATCTGGGGCCTCTATCACTTGAATCTCTTCATTTCTACCCACTCATCAATGGTACATGTGAGGCATATTGCACCAGTCCTTTCCCAGTCTTAGGTCTGATTCCAACAGCTTCTTATCTCTCAACTATGCCAATATTCCCTAGTACTAACTTCCTAGTCTAGTCAGCTCTATAGTAAGAAAAATTACACCAGGCTCTATAGTAAGACAAATTACACCAGGCCTATTCTCGCTTCAGGCCACTGCCCATACTATTTTTCCTATTATTTCTTCTTCACTTCCCCACTTCCCTATCATCTAGGCAAAGCCATCTGTCACTCATCATTAAAACTCCAGTTCCTTCAGGAGGCTTTTCCTGATTACTTCAACAACAGAAAAGCTACTGTTAGTTGAGCATTTATTACTTAACACTTTGAATCCATTATAGCTTTATTGAAATAAAATCAACCCACTTAAAATATATGATTCAATTATTTTTAGTTAATTGATAGAGTTGTGCAACTATCAGCACAAACCAACTTTAGGATGTTTACACTGGATATTTACACCATTTCCAAAACACTCCTTGTGTCTTTTATGGCGATTTGCAATCACTACCTGTTACCACACCCCACCCTTGGCAACCACTAATCTATTTTCTATCTCTATAGATTTGTATTTTCATAACATTTAACATGAATGAGATTGTACAATAGGTTTGCACAATCTATTTTGCATGTGCTTTATTTCACTTAGTATAATGTTTTTGGGATTCATCCATGTTGTTGCATGTATCAAAACTTTATTCCATTTTATGGCTAAATAACATTCCATTGTATGGATATATTATATTTTGTTTATCTGTCCATCAGTTGATGAACATTTGGGATATAGCCACTTTTTGGCTATTGGGAATAATGCTATTATGAACTTTTGGGTATAAGTTTTTATGTAGACATATGTTGTTTTCATTACTCTTGTATATATATTTAGGTATGGAATATAACCTTAAAAGTCACTCATTTAAAATGTACAATTTGGTAGATTTTAGTATATTCAGAGTTGTGTAACCTTTACCATGATCAATTTTCAAACATTTTTACCATCCCCAAAAGAAGCCCCATATCCTTGCATCCATTGCTGACACTCTTCACAGGAACCCTACAAGTTAGGTATTACATCCCTAGTTTTTCAGGAAAAGAAACATAGGCTCAGCAAATCCATAAACTTGGTAAATATCAGAGCCTGCATTTGAACCCAATTTGTTTGACATAATAGCTTACAGTATTTCCACATCACCATACTGCCACTAATCCTCAGAGTTCCTCTTCTCTGAAATAATTCTAGAATTCTCATTTGATTTCCCATATGTGTATTCCTTTTGCCACATAATCATAAATTTCTGTATCTATATCTTATACCTCAAAATGAATATCTTCTCTCTACAACTAAACCGTAAGCGAATTAATAGTAAGGAGTGCATGGTATATTTCCTTTGACTTCTTCCTAGATCCAAAAAGTACTATAGAAAAAGTAAGATTTCTATGTGTTTTATAATCAGTAAAAAGTTATTCCTTATGATTAACCTAAATCTCTACTCTTATAAAGGTCAATGTTTAGCTTTTTCCTTTTAGTGTCAATATAGCACCAACAGTTGAAGCTTCATCACATTGTAAAGTCACATCATACCCTAACAGATCTCTCCTTTACTTGGTATCATCCCAGCAACATGAGTATGGTCTGAACCATGTAGTCTTTTAGGTATTTATGTTTTACCTGAACTTGAATTTGCTTGTAGATATTAATGTAAATATATTATATATTGTCTTCCCAAACTGATAAAAAAAAACTTTCCATGAGTAATTATCATGGCTTCTTGTTTTGGGTCCCATGTGTTAACCAACACAGTGATGAATAAACAGCATGTTTCCAATAAATGCTTCCTGCAGTGTTTGAACATCATCATTATGAAAGGGATCTCTTGTGATGATGGGTTTTTGCTCTGGGAGAGTGGAGTCTGGCATTTTTTGTGTGCTAAGTTTGCTACTATTATGCTGTGTGCATTTGGTAAAATTGCTGCTTGGCCCTGGGTCTCTGTTTTGCCATCTATAGCATAGGCAGTGTTTGGATTAGAATATCTCAGCATTACTTCCCACTCTTGAATCATCTTCTCTATATGTTTACTAGATGCTATCAGTTTAACATCCACTAGTTTCAATATCCAATCTTTTTTACTTTGATATTAACAATGTGCCAACTAAAAACTCTTACCACCTTCCTCATTTTTATTAACTTGAATTAGTTTTCTCTTTTTGTGTTTTAGGGTATAATATCTTTCACTCAACTTGAGATGCCTTTGTTATCCTTATCATACTTCAACATTTCAAAAATATTTTTTTCATCCAGATTCCTTTCCTCAAAGGATGATCTGTTCTTTCAGATTCCCTTCTTAGCATTTCCTACTTTATTAGGTTTGTGTTTTAATTTTCCCTTTCTGCTAGTTTTTTTCTTTGGAAAATGTATGACAGAAACATGACTCCTGGACACTAAATGCCATCGTATTTCAAAAGTAGTGAAGCATTTTCTCATTAACTGATTTTTTAAAAGAGCATAAAATTTGATAAGCAATAAAATGGAAGGAACTGGAAGTTTTCCATAATTTTTATACAGATGAATTATTTTTTAAAACTATCTTATTTTTAAACAGCATCTTACCTTATATATAGTACTAAGGAATCTAAACTAGCAGGTTAATTTTAAAACGTTATTAGATAACATTTATACAGTTAATAATAGATCCTGTTGCCGTGGAATCTTAACTGAATTTTCGAGCTCTATGGGTTGATTTTTTTTTTTTTTATCAATTAAGCCCTTAGCTGTAATGTTTCATTAAAAGATTTTTTTATATGAATGTAATTATTTGGATGAAGATATTAAGTACATTTCCTAGTTTGCAAATGATATTCAAATTGGACTAAAAATAGAAGATGAAGGAACTGTAACCAAAAACGACACATATTTTCCAGATGACTGAATCAATATCATGTGAAATGTATTCTCATGTTAAGAATGCTTGGGACTAAGAAAGCCCATTCACAGATCCTCCTGCTCTTTGACCTCTCTCCATCTCTGCTCCTACCTTTTACCACTTCCTCCTCCCAATATGCACTCCCCAAGGACAGGAAAAATTAGAAATGATTAGGAGAGAAGAG
Organism: Macaca mulatta; assembly: GCF_049350105.2. Classification (NCBI taxonomy): domain Eukaryota; kingdom Metazoa; phylum Chordata; class Mammalia; order Primates; family Cercopithecidae; genus Macaca; species Macaca mulatta. The sequence goes on from NC_133426.1 coordinate 131,533,033, forward strand.
GGATATCCTAGACAAAGGAGAACAAGGAAATTATTAGTGGCTTAATAATCTGACAGTTCTAAGACTATAAATCAACTGAAGTCATCCCATTTATGTCCAAGGTGCTTATTATAGTACATCTAGACTTGGACTGGCGGTATTGATCATTTTCTTTCTGTTCTGGACCACTGCATCAGAGTACTACTTACTAATTAAAATGTGATAGCTAGCCCAAGTGTTGAAACAGATGGAGAAAGACAATGTTTTCATATTTGGATTATTCTCACTGAATGGAAAATCAGAACTACATGATCATAACTCATACCTACACAGAAAAGAAGGACAAACCCTGGGGTATGACAACAGAGGATGTGCAGTCTTGGGTTGGCAGTGACTACAGAATTTGGAAGAAATGATCAAGTCATGTGGTTCTGGAAGCAGCAGCAGCAGTCTGGCAGAGAAATGGCAGAGGATGAAGTATTCTACAAAGAAGCTTTAGATTTAGATTCACAGTGTCTTTCTGCACAAATATGGGTTATGAATTCCAAGTTGTCACATGGTTACTGAAAAGTAGAACTGTTAAGTGAACCCAATTCAGTTATTTTAACCAAGGGTCATATTTCAAATTTTTTTTAAAAAAGCAATGAGGCAATGCAGTGTACGCAATTAGTGAGTAGTCAGTTTGAATCTCGAGTGACCTGAAACTTGTTGCTAAACCTTTATGGCTTTCAGTTTCCTAATTCATATAATTATTGTGAATAATAAAAGAGATGAAATAAAGTGTCTAACAAAGTAAAATAGGTACTTGATAAAATAGGTGTTATTATAATTAGTATTAATTAGTTGTAAGAAAGTACATGCTTTCCATTTCTTTTACCTCATTACCTACTGCTTATTGGTAGCAGTTTTTCTTAATTGCAGGTTCCATTTTTTAAAATTTATAATGCACCCCTTAGTAGTTGTATCTTCAAACCAAATCCGTAGTAATGATGGCAAACATTATAGAAATAATAAATGCACTGAAGGAAATACACAGAAAACAAAGTGGATTGCTCCCATACCTAAAATGTGTTTGTAGTCTGGCTGGGGAGATAAAACATGAGCATTGACATGAAATAATTTATATAAAACATCATTAATAAGATTAGCCAATATATTTTGAATGCTTAGTAAGAGTTTGCAATTCTGCTGGTCACAGTTTTGGCTGTTTTATGCGTATTAACGCATTTGTAACCCGTAACAACCCTGTAAGTAAGAACTATTATTATTCCCATTTCACAGATGAATAAACTGACACCAGGAGCTTAAATAAGTTCTCCAGAGTTACACAGGTAATAAGTAGCACTGCCAGGATTCAAATATGTTTCTAAAGCTCATGCTTTAAAATACCTCACTATACTGCCTCTCATACCATCAATCAAGTACAGCCAAAATATCTAAACAGCTGTGGATTGAAAACTAAATGAACTTAAATAGCAATGCAAGACTGAATAAGATATAAAAATAATAAATGCATCTAAAATCACCAAATGAAACTTGATGTTTCATTCATAAAAGGAGTGGATCACGGTGAAAGAGCCAACAAATCCAGGAAGACTGTCACCATCAATTTCTGCTTTACTGGCTGAAAAGCAAGATATCTGAGGATAGACAGTAGCATCTGAATACACAGCCTGTTTCATTCTCCATTTATCAAAGGCCTTTCTTGAAGAAGGAATAATTTTGCAATAAAATACACTGGTCATACTGGAAGAATATATTTGAAAGCCACATTTTTATCTCAATAATCATAATGAAAATCTTTCTGTATATTCCAAGTATTTCTGATAAACAATATATGATTTATATTGAATGATTTTTCATCTTGCCCAAATTTCATTTCTAATGATTGCTTATGTTCTGCCACAAACATTTCTGAGATAAACTTCTTTTAGTTGTGGGAACACTTTCTTGACTACATGATTTCTCCATTGTCCTATCCATTCAAATAGGCTATAGTAAAATCCCATTATGTGATTTTTCATGGGATTGAGAAAAGAAAACATCATAAAGAGGAAAATGATAAAAGCAAGATATATTGCTCCATGGGGGCTTTCCTCAGAAGCTCTCTTTGTAGTAGACAGCTGTGCACTCACATCTGTTTCAGGACAACATGGAGGCTTATAAGGAATCATGAGCAGCATTCCTCCTTTTCTAACCCCATTACTCGCCTCCAAATTCTCTCTTTATGCTGCGTATAATGTAAGAGAATCACTGGAGGCTGAAATGAGAAGCAGGAGTAATCATGATTATCCTGCCTCATTTATTTGAGACTCAGATCACTGATTGCCCCAGCTCTGATATGTTTTCTAGTGTCCTCCAGATATGTTTCCTAGCTTCATGTTACTCAATATGTGGTTCCTGGAAAGCAGCACCAGCATCAGCATCACCTGGAAGCTTGTTGGAAATTCAGATTCTCAATCCCACCTCCCTTTTAGCAGAAAGGGGTTATATGAAAAGGCCAATAAACAATGAAAAGTGAAAGGGTGAAATTAATAAAAAAATCACATAAGTATAAAACCAGACATATTTTCAAAGTATAGAATGCCTGTCCTAAGTTTAAAATGATCTAAGCAAAAGTTTCTTGAATGGCACAGCTTACCTATGTACCTCATTAACTAAATGAACTTAATTTCTTTCCTTGATCCTTTGGGAGGAAATATGAACATTATGGAGGCCGATACCAGCTCAGCTGTGGAGATTCTCAACCTTTTGTTACTATAATCAGAATCAATATCATTATAAGCTAACATTTATTTAGTGTTTACTATATACAAGAGATATTGTTAGGTGCTTTGCATACTTTTGCTCCCCATTTTACAGATGCAGAAACTGGGATTCAGAAAATGTAAATTACCTAAGTTCCATAGCTAAAGGTGGTAAATATAAATATAAAATCATATATTCCTGAAAATATAAAATACAAAATCATATATTCCTGCTTTTGGAGCCCGAGCTAGTAACTTTTTACTGCCTTTCTGGTCTTTTCTCTACCTGTGACACCAGAATTTATTTTCTGGCACAATGTTAATGTACTTCTATTCTGTATCTACTGGAGATGAGAAAGACATTTTTCCAAAAGGCTAAAAATTCCTCTCAAGGCTTCAGTTCTGCCTGTGTGTACTCCAGAAATATCCAACCACACTCCTGGAGTTCTTATCATTTCCTGCTTCCCCATCCCCCATACTTACCCTGTTTCATTTTCTCTCTTTTATTGGCTTAACAGGCACATACTGGCTTAGCAAATGTCAGACTTGTTTTGTTCTTTACAAAGCTCAATGTTTTCATCTATTTTTCTCTGCTACCCTTTTGTCCTGGTCCTCTTATCATCCATGTAACTTTTCATTCTAAACCCTGTGAGATCAGCAGCTTTATCTATGTGGTTCTCCACTGTATCCCCAGATCTTAGAATAACACCTAGTACATAAGCACTCAAAAATATTTGTTGACTGAACAAATAAGTCTTAGTGAGAGTAATTTATATGGAGTGTATGTTTGTCGGGCTTCTTCTCTATCTACATTTATTTGCTAGATTATTGTATTTTGCCCAATAGTTTCAATACCATGTATCCATTTTTTAAATTATAACTTCAATCCTGACCATAGTCTAAACTTCATACTCATGTATACAGCTGTTTCTCTTAATTTCCACTTGGTTACAGTAGAGGCATCTCAAATTTAATAGGTCCAAAATCTATCTTTCAATTTCTCTCCCAAGCCTTCCCAACACTTACACCTTCACATCAGTAAATCACATCACTACTTACACAGTTACTCAGATCAAAAAGCTTGGTGCACTCCCTGATTCCTCTTTCCCTCCTATCTCACACAGAATCAATCAGCAAGTTATATAGATTTTATCTTAAAAATACTTACTTTCTGAACTAAAAATAGAGCTACTCTTGGAGCCAGCAATCCCACTACTGGGTATCTACCCAGTGAAAAAGAAAAAGACACCTATTCTTGTATGTTTATTGCAGCACAATTCACAATAGCAAACATAGGGAATTAACCTAAGTGTCCATCAACAGACGATTCGATGAAGCAAACATGGTAGAATAATATGGAATATTTATTCAGCCATAAAAAATTGAATCATGTTTTTTGCAGCAATATGGATGGAACTGGACCGGTCATTACATTGAGTGAAATGAGACAGACATAGACAAATGTTGCATGCTCTTGCTCATAAGTGGGAGCTAAACAATGCGTAGATATGGACATACAGAGGGGAGTAATAGACACTGTGGACTCCAAATGGGGCGAGGAGGTGGAAAGGCAGTGGACAATGAGAAATTACTTAAGGGGTACAAGGTATGTTATTTTGGTGATGGACACCCTGAAAGCCCTGACTTGACCACTATATAATCTATGCATGTAACAAAAATGCATCCCCCCAAATTGCATTACCCCTTAAGTTTATATAAATAAAAAATAAATAAATGAAAGGCAAATGTAAATGAAAAAAATATATACTCTGAATCTACTCATTCTTTATCACCTACCCTTGCCCATACCACCATCAGGATGTACCTAGACTATGGCAATAACCTCTTAACTGGCCTTGCTGTTTGAATTCTTGCCTCTCGAAAATCTCTTTTGATCTAGCAGCAATGGTTATCTTTCTACAACATATAAATCAGATCACCTGATTCCTCTGCTCAAAAGCCTCCAACAGTATTCCATCATACTTAAAATAAAATAAATTCCTCACATTGCCCTACACGGCCCCATACAAACTGGACCCTGCCTCCGTCCTATTGCTAAAATCCAACCATACTGGCTGGCTTTGTGTTTGTCTAATAGTGCATGCTTAATACCACTTGAGGGCATATTTGATTATTCAACAATCTGTTTTGAATGCCATCCTCCTCCCTCCAGATTATGGATGGCTGGCTCCTGTACTTCATTCATTTATTTAAGTGTCACCTCCTCAGAGAGAAGGCCGCTGACAATCATAGCTAACTAAAATAGTACCCAGGTGCATTACACCATTTTTTGTCCCCTTGTCTAAGGTTATCTTTATGGCATTTATCCCAACCTAACACAATATATATGTATGTTTTAATTTTTTCTTTTTAAATTTTGTGGGTAGATAGTAGTTGTATATATCTATGGGATACATGAGATATTTTGATACAGTCATACGATGCATAATAATCATATCAGGGTAAATGGAGTGTCCGTCACCTCAAACATCTCCCCTTTCTTTATGTTACAAACAATCCAATTATACTTTTAGTTATTTTAAAATGTACAATAAATTATATTTTATTCATTTATTATTTTCCGATTGCAGTTCAAATTCCATGAAAGAGGAGACTTGATCAATCTTGCTTACTGCTCTATCCCTGGTGTCTGGAACTATCTGGCACACTGTTGGCACATTGAAAATGTTTGTTGACTGAATGAATAGTGGTGGATATCACCTTTGTCCTTGGAAACTTCCTCATTCTGTCCTGTTTTGAAGCCAACTGAGTATGTGCACTTTTGTTCTTTCATTAAGCTCAACATCTCCTGGAGTCTTTCCACAAAAAATCAGCTTCCAATTGAATAAATGCATCTACTTATTGGCTTATTTACATAGTATAAATAATTATTGTACTTCGATTCCAGTGAATGCTTAATCTTCCTTCTAGTCCAGTTTATATTCCTGAGCTCCTGGGGTCTAGATTCTATTTTGTACCCTTATCTGTCAAGTCTAATTAACACCACATCTCTTGGTCCCTGCTCTTCTATCACCCATGAGACTGAATGCATCCTTTCATCCCTCTACTCAAGATTCTGAACTCTGAAATCTAGACCTTACACACATCATACACACACATATATGTTACTGTAATCTGTGAAATTACTAAATTTTTGAAAGTCAAAAAGCCATATATATTGAAAGATGCCAAAAAACATGGTAACGATATGCTTCCAACTTTTTAGAACAGCCCTAATTTCAGAGAATGTTATTATTTTCAATAGCAGTAACTCATTTAAAGGAGATACAATATATACAACTCTTGAAATTGTTAACATGAATATATCCACATATTGAAAAAAATATTTGGTCAGACTGTGTGTCCCAATTTAGGGTTCAGAAAATAGGTCACTGTAGCCATGGTCTTACTGCCCTGTTAGCCTAGATTCTGGATCCCCACAGACTTTAGGAACAGCTCCCAGGAGTAGTCTGTGCCTTATCATATTGACATATTGTCATAATTTTTACTAGGAGGGTGGTAGTGAAAATGGGGATGCTCAAGTTTGTACGTGAGACCACAGATGTTTCCTTTCTTCCAATATGTTTTCAGCTGTTTTAGCTGTGTGTGAAAACAGGGTTTCAAACAATATAGAAGACAGGAAGAATTGTAGCTCAAAAAGTTGAGAGGTAGATCTTTTCAATACTCTTATCTCTCTTTGTTTCAGCCTTCCCTTCCCTTTCCCCATACTTACATCCTCTCTTCTCCTGACACACATGCACAGGATTCCTTCATATTATGCACTAGCTACCAGGGGCTTTGATCTGTCACACCTCAACCAGCCATCCATCCATCCATTCAAAAAAATCTTTATTGAATACTACTATCTCCTAGGAACTGTGCTTGGTGTTGGGGATAGAGAAGTGGATAAAGCATGGTGCCTCATTGCCACTAGCTTAGAGTGTCTCCTGAAAACTATTTTTTTTCTTTATGTCTTATATAAGTAGACTAGCAGCTCAGCTGATATTCTGTCGCTTTAATAGTATTACCTATTAATGTACCTTTTTCTAAAAACATCAGTATTTTCTGTAGAAATTCATTGGTCTTCCATAGTCCCTAGTACATCATCATAATAACCATACTAGCCACCATTTTCAGTGCCTACTATATCCCAGGCAATTAATTAAGTAGTTCATATATATTTCACCTCTTAATCCATAACAACTAAGGAGAGAGTTTATGTTATTTGCCCAAAGTCACCCAGCTAACTAGCAGCCAGGCTGGAATCTGACCCCAAATCACACACTCACCATACTGCTTAATGTTAGGTTAGGCGTCTTAACCCAAAGCACAGCCATTTTGAATGGCAAAATTTTGTTTGAGGAGTCTACATTGTACCTCCCAGATCACACTAGGGATACAGCAGAGGAATAAGTAGAAATATGGGTGAACAACCAGGAGAGAGTATTAACCTAGAAGTCAAAGAAAGAGAATTTCAAGAAAGTGAATGGTCATCTTTTTTATATACCTACTTGGGAGTGAAATCTGAGTTCTTTACTGAGGCATAGTTTCTGAGGTCTTTTCAGGGTTAGGTCCTCTAAGTGGCATGTGTAATTTGATGTCTACAATAAAAGCATAATTCCTACCCAAGCCAAAAAAGCCAACTGTAAACCAAGGAATAGTGACTCTCTAGAGTTTCAGAAATTTTGTAAACTCTCATTGACTCAACTACCAATCCTTTATTTTAACTTGAATAGGCTCAGGAAGGAAATATACAGGGCAAAAAAAAAAAAGTTACCTACACAAATGACAACTGAAATCGTGTATACAAACATGGTTGTAAATACCTGCCCATTATTCTATTATAACTGATGTACTGTAATGTTTGTAATGTTTTCATTTTGTTGGCTTTTAGATTTTTTTCCAGTCTTTCATCATTAGTACTAATAATAAAAGGATTTTCCTTGCATGTGAATATTTGTCTACATCCTGATGATTTCCCCTTGGTAATTTTCTAGATACAAGATTCTTGGGTTAAAGTTTAATAGCTTTTTAAAGTTCTTTGTACATATTGCTATTTACTTTCCAGAAAGATGATACCAATTTACACTCCTCCAGAAGTCTAACTGTGTGAGTGCCTGTTTCACAACACCTTCACAAAAACTTAATTTATTTCTAACATTTGTGAATATGATTGCCCAAAAATCTGCTTTTAACTTGTGTTTTACAAATGTTTATTTTCCACGTATTTTTCACTTCATTTCCTATTCTTATCTTTGTCATTTTCCTTTAGAGGTGTTCATTATTTCCTACTGATTTATAAGAGATATTTATGTATTACAGACATTAGGCCTTTGTTATATATGTTGCATATACTTTCCCTATTTGTGATTTGCCTTTTCATACTGATAATGATGCTTTCTGACTAGGAAAATTTATTGGTTGCTGTCAATTGAAATCCAGCATCTTTTTCTTTTGTGATTTTTTGCTATATGCTTATGATTAGAAAATACTTTCTCACCATCAAAGGAATTAAATAGTAAATTCTATTTGTTTCTATTCTTAAACTTTTAAAACATTTAACTCTTAAAAGGTTCAAAAATGATTTAGGTGTTGAGTGTAAAGTAAAACTCTACCATGAGATTTTATGGTTTATACTTGCCTCCCAAATAGCCATTTTTTCCAAGAATTATTTATTAAATGATTATCTCCCCTTTGCTTATGATGTTTTATAAAAATAATATTTTTCAAGGCTATCTGGTTCATTTTATTCACCTCTCCATCCTTAAAAACTTACTGCACTAATTACTATAACTTTGATGCATTTTAATATCTTATTCATGTTTTAAAAACATTTTAACTATTAAAATCTGTTTATTCTTCCAAAATGAGCTTCAGAATAATCGTTTTAAAAGTAAAGAGAATTTTTGTTGAATTTATATAAAACCTAGGAATTAATTTGGCATGTCCTATATCTATAAACCTATAATCAACTAAACAGAAAAATGTATATTTTTAATATTCAGATATCCTAGTCAAGAACATGGTGTATGTCTCCATTTATTTAAATTCTACTTTATGTTTCTCAAAAAAAGTTGGTAGTTCTCAAGAAAATATAAGCCTTGTATTTTTCTTGCTGGAATTGTTCCTACAATTTACAGATTATTTTAAAAATATTGTCAGTAAGTTATTTTTTTTACATTTATAATTTCTAACTGGTTATTGCTGGCACTTCAACAGAAAAATACAGTATAATTCATAGGGACTATATTAATAGGCCATTAAAAAAAGAAGAAGAAGAAACACTTATTGCCATTTAGAAAACATATTCTCTGCTGGAAGTTGCCTGCTGCAGAATCAAAGAGTTATGATATTACACACCACCCATCAAACTCAGAGAATTTAAGGCCATGTTCTCATTCAACAGTCATCACTCTCAGATGGGAGAGAAACCATTTATCAAGACATAGGAAGAAAGAAAGTCACTATCACACAAGCAAAAGCACTTGGACAAAAACAATGATTCTGATTAAATTTTCAAAAGGAATTTTTAGTCTGCAATTGTGTTTGGCAAGTTTAAATCCCAAATGAAATTTCAGAGATGTTATATGCCCTTGAAAAGCAGGTTTATAATGAAAATGCTGACAGACCTTAAGAGAGAATACTGTAATATCATGAGCATCTCTACTGTCACTTATGTGTAAGTAATAGAATATTTGTATAGATAGGCAGGATATGTAAACTGATAAGTTTTTTTTTCTCAGAATCATTGTCTTATTTATCATTTCCAATGTCAATTGCCTCTCTTTACTTTAAGTTACTATTAGAATATAACCTATAAAACTTTTAAATTAATTAAAAAGTGAATTATATTATCAGTATTTTATAAACAAAATATAAAATATTTCTAAAATAGTTCTAGTTCTCTTCTAATGCTTCATTAATTGTAACGACTATACTGTCTGGGCACAAACCTATCAGCTACTTTCTTCTAAAGACTCATGTTGATTCAGCAAATCTACACTGAAGGCATTGTAAATCTATGAAAATCATTGGTCACAAATTGCAGATGTCTTGCATAGAAAACAACTAAACTTTGGGGACAACCAATATAAAGCATGAGAATAATTCTTTACTAAAATCTGAAGTCATAGATGACAGATTAGTAAAAATATGAGGTCACATTACTTTTCAGAGTCATTAATAAGCTTTGTCTGATCAACTGTGATCTTGTATCAGCTTCTGTGAAGATAACTGAAATTAAAAGCAAAGAAGTGAAAATACAAAGTGAGCCTAGAGCATCCTGTTGTAACAAAAAGTAAGTAAATGCTCAATAAAACACCAAAACCCTACATTGCTGGAGGTATGTCTAAGGGACACAAGAACCAAGTGAAAGAGCCCCCAATGACCAAAACTGGAAAAATTTGAGAAACAAAAAAGTAAAATAGTATTGGATTATTAGAACCCAAAATATAAAATAAATATTTGTAAGTCCACACTGATATATATATATATAAATGATTGAATAAATAAATAAATGGGGGAGATGAGGCAAATATCCTGTGAAGTAGTCCAAATAATTTGTGTAGATACTGTGCCCTCAAGGATGTGGAATATCCCTTCTCATTAAGTATATAGGCTGCACATAATGACTTCCTTCCAAAGCGTACAGTATAGAAAGGTGGGTGGGAGGAGTAACTTTACAATGGAGAAATCTTACAAACATTCCCTCTACCAGGTGATCTAAGGCCAGCATTACCAGTGATAGGTCATGTTGATAACATCTACCCTTGATTTGATTTGAATTAAATGGCATTTTATATGCTTCCATGATCTTCCTCTCAAAAATCCAAACCCCAATCTAATCATAGGAAAAACAAGACAAATTCCAACACAGGGATATTTCACAAAATGCCCGATCAGTATTGCCAAAGTCATCAAAAACAAGGAAAGTCTGAGAAAATGTCAGAGCCAAGAATAGCCTAAGGATATGTAACAACTAACTGTAATGTGGTATCCTGGATGGGATCCTGCAACAGAAAATGGACATTAGGTAAAAACTAAGGAAATCTGAATAAATCAGGGACTTTAGGTAAAAATAATGTATGAGTGTGGTTCATTGTGACAAATATATCAAAATAATGCAAGATGTTAGTAATAGGGGAAACTATGCAATGGGGGATGGTTAATCTTTGTACCATCTGCTTAATTTTTTGAAAATCTAAAATTGATCTACAAATAAAGCCTATTAATTTTTTAAAGAAGTAACAAAGAGGTGAGGAAAATCAAGGAGTTATAGTGAAGAAAGGGGGGGAAATTGACCTGTTGGAGGAAAATGAGTATACAGACAAAAACAGATAAGCCTTTTTGAACATGAAATCCACTTTATCTAAATGTCAATGTGAGATAAAATGTGTGTTATTTGGGTGATGATTGTGCTGAAAGCCCAGACTTCACTACTACGCGATATATCCATGTAACAAAAATTGCACTTGGTCCCCTTAAATTTATACAGATTTTAAAAAGTCAGTATCATAACATAACTCATGACAGAAGGAAATAAAATATATTGAGTCAAATCATAGCTTCAAAAATACCTATACACTATAAAATCTTGGTGTTCCCCATCACCAGTGATGTAAAAAGGACTCACTGTATTCCAAATTACCCCAAAGACCACTTACTTTAGCTCATTTTCCTAAATGGGATGCCAAAAAGAGGGATCAAAGAGCTGAATAGACGTTTGTCTCAGAATCTTCGATATCAAGCATAAATTCTAACCATAGGATCTTATAGCTCAAAGGACCTCAAAAAGATCAACTGGGGTGCTGGTCTCTTATAAAGGTCTGCAGAGAGGTTGATAAATTTTCAGGGTCATTTTTACAGTTAAAGATACCTCTGTTATAGTTTTCCCAAATTCACTGGTAAAACGAATTATTTTGTAAGACCCAATTTTGTTAAAAATTCCTAGAGTTATCTACAGCCAGATCATTTTAAGATTGCTGGATTTAAGATTATTTATTGGGGACACCTAGCTTTATTCAACTAAACTCCAAAAAAATTGCTTAAAATTGAAAAGCAGAAGGAAGGCATCATTGTAGTTAATATATGAAAAGATATCATCCCCTAAGGGTATAGTAAACATATTTCTCAGTACTGTGTGGTTTGGCACACAGTAGGTACTCGTAATCCAATTGTTGAATGTGTGGCTAAATGAATAAATGGGGCAGCATTTCAACACATTTATAAAGCCTCATATAATTTAAATATGTCATGTCTCTTAGTTGGTGGCTGCATCTATTTAGAACCTTTTGAGAAGAAAAATATTTGGCATGCTGTAATGCCAAGTGGGAGGAGACTAAGAATGGCAGTAGTTGGGGAAGGGAATAAGTTGAATCAACCTCCTTGTGGGGTTTCAGCCACGGAGAAGCACAGGGAATGACATTTAGGAGCACAGTCAAGTGGTGAACATGGCCCTTGGGGAAAGCACTTCTGGGGAAGATGGAAGCTACTGGCTTACTATATCCATGCTTAAGAGGATAAAAGGAGGTACCAGATAGAAAATTAAGGGGTCTGTGTATGTTTGTGTGTGTCAAGTGTTCCATCATTGTCAGCTACTCATTCTATCTCCCTCTATTTCTCTTTGTATCCCTGCCCCTCCTACTCCCCACATCCCACAAAAGTCTCAGCTAGTATGTGACTTTAGCAATCCAGTAATTACCTGTCATTATTTATGCCATATCTTGCTTTAATTTCACCAATTTTCTTGTAATGTTGTGTACGTTTTCAAGGGTCTGGAATTGGAGGCTTCAAGCTATGCTTGACTATCCAAAATAAAACCTGAGCTGCTCACTTGTCATTCTTCCATTTGCTTGTTCAATAATATGTAGGGACTTGCCACTATATGTCAGGCACTATGCTAGAAGCTCGAGAAACAAAGATGACTAATACATGATGTTCATCAGGCTATTAAGGACAGAAAGGCACATAAACAGATAATTGCAAGGCAATGTGGAGGTACTGTAATAAAAGTATGTAAAGGCCAGATATGGTGGCTCACGCCCATAATCCCAGAACTTTGGGAGCCTGAGACAGGTGCATCGCTTGAGGCCAGGAGTTCGAGACCAGCCTGGGAAACATGGCAAAACCCTGACTCTACAAAATATACAAAACAAAAACCACCCAGACATGGTGGCACACTCTTGTAGACCCAGCTATTTAGGAGGCTGAGGTGAGAGGATCACTTGAGCCCAGGAGGTAGAGGCTGCAGTAAGCCATGATAGCACCCCTGCACTCCAGGCTGGGTGACAGAGCAAGACTCTGTCTCAAAAAGAAAGCATGCAAACACAGCCATGAAAATATGCAAGAATTAATGCTGCCTAGGAGTGGACTGGAAAAGGTATCATATGAAGGCAATATTTCAAGTAGGTCTTGCAGGATGAGTAGAAACTCACCCTGTCCAGAAGGTGGGTAAGATATTTTAGGAAAAGGGAACACAGATACTTGCACAGACAAAGGGACCAGGATATAAAAGTGCATGGTATGACCAGAAAACAGTGACTATGACTGCATCAAGGGGAATGGCAGAAAATGACATTATAACACTTCAGATTAGGAAGGACTTTGTTCGCTATGTTACATATTTTAGATTTTAATTTGCAGGTAAAGAAGAGTTGAAAGCAACTTAATGACATGATTTGAGTGGTGAGTCGTTTTGGCTATGTTGTGGAGAATGGACTGGCAAGTTAGTGGAGAAGACTAGAGACAATGATAGTTAGAAAATGACAGATGATGACAGCCTGAGTTAAGGGACCTGCAACAAGAAAGTAGAAACAAAAAAAAGATGAAAACATATTGGTAAAACAGGCCTGTTACTCAAAGACAGGAGGAAAAGTGGGAAAAAAATGCTTGACAACATTTTAAAGATGAAGATGAGCGAAGTTGAGGGAGTTTGTGCTTGATAACTTCCATTTTCATGATGAGATTTGGGGAACCTAATCATCTAATTTGAAGGAAGAAGACACAGCTGGAGATGGCTATTGGGTGGAATGAGAAACAAAGCTGACCATGGAGGAATAAAAAGATTGTCTTTTAAAAGAAATGCTGAGGGTTCCACCACATTTGGACACCTTAAATTGAAGCATAGCCAACTAACAGGAAACCAGGTAGGTTGAGTGTGTTAAGCAAATACTACCAGGGAGTCGAGAGAGCTGATTCATGGGGGAGTATAAGGACAGATGGCAAGAAACCTGCCCTCAGGTAGACATAAAACCAAGAAAGCCATTTCAGAAGTAAGGGGACTAGCCCAGTGTGCATTCACAATATAAGTTTATAGGATCCCAATTTATCAGCTAGGTAACCAGCATATAAACCTAAGAGAAGCGGGGCACGGTGGCTCACACCTGTAATCCCAGCACTTCGGGAGGCCGAGGCAGGTGGATCATGAGGTCAGGAGATTGAGACCATCCTGGCTAGCACGGTGAAACCCCGTCTCTATTAAAAATACAAAAAATTAGCTGGGCGTGGTGGCAGGTGCCTGTAGTCTCAGCTACTTGGGAGGCTGAGGCAGGAGAATGGTGTGAACCCCGGAGGTGGAGCTTGCAGTGAGCCGAGATTGAGATCATGCCACTGCATTCCAGTCCGGGCAACAGAGTGAGACTCCGTCTCAAAAAAAAAAAAAAAAAAAAAAACCCTAGGAGAAAATGTTTCCTTTGCATCTAATGTGGAGCTATGTTAAGCCATAAATAGTATTTTTAAGGGAAGAAATAGATGATCTTATAGTGACTAGGAAAATAGATAATTAATTTTTTTTTGGGTTTTGGCCAGGTGCAGTGGCTCACGCCTGTAATCCCAGCACTTTGGGAGGCCGAGGTGGGTAGATCACGAGGTCAAGAGATAGAGACCATCCTGGCCAACATAGTGAAATCCCATCTCTTATAAAAATATAAAATTAGCCAGGCGTAGTGGTACATGCCTGTAATCCCAGCTACTTGGGAGGCTGAGGCAGGAGAATCACTTGAACCCAGGAGGCGGAGGTTGCGGTGAGCCGAGATCACACCATTGCACTCCAGCCTGGGCAACAAAACTGAAATTCCATCTCAAAAAAAAAAAAAAAAAAAAAAAAAGAAGGTTTTATAGAGCTTTGGATAAATTCACACCACTATCTGCCAATGCGAGGTTTTGAATAGAAAAATACCCTTAGGAAAATAGAAAAAAAAAAAGCTTCCAAATAATCTCTACCAACTGCTGAAATTATGCCACACCCTTGTATATAAATTTCTTTTAATGAAAGCACACATCAAAATGAAACTCTCTAGAATGTGACAACTCAAAGAATCTACCAAACACATTCCCTTCCTAACCAGCTTGTCAATCTAAGGATCTCAACAGAAGTAAGCTATTCAATCAAAAAAAAAAAAAAAAAAAAAAGGATTGGGAAAGGTTATGTTAAACTTGATTAAGTTTTTTATACATTCTAACATTATTCTTCTTCCGGATATTACTTTACACTTCAAGTTTTGTAGAGTTTATAGCAGCCAAAAGAAGTTGTAGAACTAATTTACAATTACTCTCAAAAATGTCACCAATGGAAACAACAATTAAAAAAATAAAGACACATTAAAAGGAGTCATATGAAAAATAATGTATTTTAGGGAAGTAAAATGCAACAGTAGATGTGATATCAAAAATGTAAATGATAGAAAAAGCAATTTGGTGGATGGAGCTTAATTCTATGGTCTAATGTGAGTAAAGTAGGAATTTGTGAACCAGAGAAATCATGAATTAATGTGGGTTCTGAACAAACTCCTACCAGAAAATCATAAGGAATAGTTATGGAACAGAATTAAGTAAGTGAATCACAGATCAATTTATAAAAACAATTAGCAACCAACACACAGAACATTCTTTATGGCTCAATATTGTTTACTAAAAATATTTCAATGAATGGAAAGCGTTTTCCAGTAGGCTTTTCTCCATAATCCTGGAAGTAGTAAGAATTATAAGGATATTACTGGAACTTGATTTTGTAGTTATTTATTCTTAGGCTACTTTTTAGAATTCCTGCAGAACAACTTGTGCCTGACAGCAGAATCTATTAATGTAGCAACAAAGCTACCTAAAAATTCCAGTTGCTTTTCCCATTCCTGTGTGAATAACAACCTTGTAATATTATCGCTGATAAGTATATTCTATATGCAATGGGCACTTCTCTACAGAACTAATTCTACTAGAGAAATTAAAGAAAAAAACTTTATTAGCAGAATAGGATTCTTGTAAGCCACCTGTCAATTTCTGAAATGTTTGTAAGATTAGCTCAGTGGACATAGCACCAACCAGTTTCTGCGATCTGGTTTGCTACTCTCAAATCTCAAAATATTCAAAATGTAGCAGCTTGGGGCCTCTCCTCTCTGCAGCTCAAACCCCAAAGGGCCAGATTACAGCACAAAGAGTCACTTCCTCTAAGTCCCAGAGGCAGTCATCATATAAGAAATGGTTCTCTGAATTTCTGAATTCACACAAATGTAAAGTATCATACATATATTCTATCAGTCAACGTGCACCAGAGGTGATTTTCACCTAAGGTAAATATTATAGATAGGATGATGATTTTGCTTTAAAATAGCAGAGTCATTTCTTTGTCTCATAAATCATTCATTTCTTTCTACTCATGTACCAAATTTCATTGAAATTTAATAACATTTACAGCGTATATATGACGATTTAAAATGTTATAGAGAGTCAATCTGATTTATTTATACATGCCCCATTTTCCATTAACTTGACCAAGGTCACAAAGCCTGGAGATATTGAAATTAGAAAGAAAATTCAGGGCTTTCTGGCTTTCTGACTATAAAGTCCCTGTTCTTTTTTATTATACTGTTAAGGTATCATCTACCTTACTAAATGTATCATTTCAAGAAATATTATAGAAAGAAAAGCATTGTTCTGGGAGGGATCAAGTCATTTAGCTCCTAAAATGGGGCAAATTCTCTATTAAAGGGTCTTGTCCCTTCAGATACAGTTATAAGGCACATGGGAGCAGAGCCAAAGTCTGAATGGAAACTGATTGCCAGGTCTGCACTCATTGCGAAGCACATTTGTTTAAAATAGAATAAGACTCTTCCTCTGGGTGGAAGAATTACCACAAGGTGCCACCTTCAGGCTGAACAACTATAAAGGGCCCACAGTGAGTTGAATGCAGGCTATATTACAGTCCAAATTCATGTCCCCCTCAGCAGGGCCTCCTTGTGCAGAAAGTAATTTGCACCAGCATCCCTGAGGCCCTGCTGACTGTCTGATATCATCTATTGAATTTGTTCTCTGAGGCTGTCTCTTCAGAGGACTTGGGCTGTTGGCTGGTCTCATCCTCTGAATCCTTACAGGATTGGTGATCATTAAATCTCATCATCCTTTTAATATTAAATAGGGGTCTACTCCACCCAAAGATATTTCACTCAGAGCCATGGTACATGTATTTCTGTAACTTAGGCTGTATTTCTATAACTTAGGTTGTACCTAAGAAATGAAAAATATCCAGACAAAATTTTAATCAAATTAGCTGCCTTTGATAGGGAAACAAAATGTCCAGAGCCATGTCCTAAACATAAATTATCTTAAAGAAGCCCATTGCCACTTTGACAAATTCAGACAAGTTAAGTGTCCAATGAGAAGGGACTATTGTTTTGCTTTTATTTGCATGTTTTCTGACTGACTGTCTGGACCACATCTTGGCCTAGCAAGAGCAGTAGATCCTATTACCCTAATGATCCTACTTACAAGATGCATTTCAGCCCAATGTGATGTTATGATTGAGATATGTTTTGGGTTCTATTGCTATGGTGACTGTGTGAAACAGATTTTCTGAAATGGTCTGAATTTCAAATACGCTGCCATGTTGTATAAGTCAGATAATATAATCCATCATCATCATGAAAATAGAAGACTTTTGAGAAATTTGATTATTTTGATTGTCAGAATCTTGTGCAAATTAAAGTCTCATTTTTAACATGCCAACTTTTTCTGGACATTTTAAGGGTTTTTCTTATAGATAAAACTTAAGAGCTTAAGAATCACTTATCCAGTTTTTAATGTGTGTAAGGCAATGTGATAAGTGTTTACTTGAATACGCTTCAGGTAATCTTTAAAGCAATCCTGTGAAGTAGGTATCCATCATTATCCTTTTTTCATTTTACAAATGAGGAACTGATGTTTAGACACATAAAATAACTTATTCAAAGTGCCTCAGCTAGAAAATGGCATGGTGTCAATCATGAACTCAGGTCTTTTCAGTCGCAGAACTTGAGCTCTCTAGTGCTTCTGACACACTCCTTTCTAAGTTGACCTTAACAATGAAAATTTAAAGATGCTCTGATATTGAAAAGTAGATTCAAAATCTCAGTAATATTACACTAGGGATTTGCAAACAAAGCAAAAACTCTTCTCCAGGATTCAATTTAGTGGAAATAAGTAGTTGGAGCTAAACCTTTGCAAACATACTTGCATAAATATAAATAGATTTAAAATAGGATGTCTGAGGTAAGTTTGGGCAACAGATTGGATTTTTTTTTTGCTTTGTGCAGAGATTAATTAACAATAAACCACCCCAAAACTGCAGTTATAGAAAAATTAATTAATATACATCTTTTAAGTGAAATGTTTAAACAGCAATTATATTTAAATACTTCGTTTGAAAGCTGTACCTCCCACACATTGAAAAGTATCTATTATTTTACAAACTATACTAATTAGTGTATACAACTTCAAGAAACTATTCCTTCAGACAGAAAATTACAATACAAATATACTGAAACCATACAAACTAAATTATCTGTGCACAGAAAGACACCATGGATGTTATAAGATATTCCAAAAATATATTCTGCAAAATATGAAGCAGGATTTTGACCAACATTATTTTTTCAAAAGAGATGGCATTGGTTTTATGAAGAGTTGATGAGCCACTATATTTAGAAACCATATTATTACCAGTTTCTCTTCAGAAAAAAATGGAGAGCTAAAAATAGGGAAACATGATTTGGCTCTTGAAAAAAAGGTTTGCAAACTACAAAGGCTAGAGGCATGGATTATTGGAAACTCTCTTCTGAAAAATTTGTTACAAATTTGGGAGATTAACAGTCAGAATCAATGGGTGATAGTTTATAGAGTGATACCAACCTTGTCCAGTCCTGCTCATCATTTCTAATCAACAAAATGAATAAAGATGAAGAGAGCATGCTTATGACATCAGTGAATAGTACAGATCTCAGACTGCTGAAGAATGTACAAGATGACTTAGCCAGGATCCAAAAAGCCAAGCTGGAGAGGTGGGCTGGTTCCAACAAGACAAAATGTAAAAAAGAAGACCAATACTTAAGACCAAAAAATCAAGCCAAACAAAACATGTTGATGGGGCTAAACGGCAAGTTGTGCTAAAAAATAAGACTCAAGAAGTTAAAGGTCAGTTTTATACGAATCCAAAAAGCCAATGCAATTTTAATTTGCTTTAATAAATATGTATTATCCGGAAAAAACATATACTAGAGTGAGTTTTCTGTGGAATGAAATACTAAAGCATGTTTTCTTGGAGAAAGAGTTTCCATGACCAAATAAGTTGGGGGATACTCCAAGTTGATATAAACAGGTTTATTTTCTACAGGAATACTCAAAGTCGATATGGTTCTCAAAGTTATTTGCTTCTCAAAGTTATTTGAACATGGAATACTTATTTTTGTAGTACCTCTTGAGGCTGGTGTTAAAGAGAACACTCTTGAGAAACACTGAACAAGGGCTGTCTCAGGAGGCAGTTCTCTGTAAGTGGGACTCTTTTTAAAAACAGAAGAGATCCAAACATCAGATGAGTATTGGCCTAAATGACCGTAAAGTTTCCTCCTACCCTCGAAGTCTATAATACTTGGGTATCCAGACCTAACAAACAATCCTAATTCCCCATGACACCTGGACCAGAGTTTCCGATAAGAGAAACTCTAGAGAACTACTAGTAGCAGAGTGATTATTAAAAAAAAAAAAAAAACAAAAAAAAAAACAAAAAAACTTTTCCTCCAATGAGTGCATGCTTCAAAAGGGCTGATTTTTCAACTACCTTAATCTTTTGCTGAAAAGATGTCAGAAATAGCAGTGTGTAAACAAGAGCCTGGCAACACAAAGGAGATAAAGAGTGGAACCCTGTTGTGTGTGCTGAGCTGCCATGTAACAGTGCAGCCTTGTCCTCTAGGGCTGTCCAGCCTCCAGACTCACCAACCAACACCACCTTACTCTCATGTTAGAAAGGTGGCTACCCATTTGGCCCTAACTACTGAAGGCCAGGTTTCTGGTACTCAGTGATGGTTGTGACCTCTTGCCTGAGAACAAGTTTAGGTGAGAAGGTGTTTTCTGCTCCTTTTTTTTTTTAACCTCTTTCAGGATAATATATATTAGTTCACAGTGCAAAGAATTTTGTTGGCCTATCCCCTAACCAATCAGCAAGATACACTTTGAATTAGACATAGATTCGTTAACTATATTGTCTCTACTGATTCTGAGTAGCACCAAACTTTTTTTTCAACTGAGGTGCATGTGTGTACATGAGTGTGTGTGTACAGGTAGAAACAGTCACAAAATTTTATTTCTATGAATTCAAGCAATGTTGTAAAGCAACACAAAGCATTTTAGTACATCTCATCTAAGGTGCAAACAGCTGTTACCAAAAATTCTAAATAACTTCTCACAAATCAAAGCCCCACTGATTTTTAGTTCCTTCCATTTAATTTACTAAATGTGTTAAAATTGAGGTCTGTGACACAAATATAATATAATATTCCTTATTTTGATCCTGAGATAATGTGCCTTCCCAAGAAAACATGCCTAGCAATGTGAGTTACATGATTGCACAGACCATTACAAAAAAACTCTGTCCATGTTATTTTAAAGGGCTGACAGTCAAGCAATTTAAATTTCCAGTTAAGTCACTGATTCAGCAAATATTGTTGCTGTCTTCACACTGTTACTACTATAGTTGTGACAATGCACTATGCCTACTGATATACATTCTGTTATCAACTTGGCCTCCTTCAGCTAAAAATCTGGCATGTTAAAATTTTAACTTGACTAATGTCAAATTTTAAACTTAAGAAAGTGTCTTGTTTTGCTATGTCCTCAAAAACTCCATAGGATCTATTTAGCACAATACCTTGAGCAGGGTCAGCATACATAAATATTTGTTGAGTGAGAGAACAAATTAATGAATGAAGCTTCAATGCCGAAGTTTACCTTTAAATAGCATTGGCAGACAAACTGATGGATTGATTGCATTTGTACTTCACATTTATGTAGGAAGAACAAAATAAGTGAATATAGGCTTAAATTTCAACAAAAAATAGCCTTATTTCTTTTCAGGTTTATAAGGTAGGAATTGTCAAGCATAAAGACAACAATAAGAAAGTGCAAAACATAATATCAAAGCAAAAAGAAAAACATCTTTCTCCCTATATCTTTAATAATGGGGCATGGACAACTTTTGCTTAGCAAGCTGAAGTTGTGGGCTTGTTCTGCAGCTCGGTGGATCAGAGACTGTGATTAGACACTATCTTTTGCCCAGGAAAACAAGCTAATAAAATTTACCATCCAATTCATGTACAGGGTAACAGCAATTGCTGATTAGGGACTAAAAACTAGTTGCAACAACATTTTAATTACATTTCAATGTAAGACTATAAATTAATTTATCCAGATGAAATACTGTACTATATTGGTTTACAAAATGGCTAATTAGCCTATCCAGAACTTGAAGGAGACCAAAGGACTTCCCATTTAATATATAAAGAAAATAATGAATAAACAACCATCAACAAATTATTTCAAGGACAGGACATAAACATTTATTTCAGGCCAGAATCAATATTAAAGTAGGTCTAGCTTCAGCTTCATTACTTCCTAAGTCACTGCTTAGCAGCAGAAGGCTCAATATTTAATAAGTGTTAAGAGGTATTTCTAATAGTTGCTTCACTTTTTCAGCTGCACAAAGAGCAAAAGGTTTTGAAAGGAATGGGGGAGGTTTTTGCTAGTTTTTCTGTTTGTTTTTTTTTTATTGTCTATCCCATTCAGCCCCTTAAGCTCTGTTGAGAAGAACCCAGACAGAAGCATTAATCTACCCAGGGAGCTGCCATTAAAGAAATGCTTTTGTCAGAGTACAAACTCTTTCAGGCTATGCACAGATTCTGTGGCAATTATCCTTTCTTATGTATTGAAACCATTCTTTAAACAGTGGCATTATTTCTCTTCTATTCTTTACAGTAAAGAGATGGATGCACACCTTTCAAGAAATCATAGTTATCAGAGAATGGACCTTGTAATTTGGGGCTGGAATAAAGGAACTGGAATGCCATCACATCACAAGCAGTTCTGCCCTCCATAGCACATCCAGCACTACACCTCAGAAACTAAGTGGCCAAAGAAAACAGCTTCCAGCAAATCTGAATGCTATCGGTTCCATCTCCTCTTCTTGGGATGCATTCTGTGCATCTAGAAAACAGAGGTGACAATAAGGCCTTACCATATCGGAAGCTTTTTAAAGGTTAATGAATTCTGGCATAAAATAATGTCAGAGCCATAAACAACTCATAAATACAAAATCTAGGAAAACCACGGAAACACTCATCACACTTCCATCACACTTCTGAGAATGGTAGAGAACCCTGGATGATAAAACCACTATGGACTTCTAAATTATTCTTTTAATAAACTTGGTGGAGTATTATACGATATATCAATATTTATTATATCAACTAATGACAGTTCAGGGGTGCAGAATGCAAAATGCAGTCTGCCTCAGTACAGTTGTGCACTGCCTTGGTAATTACTTCTAGATTGAAAACAGGATTCAGTTCAACTTGGGTAACAAGGAAGTCAGTTTCCAATTTGGCAAGGTAGACATTTAATTAGAAGTCCTCTTCCCCTTTGTCATAAACCCATCTCCACATTCAAGCTGATGTGCAGAATCTCTATTGTGTTATGTGTGTATGTATGTATGTGTATCTAGATTTCACAAGCAGAATAATCAAAAATTAGGGGGAAATTTATTACCTACATCAAAATCATTAGACATTAAGTTTGCAAAGTGCCAAGTAGAAATGAATTTACTTCATATGGTGAATCTGACAAGTTGGGAGAGACAGTGGAATCCTAACAATCAGATACCACATTGTGGAATTGGTGGAGTGAGGCAGAGCCACAAGTGGTTTATGTAGTGTCTACTTAAAATGGATGATTCAAAAGAAAAATGAAAGAAGCTCAGCTTCTGGCTTAAAGATGTAGAAGCAAGGAAATTTGTAGTTAAGGATCAAAGCTCCAATATCTAGTCATAATGTATTTCTAGTCTAAAATTTCACAACAATACCATTGGGTGCCTTAATGTTGTACTACCCAATTTGATCGGTACATGAGATGCAGAGTCTGACCATACCAAAAATATATAATACTTGTAAATGAAAATGTACATGTTCTGGTCACTATTCTGCACAGCTAAAACTACGTTTGTGTTTGCTTGCTTTTGTTCTTAAAAGTCCAGCAGTTAGCATTATATGTTTTGAGTGAATATGTTGAGTGAATATGTTGTTTTCTATTATAGGATGATGTTTTTGCCCGCCTTCTCCTCCTGATTTTGTAAAGTATAAATGCTACTTATACACCATGTTTTTAACCAAAATACTATAATATAAATTCAACTAGTTTCATCTTCAAAGTAACCTTATTGTTTAACTGTGACTCACAGATAAGGAAATTAAGATTGACTTGTTGGCCCAAAATGGTAGCACATATCTAGCTGGTAGCAGAGGCAACATAAGAACTCACTATACAAGACTCTGTCACTGTACGACCTAGAACAAGTCCTTAAATATGGCAGATTCTCAATCCTTCATCTTTAAATACAGATAATAGTACCTAATTTAGAGTCTTAGCATAGAGATTCAATAAGTTAATGCACGCCTGGCACAGAATACTCATTAGATGTTATTTATCTAAGGTCAAATATGTTTGCTAAATGCCAAATTAAACAAATTAACCAGATCTTTTTGCTGCAGGACTCCTCAGAGCCTTTAATATGCAATGTGATGCCCCAAGAGGCAAACAGACTGTCTAACATTTCTCCAAACAACAAAACAACCAATTTTTTTTTCCAAGAGGCACTTATTCATATCTCATGGAATACTAATATTCCACAGGAAACACTTTGAGAGCCCTGCAGAAGACCATAAAATACTTTGGGGAATATGTGAAATGGGTCATTTGGATATGATTAATAAATTACTTAAATTGGTAACTTAAATTGGTCTGAATACACTAATGACTTTTTTTAGGTCACACCAAACATCTAGCACATAGGAAATAACAATCACTTGGAAATGGAGCCCCATGTTTGCTTAGAAAGTCAATGGAGTGGGCCAATTTTAGTGAAGGTTGGACACATTGTATGAGTATTTGTGCTTCCAAAGTGAAAATAGAGGGTCTTCTCAAAAGTAAAATTCTTACTGATTCTGCCCATCGGCTCCCAATATGCTACATCATGTTTTCTGTGGTTCACTACTACGTGGGTCAAATCTTCAGGAGAGTAAAGAGAAAGGGAAGAGCAGGAAAGGCTTTTTAATTTTTCTTTTTCAACTTTAAGAAACTGGAATCTTTTATGTCACAATGTATGAACTCTGTTCTTTCAGCAGGATACTGACCGTTAAAACTCTGCTCAAATGTTTGGGAACTGTGGCCCACATATGTGTTATGAAGCCAACAAAGTTATTATATACCCAATTCTGTGTTAAGCAGTGCAGGTTGTAAGCAAATAGATCTGAACAACTTACAATCTTATAGGTAAGACAAGACTTACATCCAAAGAAAAAAGAGTGGGGAAGGTATAACACCATACAGTACAATGAAGAGCATGATCTTGAGGTACAAAATATAACTGTCATATGAACCCACAGAAAGATCATTGAGCATCGTGGTCTGGAGTTGGCTCTTGAGGTAGACCTTGAAAGCCTGTAAGAGGTTGTCACAGAATTTCTGTAAGCAAAGCCAGTTTCATTACCCCCTAATGTTCACCAACTGTCAAGGGAATGTGTAGGGCCACTCTTTTTTTTTTTTTTTTTTTTTTAATCAGGAACAATAGAGAGAATGCAGGGAGTTTTACTGCTTTGCCTCTTCTTTTTGCAAGGGATGTATGTATCAGCTAAAGATCCTCAAATCCAGCAGCCCTTTCCTCCAGGTCAGAGTGAGGATTTGGCTGCTTGCCTGCCC
The DNA here is from genome assembly GCF_049350105.2 of Macaca mulatta. Classification (NCBI taxonomy): domain Eukaryota; kingdom Metazoa; phylum Chordata; class Mammalia; order Primates; family Cercopithecidae; genus Macaca; species Macaca mulatta. The sequence goes on from NC_133426.1 coordinate 131,558,022, forward strand.
AATAAAGAAACAGAAAAAAACACCAACCATGACAACAATTTAAGGGTTAGAGCTGCATAAGAACAATTCAGCAATAAAAGAATCTACATGAGCTTGTGTGGAAAGACAAGTGCTATTTTCTGCTTGAGTCTGTGACTGGTAAAGAGTCACTCAACCTTATGATTGTATTATTTATACAGAACTCACTGGGGCACCATCTGGTGCTAAAGCTAACTGCAAAAACAGGAAAATCAAACCCAAAGCCAATTGTCTTCATTGGAGTTTTCACTAATGACCTGTTCTTTGCCAATATTCCAACTGATCACATTCTAGTTTGAAACAGGAAAAGAAATTTCCTGTTTCAAAGGGAAATCTTAACGGGAATTTAGTTAGACATACCCTTGAAAAGTTTTTTTCCTATCTAGATCTTCTCAGTTGAAAGGGCATTGCCTCTATTTCAGATCTTATTACATCTTATTAAGTTGTCGTATCAAGTTCATAATATCCCATCTCAGTACCCAGTCACCAAGAGATAAGGGTGAGAGGTGATCCTGCAAGATTATGTCCTGGAGATGGAAACTTAAGCCAAACTTGTGAGGAAAATTCTGCTGAAGTACAAGAAACTAACTGCAAAGTATCCATGATGAAAATCATTCAAATCTAAAATTAGTTTGGGATCCCACATTTGAATCTCAATAAGTTATTCTCACTGAGGTAGCAAACTTGACATTGCGGATATATTTTCCTTTGTAGTCAAAAATGTTTACAACTATAATGCAAAAGGTGGGTGTATGTGTTGAACTTACATTTCTAATTTTTAAAAACCCAATCACGAAGATTTCCCTTTTCAGTTCTTATTGGCTTTTCCTAGATTCTCCCAGCTCTTGTAATTTTCTTTTTGGCACAAATACTGTAAAATGGTACCCAAATTATTTTGGCTTCGATATTATAAATTTGTCATAAAAGCTGTGCACATATCTTATCCCATTTTGTTTTCATTTGGAACTAATACTGCAGGTCTTAATGGTACCTCAATGCATAAGAATCAAGTGCCTTGGTCCCCATGTTGGTGAGTGTTTGGAGTTCTCTTGGGCTCATGGTGTGATTTTTCTCATTTTAAGGTTCTATTTTATTAAAACTTTTAGATATGTTGACAAATTCAACAAGCAACTAATCAAAGCACCAGGAATAGTGATATTAAGGGGGGTTGCTCTACTAAACCTAACAGCAGAAGAAGATTCATATAAAAATTCATAAAGCATCTTTCTACAACTCAACCATCTGATTTCCATAATTAGGGAAGTTAATCCTGCTTGCTTAATATAAAATTAAGACTAGGCTGGACACAGTGGCTCACGCTGGTAATCCCAGCACTTTGGGAGGCTGAAGCGGGCAGATCACTTGAGGTCAGGAGCTCAAGACCAGCCTGGCCAACATGGTGAAAACCCATCTCTACTAAAAACACAAAAATTAGCCAAGCATGGTGGCACTCACCTGCACTCCCAGCAACTCAAAAGGCTGAGGCAGGAGAATCACTTGAACCCGGAAGGTGGAGGTTGAAGTGAACTGAGATTGCATCACTGCACCACTTCAGCCTGGGTGAGAGTGAGACTCCATAAGAAAATAAATAAATAAATAAAAGACTTAACTACAGTAAAAAGCTAGGTTATGATGCACGTTTAAAAATATAAATGAATCAGAAATTTTAATTAAGAAAGTCCATTCATGTCACCACAAGGGCTGTAAAGGAAAGAAAAAGTAGGCTTTGGAGTCACCTGGGTCTGAATCTTTAATCTGCCACTTACCAGCTTTGTCCCTTGATCAAGGTATTTAACCACTTTAAGGGTCAGTGACGTCCTCCCGTCTGTAAAAAGAGCTTAGTACTTCCTCCCAATACTTTTGTGGAAAGTAAATGGGATAACACTCAGAAAAATCTTGCCACAGTTCCAAGCATACTATAGGAAATCTGTAAATACGAGTTCAATTCCTCTTTCACAGTTACTTCCCAAACTCTTCCTCAAGACCAACAACTCTGTGAAATAGATGTGATTTACATGTAGCACACCACTGATTACAAAAGCCTAAGGAAACTGAGATGTATCCCTCCAATTATGACATTGACAATGTCCTTCACAAACTTCTAGACATCTTTGGGTCCCATCTGTCACTGTATAACTGGAATCTACTCTTTATTAATAAGAGCTTCTCTCATTTCAAAGGTTCAACTCTCTTCCCCCCCCATCCATATCTCATGACCCACTAAAGGAAACAGCCTTTTTTAACATAAAAATATTTTATTAAACAACGTACTTAATATCAGCATACAGAATATCCACAATTTGATTACTTAATCCAGAGCTACACCATGGATGAAACAACTAGAAAGAAAAAAAAATAGAAAGAAAAGGAAATGCCTTTCTAAAAAAAATGTATCTTAGCTATACAAAACTTAAACATAACGAACTACTTGGAGAATTAATAACCTCATTCTACAATAACAACTTCTATAGACTAGCCCTAATTCAAGTTTTCTGTCCATAGCAATGACACAGATGCTGTATTATTCATCTTCCACAACTAACTATAAAAATATCCTATTAGCTCTATTTTTAAAGGATTCACCACATTTATTCATTTCTCTATAGTTTATATAAAGATTGACATTTTCCTGGGGTCATTTTCTATGGCCCTCAGTTTCATAATTTTTAACATAGAATAAAACCTTGTAGGTTTGGTTTGATGATAAAATTAGCTTGTGCATGTGACAAGGTTTGTGAACTGGAGAGCACGGCACAAACCGAAGAGGTTATTTTTGACAATAGAAAAGCAGTTTGGTACACACAAAATTTGTAACTACAGAGTTCCGTAGGCATTTTTACTCCAATCTGGTGGAATTCCAAACCACAGAGACTGCCTTTCCAAGGACACAAAGCCTTGGACCAAGCTGAAGGCATGCAGAAATCTCAGATTTCTATCTAGCTCACTTTTTTTCAAAATTTCTTATTAAACACCAACAGCTTCCATCATCCTGACATCTCGTGAAGAGTATGTTGAAATCAACGACATTGCAGAGATCTCCCATGAATTTCCTCTGAGATGGACGCCTTCCTGGGGACATGTTCTCACCTTGACAGCTACACCTTCATGCATCTGTCTGAGGGGTGCTGCTGCAAAAAAATGCACTCATCTACACCAGGAAGATTTTTGTGGCCTTTCATTTAAGATGGATTCTTTTTCTGACCTGATCCACAAATTCTGGAAAGGCCCCTCTGTTGAGAGCAATAAGGAAGTCTCCCTCAGATCCCAGGCAGGGAGAGGTGAAGTCAGGGAAGGACAGTGACAGCACAGAAAGGATGGTTCTAGATCACTAGGGAGTTAATCATTTCTCCAGGCCAGTGAAACCCAGGCAGGATTTGCTACAGGAAGAAGCAGGATGCCAGGAAACAAGAAGGCCCTGAGGCAAATCTCAGAAGCCAGAGTGATAAACCCAACAGGGACTTCCCACTTTCCTTGGAATCAAATTTAAGCTTCCTATCATGGTCCATGAGACCCTGAGTGATCCGAACTCTGCCTGCTTCTCCATCTTCAAATCACGTACTCACACCTGCTCCATTCACACTGCATTTCTTTCTGTTCCCGAGACCTGCCCACTCATTCCAGGCTTAGAAACTTTGTACCTGCTGTTACTTCTGTCTGGGATCCTCTTCTCCCATATCCTTGCCTGAATAAATCCTTCTCATCACTCAGGTTTCAGCTCAAATGTCACCTCCTCAGAGAGGCCTTTTTAATAATCTTAGTTAATGTTTCCCAGCTCTCCACTACCACTACCACAAAATCACTCTTTCCCATTATCTTATTTTATTGTCTAGCATGAATCACTATTTGAAATTATTTAGTTCACTTATGTATTTGTTTGTATATTATCTGTCTCCACCAGTATAGAATGTATGTATAGGTTCCTTGCCAGTTTTGCAGACCACTTATAGCTCCAATGTTTAGTATACTACCTGACACATAGTAGGTGCTCAATATATAAGTTTTTAAATTTTGAAAAAAAAATTTTTTTTGAGACAGAGTCTTGCTCTGCCGCCAAGGCTGGAGTGCAGTGGTGCAATCTCGGCTCACTGCAAGCTCTGCCTCCCGGGTTCACACCATTCTCTTGCCTCAGCCTCCCAAGTAGCTGGGACTACAGGCACCCGCCATCACGCCCAGCTAATTTTTGTATTTTTAGTAGAGACGGGGTTTCACCGTGTTAGCCAGGATGGTCTCTATCTCCTGACTTTGTGATCCACGGCCTCGGCCTCCCAAAGTGCTGGGATTACAGGCATGAGCCACTGTGCCAGGACTAAATTTTGAATGATTTAATGAACAGTTAGGGATATGAGAAATGGCCATTTGTAAAACTGTTTGCAATATTAACAAAGAAAACAACCTTTATTGTGATGCAAAGTATCACTGAGGCCTTTTGTTTCCCTGAGGAAAGGCCTCATTTATGAACTGTGTTATAAAATGAGTATTAGGAGTAGGAGAAAGGAAAGGGTCACAGAAATGTCAATTAGCTAAAATTCTGCTGACATAATTCTGCAGCTACTTCAGACAGAATGATAGTCAGAAAACTAGCCTAGACATCAGTGCAACTCCAAGTTTTACAAATAAGCTCAGCACCAGTTCATTCTCTATTGCTAAATGTTACTGTTGTAAGATGGGTCATGGTCCTACATTTACTTAATCTGAGGTTAAAGATTTGCGTGGTTGGATATACTAATTCAGAGTAATCAAGTATTGATTTTGTCTTTTAGCAACAGTGAAATAACAATACTCCGCGGTTATTCAGTGCCCTGTTTTATTTACTTCACAAATGCTGAAAGAATCATAGAATAGTTCATTTAAACAGCTATATTGTAATGCATAGCTGAAATATTTTTCCTAAATTTAAAAACGAATACAAGCTCAGATTGTTATTTTACTACATTTGGAAGTTTCCTTCAGAAAGTGAAAGCATAAGTTGAAGGATTTCCCCCTGACTCCACCAAATTTTACCCAACAGCAAGCCTGAGAATATTTACTTGATAAAACACAACATTTATACTTTTTGACATGACTATAGTGCCACATTTAAATGGGGAAAATAGCCCAGTCTCTGAGCAGTAGGTACCTTCTTCTCAACTCCATTGCTCCCAATGTATAGCTCTCAGCCTGACTCCTAGCTGACAACCCAAAGCCTCTCACAGGTCCCTCAGAGTCCCATCCCTAACACCCTCATGCTAAGGGACAATCCAATAAAATGAATTCACACTATGCACAAGGCTCTTTGCTAAATGTTGGATAGTTTGTAGAAATTCATCAAGGAGGTCTCTGTCCTCAAGTAGCTGATAATTCAATAGAGATCAGAGGGGTTTTAAAAAAACTACATAACACTAGGAAGCTTATGCTATTTCACAAGGAAAATGTAAAGTGTTTCAGAGAAAGAAGTACTCCATCCCTGATGCTCTTCTCTTTTAACTTTATACATTCTCCCTGGGTAATTTTATCCATAATCACACCTCCTACTATTGCCCAAATGCTGTGGTCCCAGGTCTCTATATCCTGTCCAGAGCTTTTGACTTGTATTTATAAGTCTAGTGACTACCTTCAGTCCATTTCAGATATTGAAGTTTATTGAACATACAAATCCAAATGTATTAATGCTTCCACTACTACTCTTCCCCTCCTAAAATTTCCATCTCTGCTAATGAGATTATGACATACGGCAAATTAGAAACCTTAGAGTCACCCTCTATGCCTCACTCTGCTTTAGCCTTCAACACCAAACAAGTTACTAGGCCACATTAACACTATCTTTGTATCTCAGAGGATGCCTTAGAGTCTAATCTCTCTGCTCTGTTTCCACGTCACCATTGGCAATGCCTCATTCACTCATGTTCATTGACTCTGCAGTCCTATAGACCTAGGTTTATGCTTTGGCTCTACCATTTCCAGCTGGTGATTTTGAACACTTATTTAATCTTTGCATCAGTTTCGTCACTTGTTAAATGGGGATAATAGTATTTCTTATAGCTCATATGGTTTTTAGCCTGGCGCAGTGGTTTATGCCTGTACTGCCAGCACTTTGGGAGGCAGAGGTGGGTGAATCACCTGAGGTCAGGAGTTCTAGACCAGCCTGGCCAACACGGTGAAACCCCATCTCTACTAAAAATACAAAAATTTGCCAGGCATGGTCGTACCCAGCTGAGGCACAAGAATTGCTTGACCCCAGGAAGCAGAGGTTGCAGTGAGCCAAGATCGTGCCACTGAACTCCAGCCTGGGTGACAAAATGAGACTCTGTCTCAAAAAAAAAAAAAAAGTTTTTAAAAATGATTTATATATATATATACACACACACACACACACACATATATAGCGCATTTTACACAGTGCCTAGAGCATACTAGATGCCCAATAAATGATAATTACAATTACCAGTGTAATTTAATCCCTAAATTGGCTCCAACCTACCTTCAGAGCCCCATTTATCATTATTTTCCACTTCCTTCTTATCCCAAGACTGTACTAAAGTCTCATTAGACTTTGTGGGACTCCCTGAACACACCAAATCCTTTCACACCTCTACTCCTTTGCATCTTCTGTTCCCGTTTCAAATGTCCTCCCTTTCTTTCCATTACTTGGTGTGCTTGTTGTTTCTGGAATGTCAAATATCTCAAGTTCTCATTCAAATGTTACCATCTTAGTAAATAATTATTTAATTCAGTTTGTCACACTTCCCTTCATGTGACTACATGATACACACACATACACACACGCAGACGTATGCATGTGCACATACACGTACACCTAGAAGAATCATATTATATTACAATTAGTTAAAAACATTTGTTGTCATGTCTTTCTCCTCTTTGTGATTACCTAATCAAGGAGGAAGCACTATAGTGCCCATTCTTAGCACCACGACTTATAGAACTGGGACTCAGTAATTGGTCTTTTTTTAATCAACTTTTATTTTAAGTTCGGGGGTACGTGTGCAGGATGTGCAGGTTTGTTATATAGGTAAACGTGTGCCATGGTGGTTTGCTGCACAGATCAACCCATCATCCAGGTATTAAGCCCAGCACCCATTAGCTGTTCTTCCTGATGCTCTCCTCCCACCGCCCTCCCCACTCCCCCAAACACACAGGAACAGTAATTGGTCTTTTAAAGAAACACTTCCTGGCTAAGATAATCTAGGCATACTTCACGGAACAGAGGAAGAGAGAGAAAAAGAGAAACATTGTTTTTCTCTGACCCTGCCCTCCCCTGTTTGAAATGCTATCAGCACCCCCACCATCATACCACTAGCCTCCCAGCAAAATCAAGCTTCTATCCTTAAACAAGAAGCCCTGAGTTTTGTTTGAGAAACACTAGTGTCAACAAATCGGGCTTGTAGGATGGTAGAGAGGGAATAGTCGGGCTCAGATTGTGGAGGACTCTATATACTAGCCTAAGTTTAAACTTTACCCAGTAGGTGATAGAGATCCATTGGAGATTGTTTGGCAGGGCACAGCAGATCCAAATGGTGTTTTAAGAGATTTCTATAGCTGTAGTATCTAGGATAGTTTGGACTGAGGAAGGAAAGGATGCATTGATGTTTATGAAACAATGAAATTAATTCTTATGGGACAGAAGAAAAGAAATAATTTTCGTGGGTGGGCACTTTCTATGTACCAGTCACTCTTATAAGCACTTTATGTACATTATCTCATTCAATCCTAGCAAAAATCACATCCCTAAGGTGCTCCCTCTCAATACCTCTGAATTGAGAAAACAAAGAATTAGAGTGGTTAAACAACTTGCTAAAAGTAAAAAGGTCATACATGTATGAGCTGGGATTCAAACCCAGGTCTGTTTGCTGTCAAAATCTGGGTTGGGTATTTCTAAGTTACTTATATACCCTGGAGGCATTTGAGGACAGAAACTGACATCCTTTACTAGAGCCAGTTTCTGTGATTTCCTTCCCTTCCCTTTCCATGCCGAAAGCTTTAAATCCCATTCCCATGCTTATGGGTATTTTTCTCTTCTTGTCTTTTCATTCAGGTTATTCCATCGGAGAGTCTGAAATGGCAAGGCTGAAAGTGGTGAGGGAAAAGGGAAGAGTGAATAAAGCTGTAGCAGATGCTCTCACCAGCACTGTCCTAGCTGCTTTTTCCCCTATCCCATTTTTTTTTTTCCTTCCGGGTCCTCACCAACAGCAAAAGTCCCATCCAATTTCTTCAGAAAAAATGCCTATTTGTAGCTTAAAATTGTTTCTCCTCTGAAATGAAGCTAAAACTTCATTTTGAATAGCCAAAGACCCAGTGCTAATTTTTATGTGCCAATTTGTTTCTCCAGAGACAAAATTAACCAAGAGAATAAGAAAATATTGAAGGGAGCCTCTTTAAACATTTATTGTCGTTCTTAGCATCCTACCATGAAAATGCCTTAGAAGTCTTCCAAAAAGCTGTGTGTCTGCTTTAACTTTAGAAAGTAGGGGCAGAAAGCTGTAAGATTGTAAAGAAGGCCTAACTTCTACCTTTAGAACATTAGCTCTTCAAGCTCAGAATCTTTTTTTTGTTCACTGGTATATTCTAAGCATCTAATAGTTCTGGGAACATGGTAGGTACTCCTTAAATATTTGTTGAATAATTGAAAAACAGTTACTATGCAGTAACTAGGTTATAGAGGACTCAACATGATAACATATTTAACAGATTTTGCATTAAATTAGTTTTTGCTGGATTGGCCTGTTAATTTAACCATCATTCACAACACTATTTCTATGAGAAAATGCAAGCAGTGCACCTAAACATTCAACATACATATGAACTTTTTGAATATGGATTCAGTACTACAGTAGCGAGGGTAGAGTGACTGGGGAGCTGGGCACAGTGGCTTATGCTTGTAATCCCAGAACTTTGTTAGGCTGAGACAGGAGAACTGCTTGAGCCCAGGAGTTCAAGACCAGCCTGCACAACACAGTGATACAGTGAGACCTTGTTTATATTAAAATTAAAAAAAAAAAAAAGAGTGACCAGGGTTATTTCAAGGGTGTTGGAAAGGAAAGAAAATATTACTTAAGTGATGCTATAACAATATTATTGATAATTGTGAATATTTATTGAATACTTACCTATGGGCTAAGCACTGAAGTAAACAATTAATATTTACTATCTTACTTTATTCTTATAATAACACTCAAAGGTAGGTATAATTATTATCTGCATTTTACAGACAAATAAACTGATGCACAGAGAGGAAGAATAACTTGGCAAAATACACAACAAGTAAGGAGTGGGATCAGGTTTCAAATACAGTGGGAATTGTTTTATTAGAGTCAACACATTTAATGATTGTGCTGCAATTCATAAAACTGATAGTATTCACTGACTGAACTTGAGGTGCAAGAGAAAGAAAAGAATCGAGAATAACTGCAATTTTTCAAACATAGAGTGGACTAACATTATAAATGACAAAATTATTTTATGATTTATTCAACCTGATGAACAAAAATGGATTTGAGGGATCCCAGTTTAGGCATCACCTTCTTTGTTAAGTGCCTGAACCCACCAATCACAGTTAGATGCTTCCATAATAATCTTTCTTTACCCCTATTATCCAATTTTTTAGATTATGCAATAAAACTTTGTTTACATTTATGCCTTTTACATTAGGATTTAAACTCATCTTTTTGTACCAGATAGTAGCAATGTGTCTGTTTAATGATATTCTCTCTCTCTCTCTCTCTCGTTTTCTCTCTCTCTCTCTCTGTGTGTGTGTGTGTGTGTGTGTGTGTGTGTGTATGAGGGGAGAGGTGTTTAGTTTTAGATATGCTTAAATTAACAAGCCTTTACATATGGAAATATCCAGCAAAAAGTAGATGATTTAGAACTAGAGTTTTGATAAATATTAGGCTGGAGATGTAGGCTTGTGAGTTTCCATAACTCAGCTACTAGATAAAGCTATTAATGTGGAACAGACTTCTGAAAGAGGAAAAAGTATTTTTACGGCCTTTATGCCAATAAGTCAATGAACAAATAACATGTATAATATGCGTAACAAATAACATGTATAAGGCAATAGTCAAACATAAGGAAGCCAAACCTTAGGAGAAAGTAAAAGGCTCACTTGGAGATTCTCATTGAGGAGAATATATGCCTGGTTCCTTAAAAGACATTGATATAAAAAGCTTAGAAAAAAAGATACATACAAATTCCAACCACTCACCAGAACACTTGAAATTTCAGATCAGAAGGCTTGTTGTTGTCACTCACAAATTAATTTGACAAAAACAGGCTGCACTCCTGGATAAGTTTCACTGTCTATCCTCTCTTGATTAATTTTAAAAATTTGTTATTATACATAGGCATAAATTTAACAAAAGAACATGACCTGTACACTAGAAAGCAGAAAATATCATTGAGAAAAATTAAAGATCTAAATAAATGGAGTGATATCATGTTTATAAATTGGAAGGCTCCACTTGTTAAGATACCAATGTGCCTCAAAATGATACGAATTCTAAGCAAACCCAGTCAAAATCTCCCCAGGCTCTTGTGGTAGAAATTGATGAGCTAACTTTTTACATGACAATGCAAAGGACCTAGAAAAGCCTAAATAATTTTGAAAAAGAAGAACAAATTTGAAGGACTGATTTCAAGACTAACTTTAAGCTACAATAATCAACACAATGTAGTATCAGCATATCCTACACATAGTCTAATGGAACAAAATAGAGAGTCCAAAAATATATCCACCTGTATATGGTTAAACGGTTTTTGAATAAAATTCAAAGGTAAAATTCAATGAGGAAAGGATAATATTTTAATAAATGATGCAAGTATAACTGAATAACCATATGGAAAAATTGAACTTCAACTCTTACTTCATGCCAGATAAAAAATTGTCTCAAAATGTATTATAGGCCTAAATGTAAAAGCTAAAACTATAAAACTACCAGAGGAAAACACAGTGGAAAACTGTCATGATCTTGGAATATGCAAGAACACACAGGACACAAAAAAGCACTAGCCACTAGCCATTACTAATCATCAGGGAAATGCACATTAAAACTACATAAGATACAATATTATACCAGTCAGAATGGTTATTATTAAAACCAATTAAAAGACAAGGACTGGCAAATTGGATAAAGAGTCAAGACCAATGAGTGTGTTGTATTCAGGAGACTCATCTCACGTGCAAAGACACACATAGGCTCAAAATAAAGGGGTGGAGAAATAATTACCAAGCAAATGGAAAGCAAAAAAAGCAGGGGTTGCAATCCTCGTCTCTGATAAAACAGACTATAAACCAACAAAGATCAAAAAAAGATGAAGGGTATTACATAATGATAAAGGTATCAATGCAACAAAAAGAGCTAATTACCCTAAATACATACGCACCCAATACAGGAGCACCCAGACTCATAAAGCAAGTTCTTAGAGATCTACAAAGAGACTTAGACTCCCAAACAATAATAGTGGGAGAATTTATCACCTCACTGTCAATTTTAGACAGATCAATGAAACAAAAAATTAACAAGGATGTTCAGGACTTGGACTCGGCTCTGGACCAAGCAGACCTAATAGACTTCTACAGAACTCTCCATGCCAAATCAACAGAATATACATTCTTCTCAGCACCACATAGCACTTATTCTAAAATTGACCACATAATTGGAAGTAAAACACTCCTCAGCAAATGTAAAAGAACAGAAATCATAACAGTCTCTCAGACCACAGTGCAATCAAATTAGAACTCAGGATTAAAAAACCCACTGAAAACCACACAACTACATGGAAACTGAACAACCTGCTCCTGAATGACTACTGGATACATAAAGAAATTAAGGCAGAAATAAATAAGTTATTTGAAACCAATGAGAACAAAGATACAACGTGCCAGAATCTCTGGGACACAGCTAAAGCAGTGTTTAGAGGGAAATTTACAGCACTAAATGCCCACAGGAGAAAGCAGGAAAGATCTAAAATCGACACCCTAACAACACAATTGAAAGAACTAGAGAAGCAAGAGAAAACAAATTCAAAAACTAAGATCAGGGTAGAACTGAAGGAGACAGAGACATGAAAAATCCTTCAAAAAATCAATGAATCCAGGAGCTGGTTTTTTGAAAAGATTAATAAAATAGATAGACCGCTAGCCAGACTAATAAAGAAGAAAAGAAAGAAGAATCAAATAGACACAATATAAAATGACAAAGGGGATATCACCACTGATCCCACAGAAATACAAACTACTATCAGAGAATACTATAAACACCTCTATGCAAAAAAAAAAAAAAAAAAAAACTAGAACATCTAGAAGAAATGGATATATTCCGGGATACATACACCCTCCCAAGAATAAACCAGGAAGAAGTCAAATCCCTGAATAGACCAATAACAAGTTCTGAAATTGAGGCAGTAATTAATAGCCTACCAACCAAAAAAAAAAAAAAAAAAAAACCAGGACCAGACGGATTCACAGCCGAATTCTACCAGAGGTACAAAGAGGAGCTGGTACCACTCCTTCTGAAATTATTCCAAAAAATAGAAAAAGAGTGACTTCTTCTTAACTCATTTTATGAGGCTAGCATCATCCTGATACCAAAACATGGCAGAGACACAACAAAAAAGAAAATTTCAGGCCAATATCCCTGATGAACATCGATGTGAAAATCCTCAATAAAATACTGGCAAACCGAATCCAGCAGCACATCAAAAAGCTTATCCAACACTATCAAGTTGGCTTCATCCCTGGGATGCAAGGCTGGTTCAACATACACAAATCAATAAACATAATCCATCAGATAAACAGAACCAATGACAAAAATCACATGATTATCTCAATAGATCCAGAAAAGGCCTTAAATAAAATTCAACACCACTTCATGCTAAAAACTCTCAATAAACTAGGTATTGATGGAACGTATCTCAAAATAATAAGAGCTATTTATAACAAACTCACAGTCAATATCATGCTGAATGGGCAAAAGCTGGAAGCATTCCCTTTGAAAACTGGCACAAGACAAGGATACCCTCTCTTCTCACTCCTATTCAACATAGTATTGGAAGTTCTGGCCAGGGCAATCAGGCAAGAGAAAGAAATGAAAGGTATTCACATAGGAAGAGAGGAAGTCGAGTTGTCTCTGTTTGCAGATGACATGATGGTATATTTAGAAAACCCCATATTTGCAGTCCATTATCTCCTTGAGCTGATAAGCAACTTCAGAAAAGTCTCAGGATACAAAATCAATGTACAAAAATCACAAGCATTCCAATACATTAATAATAGAAAAACAGAGAGCCAAATCTTGAGTAAACTCCCATTCACAATTGCTACAAAGAGAATGAAATACCTAGGAATACAACTTACAAGAGATGTGAAGGACCTCTTCAAGGAGAACTACAAACCACTGCTTAAGGAAATAAGGGAGGACACAAACAAATGGAAAAATATTCCATGCTCATGGATAGGAAGAATCAATATCTTGAAAATGGTCATACTACCCTAAGTAATTTATAGATTCAATGCTATCCCCATCAAGCTACCATTGACTTTCTTCACAGAATTAGAAAAAAAAAAAAAAAACAACTATATTTCATATGGAACCAGAAAAGAGCCCATATAGGCAAGACAATCCTAAGCAAAAAGAACAGAGCTGGAGGCATCATGCTACCTAATTTTAAACTATACTACGAGGCTACAGTAACCAAAACAGCATGGTAGTGGTGCCAAAACAGATATATAGACCAGTGGAACAGAACATAGGCCTCAGAAATAATGCCACACATCTACAACCATCTGATCTTTGACAAACCTGACAAAAACAAGCAATGAAGAAAGGATTCCCTATTTAATAAATGTGCGGAAAATTAGCTAGTCATAGGCAGAAAACTGAAACTGGACACTTCCTTACACCTTATACAAAAATTAACTCAAGATGGATTTAAAGACTTAAACGTAAGACTTAAACCCATAGAAACCCTAGAAGAAAACCTACGCAATACCATTCAGGACATAGGCATGGGCAAAGACTTCACAATTAAAACACCAAAAGCAATGGCAACAAAAGCCAAAATTGACAAATGGGATCTAATCAAAATAAAGAGCTTCTGCGCAGCAAAAGAAACCATTATCAGAGTGAATAAGCAACCTACAGAATGGGAGAGAATTTTTGCAATCTATCCATCTGACAAAGGGCTGATATCCAGAATCTACAAGGAACTTAAATTTACAAGTGAAAAACAAACATCACCATCAAAAAGCGGGCAAAGGATATGAACAGACGCTTCTCAAAAGAAGACATTTATGTGGCCAACAAACATATGAAGAAAAGCTCATCATCACTGGTCATTCAAGAAATACAAATCAAAACCACAATGAGATACCATCTCCTGCTAGTTAGAATCGTGATCATTAAAAAGTCAGGAACTCATCCTTTTTTATGACTGCATAGTATTCCATGGTGTATATGTGTGTCCTTTGTAGGGACATGGATGCAGCTGGAAACCATCATTCTCAGCAAACTATCGCAAGAACAGAAAACCAAATACCGCATGTTCTCACTCATAGGTGGGAACTGAACAATGAGATCACTTGGATACAGGAAGGGGATCATCACACACTGGGTCCTATTGTGGGGAGGGGGATGGATAGCATTAGGAGATATACCTAATGTAAATGACGAGTTAATGGGTGCAGCACACCAACATGTCACATGTATACATATGTAACAAACCTGCACGTTGTGCACATGTACCCTAGAACTTAAAGTATAATAATAATTTTAAAAAAGTGTAAAAAAAAAAAAAGTCAGGAAACGGCTGGACACAGTGGCTCATGCCTATAATCCCAACACTTTGGGAGGCCAATGCAGGCAGATCTCGAGGTCAGGAGTTCAAGATCAGTCTGGCCAACATGGTGAAACCCCGTCTCTACTAAAAATACGGAAAACTAGCCAGGTGTGGTGGTGCACGTCTGTGATTCCAGCTACTTGGGAGGCTGAAGCAGAAGAGTCGTGAGAACCCAGGAGGTGGAGATTGCAGTGAGCTGAGATTGCATCATTACACTCCAGCCTGGGTGACGGTTCGAGACTCCGTCTCAAAAAAAAAAAAAAAAAGTCAGTAAACAACAGACGCTGGAGAGGATGTGGAGAAATAGGAATGTTTTTACACTGTTGGTGGGAGTGTAAATTAGTTCAACCATTGTGGAAGACAAGTCTGGCAATTCCTCAAGGATCTAGAATGAGAAATACCATTTGACCCAGCAATCCCATAACTGGGTATATACCCAAAGGATTGTAAATCAGTCTACTATAAGGACATATGCACCCATATGTTTACTGTAGCACTGTTAACAATAACAAAGACTTGGAACCAACCTACCAACCCAAATGCCCATCAATGATAGACTGGATAAAGCAAATGTGGCACATCTACACCATGGAATACTATGCAGCCATATAAAAGGATGAGTTCATGTGCTTTGCAGGGACGTGGATGAAGCTGGACACCATCATTCTCAGCAAACTAACACAGGAACAGAAAACCAAACATTGCATGTTCTCACTCATAAGTGGGAATTGAACAATGAGAACACATGGACACAGGGACGGGAACTTCACACACCAGGGCCTGTCAGGGGGTAAGGGATTAGGGTAGGGATAGCATTAGGGGAAATACATAATGCAGATGACAGGTTGATGGGTGCAGCAAACCACCATGGCACGTGTATACCTAGGTAACAAACCTGCACGTTCTGTACATGTATCCCAGAACTTAAACTATAATTAAAAAAAGAAAAAAAAGTCAAAAAACAACAAATGTTGGCAAGGATTCAGAGAAAAGGGAATGCTTACATACTATTGGTGGGAACATAAAGTAGGACAACCTTTATGGAAAACAGTATGAATATTTCTCAAAACATAAAAATAGACCTACGTTTCAACCCAGCAATCTTACTTTTGGGTGTCTACCCAAAGTAAGATAAATCATTATATCAAAAAGACAACTGCACACGTATGTTTATTGCAGCACTAACAATAGCAAATATATGAAATCAACCTAAGTGTCCATCAATGGATGACAGGGTAAATAAAATGTGGTATATATGTGTGTGTATATATATATATATATATATATGGAATATATATATTCCATGGAATGTGTATATATATATATATATATATACAGCATGGAATACTGCTCAGCCATAAAAAGAAAATGAGATCATGTTTTTTTGCAGCAACATGGATGGAACCACAGGCCATTATCATAAATTAAATAACTCAGAAAAGGAAGTCAAATGCCACATGTTCTCACTTCTAAGTGGAAACTAAACAAAGATTATGCATGGACATATAGAGCAGAATAACAGACATTGGAGACTACAAAGTATGGGAGAGTGAGTGGGGAGTGAGGGCTGAAAAATTAACTGTTGGGAACAATGTTCACTACTTTGGGGATGGGTACACTAAAAGCCTAGACTACTCCACTATACAATATATGCATGTAAGAAATCTGCACTTGTGCCCCCTAAATATATAAAAATAGAAAATGAAAAATAAGGCACTTGATTGTTAAAGGAAAAAAAAGTTAAGTTGATCTTCATAAAGATTAAAAGTTTTTGGCTGTTAAGAAAATTAAAAGGCAAGCCATGCACTGGGAGAAAGTGTTTGCAATACATATATCTGGCAAAGGACTTGTACCTAGAATATATAAAAGACTCTTACAACTCAATAAGAAGAAGATAAACAACCCAGTTTTTTCAAATGGGCAAAACATTTGAAGTGACACTTTACCAAAAATATACACGAATGGCCATTAAGCACATGAAAAGATGCTCAAAATCATTAATCATTAGTGAAATGAAAATTAAAATCACAACAAAATACTGATACACATCTATTAGAATGTCTAACATCAAGAATAATACTACGTGCTGAAAGGATATGGAAACAAAACCAAAACAAACCCTGTTCTGTGTGTAAGAACTCATATGTAAAAAAAAAAAAAAAAAATACTGTATTATTCCTCTGATATGAAATTCTAGAAAAGACAAATCTAATCTATAGGGACAGAAAGTATATCAGTGATTCCCTGAGGCTGAGGATAATGAGAATTGACTGGGAAGAGGCAGAAGAGAAATTTACTGGGTTTTAGAAACATCCTATGTCTTGGGTAGTGGTGGTGATTCTATGGGTATATATATTTGTCAAAACTCATCAGTGTATGCACTTAAAATGGGTCCATTTAATTGCACAATAGCTGTACTTAAACAAATTTGATTAAAAAAAACTTATTCTAGTTCCCTCAAAATTTGTTGCTGAAATTTTCAATTTTAATATGGAAGTTAACTAGAAAGGACACTACAACAGCTTTTAAAAAGTTTTACTTTATTTTTAATTTACACAACACTTGTACATATTTATGGGGTACAATGTGATGTAATGATCAAATAGGTTAATCAAAAAATCCATCACCTCAAACAGTTATCATCTCTTTATGGTGAGAACAGTTATTTTTTTTTTTTTTTTTTTTTTTTTTTTTTTTTTTTTTTTTTTTTTTTTTTGAGACGGAGTCTCACGCTGTTGCCCAGGCTGGAGTGCAGTGGCGCGATCTTGGCTCACTGCAAGCTCCGCCTCCCGGGTTCACGCCATTCTCCTGCCTCAGCCTCCTGAGTAGCTGGGACTACAGGCGCCCGCCACCGCGCCTGGCTAGTTTTTTGTATTTTGAGTAGAGACGGGGTTTCACTGTGGTCTCGATCTCCTGACCTTGTGATCCGCCCGCCTCGGCCTCCCAAAGTGCTGGGATTACAGGCTTGAGCCACCGCGCCCGGCCGAGAACAGTTATTTTTAAGTGAAAAGGATTATGTGAAAACAACATAATATTTGTTTTGAAATACTGGGGTTTTATAAATGCACCCTATTTTGGGACCTCACAAAAAAAATTCTTGTTATTTACTGCTTTTTTTTTTTCATCGTAATGGACCTAGCACCTTCTATTTACATTTTCTTCTGCACTATACAAAACAGAACACAAAGAGTATCTGACCCAAGACAGGTTTTCTAATCTAATTCCCCAGTGTACTTATTAGGGGTACTTTGACTTTAAGGTAAAAAGTGAAGAATACTTTCCAAGTTTGTTAATTAATAATATCCCTAGACAAATATCTTCTTACTGCTCTGCCTGATTACTAAATCTCTCTGCTTCAAGGTAACAGATGACTTAAGTTCTCCCAGAATTAAAAAGGAAATAATCTAGAATTCTTTGTGATTCAAAGGACTAAATTTAATCAGGTTATCCTATTTTATAAGCTACAAATACCCTAGGAAAAAATGAAGATGATGAAAATGGAAATGAATGGGTGTTATCTTATAATTGTGTGGGTAGTATATAATAGTCTTTATACTACTAGTTTATGATACAGTGCTACCACAGTATCAGCATGTACTAAACTCAACCAAATCCTACATCGGTCTTTCTTCATTAACTTTTCCTTATGAAAACACTCTTCCTCTCTAGACTAAGAAAATAATATAAAAGTGCACACCCAAGATGGCTGAATAGGAACAGCTCCAGCCTCCAGCTCCCAGCGTGAGTGACACAGAAGATGGGTGATTTCTGCATTTTCAACTGAGGTACCAGGTTCATCTCACTGGGGTATGTCGGACAGTTGGCACTGGTCCGCGGGTGCAGCCCGACCAGCGAGAGCTGAAGCAGGGCGAGGCATCGCCTCACCTGGGAAGCACAAGGGGGAAGGGAATTCCTTTTCCTAGCGAAAGGAAACTCAGACAGACAACACCTGGAAAATCGGGTAACTCCCACCCTAATACTGCGCTTTACCAGGGTCTTAGCAAACGGCACACCAGGAGATTATATCCCACACCTATCAACTACATGGAAACTGAACAACCTGCTCCTGAATGACTACTGGGTACACAATGAAATGAAGACAGAAATAAAGATGTTCTTTGAAACCAATGAGAACAAAGATACAACATACCAGAATCTCTGGGACACATTTAAAGCAGTGTGTAGAGGGAAATTTATAGCACTAAATGGCAACAAGAGAAAGCAGGAAAGATCTAAAATTGACACCCTAACATCACAATTAAAAGAACTAGAGAAGCAAGAGCAAACACATTCAAAAGCTAGCAGAAGGCAAGAAATAACTAAGATCAGACCAGAACTGAAGGAGATAGAGACACAAAAAACCCTCCAAAAAATCAATGAATCCAGGAGCTGTTTTTTTTTTTTTTTTTTGGAAAGATCAACAAAATTGATAGAGTGCTAACAAGACTAATAAAGAAGAAAATAGAGAAGAATCATATAGACACAATAAAAAATGATAAAGGGGATATCACCACCAACCCCACAGAAATACAAACTACCATCAGAGAATGCTATAAACACCTCGATGCAAATAAACTAGAAAACCTAGAAGAAATTGATAATTTCCTGGACACTTACACTCTCCCAAGACTAAACCAGGAAGAATTTGTATTCCTGAATAGACCAATAGCAGGCTATGAAATAGAGGCAATAATTAATAGCTTACCAACCAAAAAAAGTCCAGGACCAACGGATTCACAGCCAAATTCTACTAGAGGTACAAGGAGGAGTTGATACCATTCCTTCTGAAACTATTCCAATCAATAGGAAAAGAGGGAATCCTCCCTAACTCATTTTATGAGGCCAACATCATCCTGATACCAAAGCCTGACAGAGATACAACAAAAAAAGAGAATTTTAGACCAATATCCCCGATGAACATCGATGCAAAAATCCTCAATAAAATACTGGCATACCGAATCCAGCAGCACATCAAAAAGCTTATCCACCATGATCAAGTGGGCTTCATCCCTGGGATGCAAGGTTGGTTCAACATACGCAAATCAATAAACATAATCCAGCATATAAACAGAACCAAAGACAAAAACCACATGATTATCCCAATAGATACAGAAAAGGCCTTTGACAAAATTCAATAGCCCTTCATGCTAAAAACGCTCAATAAATTCGGTATTGATGGAACGTACCTCAAAATCATAAGAGCTATTTATGACAAACCCACAGCCAATATCATACTGAATGGGCAAAAACTGGAAAAATTCCCTTTGAAAACTGGCACAAGACAGGGATGCCTTCTCTCACCACTCCTATTCAACATAGAGTTGGAAGTTCTGGCTAGGGCAACCAGGCAAGAGAAAGAAATCAAGGGTATTCAGTTAGGAAAAGAAGAAGTCAAATTATCCCTATTTGCACATGACATGATTGTATATTTAGAAAACCCCATTGTCTCAGCCCAAAATCTCCTTAAGCTGATAAGCAACTTCAGCAAAGTTTCAGGATACAAAATCAATGTGCAAAAATCACAAGTATTCTTATACACCAGTAACAGACAAACAGAGAGCCAAATCATGAATGAACTCCCATTCACAATTGCTTCAAAGAGAATAAAATACCTAGGAATCCAACTTACAAGGGATGTAAAGGACCTCTTCAAAGAGAACTACAAACCACTGCTCAGTGAAATAAAAGAGGACACAAACAATTGGAAGAACATACCATGCTCATGGATAGGAAGAATCAATATTGTGAAAATGGCCATACTGCCCAAGGTAATTTATAGATTCAATGCCATCCCCATCAAGTTTCTTCTTCTTTTCAATGCCATCACCAATGAGTTTCTTCACAGAATTGGAAAAAACTGCTTTAAAGTTCATATGGAACCAAAAAAGACCCTGCATTGCCAAGACAATCCTAAGCCAAAAGGACAAAGCTAGAGGCATCATGCTACCTAACTTCAAACTATACTACAAGGCTACAGTAACCAAAACGGCATGGTACTGGTACCAAAACAGAGATATAGACCAATGGAACAGAACAGAGCCCTCAGAAATAATACCACACATCTACAGCCATCTGATCTTTGACAAACCTCATAAAAACAAGAAATGGGAAAAGGATTCCCTGTTTAATAAATAGTGCTGGGAAAATTGGCTAGCCATAAGTAGAAAGCTGAAACTGGATCCTTTCCTTACTCTTTATACAAAAATTAATTCAAGATGGATTAGAGACTTAAATATTAGGCCTGAAACCATAAAAACCCTAGAAGAAAACCTAGGTAATACCATTCAGGACATAGGCATGGGCAAGGACTTCATGTCTAAAACACCTAAAGCAATGGCAACAAAAGCCAGAATTGACAAATGGGATGTAATTAAACTAAAGAGCTTCTGCACAGCAAAAGAAACTACCATCAGAGTGAACAGGCAACCTAAAGAATGGGAGAAAAATTTGCAATCTACTCATCTGACAAAGGGCTAATATCCAGAACCTACAAAGAACTCAAACAAATTTACAAGAAAAAAACAAACAACCACATCAAAAAGTAGGAAAAGGATATGAACAGACACTTCTCAAAAGAAGACATTCATACAGCCAAGAGACACATGAAAAAATGCTCATCATCCCTCGCCATCAGAGAAATGCAAATCAAAACCACAATGAGATACCATCTCACACCAGTTAGAATGGTAATCATTAAAAAAATCAGGAAACAACAGGTGCTGGAGAGGATGTGGAGAAATAGGAACACTTTTACACTGTTGGTGGAACTGTAAACTAGTTCAACCATTGTGGAAAACAGTGTGGTGATTCCTCAAGGATCTAAAACTCGAAATATCATTTGACCCAGCCATCCCATTACCGGGGATATACCCAAATGATTATAAGTCATGCTGCTATAAAGACACATGCACACGTATGTTTATTGTGGCACTATTCACAATAGCAAAGACTTGGAATCAACCCAAATGTCCATCAGTGACAGATTGGATGAAGAAAATGTGGCACATATACATCATGGAATACTATGCAGCCATAAAAAAGGATGAGTTTGTGTCCTTTGTAGGGACATGGATGCAGCTGGAAACCATCATTCTCAGCAAACTATCGCAAGAACAGAAAACCAAATATTGCATGTTCTCACTCATAGGTGGGAATTGAACAATGAGATCACTTGGACACAGGAAGGGGAACATCACACACTGGGTCCTATTGTGGGGGGGGAGGGGGCAGGGATAGCATTAGGAGATATACCTAATGTAAATGATGAGTTAATGGGTGTAGCACACAACATGGCATATGTATACATATGTAACAAACTGCATATTTTGCATATGTACCCTGGAACTTAAAGTATAATAATAAAAAAAAAGAAAATAATATAAATTGCAGGGTGTCTTGAGCAGCCTTCAATACTTCTACTTCAAAGGTCCATCTAAATAACATAACCCTTTCCCAGAAAGTTCACCTTAAATTTCCCTTGAGTAAGAGACTTTTTCCAGATTAACCCAGTCTGTATCAGTCCTATGTACTAACAATATTTAAATACTTGTCTAAACAATATTTTCTTTTTTTTTTTTTACCAAAAACAACTTTATATTTTAATAAGTATATAAGCATTGATAACCTCATGAATTTAAATGTCAACCTTCATGAATTTCATGTCATTCCCGTTCTAACCATGTATGTTTTTAAGTTCCAGGGTAAATGTTCTAGATGTGCATGTTTGTTACATAGGTAACTGTGCCATGGTGGTTTGCTGCACCTATCAACCTGTCACCTAGGTATTAGGCCCAACATGCATCAGCTCTTTTATCTAATGCTCTCCCCCAACCCGTCCCCCGCATAGGCCCTAGTCAGTGTTGTTCCCCTCCCTATGTCCATGTGTTCTCATCTGAACAACATTTTCAAAACTAATTCTTCTTTACGATCACTTGTATGTTAGCATTTTATGTGATCCCCTTTAGAAGGCTTCATATGGAAGCCTTCAAAAGGCAAGAATTAAAATGTCTTCATCCATTATGTTAAAAAAGCAAATTACTCATAGGTGCTCAACAAATTCATAATTATTGACATCATCTTAACATCTGCCTATTGTATGGGATATACCATGATGAACGTGACCTTATAAAATATATCACTAGTTAATCCCACATTGGTGCTTGCTATTATCACTCTACTCACTCAAATATTTGCCTACTGCTGCATATATATATATGTGTGTGTGTATATATATATGTGTGTGTGTGTATATATATATGTGGGGGGGGGCGTATATATAGTTGAATAGGACTCTTTCAAAAGTAGGGCCTGTTTTATACACAAAGATCCCTCCAAATTGGTCATATCTTTCTCATTATGGCATGAGTAAATGGTATCCTCTGCACATGTTCTGGCCTTTCCATTGTATTTTCCAACATGTTATCATTAAAGTGGGGTTAACTTTTAGTCTCAAAAGCACATTTCTTAATAGATATTCTTTATTATTCATGATTTAGCAATATCAAGAGGAGACAAGTATACAGCAAAGAAAGGAATAGGGTACCTGATATTTTGATAATGTGACAAAGTTTTTAGTCAGATTATTTTAAATCAAGCAGTATGTGAAACAAACATCCTCATTCTTATTTTTGGACCTTATCCTATCCCTGATTTATATACCAGAAGACTATGAAATGACAAGAAGCTCAGAAATGGGGTAGGAAATGAGGTTGGGATTAGGTACCATGTGGCATCCACATGACAGAAAACTAGGGGCCACATGCTTACCACACATGATTTTCTCACAAAGCGACAGCAGTCATAATTTATGTTGTTGGCCGAATGGTCACCATTCCAAATTATCTAATCTCTTAAAGTTACAATTGCCATACTTATTTAATCTCTACTGAAATACAGATTTAGCAATGTAATTGTGGAGTTTGTCCCATTTTCCAGTAGAAAATATTTTAAATGGCTACTTTTTTGTGTAAGCTTCTTGATTTTTCAAATCTCATAAGACACTGGGGATGAGGTATGAGAAAATTTTCCCTAACAATTTCTACAGTAACATATATACACTATGAGGTAACACTGTTTTACAATCCTAGTTTTGGGGCACAAAGCATCCCTCCCCTTGGAGGTTGACTCAGTTGTAAACATCTTTAAAAGAGTTCTTTTATTATGACTACAAAAGCAGTAAGTTTTAATAAAAAGTCAATAATACAATTATGGGTAAGGCCGGGTGTGGTGGCTCACTCCTATAATCCCCAGCATTTTGGGATGCCAAGGCAGGAGGATCACTTGAGGCCAAGAATTTGAGACCAGCCTGGGCAACATAGGGAGACCCCAAGTCTTAGAAAATTTAAAAATATTAGCCAGGTGTGGTAGCATGTACTTGTACTCCCAGCTACTCCTGGGGCTGAGGCAGGAGGATCACTTGAGCCCAGGAGTTTGAGGCTTCAGTGAGCTATGCTCATGCCACTGCATTTCAGCCTGGGTGACGGAATGAGACCCTGTCTCTTAAAACAAACATGGGTAAAGTAGAAAGTGAAAGAACCATGAAGTCTTCTGGGGGATACTAAGAGACAGAACTAAGTTCAAAATGTCTGATATGATACACAGTCCTTGGGTAAAGAAACCAATGGTCAATGGTTTTATATTAATGGTTAATATAATCCTGTTAATATATTAATGGTTAATACAGAGATATTTAGATGTAGTTATGTCAATATGACTCCATCAAAATAGTCACGTCAAACACCCATATCAAAATGTTTTACCGTGAGAAGGAAACCAGTAAAACACAACAGAGGGAGTATAGGGCTAAGACCTAGTGAAGGAGGGGTGCTTCTGAGAGGTCTAGATCATTTCGATCAATATTGGGGAAGCTATCGAGGGAATGTGATAAGCAACTTCACTGTAATTGAAATTTCATTCATTTTTAAAATCAATTTCCGGGTCAGATTATAAGATTTTCCTAAATCATATTTCCAAATTGCTTAATTATATGCACAACAAATTAACTGATTCAATAACAACTTGATACCTACTCATCGCCAGGTACAGTTCTTTATCCTTTCCATACATTATATTATTTAAGTATCATAGTAACCCAGGGAAGTAGTTATTACCTCATTTCATAGTTAAGAAAACTATGGGTTCAAGGAGGTTATAGAACTACAAGGTCATACAGACTTAAAGGGTATGATAGTGAGCATTTATTTACTTGGTGAATAAGTAGAAACTTATTTTTCTCTATATTCTGGAAGGGTTATTATTTTTAATTAAAAATAGTCATGTCTAGGGTTAACAAGATTTTTCTGTTATTCTGCAGAAAAAGATATCATTTGGGTTGAAAGTAAATAAAATAAAAATCTTGAATATTCATAAATTACTAGTAGAAGAAATAATGAGAATGCAATTATATCACAAGATTTCTACACATGTAGAATCATACAATTGCTTTCCGTAGCGACTGGGCTTTTTCTTCAGCAGAAACATGTAAATATTGAACCATAGCAAAATAACTGATTGCATTATAACCTAAAGCTGAAAGTATATTACACAACTGAACATACTTAATTTAAGCCCTCTTTTTAAAGAGTAATTTGTACCAGAATATCTTCAACAGTCCTTACACATAGCAACAGATAGTTCAACTGAAGCCATATCATTTTTCAATTTTAGTAGTTGGCTTGTTTTATAAATAAGGTTGTGAAAAATAGAAATCCCAGCTTTAAAAACCAAGGTTGGGTGTGGTGGTTCATGCCTG
This sequence comes from Macaca mulatta, assembly GCF_049350105.2. Taxonomy (NCBI): domain Eukaryota; kingdom Metazoa; phylum Chordata; class Mammalia; order Primates; family Cercopithecidae; genus Macaca; species Macaca mulatta. Next base: position 131,583,616 of record NC_133426.1, read on the forward strand.
TAAGTCCAGCACTTTTGGAGGCCGAGGCAGGAGGATCACTTGAGCCCAGGAGTTCAAGACCAGCCTGAGCAACATGGCAAAACCCCATCTCTACAAAATAAATAAATAAATAAATAAATAAATAAATAAAATAATCCAGAAGTGGTGGTGTGCACCTGTGGTCCCACCTACTTGGGAGGCTGAGGTAAGAGGATCTCTTCAGCCCATGAGGTCAAAGCTGCAGTGAGCTGTGATCACATCACTGCACTCTAGCCTGGGAGACAGAGTGAAACTCTGTCTTAAAAAAACGAAACAAAATTTTATGAATGTGTGGGTGCAAAGAACTTTATTTAACTTTACTTTTGCCATTAAATATTTGTGTAGACTGTTCCTCAATGAAATAATTATAACTTATAAAACAACATTAATATAATAAATGCAATGCTTTAAATTCTGATATCACTCATGCATTTAATTTATTCCAGTGTCTTGTATAAAACAATTTAACAAATGAAATGTGTACTTTTACCTTGATGAAGAGTACTACACAGATTTACTCCAATGCATTTTGATTTAGCCATTATTATCAAACATATTTTCCACATTTATTTAAAAGCTTTGTAATGTAGTATTTTAAAACAGGCAGATGTACATTTGAATACTGGCTCCCACTGAGTAGCTGGTGTGATGCTGGAGAAGCTGCTTAACATCTTTGAGGTTGGGTTTCTTCCTCCATAAAAATGGGGACAAAAATAACTACTGCGCACTGTTGTTCTGAGGTTGCCATTCCATGTGTGACAGTGTTTGGCCCAGAGAAGGCACTCACTGTGTGTATCTTTCTCTTCTTAAAATATTACATGACTAATTTGTAATTGTGTAGTTTCAAGTATTCAATCAAAAAGGCTTATCTACGTGTTTTAATTTACCCCATATAAGCAACCAATTCTTAATGTTGTTTAAAATCACAATTAGTGTAAAAAATACACTCTAGCTATTTTGTTTGTCAGTTGTCACAAGATATGAGAACTTAGTGACATGCTTTTTGGATATTTAAAAAGTCAGGATTTTCTTTTAAAAATGACTATGACTGTACATCTAGTAGAAGAATGGTAACACTAAAAATGAGCGCTGGGTCATTTTGTTCATCTGACTTTTCCATTGTTTAAAAAGATAGATAAAAAAATAATTACACAAATCTCTTGGGTGTTATGATGGCCAAATGAGATTAAGAAGGAGCTTTATTACCAATCTATAAATGTTTCATAAAAGTACAAAGTCATTGTATTGCTTTTCTATTTCAAGCAACTGTCATGTCAAGTCATATGTGTTTTCTGTCATCCATGATGCATATGTATATATCTGCAGTGTTTTAAAACAATTAACAAGGCAGGTAAGTAAAAGGCAGAATTTCTCAATTCCAAACTTAAAGTTTGTAAGATGTTAAGGCAATTTTCTAAAACATCATTTTTATAAAACAATTCTCTTGATTCACGAATGTGCCTCTTTGTCTAACCTAGTGAATTGTAGACATTTTAGAGTGGAAATAACTTCTCAGCCTCTTTTGACAGTTGGTAAATATTTTTGTCTACAGTCCACAATTTAACCAGTGTCCTCACATAAAAGTATTACTTGTTTTTAAAGATCTAGGTCAAAATAGCCCTTAATTTTTATTTCAAAGGGACACTTAAAGGCCTTCAGGATAAACAACAATGTTAATGATGGCCTGTACAATTAGAAACAAATTTCTGCATCATTTGATCATGTTATTGAAAAGGCTGGTCAAGATATTGTAAAAAAATAAATGTCAAACTCATTATTAAAGTGGAATGAATGGCTATTGAATTTTATCAGCTCACATCTAGAGAATTCTGGGTGAGATCAACAAATATACTACCTTAAATAAGTGTGTTCCTTTGATCCTGCCAATAAATCGACACATGACCTCATCAGGTTTGGCTAATAATAGACTAGTGAAGAAATAATTTTAAACAAATATCCAATACAGCCACAGATCACTTTACACCTAATCCAAATATGATTTTTAAAAATTACTATTTAGAATTTATATTTAAAACTCTGTGGAAGTCCAGGTTAACTAACCTTTTAAATATGAATCCTTATTAAAAATAACCTATCTCTTGCTACACTTGAGCCAGTACTCTTCTTATCTGTCTCAAGTTCAAATTTCAAGAAAATGAGGTAGTAGCATGTACAGATCCAAAATGACAGTTTGAGCTTTACCTTTTCCACAGAAAAGTGGTCCAAAGCTTTGAATTTTTCACCTCTTCTGAAGCTTACAGATGCAAGCTTTGCTGCCCTGCTTTTGCCAGTGCATGCCAGAGTGCTTTAACCTTGCCAAGCTGTTCCAGTTATTTCCATGTCTTAAATTTCCCCTTCATGACGACCTTGATGTCCCTGTCTAATGTACAGCTGCACTATCTTGAGGAGGCAGGTTCCTCCCACAACATAGTTAGTAACTTAGTGGTATAGAATCAATACATCATAAGATCATTTGACTCACTTTGGAGGAAGGCAGTTAAACTTGACATCTGTAGTCATGATTCTTTACTTTCCAGCCAACAAGAAATTTTAAAGCCTATCAAAAGATGTCATTCAAATACTATGGCTACAAATAAATAAACTTCATCATAACCATATATGCTAGTCCCAAAGCATTTATTTTTTCCTTATTTTAAACCAAAATACATTTTTTAAATGGTTCAAACTGGCTGTTTCTAAACGTTTATTTCAATGCACACCAAGCCTTTGGAAATAATTATTCATAGCAAACTAATTTATGTGTAATGTGAGTCTAGGAGATTATCACACTTATCTTACCATTTATTTGAAAATACTTTATTCCAGGAAGACTCCTTTTGTGTCACATTTAATTGCCTTTGAAGCTCCTGCCATTTGAATCTGTCTTCTGGAACATGCATTTCATCATTATTTTTTAGCCTTGTTACATCAATCACCACAACTGCTATAGAAGATTTCTGGGCTGTGAAGTGATAATTTGTTCCAGTGGTATTAATGAGGCAAGCAGTGGTCTTGAGGGAGGTGACAGCCCATTGCTTTACAGACAGCATCAGATTAAGGTGCTGGACTATATACATGGCTTTAAGCATATACTCCAGAGCCTTTGAAGTGTTTTATAACTTCCCTTATCAACCTTAACATAGAAGAGGTCCCTCCAACACCTTATCTGCAATGTGCTACGCATATCTAAGTACCAAGAGGGGAACATTAATAGTGTTACTCAACTTACCTTGAGTTACAGACACATCAGAGAAACTTTGTACTGCTTCCAATTTGAAGGCTCCCTGCTGCCTTATAAGCTCTGAATTGGTCTATTTCCATTACCATGGTTGTAATGGCATGTCCCTAGCCACAGAAAAGTCTAATTCCCTGAAGTGCAGTCAATGAAAACTTGTATTTCTGGGAATTAAGTCCCAGAAGTAGAAATGCCGATTTGTTGGTGTTATAATGCCATGCCCATGAATACTGCCTCTAGGAAGCAGTGCATCTGGAAACAACAGATGGTACATGTGGAAATGAGTTGGATGGAGTATTTTAATACCCACACATCTCTAATTCAGTTTTACATGTTTGATTTCAATGTTTTCTCAGATTATAGGGTGTTTCAGATTGGTAAGACCGGCCTGATCTGTATTATTATTACTATCAACATTGCCAGAAGAAAGCCTAACGTAATATCATTGCCTATGAACTCTCATTTGGCCACTTATATATGTGCATGCAAAAATCCTGACTTGGCTTTTGATAATGGAACAAGTTAGTCAAGGGCACTTCCCTACTACCCATTTACTATCAACCACAGAACACAAATTTATTTTAAGATGAAACTATCCTAGATTACTACTCTCTTTAATATAGGAAGGAAAATTTTAAGCTATTTCACGCTGTCTAAACAGTTTATCCCCCACCCCACTACTTTTTTCAAAAGTTACCAGAACTCTTATAGTACTGGAGAAATTCGACTTAATATGGCAGGAAAACAGTTTTGTAGAAAGATCATTCCTTCTTGTGTTTCAAGAAGGCTTAATTAAATGGTCTTTGTAACATGTTGGCATTTTAAGAAGCATACCATCTGAATGGTATGAAGATAACTTTTAGAAGCTTAGAATTTCATATTCTGTAGTTTGTTATCGTAACTTAACTAGAATTAGGATAATATTGTGCTATCTATAAAAAGAAAATGAACTTTCAACCAAAATATAAGAAGAGATTTAAGAAAGTATGTTTCTTGAACATTGTAAATTAAACAATGCACCATTTAACATGGTACATTGGAGAGGCAGCCCCATCCAGGTGGCTATAAAATCCACCAAGATGCAAAAAACAAGTGGCAGCCTACTGTAATTTAGTTTAGTCCTATAACCACTTAGGTAAAAGGGAAGGGAGATTTCCCATCCCTCCTGTTTTAGATCACTTCAGGAACCCTTTAGCCCAATGGGAGGCAGTATCCTAGTCCTTGACCTTCCAATTTGTGCTCAATATGGACAAATGACTTTAAATTCTAAGATGAGTTTATATGGTCTCTCTGGACAGTACAACCTCCCTTATGAAGAGGTAGTTAGGCAGAGACAGGCAAAGGACTCTATACACTTTGATGTCACAGTCAAACCCTAAACACATTTGAAGTATCTCTAAAATTTATGTCAATGAGGAAAAAGACCCTAACGGTGAATAAGCTATTAGTGGTATTAACAAGTATACATGATTGCATATAAGAAACAGCATCCAAACCCTCCACAAAAAGCTTGTTGTTTGTTCTTCCTTCCTTTCTCTCCTTCCTTCCTTTTTTTTTCCCTTCTTCCTTTAGTAACTTATCAAACTATAACTAAACAAATTTTTTTATCTATTACTTAGCCTAACTTAGTGACTTCCTAAAACATCTTTGAGAGACGGTCAAACATTTTGAACTTTCACTATAGCAATGAAATAATACTCTTACCCCTAGTTCAGAAAGAAGAGCACAGTGATTAAAAGCAACCCTCTGAAGGAGACTCAGTTCCAATTTAAATTACTAGTAGTGTGACATTGAGCAAATACCCTCTCTTCATTGGTAAAATAGGGACAATGATGGTACCTACCGATTTACATTACTATGAAGACTGAATGAGTATGCTAGTTACTGCTAATGCTCACCAACATCTGTATTGCCCCGTTCTCCTCTTCCTGAACACACAGGTTGACTGCATTTCTCAACTATTAGGTATAGCCACGTGATTAAATCTTGCTAATGAAAAATGGTCACATGGTACTGCTAAGCATGGTCCATAAAAACCTCCCATGTGCTATCCTTATTTTCTTTACCCATTCACTGGCTAAATAGAAGAACTTTTAGAACTCAGAGGAGGCCACAGCTGCAAGGCAGAAAGAGCCTAGGTTTTAAATAATTACATGGAGAAAAGCCCCTCTCACTGGTCCTCAAGTGATTGTGATAAGCCACAGAAATAATTGACTAAAACGATGAGATAGTTCATTTAAAGTACTTATCACAGTACCCGGCACACACAAAAAAAGTGCTCAATAAAAGTTATGAATATTATTGTGGTGATGCTGTTGGTGTTGGTTATGTACTGAATGCTTGTGTTTTCCCCAAATTCATATGTTGAAGCCCTATCCTTCAGTGTGACTATATTTGGAGATAGGGCCTCCAAAGAAGTAATTAAGGTTAAAAAAAGGTCATAAGGGTGATGCCATGATCCAACAGGATTAGTGACCTTATTAGAAAAGACGCTGGAGAATTGCTGTCTCTCTTTCTACACACACAAGCCCTGAGGAAAGGTCATGTAAAGACATAGTGAGAAGGCAGTTGTCTACAAGCCAGGATAAATGCCTTCACCAGAAACTCAATTGACTGGAAACTTGACCTCAGACATCTAGACTCCAGAACTGTAAAAAATAAATTTCTGTTATTGAAGTCATCTAATGAATTGTATTTTGTTATGGCAACCTGAGCTAAGACAGGGCTCATATCCAAAGTCCTATAAGAGAGTATTAAAAACAAAGTACTTTTTAAGATTTTGGTGGGTACATAGTAGATGTATATATTTTTGGGTTACATGAGATATTTTTATACAGGCGTGCAATGCATAATAGTCACATAAGGGTAAACAGGATATCCATCACCTCAAGCATTTATTATTTGTGTTACAAACAACCCAATTATACTCTAAGTTATTTAAAAATGTACACTATTTTTCACTACAGTTACGCTATTGTGCTAGCAAATACTAGGTCTTATTCATTCTTTCTAACTATTTCTTGTACCTATTAACTATTTCCACTTCCCCCCACCCCCATTACCCTTCTCAGCCTCTAGTAACCATCCTACCCTCTACTTCCATGAGTTCAATTATTATAATTTTTAGCTCCTAGAAATAAGTGAGAACAAGTGAAGTTTGTCTTTCTGTGCCTGGCTTATTTCGCTAAGTATAATGACCTCCAGTTCCATCCATGTTCCTGCAAATGACAGGATCTCATTCTTTTTTATGGCTTAATAATATTCCATTGTGTATATGTACTACATTTTCTTTATCCATTCATCTGTTAATGGACACTTAGGTTGCTTCCAAGTCTTGGATATTGTGAATAGTGCTGCAACAAACATTGGAATGCAGATATTACTTCAATATATTGGTTTCCTTTCTTCAGAGCAAATACCTAGGAGTGGGATTGCTGTAGCTCCTAAAATCATTAGACAAATGAAACTATTTACTAGCATCATCTATAACTCCTTCTAGTTGAATAGAATTTTACATTTCCCAGATAATTTTTATATATCTCAATAATCCTATGAATAGGCAGGACAGAAATTACTATCTTGTGTTTATACATAAGGAAATTGAGGCTTGGAAACATTCAGTGTTTTTTCAGAAGTTATCTGGTTCCTAAGATTCTCTTTACCATGCTACAACTAAAACTTCAAAGATGTACTTGTAGAGGCAGTTTGAATATTTAAAAAATAACAATACAGGCTGGGCGCAGTGGGCTCAGGCCTGTAATCCCAGCACTTTGGGAGGCCGAGACGGGCAGATCACGAGGTCAGGAGATCAAGACCATCCTAGCTAACACGGTGAAACCCCGCCTCTACTAAAAATACAAAAAATTAGCCAGGCATGGTGGCAGGCGCCTGTAGTCCCAGCTACTCGGGAGACTGAGGCAGGAGAACGGCGTGAACCCGGGAGGCAGAGCTTGCAGTGAGCCGAGATCACACCACTGCACTCCAGCCTGGGTGATAGAGCGAGACTCCATTTCAAAACAAAACAAAACAAAAAACAAACAAAAAACACGCATTCTCTAAATTCACCTAATTTTATCACCATTTTAATTCCTTATTTTTCTAAAATATTATACTACTACCCAAAACAGAAGTAAAAACTGAAATCAAAGAGCAAAATACTAGTTATCAATGACAAAGTTCATTATCTTGATTAATGATATAAGAAGAGCAAGCAAATTTGGCATAATTACTTAAAAATTAATTACCTTAGATACCATCAAGTGTTAACATAAAGACATCCATTTAGGTGATGATAGTATTTAATATTTTATGATTATAGCAAAACAAAATTAGAATATGTGTACTATGATTTACTTTGATTAAAATTAATTGAAATTATTTTTAAAAGATAATTTTAAATTCAACTTTTAAGTCAGCTTGACTTTATATACAAGTCATCTTGGCTTTATATACAAGCTGACTTAAAAGTTGAATTTAAAATTAACTTTTAAAAATAATTTCCTTTTGGTAATTCTTCCGCTCATTCACTTGAATGTATACTGAGCACCCATTATCTGCCAGCCACCGTTCCGTGTTTTGGAAATACAATAATGAACAAAACAAAGTCCTTGTTCCCATAGAGCTTTCATTCCAGAGGGGATAGGGGAGACACTCAGTAAATAAATAAGCAGGTAAAATATAAAGTATGTCGGAATGTAATAGGTACTGTAGAGTAAAACAAAGCAACATCAGAGGGTTATGGAGTACAAGAGAGGGTAAGGCCCTGCTGATAAAACGACATTTCAGCAGATACCTGAAGGAAGTAAATTTTCAAACAGAAAAACACATAGGAATAAAGTATTTTATTAATTCACTTCATTTTGACAAACCTACTAATGGAATTTCTTCAAATTGTTATTATTTAAAGAAACGGGGGGGGCGGAGCAAGATGGCCGAATAGGAACAGCTCCAGTTGCCAACTCCCAGCGCGAGCGACACAGAAGACCATTGATTTCTGCATTTTCAACTGAGGTACTGGGTTCATCTCACTGGGGAGTGCCGGACGATTGGTGCTGGTCAGCTGCTGCAGCCCGACCAGCGAGAGCTGAAGCAGGGCGAGGCATTGCCTCACCTGGGAAGCGCAAGGGGGAAGGGAATCCATTTTCCTAGCCAGGGGAACTGAGACACACAACACCTGGAAAATCGGGTAACTCCCACCCCAATACTGCGCTTTAAGCAAACAGGCACACCAGGAGATCATATCCCACACCTGGCCGGGAGGGTCCAACACCCACGGAGCCTCCCTCATTGCTAGTACAGCAGTCTGTGATCTACCGGCAAGGCAGCAGCGAGGCTGGGGGAGGGGCGCCCGCCATTGCTGAGGCTTAAGTAGGTAAACAAAGCTGCTGGGAAGCTTGAACTGGGTGGAGCTCACAGCAGCTAAAGGAAACCTGCCTGTCTCTGTAGACTCCACCTCTGGGGACAGGGCACAGTAAACAATAACAAACACAGCAGAAAACTCTGCAGACGCAAACGACTCTGTCTGACAGCTTTGAAGAGAGCAGTGGATCTCCCAACACGGAGGCTGAGATCTGAGAAGGGACAGACTCCCTGCTCAAGTGGGTCCCTGACCCCTGAGCAACCTAACTGGGAGACATCCCCCACTAGGGGCAGTCTGACACCCCACACCTCACAGGGTGGAGTACACCCCTGAGAGGAAGCTTCCAAAGCAAGAATCAGACAGGTACACTCGCTGTTCAGCAATATTCTATCTTCTGCAGCCTCTGCTGTTGATACCCAGGCAAACAGGGTCTGGAGTGGACCTCAAGCAATCTCCAACAGACCTACAGCTGAGGGTCCTGACTGTTAGAAGGAAAACTATCAAACAGGAAGGACACCTACACCAAAACCCCATCAGTACATCACCATCATCAAAGACCAGAGGCAGATAAAACCACAAACATGGGGAAAAAGCAGGGCAGAAAAGCTGGAAATTCAAAAAATAAGAGCGCATCTCCCCCGGCAAAGGAGGGCAGCTCATCGCCAGCAATGGATCAAAGCTGGACGGAGAATGACTTTGACGAGATGAGAGAAGAAGGCTTCAGTCCATCAAATTTCTCAGAGCTAAAGGAGGAATTACGTACCCAGCGCAAAGAAACTAAAAATCTTGAAAAAAAAGTGGAAGAATTGATGGCTAGAGTAATTAATGCAGAGAAGGTCATAAACGAAATGAAAGAGATGAAAACCATGACACGAGAAATACGTGACAAATGCACAAGCTTCAGTAACCGACTCGATCAACTGGAAGAAAGAGTATCAGCGATTGAGGATCAAATGAATGAAATGAAGCGAGAAGAGAAACCAAAAGAAAAAAGAAGAAAAAAAATGAACAAAGCCTGCAAGAAGTATGGGATTATGTAAAAAGACCAAATCTACATCTGATTGGGGTGCCTGAAAGTGAGGGGGAAAATGGAACCAAGTTGGAAAACACTCTTCAGGATATCATCCAGGAGAACTTCCCCAATCTAGTAGGGCAGGCCAACATTCAAATCCAGGAAATAAAGAGAACACCACAAAGATACTCCTCGAGAAGAGCAACTCCAAGACACATAATTGCCAGATTCACCAAAGTTGAAATGAAGGAAAAAATCTTAAGGGCAGCCAGAGAGAAAGGTCGGGTTACCCACAAAGGGAAGCCCATCAGACTAACAGCAGATCTCTCGGCAGAAACTCTACAAGCCAGAAGAGAGTGGGGTCCAATATTCAACATTCTTAAAGAAAAGAATTTTAAACCCAGAATTTCATATCCAGCCAAACTAAGTTTCATAAGTGAAGGAGAAATACAATCCTTTACAGATAAGCAAATGCTTAGAGATTTTGTCACCACTAGGCCTGCCTTACAAGAGACCCTGAAGGAAGCACTAAACATGGAAAGGAACAACCGGTACCAGCCATTGCAAAAACATGCCAAAATGTAAAGACCATTGAGGCTAGGAAGAAACTGCATCAACTAACGAGCAAAATAACCAGTTAATATCATAATGGCAGGATCAAGTTCACACATAACAATCTTAACCTTAAATGTAAATGGACTAAATGCTCCAATTAAAAGACACAGACTGGCAAACTGGATAAAGAGTCAAGACCCATCAGTCTGCTGTATTCAGGAGACCCATCTCACACGCAGAGACATACATAGGCTCAAAATAAAGGGATGGAGGAAGATTTACCAAGCAAATGGAGACCAAAAAAAAGCGGGGGTTGCAATACTAGTCTCTGATAAAACAGACTTTAAACCATCAAAGATCAAAAGAGACAAAGAAGGCCATTACATAATGGTAAAGGGATCAATTCAACAGGAAGAGCTAACTATCCTAAATATATATGCACCCAATACAGGAGCACCCAGATTCATCAAGCAAGTCCTTAGAGACTTACAAAGAGACTTTGACTCCCATACAATAATAATGGGAGACTTCAACACTCCACTGTCAACATTAGACAGATCAACGAGACAGAAAGTTAACAAGGATATCCAGGAATTGAACTCATCTCTGCAGCAAGCAGACCTAATAGACATCTATAGAACTCTCCACCCCAAATCAACAGAATATACATTCTTCTCAGCACCACATCGTACTTACTCCAAAATTGACCACGTAATTGGAAGTAAAGCACTCCTCAGCAAATGTACAAGAACAGAAATTATAACAAACTGTCTCTCAGACCACAGTGCAATCAAACTAGAACTCAGGACTAAGAAACTCAATCAAAACCGCTCAACTACATGGAAACTGAACAACCTGCTCCTGAATGACTACTGGGTACATAACGAAATGAAGGCAGAAATAAAGATGTTCTTTGAAACCAATGAGAACAAAGATACAACATACCAGAATCTCTGGGACACATTTAAAGCAGTGTGTAGAGGGAAATTTATAGCACTAAATGCCCACAAGAGAAAGCAGGAAAGATCTAAAATTGACACTCTAACATCGCAATTAAAAGAACTAGAGAAGCAAGAGCAAACACATTCGAAAGCTAGCAGAAGGCAAGAAATAACTAAGATCAGAGCAGAACTGAAGGAGATAGAGACACAAAAAACCCTCCAAAAAATCAATGAATCCAGGAGTTGGTTTTTTGAAAAGATCAACAAAATTGACAGACCACTAGCAAGACTAATAAAGAAGAAAAGAGAGAAGAATCAAATTGACGCAATTAAAAATGATAAAGGGGATATCAGCACCGACCCCACAGAAATACAAACTACCATCAGAGAATACTATAAACACCTCTACGCAAATAAACTGGAAAATCTAGAAGAAATGGATAATTTCCTGGACACTTACACTCTTCCAAGACTAAACCAGGAAGAAGTTGAATCCCTGAATAGACCAATAGCAGGCTCTGAAATTGAGGCAATAATTAATAGCCTACCACCCAAAAAAAGTCCAGGACCAGATGGATTCACAGCTGAATTCTACCAGAGGTACAAGGAGGAGTTGGTACCATTCCTTCTGAAACTATTCCAATCAATAGAAAAAGAGGGAATCCTCCCTAACTCATTTTATGAGGCCAACATCATCCTGATACCAAAGCCTGGCAGAGACACAACAAAAACAGAGAATTTTAGACCAATATCCCTGATGAACATCGATGCAAAAATCCTCAATAAAGTACTGGCAAACCGGATTCAGCAACACATCAAAAAGCTTATCCACCATGATCAAGTGGGCTTCATCCCTGGGATGCAAGGCTGGTTCAACATTCGCAAATCAATAAACATAATCCAGCATATACACAGAACCAAAGACAAGAACCACATGATTATCTCAATAGATGCAGAAAAGGCTTTTGACAAAATTCAACAGCCCTTCATGCTAAAAACGCTCAAAAAATTCGGTATTGATGGAACGTATCTCAAAATAATAAGAGCTATCTATGACAAACCCACAGCCAATATCATACTGAATGGGCAAAAACTGGAAAAATTCCCTTTGAAAACTGGCACAAGACAGGGATGCCCTCTCTCACCACTCCTATTCAACATAGTGTTAGAAGTTCTGGCTAGGGCAATTAGGCAAGAGAAAGAAATCAAGGGTATTCAGTTAGGAAAAGAAGAAGTCAAATTGTCCCTGTTTGCAGATGACATGATTGTATATTTAGAAAACCCCATCATCTCAGCCCAAAACCTCCTTAAGCTGATAAGCAACTTCAGCAAAGTCTCAGGATACAAAATTAATGTGCAAAAATCACAAGCATTCTTATACACCAGTAACAAACAGAGAGCCAAATCAGGAATGAACTTCCATTCACAATTGCTTCAAAGAGAATAAAATACCTAGGAATCCAAGTTACAAGGGATGTAAAGGACCTCTTCAAGGAGAACTGCAAACCACTGCTCAGTGAAATAAAAGAGGACACAAACAAATGGAAGAACATACCATGCTCATGGATAGGAAGAATCAATATCATGAAAATGGCCATACTGCCCAAGGTAATTTATAGATTCAATGCCATCCCCATCAAGCTACCAACGAGTTTCTTCACAGAATTGGAAAAAACTGCTTTAAAGTTCATATGGAACCAAAAAAGAGCCCGCATCTCCAAGACAATCCTAAGTCAAAAGAACAAAGCTGGAGGCATCACGCTACCTGGCTTCAAACTATACTACAAGGCTACAGTAACCAAAACAGCATGGTACTGGTACCAAAACAGAGATATAGACCAATGGAACAGAACAGAGTCCTCAGAAATAATACCACACATCTACAGCCATCTGATCTTTGACAAACCTGAGAGAAACAAGAAATGGGGAAAGGATTCCCTATTTAATAAATGGTGCTGGGAAAATTGGCTAGCCATAAGTAGAAAGCTGAAACTGGATCCTTTCCTTACTCCTTATACGAAAATTAATTCAAGATGGATTAGAGACTTAAATGTTAGACCTAATACCATAAAAATCCTAGAGGAAAACCTAGGTAGTACCATTCAGGACATAGGCATGGGCAAAGACTTCATGTCTAAAACACCAAAAGCAACAGCAGCAAAAGCCAAAATTGACAAATGGGATCTCATTAAACTAAAGAGCTTCTGCACAGCAAAAGAAACTACCATCAGAGTGAACAGGCAACCTACAGAATGGGAGAAAATTTTTGCAATCTACTCATCTGACAAAGGGCTAATATCCAGAACCTACAAAGAACTCAAACAAATTTACAAGAAAAAAACAAACAACCCCATCAAAAAGTGGGCAAAGGATATGAACAGACATTTCTCAAAAGAAGACATTCATACAGCCAACAGACACATGAAAAAATGCTCATCATCACTGGCCATCAGAGAAATGCAAATCAAAACCACAATGAGATACCATCTCACACCAGTTAGAATGGCGATCATTAAAAAGTCAGGAAACAACAGGTGCTGGAGAGGATGTGGAGAAATAGGAACACTTTTACACTGTTGGTGGGATTGTAAACTAGTTCAACCATTATGGAAAACAATATGGCGATTCCTCAAGGATCTAGAACTAGAAGTACCATATGACCCAGCCATCCCATTACTGGGTATATACCCAAAGGATTATAAATTATGCTGCTATAAAGACACATGCACACGTATGTTTATTGCGGCACTATTCACAATAGCAAAGACTTGGAATCAACCCAAATGTCCATCAGTGACAGATTGGATGAAGAAAATGTGGCACATATACACCATGGAATACTATGCAGCCATCAAAAAGGATGAGTTTGTGTCCTTTGTAGGGACATGGATGCAGCTGGAAACCATCATTCTTAGCAAACTATCACAAGAACAGAAAACCAAACACCGCATGTTCTCACTCATAGGTGGGAACTGAACAATGAGATCACTTGGACTCAGGGAGAGGAACATCACACACCGGGGCCTATCATGGGGAGGGGGTAGGGGGTAGGGGAGAGGGATTGCGTTGGGAGTTATACCTGATGTAAATGACGAGTTGATGGGTGCAGCACACCAACAAGGCACAAGTATACATATGTAACAAACCTGCACGTTATGCACATGTACCCTACAACTTAAAGTATAATAATAATAAATAAATATATATAAAAAAAATAAAAAATAAATAAACAATCACCTTGTTCTACTACTATTAAATCCAAAGTTGCTGTGGTTAACACAGAGGATTTCTTTTCTTTCAGGCTCTGGTTTAATATTTCATGGCTCATATTTTCATGTATGTGTCTCTAAAAGACAGCTTTACTGATGCACTAGTCTAAACATGTGTTTATAGCCATCCCTCACATATATATTAAGGAGCTCCTGCCACCTAGTGAATAAAGACTACACTGCTTTATTTAAGGTATCAGCTGCTCTACCAGGTCAAAATTCCAGATCTCAAAATGTAGGAATTTTTTACCCAGAACTTAAAAGTGCCACCTGTCCAAAAAGGATTAAATCTTCATCAACTTCTCTCCAATAGTTTTGTATGTTGGACTTCGGTACTTATGAAGGTGACTCAAGCTTGGAACCAGGGATTTCTCTGGTGGCAGGCATTTGGTTTATTGCCTTGAAGAATGGGGCAGGGACTGACAATGAATCAGTAGAAATGGTGATTGATTACTAGAGAAACAAATAAAAAGGGTCCTATTTTCTGTCATTTTGAAAATTGACAATTGAAAATTGACCTATTGAAATGAAGGTCAAACCAACAATTGCAGGGAAGATGAATTCATCGGGCTAATTTAGCTCAATCTGGGTTATAAGAAGTTAGCTTTCCTGTACATCTAGACATGTTACAGTCATTACTCTTCCAATGGCTGTACATACTTGAGTACTTTGTTGGGTGCTGTTATATTGAATATCCCTAAGCAACATCAAAGTTCATGTAAATGAGGTGAAATTGCATTAAAGCGGCCCAACATATCAGTTTCACACAACGTTTGCATGATTTGAGCAATATTTAGAACACAGGAAGTCCATGGAGCATGACTCATTTGACATTTGGGGTGATTTGAATTTTCAATAAATTTGGTTAATTAATACTTTAATGATCAATTATTCCCTGTATCCCATAGTTAAGCATGGTTTTTCATTGCATGTGCATGGCCTTAGAACTAGTTTGAAAATGTCTTTGAGTTAGGGTTCAGATCTATTAGACAAGCTCTACATAGTGGCTTTCTCAAACAAAGCCTAATGAAAGCCTCTCCATGAGTCTCATTGAGTGGTCACATGGGGTTCTATTCTCCACAATCTAGTAACCTCAGGGTTTCAGAGAGAAAGGGTTGTTCTAGTGCAGGATACACTGAGTATGGCATCTGAGACAACTGCTTACAAGTGAGCTGCTAGTGATCATACCTGTTAGTATAAAGCTCCTTTATCTTCCTTTTAAATGTTGCCTTTTCTCATTTTTCTCATGGCCTTATCTTTTCATCTTCTACTTGTGCACATTGACTTTCTCTGGCTCCACCACTCTTACTACCATTAGGAGGCACTATAATGTTGTAGAAACAACATGAACTTTGGTGTCTGACGCATCTGGATTGAGGGGGTAAGGGTAACGTTGATAATGGTGATGATGATAACTACAAAGCAGATACCCTTTTTGAGTAGTTGGTGTCTCGAACACTGCTAAGTGACTTATACACAGTATCTCATTAAATATCCACAAAATTCATATGCTTGGTTGTTGGTACTATTATTGTCCCTATTATATTGATGGGGAAACCAGGCACAGAAAGTTTAAGTAGCTATCCCAAAGTCATACTATTAGAAATTAGGAGAAACCAGAATTCAGGCTCACCTGCCTCTGCCTTTACGGCCTAATTCTTAACCACAGTGTTTAAACAAGTTATTTAACCTCTCTGAGCTCTGGTTTACTCAACTATAAAATGAAGATGATAATGTATACACACTCATAACATTATTATGAAGGTAAAATATACAAAACTGATAAGTGTCTTTCCCATTTCTCCTTTCTTCTTTTATCTTTCTTTCTTTTTTTTATTTTTATACTTTAAGTTCTAGGGTCTCGCTCCGTCGCCTAGGCTGGAGTGCAGTGGCAGGATCTTGGCTCACTGCAACCTCCGTCCCTGGTTCATGCCATTCTCCTGCCTCAGGCTCCCAAGTAGCTGGGACTAAAGGCGCCTGCCACCATGCCCAGCTAATTTTTTGTATTTTTAGTAGAGACAGGGTTTCACCATGTTAGCCAGGATGTTCTCAATCCCCTAACCTCGTTATCTGCCCACCTCAGCCTCCTAAAGGGAGGGCCTTTAGGGATTACAGGCATGAGCCACCGTGTCTGGCCTTCTTACTTCTTTCTTAGGAACACAGGCCACTGGTAATTCTTCAACTATCACTAAGAACTTATTTTTGTCAAACTCAAGGTGTAGTCAACTTTCTTCTTGAACTGTCTCAGAGTGTATTTAGAACAGTTTCCCCATCACACCATCCCTACCCCCAAGGTCACAAATGATACTCTCTGGATCATTACTCCAACATCAAGATCATCCTTTAAGCATGCACAGAGGAATAATGGCATCAAGAGAAATTAGCAGCTTTTAAAGCATCCCTTAAAGTCCTTGTCTCCTCCCCTCTCACTTACTTCAAGGTTTATGTTTGCCTTTATTCTAAAAGAGCAGTAGTATCTATTTATCAGGTCAGTGTTGACACTATGTAGAAATAGTATCTTTGTCCCAGTTGAGACCAGTATAGTGGCTAATGTCATCAAACTAGAGGTCCAGATGAAGTCCTGTAACTAAGAGAATAATTGCCTTTGCTCCAGAAAAAAAAAAAAAAAGAAAGAAAAATTGGAAATTATATAGGGGCTGATTTCATCCTTACCAATGAACAGATTTACTGATCACTGGAGTTTACCACAATCCAAGATACCTTTCTGAAAAGTCTATTGCCCTTAGGGATGAAAAGATTGGAGAAAACCTTCCGTTTAGATATCAATTGGTTTCCTCAGTTGTAAACGTTAAAAGCTGCTTTGGTGGAAGTCAGCCTGGTTTTTGTACTTCGTTGCCAAGAAAGAGGGAGTTCTAAGAAAAGGTCCATGTATACTGCAACCAACCCCCAGACACTAGATATAATTTGACCTTCTAATAAGTGTTTTATTCATATTAATCTTGGCTCACAGGTAAGATTACAAGAGCTCACTGTAGGATCTCATTGTATGTTGTAATACACATAGTCTGCAGCAGCCTGCCTCACCTGAGGAAGCAGCCCAAACCAGTATTCCTGATCTAAATACAAGAGAAAGGCTGTTTAAAATCAGGGGCAAAGGAAGGAATATAGATTTTCACCATGGCTGTGTAATTAGGAGGACATGGCTACCTGTTTTGAATCTGGGCTAAAAGTCTATTCCCAGTTTCTTCTTGCCTGAAATGAATCCTGACCAAGTTGCTTGTATGTTTGGACTCCAGTTTTGTACCCTCTTACCATGCTTAATCCTCTGGGTGCAGTTCTCTAGTCTACATATACCAGACTGGGCTTCTGTTTGTGCCTTCAGCATGGCTGGATTTCTCACATCAACCACTAGTTCCCCTGAACTCCCAATTACGACACAGGTCTTCTGGTTTGGCCTGATACCTTTAGCCCCAAGTTTGCTCTCCAAGATCATGCATCATTCTGTCCCTCCACACAGTGATCCACACAACCTGGCAGTCACTGTTAAACTTGAACACTCAAAGAGGAAAGAAAATGTGTCTCTGTAATTCTCTTGGCATAGCACACATGCAGTTAAGTGCTTTTTGGTTATGATAACTGAATGTGCTCAAAAGTTCTCATAATAAAAACAAATTAAGTCCCTTCACAATGAAATTTATGAAGGCCCAGTAGATTAATAGTACCTCATGGTAGTGGATGAAAATGACTCTTCACCACTAGTATAAATGAATCACCCTAAACTAACAGGGTGGTCTCTTTAAGAATAGGTACAAGAGAAAAGTGGATGGGAGAGGAGAAGCAGAGAAGGTCCTAAACAGCAAAAACCACCCAGAGACCTGCTGCATCCAAACAAGAATTTTATGAACACCCACTGCCTTCAATCTCCTTTATCTGGATTCATTTCAGATAGTACAATTTCTTTCAAAAGATCAAGAGAAAAAATGGCCTTGGGTGTGTATTCTATGAACAATGGTTGCAAAATGTTTTTTTATCACTAAAAGTTGCTGGGTTTCATCCTTAACACAACTTTTTTCAAAGCTGAAGTTATATAATGCCCACAGTAAAAAGAAGATCTCTCTACTTGTGTGATCTGCTATGATTGTAGCTCCCTGGAGATGTGACCATTTCTAACACAGGCCTATAAAGCACCTTCTGCATTACTGGCTTTCAAATGTTTTGCAGCAATGATTGAAAGAAATTGGATAGGAAGTTTAAAAATTAAAGTTCTCATTACAATGGTAATTGGTTATGTGTAGGATTTCAGATTAACAGGATGACTACTAAATGATGTCTATCAAACCCTGGGTCTAATTATCTTTTCTCCCTCTGAATATCACTTTTACCGACTCTAAAAATTACATAAAGCATGTGTTTCTATAAGCTTGGCATTGCATTAATGGTGTTCTACAAATGAAGCTATACAACAGAAACAAAAGAAAATTCTGGAATAAAGTTATTAACGTCGCAATGAATGTTAATAACCTTCTATCTTGGTACTTTTCAAGAATATTCAAAGATTACTGATATGCTTTTATTCAAAAGAAAAGTATAGAGTATCACATGTCCCTAATCTTTAGGATAGTTCAACTTTTACAGTGTCCCATATTCTACTCAATAAGGATGATTCAGAAAATGTATAACTAAATGCAATTTAATTGTTATGCTTCCATGTATCTTATTCTATATATCAGAATACAAATCTGAAAACGAATTCTTTATTGGACTATGTGTCCTAATTTTTGGTTTGGAATATATGACAATCATAGGGTTAGGTAAATAGGCATGAGTTCTACCTTTACAACATTTTAAAGGTTTGAGATGCTTGGATATATGTTATTTGTTTTGATTGGGGTTAGTTTTCATTTATTATTTTTTTCAAATGCTGTCTCAGCAGAATTGTGTTTTTATTTTTACGGTTATTCTTTAGACCTTAAGGATGAGAAGACAGGCTGCTAAAAATCAGAGTATGTATGTGAATCAAGATTTATTTTGTAATGACAGCCTGGATTCAGTTGTTAAACTCTGGGTGTAAGAAAACGTTTTCTGATCCTGATGGAACAGAAAAGGCTTCTAAGAGAGCAACTGAGTTAATTACTGAGAAGGAGAAGAGAGACTGCCAAGGTGCTCTAAGTTCAAAAACCAATCCTAGTATCATTGTTATTAATAGTCTTGCACGTCTACTATGCACTCATTATTATTTTGATACATACTTTCACTTGCATTGTCTCCTTTAATTCTTAAAATACCTTTATGAAGTTAGTTCTATTATTTAAACTATTTCATGGAAGAGGAACCTGAGCCTCAGAGAGGTTAAGTAACATACTGCAGGTCACAAAGCTGGCAAGTGGCAAAGGCAAGGTTCAAACCTAGTACTAATGACTACTATGTTAAAAGTGACCAGAAAACAAACCAGATGAACCTAGAAAGATATTCAAATCAGAAGTTGTATTTGTTTCAGAGTCTTACTTGAAATATAGTCAGCTCTCCACATCCATGGGTTCCATATCTGCAGATTCAACCAACCACAGACTGAAACTAATTGAAATTAAAAATTAACAATAGAACAATAAAAAACAGAAAAAAACAATACAGTATAACAACTATTTACATTGTATTTGGGTATTATAAGTAATCTAGGGATGATTTAAAGCATATAGAAGCATGTGCATCGATTATATGCAAATGTATAAGGGACTTGAACATACTCAAATTTTGGTGTCCATGGGGTCCTGGAACCAATCCCCCACAGATACTAAGAAATGAATGTAGACCACGGTTCCCAAAGTATTAAGAAAGTATTGTGTAGGGAAGGAATGTGGGCATTGGAGTCAGACAGGCCTGAGTTCATAATTCAGTGCTTGAACAAATGAGCAATGTGGCTGAGGGCTAATTATCTGACTGGGCCAAGACTCATTTCCCTCATTTATTAGTGGAGTGATGGTTGTGCCTGCCTTGCCAGATCATTGAGAGAATTAAACGAGATAACGTATATAAAGTGCCTACCAGTTCCTGGCACCTAGTATGTACCCAATAAGTGTCTAAGTGATATTGATTATTATTGTGTATGGAGTCATGGTGGCCTGCAAAGACCTTTCAAGTGGTGTCTGGACTGGTTCAACATGCAGGTCACACAAAATTGTGGGTTTTAAAAGTGTCATTTTGACCACTTTAAAAAGCAATAAAATCATTTTAAAATGAGGCCCAGTAAATAATAGCTCTTTACGCAAGCAACAGCACAATACTTTTTTTTCTTTTTTCTTTTTTCTTTTTTTTCTTTTTTTTTTTTTTATGTGTGGTACTACTATTGGAAGGAATTAAATGGTGTCTTTTGCCTCCAGGTGGTCTCTGGCATAAAGTCTAAAAATGCTTGAGAGAGAGAGAGATCGACACACTGCATGAGCCAAAAGAACACCTTATTTTATTACTTAAGTTTTAAGGTATTTTTTAGACTTAAAGAAACCTGATAATCATCAAATGAAAACCAAAAGATCTTTTCCTTCTAAGATCATGTCATCTACCCCCATGGCTCCAGGCACGCTTGCATGAGAACCATGCTGAACAGATGGCCAGTGATTCCCCAGCCTTTTTTAGTAATTTGTGGAAGTGCTTGGCAACCTTCTTTGTCAGGGGGTGCTTCTTCATTATATAGGACTCTAGAAGAGTTACTCTACACCTTCCATACATTACTTGATGCCATATTTATTTTTAAAAAGGAATTTTGTAAGGGAAGGTTATTAAGGTGTGTTTAATTAAAGCTTCTCCCTTTTCCCTGTCACAAAAATATATAACTCATGATTAATAACTCAAAGAGATTTCCTCATGCTGAAAGCCTGTCCTTGCCAATTTTAAATCATGCATAGTATCCTATTTTTATCCTTTTCTGTGTAAAGTCCAGAAACTTAATCAGTTTTTTCATCACCCCTCCCCTATAGATCTTCTTATAAATTCATACACGGAGAGGGAAAGAACAATGTCACTAAACTCAGTTTAATAAACACCTCCAGGACATATGCATTAAGAATCAATAATTAAATGGTACCCCTGGTATAAAGAAATGGCACTATTGACACACCTCAGGGAGAGAGCATGGGCTCAAAAGATTTTTTTTTTTTTTTTCCGCAGTAGCAGAGATGGATTTTCAGTGAATCAGTAAGTATTTTTCCCAAGGGCAGATATTTGTAAGCTGAATGTTTAGGATTTGGAAAGCAAGGCTAGAGGAAGCAAAGAAGGCAAAGTGAACTTAATAGAACATGGCTCACTTCAGCAATAAATCTCCAATCATCACTCTATATGACTAGCCTCCTTTCCTCACTATGTTGCCCTCTCATTGTGTCTTGGGATTCATTTCCACTTGTTTAAAAACATTAAGTGTGGGGGATGCCACAATATGGTTGATGGATGGATCTCACAAACATAATGTTGAAAGAATAGAAACTGTATACTTCCATTTAGATAAAGTAAAAATGGGCAAAACTAATGTATGCTGTTAGAAGACTTATGAATAATAGTTAACCTTGAAGGAATAGTGACTGGAAGCAGGCATGAGAGGAGTTTCCAAGGTATTGGGAATATTCAGTTTCTTGATCTAGGTGCTGGCTACATTTGTATGCTCATTGTATGAAAAATCACCAGTCTGCACACTTAAAATAAGGGCATTTTTATATTAAGTATATTAAATATTGATATTTATTCATGGTAAATGGTAGGTGTGGGGACTTCTAATATAATATGATTTGCCCAAATTCCCCATCCCTTTCTCCAGGGATGACTGGTATACTAACCATGTGCACATGAGAGACACAGCCATTGTGCCAAGAGGTTCACTTTCCAAAGTGAAATGACTTCTGTGGCTGCTTTGTTATCATGGATGATAGTGTTTTAGTACTGTTTTCTTCATTCACCCATCCCTAAAATGCCTATTGAGCCCATTTTATATGCGAGGCACTGGATAAAGCATTGGGGATACCAATGGTGACTAACATAGATATGGTCCTCGCCTGTTCAGAGCTTACAATATGATGGGGGGATACATTCAATAAAACACAAAACGATTAAAAATAATTGCAGATTGTGATAAGTAAAATTTGGACAATAAAACAGAGTATAAAGTGAGAGAATGGGGGGATGAGGAGGTTTGCTGTAGATAGGGAGGTCAGGGAGGGCCTCACCAAAGCAAGAAGTCATCATCCATGAAGTACAGGGGAATCGTAAGATATGAAGACTCTAAAGTTGAAAAACTTGAGCAACCACAGAGGGGCTAGCCCTCCTGAAGCTACCACCACACCTGCTGATATTGTGCAGAAGGCAAGGGGTGGTGTCTAGAAGCAAAGCATTTCCATGAAAAACTCTTCAACCTGAAAATGATACATTGACAAGTTTGGGAACTTGGTGCTTATGAACTTCTTTTTTACTTCCTTAGTTAAACGTCCAGAATAAGAGATGTCTGGGGAGTCCCAAATATACCATTTTAGGCTTTTTACAAAATTGAGAGCTGCTGTATCACAACATGATACATCAAGACTGGAGTAATGCATACCAGAATAATTTCAACCAAGTTCTTATATATCATAACCCCTATAATCTACTCAAATCATAACCCCTAGAGACAAAGTTTGATATAACTTCTTTAGCCTATAATAAAAGCATTACTTCAGGTTCACACTGCAATTAGCTGCCCTCAACACACACACACACACACACACACACACACACACACACACACGGGGAGAGAGAGAGAGAATGAGAGAGAGAGAAAGAAGTAGAGAGAGAGTATTCAAGGAGTAATCAAGGACTGCACTATCCTTTGATGATGATCTTTGAAGTGATTTTTAAAATACTTTTGTAATATATTACTGGGCGTTAAACTGCAGCAGCATCATAGATACTTCTCTTGAGTATGGATGAATTTATTAGAAACAAAGCATCCAGCACATCTTATTTGTAGAAACCGGGTTTCTACCACTTATACACGTAACACAATTTCAGGCAAGGTGAACTACACCCACGTTTCTGACCCATTTCTAACGCGACTGTGACACATCGTAAAGGCTTTTCGTGTTTATTCTAATCCAAAATTTTAATGAAATACTATTTTAATGAAATACTATTCAGCCATAAAAAATGAATAAAATGTCATTTGCAGCAACATGGATGGAACTGGAGGTCATTATGTTAAGTGAGATAAGCCAGACACAAAAAGAAATATTTCACATGTTCTCACTCATATGTGGGAGCTAAAAAAGTTGATCTCATGGAGGTACAGAAAAGAATGATAGCTACCAGAGGCTGGGAAGGGTGTGTGGGTGGATGGGTGAGGGGATGAAAAGAGGTTGGTTAATGGGTACAAACATACAGGTAGGTAGAAGGAATAATTTCTAATGTTTGATAGCAGAGTAGGATGACTGTAGCTACCAACAACGTATTATATATTTCAACATAGCTAGGAGAGAAGTCTTGGAAGTGTTCCTAACACATAGAAATGATAAATGCTTGAGGTTATGGATATCCTAAGTACCCTGACTTGTGTATTACACATTCTATGCATGTAACAAAATATCACATGTATCCTATAAATATGTAAAATATTATTTATCAGATATATTTTTAAAAGTTGTTGCAAAAGTAATTACCTAAGTAATATTTTTTCTACTTCATTTCCTACAAAGGTTTCTGAGCCTTCTGCCACACTCTGGGATGTCCAAATCTGGCTGATGTCCAACCACCACAAGCCCTGAATGGAACAATCTGACTTCCTTTGTAGGAGAAAGTCCTGCTACCCACAGGGCTCCCTCCTTCCCTTTTTCTCTAGAGTAGTTAGGGTAAAGGAAGGAGAGTATATCTGGAAGTAAAGTCCAGTATCAAGGAAAGTATACTAGACACGTCTTTGGGTTTAGGCACTACCTATAGTCTCAACTGAAGGGACTATATTCGAACCTGTGACCTGTTACTCCAGTATAGCTGATTGGATCAGGGTTGAACACCTAATGCAAAAGAGGATGTATTTATAAGCTAAGATGAGCCAACCTTATGCTCACAAGACATTAAACCTAGAGATATGGAGGAAAGTTCCAGGCACTGGATCTGAAAGCCCATGCAGAGTTAGGGCCAGACCATCCATATTGAGCAATGCTAAAGATTCCTAAGCAGAGGGAGCCAATTAAGGGGAGCAGAGGTGTGAGAGGGAGTAAGAGCAGATGTGCAGAAAGAAGTCATTTGAGAGAAGCAGACATAAGAAAAACTATGCACTCACGGAGAGGTAGAAAAGCCACCTCATTTCCTGGTGTGGCAGTTACATTTTGCCCCTGCATTCTATGAGGTACCTCTATATTCTTTTAAGGACCTTCTCACTTTACTATCTTAACTGGGTTTTCATTTCTTAAAACCAACAAATACCATGTCTAGATGAGAGGAGGACCCATATCTCTTAAGACTGTGCAACAGTGAAGGTGGAAGTAGAGAGAGAAGGGAAAGAGGAAAGGAGAGAAGCATAACAGAAGAGGAGTGAAGAAGGAAGAATATATCAAATATACTGCATATAAAAGGAAGGGGCACAGATATAGTGGTATATAAATAGCAAATGAAAAACACTGTGTTTGTGGTCAAGGGCATCTCTATACATATTTTTCAGGACAATCTTGTGTTTATAGTTAATAATACCCTTGCTTCCCTTCACTATATTTCTGGAAATATAGCACAAGACTGGAGAAAGGGTATAAGCATTTGAGTCAGCCAGATTGGAGTTCATAACCCAGACCCTCCACTTCCTAGCTGTGTGATCTCAGGTAAGTTTCTTTATCTCCACCAGCCACATTTTCATTATTTGTAAAATAGGAATAATTTCTACCTCCCAGGATTGTTGTGAGATTTAAATTAGAGAATACTGTATAATGCACAAGGCAGAAGGTTTCTCAGATAGCAGATATTCATCAAATGCTAGTTTGCTTTCTGTCCACACAGCAAGCAAGAGGGTGGGCTATGCAACTTGGCTTTCAAATTACTTGAAATTTTATTGCTTTTTATGCTTTTTTGCTAGGGTGGTAAAGATGAGCAGGTTTTTATTTCTTCCACATTCCAATTTGGATAGTGGGGCTAGTTTTATTTTAACTGATATGATTTCCCTTGATAGATGACACCCCAATTTTGAAATGTAGTTTTTAAAACATTTCAGTCAATGATCAATGATTTTAAAAAACAAAAATTATTCGTACCACAATGGTTATCAATCTCATTCCTCAGAGCTTTAGTACTCCACAGAGGTTCTTGAAGGGTCACAGAGTGGGGTGACAAGGAGGCCTAGCAGAAGGCAAAGCAGATGAGAGAGTGGGTCTCAGCTCTTTCTCTGATTTGGGCAACTCCATATTCTTAATTGTTGTAGATATTGGGGTTCTACAGAAATTTTTACTTAAAAACATGATTTCCTTCTTGAAAAAAAAAATGCTGAAAAACCCCACTGCTGTGCAACATGACATCTTTCCATTAGCATGGACAGGCAAGCCTGGACTGCAACTCTACTTAAGTCTGACCCTTCTACATCTCTATGCATCTCATCCTGGTGCAGCTAAAACCACAAAGCTTCAGGTCATTCTAACAAGAATAAGATGTGCCATCTGAAAATATAACTGACCTTAAGTATCACGGTGTTGTGTATGCTGTCTATACATAGTCCCAAAATTCTTATCCAAAGGAAATAGCAGTGAGAGTATGCAAAAGCCTTTTGGAAATAAGATGTAGGCCCCTAAATTGGCCCATCAAGAGAGCATCTGTTAATAATCAGTAATACTTGACACAGTGTACCAAGGAGAAAAAATGAGATAAAACAATATGAACAATAAACACAATTCAAGTATGAACCATCATCATGGGATGTATACACATGCAAAAGCAAAACATGTAAAAATATTTGATAATCTCATAAAAGTTGGAGTCAAATTGAGAGTTTTTCAGCAAGAAATCTATCTCAGAGAGTCCTTCTGGAGCTGAACAAACTGATTGTTTTTCAAGTTGCCCAGAGTGTGTACGTCTATTAATAATATGATTAGTCTTAGAGTCAGAGATAAATGGGTTCCCAACAGAGCATGAACATATATCTCCACTACACACAGTTTTCCAATATATTTTTTATTCAGCCTCGAAGCAACTCCCTCTAATTTTATTTAAAGGAAAAGTTGTTATTCTTGAATGTGTTATAATATCAGATCATAAAATATTTCCTGATATAGACTCTCTGTTGGGATTTTACTCTAATATTATTAACCCTAAATGAAAACTTTCTTGAGTAAAGCTGATCGTGTTTCTATATTGTCGAGACTGACAATAGTTTACACACCTTCTGTCATGGAAACTAATGTTAGCTACCAGGTAAAAGTAGTACAATCATTTGAAGTTTTCTTTAAAAGCACCTATCACCAAAATAGCAGCTAGCATAAGAGATATTAGAAATTAGAAATTCTGACAAAAGGAAAGTAACTGTTCTCTATACAAAGCAAGGCAAATGAAATTCTGGATTGTAAAACATGAATTTTTCTGACATTGTGATACAATGTTGAAAAAGTCACAAGATTTCCTTGAAAAGAGACTAACACAGCATTTACTTCATCTCCTTTTATGTTATCTAAAATATACATTCCAGGTATTAGGGAAAATAGTCAAATCTAGATGTTATTTTTTTCTAGACTATGAAATTAAACATATGGATTTTAAAAATCTGGATAATTTATAGATTTTAATTTTTTCATAGATGTCCCTCATGTTTCATTGATCCAGAATAATTTTGAGTCATAAAGCAAATTATTTCATTAGGAAAGCAAGAAGTAACTAAACTATTCAAAATAAAATGGTTTGAATGGTTTTGTTCCCCACTGAATCGTAGAATAAATCCAAATGTACAAAATGTCTGAGTATCATTCTGGAGATACTTTTTAGCTAAATTCATTAGCATTATCAGTGGTCCTAAGTCATTTACAAATATAAGTTGGGAAAACTAACCTTTCAATGAATCCAAAGAGGTGGCACAATTTTCACATTGTATGCCTCTCTTACACATTAATACTTGTTCTGATAATATATAAAATTTAAACATTGAATAATACAATTATAGTTGTAATCTTAGCTTACTCCATAAACTACAAAGCAAAAATGGTCTATAATAAAAATCACCCCACCTCCTGTGCTGCCAATGCTGGGTTTCTAATTCCTGCCACTTTCCAAAAATGATTATGAAAAGCTTTGAATGGAGTCATGTCTTCCTACAGAACACTTCACATTTGCTAATCCATTGTGAAAATTAGGCAGTGATGAGGGAGTGTGGCAAGGAGAGAATAGCTAAGCTTTTCATGGCTCTTTTGTTCAGCTACAACTCTCCTTCCTTCTGTCCTCCCCTCTGCACCTCAACATCTCAATCATCTTAACTAATTTAGAACCTTGACCATGATGAACCAACTAAGTTTCCGAAACAACTAACAGAATACCACAGGAGCATAGGAGCATCCACATCTGGAGGTAATGAACAACCATGAGGACAAGCACTTCATCTGTCTTATTTGCAGAACCCAGCACAGGATGTGGCACCTAATAGGTGCTCATAATTTTTTTTCTTTTTTGTTTTTTTTTTGAGACAGAGTCTCGCACTGTCGCCTGGGCTGGAGTTAAGTGGTGCGATCTTGGCTCACTGCAACCTCCGCCTCCCGGGTTCAAGCGATTTTCCTACCTCAGCCTCCCAAGTAGCTGGGATTACAGGCATCCCCTGCCCCACCACGCCCAACTAATTTTTTGTATTTTTTTTTTTTTTTTTTTTTTTTAGCAGAGACGGGTTTCACTATGTTGGCCAGGCTGGTCTCAAACTCCTGATCTCAGGTGATAAACCCACCTCAGCCTCCCAAAGTGCTGGGATTACAGGCATGAGCCACCTTGCCCGGCTGTTCATAAATATTAAATAAGTGAATGAATGAGTGAAGTGAAGGCTTGTCCAAGTCCACCCCCTTCCAATTTTTTATTTTCTCCATTAACTATTAATTTAATCCCCATCTGCCACAGAAAATCTGGGCCTGATTTCTTTTTTGGGACTGCAAGCATTTCACTGTAGCCAGAACATGTGGCTCCCCTATGGAGTTCATATTAATGGGATTGACTTGTATTAGATTGTAGAAGATTCTCCTTCTCCATTATCATTCGTTCTCAACTGTTATAAGTAGTATGATAATTAGGACATCACTACAAATACTGGAAGTCATCAAGGCTGTAGCTAAGTTTCTTCACAAATATTTCAAATAAATGTAAGTGATTCTCCAATCTTAAAATACTTGCCAACAATTAAAATGCATCTGAAAATTTGTAACTTGGTCTTAAAATCTATAATTGCTATAAATTCTTAATTTGCAAAGTTTGCAAAATGTAACCCTATATTTATTTAGCAAAGCTACATTATGTGCAACATTAACATTAATAAAACAAGCCATCTCATTTATCTTTATTAACAAGACTGTCGCTTCATAAATTTTCAACTAACATCCAATATTTGAATGCAAAAAAGACAAATTAAAATTCTTCATCCATTTCGCTTCAACTGGGGGAAATCGAGCAGAAAACACAGTGTGAACAAATGCCCTCTTGGAGCTGGGAACCTGAGTTAGTTTGATCAAGGTTGGATTTACTGGCATAGGACAAAGTTAAATCTTTACAAGTTGCTTTAAAACTTTTTAAATCATGGAAGCCATAATGATTCAGGAAACCATGAGAGTAAAACTAACTAAATCTTTGCACCTCTTCAGACCACAACTTTTATACCCAGAGACCTTTTAATTGACATGAATGATCAACAAAATTTTACTAGGCAACATATATAAATTTTATACAAATACAAGGTCAGTTTTACATGTAAGTAGGATAAACACCAATGTGATAAGACTTTAGAGTCATTACACAACCTGTCTTCCCAAAGTAAATAATGTTCCCCATGTTTTTGCCATAGTATCTGAGATTTTATGGTGCCATTTCTTTGGGTTGAAACAATCCCTTCAGAAGGCTCTTATCAATACAACAATACGTTACCTCATTGCTACCAGTTGCTTTACCAGATTATTGTGAAATTGGGCAAAATGGTGGTAAATTTTGGTGAAGGCAAAAGGAGATAAGGAAGGGCGAATCCAGGGTGGAAAACAGACTTTGGGGAAGAGGTTTAAGGATTTGAGGGTCAACGTAAGAGCCATGGGATTAAAGACATGTGTCACTAACACACCTATATACAATTTGGTCATACCCTCCTTCAGGCACCACCATGTCCTCCTTTTGTATCTCTATTATAGCATGTATTATGTTTTATTGTTTTTTAGGTATTTATCTACCTTTCTAATTAAGTGAAAGGAAATATGCTAGGCACTGGGCTTAGAACCACTTGTGTGTGCCAATAGAGGTATAAAGTTCAATTCAAGAAGATGTTTCTGAGATAGAGAGAATTAAGGTACATAAAGTGAAGGGTAGAGTAAATTTGCAGCTTCTCCTATTAATAAGGAAAACCTACTTACATTCTAAGTTACTAGAATGCATATTTAGTGAGGTATAAGAAAAATTAAAGGGTTTAGGATTAACATGCAAGACTTCCCTTACTCATGGTTTGTTTTTGCCTCCCCAATACTCCATAAGATGCTGTAATAAAATTTGGTTAATTTCTAGCCATTTCTTCAATATGTTAAAGTCTTGAATTCTGAGCCCACCTACCAAGAATATGACCATAGTCCCTAAAAATTTCCATTATCACCTCTCGGGTCCAATCTTTGACTTTTCACTTAACAGAGATTCATCAGTTTTTTCCACATTCGTATTGTCTCAAAACAGTTGAAAGAAAAAATGTATAGTATATATATAAGACACATATGAAATACACACAAATATACAAATATACACACATGCATACATGTGTCTGTGTGTATATATATCTTGTTTTTATACACACACATGTGTATAGATATAAATAAGATATATATACACACATATATATGGATGTATACATATCTTATATGCATACATGTGTATATTATATATCTTATATATCTACGTTAGTATATACCATACTATAGTATATAGATGTGTATATATTGTGTGTGTGTGTATATATATATACACACACACACACACACACACACACACACACACACACAGAGCATTTCATTTCCAGCTTCAGTTTTTCTGATCTTATTCCTATAAGCTGTCACAGCTCTAATCACTGGTACACACTTCACAGGAGTTTAAAAATTCTTTTCATGTTTTACTCAACATTACTTTTTAGTTATAAAAATCAGTGGAGCCATAATAGACTCTCTATTTAAATCTGCAAGACTCTAACCTTATAATTAGACTTCAAAATATACTTCTTTACTCCCACTAAACCTCAATAAGACCTCCAACCACATCCCTTGTCTCTGAGTTCCTAGTCCATCAGCGTCTTCCTAACTTCCCTTATATGCCTACCTGACCCTCACTAGTGATCACAGGTACCTTACACAGCTTACCTGGTACCAAACCTGACCTGCCAATTCATAATCCTGCATCCATCCCCTCTTCATTTTATTTTTCTCTTCCTGCTCACAAGCAATGAAGAGTAAGAGAAAACCCTCATTATCTTGCTGATTCGTTACACTGCAGATTTATAAATGTTTTTTACACAAGTTGGTTCTCAAAAGACTATCACTGATGCTGATAAAGTATCAGCCTTATTTCACTTAGGCCAATTCACTCTCATGACCACCGGTGACTTTTTCTCTTATTCATAGAGAAATCAAGTCATCATGTTTGAACTCTCAACTTCCTTTAACTACACCTTCAAAATCTATTTTCATTTATTCTTACTCCTTTTTCTTCGCATCAGAGAAAGAAATGTCCTATTAATTTTTCAAGAATCTTTCTCACCTATGTTTCATATCCCCTGTCTGCGCTTCTAGCCTATAACGCCTCATCTGAAAACTTGCTGTATCAATTACATTCCCCCTCTCAATTTTCTCTTTTTGTATATATGTATATACATCCTTCTTTCTCCTTTTCAATCTCCCTTGCATTCTCTTTTACCCCAGCATTCAATCTAAGTATATTCTCTCTCAATTTTTCTCCCTTTCTTAATTTATCTCTCTTCTCATTCCTTCCATTCCTGCTCATTCTTTTCTATCAGTTACCCAATAGCACTGGTTTTCCTGTAGTCCAATTATGACATCTATAGCCCAACTACTTGATCCCTTTGTCTGCTTCTCTTTTTCTACCAGCTTCTTGAAACCCGTCCCCCACCCCCACACCGAGTTATGCCCTCTTCTCTGTTCTCTTCTTATTCTATATGCTCTCGTTGAGCAACTGCACTCAGGTTCATGCTTTTAACTATCTCAGATATGCTGATGACCCTCAAGTCTGTCTCTAACTCTAACTCTCTCTTGAAATCAAGTTCCATAGTTCTAAATGTCTAACCTTTCACAGTAATCTTACAACAAACACTTCCAACATCACCTTTCCTAACCAAAGCTGTTCCTCCTTCTCCTGTGTTCCTGTTGGTAGTGGCTGGAGCTAGAAGCCTTGGGATCATTCTTCTCTGTTGCTCCTTATTCTCCATATACAAGTGGTTACTAAAGTTCTGTCTAACATAACTAAGAAATATGTCATCATTTCCATTTGCAATGCCCATGTCCTAATCCAGGCACTCATCATCCATCACCTAAATAATTATAGTAAACTCCTAACTGATTCCTTAGTATCCCACATCTTCTCCCTCCAACCCATCCTTAATACTGCTACCAGAATTTTCTCTCTAAATTAGAAACCAGATCCTGTCAAACTCCTGCTTAAAACACTTCAGTAGTTCTCCTTTGCTGTCAGGATAAAATCCACATTGATTAATAGGCATTCAAGTTTCTGTCTATCTTTCTAGTATCATATACTTTAAGTTGTCCCAATGCAACTGATGCTCTAGCCACACTGAAACATATGACACGCATATCAAACAAGTCAAATATTTCCATGCCTTAGCTTATGCTCTGTCTGAGGTGTGGAATGGATGTTATCCCATCCTGCAACATACACTGCTACTTTTTTAACTGGCAAACTCCTATCCATTTTTTAAGACCAGCTCAAATGTCATCCTCTTTCTTGACAGCTTACTCTATGTCACCATTAACAGAATTAACTTCCTCTGTCTGCCATGGCACATTGTATCTATCTATACTATGGGTCTTGTTTCATCAGACCACAGTTATTTGTGTCTTCTTCTCTTCCAATAGATTGTTATTTCCTGAGGATAGTAATGGTATCTCATCCATTTTCATCCCTAGTGCTTAGCACAGGGTATAGGAAATATTTTGTTCTCAATGAATGTTTAGGCAGTAAATGAATTAACTAATATATTAAATTACTAAGAAAAATAATTCCATCCAATAAAGGATAAGTTCTAATACATTTTAAGTTTCATTAAATTAAGTATATATTTATTTAAGATATTGTACAGTAATGCTACAAAAAAACATTTCCTATCCTTATCTGGGAAGAGATGGATATTATGATCATTGAAGAAACTAAAAGTAGAGGAAGACAGCATCATTTTTTCACTTCAACAGTAAGAATACCCTGATAAAAGAAAAAAATAAAATTAAGTACCTTCCATATGTAAGGCACTGAATTAGGATGGGAGTATGCAATGAAGGAATACAAGACACAACCTAACCACAATGTATATCTGTTAGTTTCTTAGTATCTACCTCCTCTAGGGTCCAACACAGGCAACATTCTAATTTTGGAGCCTAATTAGACTATTGATTCAGTAACCAACACATGTTTCCGGCATCAATACAAGGGATTTTAGGATTTCTCCATGAGTATTGAAGGATAAGATAATTAATGAGGATCACCACCAGCTAAACACTGCTATCAAGAAATGAAAGGAAGGAAAGAAGTAGAAAGGAAGGAAAAAAGTAAAAAAGAAGGAAGAAAAAAAAGAAGGAAGAAAGGAAGATAATGGCAAGTCCAAAATAGCGGTTAGGCCGGGCGCGGTGGCTCAAGCCTGTAATCCCAGCACTTTGGGAGGCCGAGACGGGCGGATCACGAGGTCAGGAGATCGAGACCATCCTGGCGAACACGGTGAAACCCCGTCTCTACTAAAAAGTACAAAAAAAGTAGCTGGGCGAGGTGGCGGGCGCCTGTAGTCCCAGCTACTCGGGAGGCTGAGGCAGGAGAATGGCGTGAACCCGGGAGGCGGAGCTTGCAGTGAGCCGAGATCCGGCCACTGCACTCCAGCCTGGGCGACAGAGCGAGGCTCCGTCTCAAAAAAAAAAAAAAAAAAAAAAATAGCGGTTAACTGTGAAATGGGACTTTTCACATTTCCTACATGCAGACTATGTTTACATGAAGCCAGTTACTGTTTGATTTTTATTTTGATTTCCCCTTCTCAACTGTTCTAAATAGATCTATATACATTGAAAAAAATAGGGCTTAGTCAAAACTCAGTGAACTCACATTGTAATTAAAAATGCTAAGATAAGTAAACCTAGTAATTTATATTATTCAAGCAATTTTTTACAGTGATGACTAAACTCTGCCAAGCCTGCATTCCTTTCCCGTGGCCTCTGTTGTGAGACAGCTGGCCTGGGTTAGAGGGCACAAACTGGCGACAAGACAAAATAAAATGAGTGGCTCATTTGGGGGAATTCTAGTTTATTTGCTCCCAAAGCAACCAGTCACATACCATTAAACATACATGTGGCTATTAACCACCTCTCCTAGTGATACTTAACCTAAAATAAAATTATAGTCTTCTGTTTTGTCCCTAAATATATCTTTAGACAAAAATTAAGTTTAAAGCTAGTTAGTATTTAAGTATGAAAATTATTTTAAAAAAGAAAAAAGAAAGAAAGAGAAGAAGAAATCTAGTAACATATTAAAAAGCTGCCTTTTATTCATAAAAGATTGGGTAAACAAGCTGCACAAGGCATCACAATAGATTTTAACCAGACATAATTTCTGGCAAAATTTGAGCAAGGATAAAACTTCTGTGTGATGAAAGTCTTTCTAAGAAAAATTGCTTCAGTGAGATCGTGATTCAATGTTTGACATTCCCTATTGTTTTCTATTAAAAGGCTTTTAGCAGTTCTCAGCAGAAAGTCAAACCAGTTCATGCACCAATATTTATTACTTAAATGGCACAGTGAGGTTTATACAAAGTCAAAGTTATCTTTAAATAGAAAATCTGTCTGTATAATATTCCTGTGAATGTCAGGGGAAAAAAATCAAAATTCCAGTGGGCCTACAGATCTTGAAAATGTATAATGCATCCCGAGCTTATAGTAGCAGTTATATTGAAAGGGTAAACTTAACAAATAAATCATCAGAACATGATATCTTAAAAAGGAATGCTGGCTAAAAATCCTTAGTAGAAAAGAAATACTCCCAAATATTAAAATAAAATATCTTTAATCTTTCCAGGAAAGTTACAAACAATATAGGTATTTATCCAAAATAGTTTAGCATCACTGCTTTAAAAATAATGGCAAGTCAGCATAACATAACAGATCGGAGACCAGTGGAAAAAATGACACGGATGAACTGTTTGTGGTATATTATAGATTATTGCTTTGTGAGAGAAAATGCTTGTAAAAGGGGCTTTGGGTAAAGACATATGGATTATTTGGATATAATCATGGAAAATAGGTGAGAGTATTTTTAACTCTTCAAATAATAGGAAGTATATGGAAGGTTATGAGTATGGTACATACAAATAGTATTATAAGCATTAACTGAAAATTGTGTATATGGTTTACATTGAAAAATGATTGTATCTTTTCAATGAAAGGCCAGGTCCTAGATATTCTAAGCCAGTAGTTCTCAACTGGGGACAATTTTGCTCTCCAACCCCCACTTTGGGGACATCTGTCAAAGCTGGAGACATGGGTAAGGGGTAGGACTGGCATGTAGTGAATGCTGCTAAACATCCTACAATGCACAGGACAGACCCTCACAATAAAGAATTATCCAGTCCCCAATGTCAATAGTGCCTTTGTGGAGAAACCTTGGCTTAAAGTGAATATATCGATACTTCATAATAACTTTAGCTAAAAGAGAGGGAAAAAATTCATAAAGAATATCATCTTGAGGCTGAGCATGGTGGCTCATGCCTGTAATACCAGCACTCCGGGAGGTTGAGGCTGGTGGATCTCTTACAGCCAGGAGTTCGAGATCAGCCTGGCCAACATGGCAAAACCCCATCTCTACTAAAACACAAAAGTTAGCCAGGCACGGTGGTGCACACCTGTAATCCCAGCTACTCGGGAGGCTGAGGCACACAAATATGTTGAACCCAGGAGGTAGAGGTTGCAGTGAGATTGCACCACTCAACTCCAGCCTGGGTGACAAAGCAAGACTCGGTATCTAAAAACAAGAAAGGAAAAAACAGAAAAAATAGAAGTGTGAATGTGTAAAGAAATGTGTATGTGAATGTATGGGGGTTTAAGAAGGTAAGAGATGACTTGACCAAAACAGGTGTGGTTGATAAGAAAAATAATAAAAGTCAAATATATGAAATATTACTTTATTGATATAAAAGGAAAAGACATAAAGTATAGACGTTTTGTTAATTTGGTCAAAATCAACACAGGCACCCAGATTCTCTGGTAACAGCATTCAGAGAAAGCATTCCCGTGTAACAGAAGCCATCCTTCCATAGGAAAATTTCTAAGAGGAAAGCTATAGCCATATAGTTCTAGGAACATAAGGAACCAGATTTTCCTGAGTAGTTTCTGCAAACTATGACACTGTGAAGAAGGAAGCTTGTGACAACCAAGATTACTGCCACACAAAAGTATCTTCTGAATTCAAAATGAATTAAATGGTCAAGAGGCTGGTAGATGTTATCGAAGAGGGTGATATGGCAAGCCTAAATCAAATCACACTTGCTGAAAGAAATGCTTGAGAGAAGGGAGGAAAGAAAGGAAGACAGGACAATTAAATCAGTGATGGTACAAAGAATGGAGGTGTGTCTTTAAATCCCAAACATCCAATTTCTTTGTAAGCAAGCTGAGTTCCAAATGAAAAAGCAATTATGGGGCAGGAGTTCCCCAACTGCAGTTTTCTCACTGGAGGAACTGTCTTAGTAATATTCAGTTACCGCTTGTTTCAAGGAGAATAGAATCTGTCAGGAACTCAAGAGAAGCTTGAGGCAAAAACTTTGTTTCCAAGAACTCAAACAAATTTACCAGAAAAAAATCAAACAACCCCATCAAAAAGTAGGCAAAGGATATGAACAGACACTTCTCAAAAGAAGACATTTATGCAGCCAACAGACACATGAAAGAATGCTCATCATTACTGGCCATCAGAGAAATGCAAATCAAAACCACAATGAGATACCATCTCACACCAGTTAGAATGGCAATCATTAAAAAGTCAGGAAACAACAGGTGCTGGAGAGGATGTGGAGAAATAGGAACACTTACACTGCTGGTGGGACTATTAACTAGTTCAACCATTGTGGAAAACAGTGTGGCGATTCCTCAAGGATCTAGAACTAGAAATACCATTTGACCCAGTCATCCCATTACTGGGTATATACCCTAAGGATTATAAATCATGCTGCTATAAAGACACATGCACATGTATGTTTATTGTGGCACTATTCACAATAGCAAAGACTTGGAATCAACCCAAATGTCCATCAATGATAGACTGGATTAAGAAAATGTGGCACATATACACCATGGAATACTATGCAGCCATAAAAAAGGATGAGTTCACGTCCTTTGTAGGGACATGAATGAAGCTGGAAACCATCATTCTCAGCAAACTATCGCAAGGACAAAACCCCAAACATCGCGTGTTCTCACTCATAGGTGGGAATCGAACAATGAGAACACTTGGACACAGGAAGGGGAACATCACACACTAGGGCCTGTCGTGGGGTAGGGGGAGGGAGGAGGGATAGCATTAGGAGATATATTATACCTAATGTAAATGACAAGTTAATGGGTGCAGCACACCATCATGGCACATGTATACATATGTAACAAACCTGCAAGTTGTGCACACGTACCATAGAACTTAAAGTATAAAAAAAAAAAAAAACCCAGAAAACTTTGTTTCCCCCAAGAAAGAGCTAAATGAAAGAAATCCGGCGCTTACGGACTGCCACCAAGTGTTCTCTTTTAATGTAGAAAAGGTAAAACCAGCAGAATTCTCTCCTTGAGTTTCAACCATCAGAATGTCCTTAAGACATATGACTTGAGGGGAGGGTAATTGTATTCAAAAGCAATTTCCAAAATCACTTACTCTTACCTGTAAAATGGAGATGTTTTTAAAAAATCACTGCATTAATTATAGGCCTTTTTATAGTAATTAAGCCCTTTAAGAAAAGGGTCTTTTCCTCTTATACATGTAAATGGAAATAATCATCTGGGTTAAAAAAAAAAAATCTGACTAGCTTAAATTCCTCAGGCAATACTGCTGAAACAGAATTCAAAGTTATTTCTTTTTCTTTTCCTTTTCTTGATGGGTAATTACAGAAAGTTAATAATCAGCACAACCAAGGTTATTTTAATGCCAAACATAGTTGAATAAAAATAATCCCATCTAACATTTGTAGAGCTTTCACTTTCATAAAGTACTTCCTTACTGGAGTCCTCTTATACTAACTGCATAAAACTGGGATTTTCAGATTAAGCTATTCTTTGACCCTCAGTTTCTCCCCTACTTTGCTACTGTGATTCTGTGAGGAATCATATTGGGTGTTAAATATAAGGCAAAAACTTACAGACAGCATGAAATTCAGCATGAAAGTGCTTCAAAAGGGAATACTTGGAAAGGATTTGAATGTAGTGCCTGAGCAGAGATGAGTAATGCACACACACGTTTCCCAGCAATGACACAGAAATCTCTTACATAGGACATCTGTCTCTGCACTTAATAGACCAGTATGATTGTCATTTTCACTACATATATGTCATATCTACTATTGTTGAGTGGTATTTCTTCTGAAAGCTAAAGCTGCATTTTAATCCTCAAGTCATCTTTTTAAGCATTAGTATTCTTAAGACACTGTGTGATAAAATACATCATTTACAAAAAGAACAGCAGGATGTTTTTATTGCTTCATACATAACTCAACTCAATTGCAAACATGGAATTAATAAAAAGAAAATACAATCAATTAGTTAAATGTTACCTGATTCACTACCCAACTACATTTACTATAGGACAAAGTAATTATCAAATCCCAGCTACAACAGCATTTGGAGCCAATCTACACTAAAAAGAAAGGGCATTGGCATTACATTTCTTAAATTTACATATTTAAATTGGAGTCATAACCCTGGGATTTGGGATAAGACTCTGAGGTCATCGAAGTCATGAGAAAGAGTAAGAGATGGAAACTAGTTAGAAAGTTTGCTGTTTGGAAAAGTTTCTGAGATGCAATTAAGAGTAAGCTAGATTTCAAAGTTGGAAGTTACAGCAAGAGTATAACGCAGACACCTTACTGTGTTAACAGACTTGAAAACTCCCTTGAAAATGCCACAGAGGTCTGTTGCTCTGTTCACATAACAAATGTCTACCTTTCTCCTCTTAATATTATTATTAAAAGAAAAAGCAGACTCATCTAGAGTATTGTTTGTCCACATCTCTTAATGAAGGTATGAGCAAGAAGGAGACCACAAAAAAGTAGGAAATTAGTAGTTTTGTGTAGGTTACAAACACCTTGAGGTCAGGCCCCTGTATTTTTCTTTCTTTTCTTTTTTTGACAGTTTGATATTTTAGCCAAGAAGCAGGCATAATCTACCACTAGTTGAGAAGACCTCCTGGTGAGGGCTTTTGTGAGATCATCCCTTTTGTAACCATCCACAGGCCTCTAACTGCTATAAACATTTAGCAATTTTTACAAAGTTTTTATTTTGGGTTCGGGGTACCTGTGCAGGTTTGTTAGATGGGTAAATTTTGTGTCATGGGGGTTTGTTGTACAGATTATTTTGTTACCCAGGTAATAAGCATAGTACCCAATAGGTAGTTTTTCAGTCCTCACACTCTTCTCCCCCTCCACCCAAAATAGGCATTGGTGTCTATTGTTCTCCTCTCTGTGTCCATGTGTATTCAATGTTTAGCTTTAACTTATAAGTGAGAACATGTGGTTTTTGGTTTTCTCTTCCTGCATTAGTTTGGTTAGGATAATGGCCTTCATCTTCATCCATGTTGCTGCAAATGACATGCTTTCATTCTTTTTTAATGGCTGTGCAGTGTTCCATAGTGTATATATACTACATTTTCTTATCCAGTCCATTATGGATGGACTTCTAGGTTGATTCTATGTCTTTACTATTGTGAATAGTACTGCAATGAACATACGCATGCATGTGTCCTTATGGTAGAACAATTTCTATTCCTTTAGGTGTATACCTAATAATGAGATTACTGGGTTGAGTGGTAGTTATGTTTTAAGTTCTTTGAGAAATTGCCAAACTACTTTCCACAAAAATGTTGGTTTTTGAATGCCTGGACAACTGAGTCTAAATGTTCAGCTCTCTACCAATTCTAGAGATGGTAACTTTGCATAAAACAAATATTTACTGAAGATTATATGCCAGGTACTGGCCTGGACAAGAGAGTGCAGCAGTAAACAAGACAAACAATGGCTCCTATCTTCATGATGCATAGTCAGGTTCAGTGATTCTCAACTTTGGTTGCACATCACCTGGGGGCCTTAAAAATACTGATGCCTGGGCCCCACTCTGATCAAGTGCACCAGAATCTGTGAGAAAGAACTGGCTGTCTTTATTTTTTAAAACTCTCCCTAGCTGATCTTAATATGTAGCCAGAGTTGAAAATAACTGGTCTAGCTGATCATTTTTACTTAATTACATAAAAAAAAAAAAAATGGTTCCATAGTCATACATGTAGACATAAGTTGTTTGCCTCCTATAAGAAGCTCTGGGACAGTTTTCTGCTTCTGCTTCTGTTTAACTAGATTTCTGTGTCAATCACCCCAATATGCAATATAGCTTGAAAATACAAGTGTCAGCACCAAGTTACCACCTAAGTGCTCAGTACAATGCTGCATGCAGATAGACATTTACACATTACGTATGCTTTTGTATCCCTCGACTGATACCATATTTTGTTACCGTTATAGATCCTGGAGCACTATACACTATGCACGTGTAATAAAACTTGATGATGATTGGTTTCTCTGGGAGCAATTTCCAAGAATGGCCGATCTCCCAACAAGTCGATGTAGTGGGAACAAACTAACATGCCTCAATTTCTAAATAACTTTGCATTATGAATTCAACACTGATGGTCATGTTTAGAATGCATTCCTAAAGCAAATGGATTCAAAACCAAGGTATAAAAAAGCATTCCTATTTTATTCAGAGCTTAATTAGAGTAACATTCATGGAAGAAAACCTGGATATACCTAAGTATGTTTCCCAAAACACTTCACTTAAACACATATCCGAGCAATTATCTCTAAGTCAGGGAAAAAGTGTCATTATTTGAACAAACTCACTAGCTGTTAAAGGTAAAAAGGACTATTCAATCTGCTTCAGTATTCCTAAAGCCTATCTTTCAAGCTAAATGTATATAGAAAATATCATGCTAATGTGAGGATAACTTTCTAATACACATACCCTAACCTAAAAACAGAGACATAAAATTTATGGAGGATAAGGAATATTTTTTGGAATGTTCTTACCTACATCCTGATGTAGATAATAAACAAATATATATATACACACACACAACACACACACACACTTAAATATATATATTTAAACAAAAACAAATATATGTTATTTGCTTATATTTAAGTGTGTGTGTGCGCACGCGCGTGTGTGTGTGTATGTATATATTTAAATCATGTGTGTGTGTGTATGTGTGTGTGTGTATATTTAAATCATGTGGCCAGGAGTGGTGGTGCATGCCTGTAATCCCAGAACTTTGGGAGGCCGAGGTGGGTGGATCACGAGGTCAAGAGATGGAGATCATCCTGGCCAACATGGTGAAATCCCATCTCTACTAAAACTACAAAAATTAGCTGGGCGTGGTGGTGCATGCCTGTAGTCCTAGCTCCTCGGGAGGCTGAGGCAGGAGAATTGCTTGACCCCGGGAGGTGGAGGTTGCAGTGAGCCAGGATCATGCCACCACACTCCAGCCTGGTGACAGAGCAAGACTCCATCTCAAAAAAAAAAAAAAAAAAAAAAGCAAAATGTATGTCAAACGGAGTCAATCACAGTCCTTCCTAGTCAAGGTTGTCTTTATAGAGGTATCAAGGAGCATTCTGGAGCAGAGATACAGGGTCATGGTTATCCACATGATATCAATCAGAAAAATTTAGGGTTGTACCAAAGCATAGCCTTTTATAGCATTAACATCTATGTCTCTCAAAGTAATTTTTGGGAAGATATACTAGTACTAACTAGATGCACATTTTAACTACTCTTGGGAGCCTGCAAAATACCAGTGTTTGGGTTCCACTCCCAGAGATGCTGATTTAATAGATTCCCAAGAGAAAGCAAGGACCCATATGGTATTAGTAGGCAAATCGCTCACCCACAGTTTTAAGACACCGACTAAATGACTTCTAAGTTCCTTTTCATTTATAAAATAAGTTTATGAATCTTGAATTTTAAGATACCTGAAAAAAATCCAACATAATGTTAACAATGAAGAAAGAGGAAATGGTGGTTGGTTAGGCAAACAGCAGTGTCTGATCACACACAAACACACACACAAAGTGCTTACTTAAAGGTTGGAGTCAGCTTCCAGAGATCCAAACTGTATAGCGGCGTAAAGGCAGAAACAGTCCAGGAGCACATGAAGAGGTGAGATTCTGAGACACAAAAGAGGTACAACTAACCAGTAGTAAACAGTCCAGCCAAAAAAGAAGTTGGGTACTATAGCCCACAAATGATCATGGAGGTCCACACAACAGCTCTTTGGGTGTATGATTTCTAATCACAAGAAAAAAGCTGTAGACTCTCACTTTTGGTTTTAAGACCCTTAACATATTCTCATGCTAGCTCCCTTGGAACGCTCAGAATGAACTTTGTGTTGGCCTAAGGATTTACAGGACCCACACACCCATCTCCTGAGTAAGACTTCTTATGTCCATGATTATGTTTCTAAAAATCTACTCTTTGCCATGCTTCACCAAACCTAACTCCTGCTTTTGAGATAAATGAGCCTGACAAATATATAGTCCTCTAAGAACTGGTGTTACAACACCAATCAGCTATTGTAACATCTATATCAACCATCAGGGTAACCAATAGATCAGCCCAGATGAATTTTAACAGTTATATTTTTATACCGTATTTTAATTATAGAATTTATTATTAGATCCAAATATGCTTGCCTATTATACTGAATCTTTCCTGAGTCAGTGCCTGAAAATTTTGATAATTCAAATAATATATCAAATATAAAGTCAAAGTAAAATAAAAAAAGTCACCAAATTAAGTTAAATAAGAACATTTTTGTATTTATTTGTGACCAGACTCTGTTATTAGCCTATAATAATTAATTCTGACTTCTTTCTTTAAATAAAGAATGTTAGAGTCAGCTTCCAGATATCCAAGCTACATAGGAGATTAAAGACAGAACAGTCCATGAGCACATGAAGAGGTGACATTTTGAAACCCAAAGGAGGCACAAGTAACCAGTAGGAAACAGTCCAGTCAAAAAAGAAATTGAAGGCAAGGCACGGTGGCTCACGCCTGTAATCTCAGCACTTTGGGAGGTTGAGGACGGCATATCACTTGAGGTCAGGAGTTCAAGACCAGCCTGGTCAATATGGTGAAATCCCGTCTCTGCTACAAATACAAAAATTAGCCGGGCGTGGTGGCAGTTGCCTGTAATCCCAGCTACTCGGGAGGCTGAGGCAAGAGAATTGCTTGAACCCAGGAGGTGGAGGTTGCAGTGAGCTGAGATCACGCCACTGCACTCTAACCTGGGAGACAGGCTGAGAATCCATCAAAAAAGAAAAGAAAAGAAAAGAAAAGAAAGCCGGGTGTGGTGGCTCATGCCTGTAATCCCAGCACTTTGGGAGGCTGAGGCAGGTGGATCACCTGAGGTCAGGAGTTTGAGACCATCCTGACCAACACGGTGAAACTCCGTCTCTACTTAAAAAAAAAAAAAAAAAAAAAAAAAATTAGCTGGGCATGGTGGCGCATGCCTGTAATCCGAGCTACTTGAGAGGCTGAGGCAGAATTGTTGAGGTAGGAGAATTTCTTGAACCTGGTAAGTGGAGGTTGCAGTGAGCCGAGATCGCACCATTGCACTCCAGCCTGGGCGACAGAGCAAGACTCTGTCTCAAAAAAAAAAAAAAAAAAAAAAAGAGAGAGAGAGAAAGAAAGAAAAGAAATTGGGTACAATAGCCCACAAATGATCATAGAGGTCACACAGCAGTTCTATGGCATTGTATTAAAATCATCTCAGATTTGTTCAGATATCCTTGCTCCTCCAC
This sequence comes from Macaca mulatta, assembly GCF_049350105.2. Classification (NCBI taxonomy): domain Eukaryota; kingdom Metazoa; phylum Chordata; class Mammalia; order Primates; family Cercopithecidae; genus Macaca; species Macaca mulatta. Next base: position 131,627,466 of record NC_133426.1, read on the forward strand.
TTATCTATATGCTTCAAGAAAGACTACAAAACCATGATAAGATACCACTTCACACTCACTATAATAGCTATTTAAAAAGATAACAACTGCTATAGAGGATGTGGAGAAATTGGGATGGGACACTCTTAAATTGTTGATGGGAATGTAAAATTGTTCAATCACTGTGGAAAACAGTTTATCAGTTCCACAAAATGTTAATCATAGAGCTAACTGATGACCCAGCAATTCTGTTCCTAGGTATATACCCCAAAAAAACTGAAAACATGTTTATACACATACTTGTACATAAATGTTCATAGCAGCATTTTGACAATGGCCAAAAGGTAAAAAAACAACCCAAATGCCCAACAACTAATAAATAGGAAAACAAAATATCTGTATCTATACAATGGAATATTATATGGTTATCCCTTGATATCCTCAGGGTTGGTTCCAGGACTGCCTCAAACACCAAAATCTGAGCATTCTCAAGTCACTCATCTAAAATGACATAGTATTTGCATGTATCCTACACACATCCTCTGGTACACTTTAAATCATCTCTAGATTACTCATAATACCTAATATAATACAAATGTTATAGAAATAGTTTTATACTATATTAGTTTTTAATTCATATTATTTTTATTGTTGTATTTTTACTTTTTATTGTTTTTTCCCCTAATATTATCAATTCACAGTTGGTTGAATCCACCAGTGCAGAACACATAGAGGGCTGACTGCTCAGCCATAAAAAGGAATGAAGTGTTGATACCTGCTACAATGTGGATGAACCTTGAAAACATTATGCTAAATGAAAGAATCCAGTCATCAAAACCCACATATTGTATGATTCCAGTTATATGAAATATCCAGACAGGGGAAATCCATAGAGACAAAAATATACTAGTGTTTGCCAGGGATTGGGGAAGCGAAAATGGAGAGTAACTGTTTAATGGATATGGGATTTCCTTTAGGGGCAATAAAATTGTTCTGAACTTGACTTTGGTGATGGATGCACAACTCTGTGAATAGATAAAAAGCCATTGAATTGTATACTTTAAATGGGTGAGTTTTATTGTATGTGAATTGTATTTCTATAAAGCTAATTTAAATAAAGTCTAGTTCCAGACCCAGACCCAGGTCCCAGCTAAAGCTGCATCTCCAGATCCTGACTCAATCATAGAGTGTTAATCTTGATTAGTATAAGTGGATTATGGTAATTTTGTGTTCTTTTTGCCAGTGATTGGCTAAGGAAGAGTGATGTGACCTAATTCTGTCCAATGAGATGTGAGACGAAGGCTCCTTGCTGTAAAGAGGTGAGGAAGATTTCTTAGCACTTAAAAAGTAACAGGAATCAAGTAGATTTTTTCTGCCTCTTTCTGCATTGTTGTATGAGGTTGTCATGCCTGAAGTTGCTTCAGCCATGTTAATATTATGAGGGGCAAACTACTCTAGATACTGTAGATGGAAGAGTTAGACTGGATTCATGGTGAATAAGCATATGGAATGGGGATGCCACCTAATGAAGCATTTGTGCCCTTTCAGAATTAAAATCCATAAAACTAAGATAATTTTCCTATTTCTTTTTACTTTATCACTATAGCTTCTATCACTGATGATGTGTGACACAGAATGTATCTCTTCTACTTCCTCAGTAACTCACTCACTGCAATATTATATGTGCTCTTTCTACCCCACTGAAGTTGCTCTTTAAATAAAGTTCACCAATGTGCCAAAACCAGGTGCTTTTTTTCCATTTTCAGCCTATTCAGCTTTTCTGCAATATCTGATGGTGCTGACCACCTCCACATCTCTTGATTCTCTCTCTTCCTTTAGATTCTGAAACATTAAATTGTCCTGATTCTCATTCGTCTTTCTGTCGTTTCTCTAACATTTTCATTGGCTACTCTTCCTTCTCCAGCACCTCAAGTCTTTTGTTCAATCCATTTTATTTTGTTTTGTTTTGCTGGCTTTCTATATTCCCACCACGGGCAATTGTATCCGTTGCCACAACTTCAATTAACATCTAAATTTGGAAGATACAGATGACTCCCATATCTACATCTGCAGCTCTAATCTATTTTCTAAACCCAAATCTCACAACCCCAACAGTCACCCCCCTTGAACACCTCAAAGACAACATGTCCAGAATAGAACATCTTTCCCCATCACAAACCTACTCTACTTCCTGAATGCCCAATTTCATTTAATAGCACCCACACTCTCGGTCACCCAAGATTGAAGCCTTGGAGTCATTCTGACCCTCTCTCTTCTCACTCTTAGTATTCCAGCTTCCCAGAGTTACCAATGCTTGAAAAGTCAACCATCACAATGTCTGTATCATATATCCATATATCCATCTCTTTCTGCCCCTGCTTCCACCACTTTATCCAGGCTAACATTAACTTTTTCCTGGGTTGTGCCAACAGCCTCTTAAATGGTATTACTGCCTTTAGCCTCTCTGGATGCTATAAAATGGATATAGCTATTATCTGGAAGCTGGACAGAACTCAGTAGTGGCAGTTTGTGTTTGTTGGACAAGAACTGCCAGAGAGAAGTGATTCTTTTCTCAAAGGGCCTTTCTTGCCTCATATTGCCCCACTCATCCTAGGATCTGTGTCATTAGCTAGTGAGCCACTCTTGCAACAGGTTGTCATGACCAGATAACTTACTTGGCATTGTCAATGACATCATAATAATTATCTAGAATGCATCAATAGTAAATAATCAAGAGAAATCAGTATAACTATTATATTTAGGTTGGCTATTAGGAACAAAAATAAAGATGCCCTAGGGTACTTTTAAGGATGGAGCAGTTCATGTTCCTTCAGGTAAAGTAAGTTTGACATGACATTCAGATCCGAGAAAATAAATATTTAACAAATATCCATGAACTCTGCTTAATGTTTAGCCTGATACTAACTCTTCGGAATATGGTTTTAACAAATAGACTGTTTCTCTTCAGAGAAGCCTGTTTCCTAACAATAGCCATGTTTTCCAATTTGGATTATTTTTAAAACGACATATAAAAAGTGTTTTTGTCACTTTTTCCTTCTCATCCTTTCTTCATTCAATATAATTTTTAATTTATACATTAATAAATTATAAACCACTGAAAATATTTAATAAAATATACTATATGTGTCTTGTCACTTGTTTGTATAAGGATTTATTTTGCTATTGGTGATAATTTAAGTCTGTTTCCTAACAACTAATTCTAACATATCTTAGTACTGCCTGCCAATATCTGTGGAACTCTTAAAAGGCTGTATCGACACAACACTGAAACTTCCAACTGCAAAGCCAAATTATTAGGTAATCTACAAGCTGGTTTGCCTGTAAGCCATGAAACAACAAGCTTAAGTGATTTTTTTTCTGAGTGTAATTAACACATAGTGCTTATGTAATAATGAGCTGATTTGGAGAGGAACAAGTGAATTGAATCAAACTGGTTGTTTTCACAACAGTTCCAAGTCAGCTAATTTCAAAACAACTAGTTACTTGGCTGATTTCAGCCATGTATGTACGCAGAGCCTGAACTGACCATTTGTTTAAGTGATTGATAAATATAGCTAACTGCAATACCCTTCTAAATGATAAACCCTCACCCTCCTCCAGCCACTTTCAATCTCTCTCATAATACTATTTGACCATGTCATACCTGCCTAAAATTCTCAAACTATTTATTCTTGCCTATCAAATAAAGTCTGAGGCTTTCGTTATGTCATTCTGCCCAAGTGGAATATTTTCACTACTCTTTTTAATCTCTCCAGATTGTAGATTTTCCTCAAGCTCTAGTGTCTCAACTCCTCTACAAAGCCATCAACAAATAATAGAGGCTACACTAAATTTATTTTTTCTGAATCTGTATTGTACTTGAAGTCTAAAGCACATAAGGATAACATTTGAAATGTCAAAATTATTGCTTTGCACCTGGCAGAGCACCTATCAAAGAACCTAGCACATAGTAGACAGTTCATGAATACTTGCAAACTTGCCTCATTGACTTTTTTCATTGGACTAAGAATGCACCTAAGGCATAATTGCAACCTTCTAAATTATACTTCATTGAGTAAATAACAGGGAAAAGTTCTTTTCCTCTGTGTCTTTAATTCTCTACTGACTCATTAATCTGTATAAGTATGCCATAGTTGTAAGCACTGTTCTATTACTGAAGACATACCAGAGCAGAGTCAATATGTATTGTCCTGAGTACAGTAAGTTTCTGGAAAAGGAATATGGCTTACATCCAATACCAGCCATCACCTCCATTCAACTTCTACCAAAAAGGTGTTCATTACTGAATATCATGTTCATGACTAGAAAACATCCAGAAGGACAACGGTTGCTAAAGCTGGCATAAAAAGCTGTCAGTGACACAACTGACATTGAGTGTCTGTCATTACAGATTAGTTTACAGTGAGAAAGTGATTCTCCTTCACATTATCTAGACCATCAAAATAAACCTTCTCTATTAATTTGCATAGCCTCTAGTTAACAACATTATATCAATTCTTAACATCATTATGAGGATGGAAGAGACACAGGAAGAGAAGGCAGGAAAGAACAGAATGGAAAATGATTGGTTTTGCATATTAAACATAAATGGGTAGAAAGTTGGATTTTTGCCACATTCTCTGGCTCTATTAATAGCCACTATACCCTTGATTCAAAACAAAACCATTAAACACTAATACAGAAACATGTATATGCAGATCTGAGACATTATTTTATTTATAAGATGTCCTCTCCATAGGAAGCCTAAATTACTACACTGCATGAAATTTTAAAAAGTGGAAAAAGAAAAATTCAGACACCTGCATCTTAAATGCATCACAATGACAGGTAATGTTCCTTGATGTGGTGAGACTCCCATGGATACAGGTAAGGGGAAGAGAAGCAGAGATGCTTTTAATGACAGTGGGAAGACAAAAGCTGAGCTGCTTTTCTGCTTAACTTCTGAAAGCCTGGTGGCACAGGGCCCACAGTTCAGGAAGAACATTATGCTAACTTCTTAACCTTGCTTCAGTGGAGAACTCAGGTGGTTCAAATTACATGGATATTTCTTTTGGAAAACATTTTTTCTTTTCCCTATTCACTACATAGTTTATCACTGCATGACTAATAAATTAGCCACATTTTCAAGCCATCATGGTTGGCTTGAGTTACTTTCTGGGTGCTTTAAACAGCCGCAATTCTTGCCATTGAAGAGAAAATAATGTTAGTAAAAAATAACTCAAATGATTTGATGCTGATGACATTTGAGTTTTGCAAATGTGGTATATATTGAGCTAAAGCATGTTTTAAAAATGCATATGAGTATATAATATAGTATAGCAAGCAGAACAAATTAATATCTGTACCTCATTTTTTATAACCTATTCGTTAGGGAGTAGACACTAATTATATATACTGCTTTAAGTTAAAACGATATTACATATATGCATTGGCTCTTTTCATTTACACTTGATAACTGTAAAACATCATAACCTTCTTAGAAAACAACACGTAAGTTCAAATGAAACAATTTGAAGAATGCTGTGTTCACACTAGAAAATGATTGTTTACAAAATTTAACTATATAGTGAGTTTAAACAGCAACCTCATCCAACTTACCAACCATTATTATTACTAATAATAACAAGTCCTCTGTCCATTTTTCTCCATTTTCTATAAAGTTTTTCTATATACACTATCTTGATTTTTCACCACAAGTGCCTTGGGCAATAAACTAGAAAATAGAGTCCTGGAGAGGTTGTGACAACTTTTTCACCACCACACTTTTAGTTAATAATAAAGTGAGCAACTAACATTTAAGGACTCAGTTTCCTAGTCTAATAAATTTAAGTGTAAAATGAGAGACTCAGGATGTTTGTGCTAGACCATATTGAATATTGAGGCTCAAATTTTAAATTTAATCTTACAAGGAGATTTTTGGAAAAACATGCTACCAAAAATATTTGGATGTGAAGGCTTGTATATCTTAATGTGTCTGTGAAATGACTTATGAATAATTGAAGGCAGGTAAAATTGCATATTAGGTAGTCCCTAAAAGGCTGGAACCATAAATTCCTTTTTACTCATAATCAAATCCTTATAAGGAGTTTGGTTTATGGCTTCATATATGGCACTGTTGTTATCTCATTGAATTTCACCTGCAGAAAACAAACATTGCAGTAGACTCCTGATAGACTTTGCAATTGGATTATGAGATATCTATATAAAGCAAATGTTCATTCTTTTCAGGATTTATTGCATGACATGCTTTCCCATTGACAAAATGGAGCAGCTTTAGGTGACCAAGCAGTCTCTTTAATATACTATGTAAAACCTGGATGCAGACAGTAGGCTATAAAATGAAAAACTGACTAAATATTTGGCCTAAATTAGCCTGAATAATAGAAAGAACATAAAATCTGGAGGAAAACTGGATGAACTAAAAAATCCCAAAGTAGATTTGAACAAGCAGTCAGCAGTGTCCTGAAATTTATTATCGTAACTGTCAGTTGTGCAATAGACCATATGAAATGATTTGGTGATTTCAGTCTCATTCCCAATGGGTAAATGTTCACATCATTACAATCATTGTGAAAACAGGAAGCTTGTTTTCACTCTCAGTAGAGAAATCAAGAAACTAATGGGGCACAAAGAACCTATTCACTGGAAGTGGTCCCTCTAGGTGAGTCTGAGGGCACATTTTAGGGACAACAACTTTTCTTTTCATAAACTCTTGAGTATAAATACTCTGACTTCATAAAGAACTCTAGCCTACATGATTTGGTGCTTAAAAATGAACAATGGACAAAGGATCCACCAAACACAGAATGAGAGAGTAAAGCTTATATGTGGTAGAACTAGTGAAGCTGGATAATTTGTTTTCTATATTATTTTTTCCTCCACCTCACTTCCTTCTTGTTAATTCATAAACATGGCATATAAAACTCTGGATTTAGTGTGAGAAGACCTAGGGTTTCACCCATGTTTTTCAGTATCCTGCTTATCTAAATCTGGACAAGAAATCCCTCTATAAAGTGGACATGGTAAATTTTGCTCTGTGTGTGTGTGATAGGACTGGTGTTCAGATCCAATGAGGTAATAAATAGAAAAAGATTCAAGCAAACATTAAGTGATATGTAATGCAATGACTAAACTGAGAAGCTGCTTTGCTATATACATGCACTAATTGAATAGACTCAAGAGTCAGACCTCCAAACCCTGGCCATGATTATTACAATTTTCCACCTTCCACACAAAGTAAGTAAAGAGGCCAGAATAAAGCAATCATGATTTTGTGTCAAGGGATATATCTGGAGATTGTTATATTCAGTCAAACCCACTTATACTGCTTTGTAGACATGCTTTTGTGTGTGTGTGTGTGTGTGTGTGTGTGTGTGTGTGTGTGTGTGTGTGTGTCTGTCTGTCTGTCTTTGTGTTTGCTGTATTGTACCTCTACAGCAAGGTATAAGGAACTCATAGCTAAGAGTATACATATTTATCAGCATCTGTGTCTTTAGTGTCTCTTTCTCAGATAACAGTATTTAATAGGGTTCTTAAGTCTTCTGGAATTGCACATTGTATGTTTTCAAGAGTTGCCTAGGGCACTTGCCATTCTGCACTTATTTCAACCTCAGAGCTTAGCACAGGTCCTGGTACATGGTTAGTGCATAGTAAACTTGCTGGATAAATGCAGAGATCACCCTTTTGCTCTGTGTTTCCTCAGTCCCTGTACATACTTTCCACTTAGATTTGTTGTCCATACCAAGGTACTTGTATTGTCATTGCTTGTATTTAGTGTTTTCTGTGTGTGGCAAACACATTCTAGTGTGACACTCACGAAGTCCTGCCCTTGTGTAATACCTTCCCCATGAGTGTGGGCAGAACTTATAACTTATTTCTACCCAACAGAATATGGCAAAGGCCAAAGGATTTTCTATTTGTATTAGAGCCCCAGTCAGATGACTTTGACTTAATCAGAAATCATCCTGGGTGGGCCTGGCCTAATCAAGAGAGTCCTATAAAAGGGGGTTAAAGTCACTCCTGAAATTAGAGATTTGAAGTAGCAGAGACTATCTGCCTCAATTACCAGCTTTGAAGAAACAAGCTGCCATAAATTCTATACCTACAAAGAAATTAATTCTGCCAATAATCTGAGGGAGTTGGAAGTGGACAATTCCCTAGTTGACCTTCCAGATGAGAATAAGCCCAACCGACATCTTGACTGCAGCCTTGTGAGACTGAGCAGAAAAACCACTAAGTCATGCCCAGACTTTTGACTTAAAGAAACTGTGAGATAATAAATTGGTGTCATTGCAGCCACTTAGTTTGTGATGGTTTGTTACACAGCCACAGAAAACCAGTATCTCGTGTGTGTGTGTGTGTGTGTGTGTGTGTGTGTGTGTGTGTGTGCAGATCATATTTTTTATCGTAGAGGGTAAGCATTTTGAGGGAAGAAGCCATATATTTTGCTTTTGCCTCTATCTCAGTGCCTAGTGCCCAGCCATGTATACCCCAGGAACATCTGCCAAGTTGAAATAAATTGTTTCTACTTATGATCACTAGGTATTATATTGTAACTCCCGCTAAAGCTGTTTTCTACTGAGAAAGTAAAAAGCAATATACTGACTTCTGTTTTGTCACATATTTGTCAGCAGAGTGGCAAAAATTAGACACATATGAAAAACAGTGGGAGTTGTATACCTACTTATCAATGCATGAAGCTGAAAAATGACCCCATTCCTTTTAAAGATGGCAATAATGTAGGACGAAAAAAATAACTCAGAAATCCAATTACAATGAACTGGCTAACAAACTGGCTATGGTGGCCACACATGGCTGGTATAAATCAGAGTAATTTTCTTCTTTCTTAGTTTGCTGCACAGTCAGGCTTTGGCCTTGCTTTCAAAGGAACTGAGATATCTAGTTTATATCTGACCATCAGATACGTTTAATGGTCTTCATTTTATCTCAATACTAACTACCCTAAACCCACCCTAATCTGCACATCTAAGACACAATTCTTTCAATAGCTAAGTTTCTATTCAAAACCTTCACAATATCCTTGCCAATCAAAAGTCAGTTTCTTAAACTCAGAAACATATAAGAGAAGTCTAAATTAAGGTCCCATAGGAAAGAGCCAAAGGCCCAGAAAGTCATTTCTTCATTTTTTTTCATTCTCATTCTTCTTTTTATGCCTGGCTTAGTCTATTCATTACTATAAAGGGAAACAGTAAGTGTGGGAAATAACACAGAAATTCAAATGCTTTATGCTGTTTTTATTATAAAAATCTAGCTGTACAGTCTCATTTCAGTTGCAAAACCTATCAAACTTCAAATAGTTTAATATTATTGGACAAGATAAAAGGACATGAAGTGTTATCAGTGATTTCATGCTATTAATGTTGGGGTAGTGCCTATCATTAAGATAAGATACCAAATGACTCCCTCATTGGACTAGGTGCTGCTGTAAAATTTAAAGCTTGTGATTTAAGTTAAGTAAGGCCTTTATCTCCTTCTTAAAATGCAAACAGCACTGGGAGACTATCCCACTGAGCCTTAAGAGTCACTTATGGTTTCAAATGACTAAGTTTGTCAGTTCCTTTTCTTAGAGCAGGCCTTATGTTTTTGAGGGAGACGAGAGTAGACACAAAGAAAGAGGATAAATGTGAAGTCCCTGGTTGCCTGAAGGGAATAAGAGACATTCACCACTGATACTCGAAAAGTGCACCAGAAAAAGAAGTCTCCATTCCAGACTTTGCTGAATAAACTTGTATTCAAGCCTGAATGCAATGCAGTCTCCATTGTCTGTATTGCTATCTACTGCTATGAGTTGTAAGAGTTCAGTTTCAGATGCATATTCAGGGGTTTCCTCCCCTATTTTAATTAGTCATAAAATGAGTTCAGACAATCTCACCATTCCTAATACACATTCAAGAGAAAAGAACAAAAAGTGACTGTCTTAAATATATAGGACAGTTGAAGAAGTTGATTCTGAAGATTTCATGACAGGAAGAAAATAATTCCACAAGTTCCTCTTATAGACCAGCTCTCTCACCCTATGGGCTTCTTCACATTTAGAAAATGATTAAGGGTGTATACCCTCTAGGGAATAAAATGGACTTGGAAGGTCAGTGATAAGCTAAAAACCTTATTACCACTCCAGTACCTTCTCATGAAATGCTTACCCTGAACATCCTGTAATCTAACTATACTATATCAGATAATCCCTCAGATATATCATAGATTGCATGTCTTTGTGCTTTTACTTTAATATATTTACTAGGATGCACTTCCCTACCTTTTCTGACAACCAAATTCCTAGTCATTTTCTAAAATTGTTGCCTTTCAGTACTATATTCCCAGATACAAGCCATAAGATATAGTAAGATGTTTTCTTGTCTATGATTCCAAATCACTTCATATGTACCTCTATTACTGTTCTTATTAAATTATATTGTAGGAGTTATTTTGTTTGTTTGTTTTTATATCTATTATATCCCAAATTCCTCACTGTGAAGCAGTCAGGGCAAAAATTATTTTCTATCAATCTTTACACATGCCAGTTTCCCTCCAACTCACCACAGAATCTATCACAATTTTTAACATACAATGTGTGCTCAATTTATTTTGGCTGAATTAGATTGGAAAGTTGATATTAGAGGTCCAGAAAAAAAAAAGTAACCAAAGTAACACCTTCCTGTCAAACAAGGACTTGCTTCACATAAATTATACCCCCAGATCTAAAGACCCAGAAAAAGTATTTTTCATTGTAATATTAATTCAATTTAAGGGATCTAGAGGAATAATTTCAGAGGAGGTGCTATGGTTTGAATGTTTGCGTCCCCTGCCCCCACTCTAAATTCATATGTTGAAATCCTAACACTCAATGTGATAGTATTATGAGGCAGAGCCTTTAGGAGGTGATTAGGTGATGAGGGCAGAGTCCTCATAAATGGGATTAGTGCCCTTATAAAAGAGGCCCTAGAGAGACCCTCACCTCTTCCAGCATGTGAGAATACAATGAGAAGTCATGTCACTGTCAAGTCACCAGAAAGCTGGCTCTTTATGAACCAAGAAGTCAGCCCTCACCAGACACTGAATGTGCCAGTTCCTTGGCGTTGGAATTCCCAGCCTCCAGAACTATGAGAAATAAATTTCTATTGTTTATAAGCCACATAGTTGATGGCCTATTTGCTATAGCAGTTGAAACAGACTAAGACAGAAAGCCTCAATATACCATAAAAAGAGGCTATCTTTGTTCATACTTCAACTTCTTTCAACCCAGGTGATAAATGATTATAATCTAATCCAAATCAATCGTTAATTTTATGTGCTTCAGAATATAACAGATTCCATGAAGAAAATAGAAGTAAAAGGCATATTTCCTGTATTCAAGATTCTTGCAATCTAGTTGGAGAGACAATTTTAGTGGACAAGAAAATACTTAGATAGCTAGATAAAAAGATTAGACAAGCACAATTATGCAGTATAAACATGCTAAATGCTGCATTTTGACTATAAAAATGCTGTAAGGACTTTTAAAAATGAGAAAGTCAAGTTGGAATCATGAACCTTGGAATGTTTCATGGGCCTTAAAGAATAGAAAGAGCTTAATACTGCAAAGAACCTGTAAAGAGAGGTGGCCTAAGACTTTAAAACATCTCAAAGAATTCTAGAGCATGCAAGGAAACTGAGAGATGATTCAACCTCAACCTCCCCCCCCCCATTGTAAACGAGAAGAAACAAACCCAGATAGAGCAATTGACTTGCCCAAGGTCCCACAGTGAATGTGGGCAATTCTGCATTGTTCCTATCACCTCAAGTTGTCTCCCACAGTCTTGCTTAAATTACATAGAAGCTGTTGTTTATTTTCCATTTATGTGGGAGAAGAAGAGCTCAGATGCATAATTTCTCACTAGGAAAAACGTCCTGTTAAAATATTGTCTAGACCAATTTTTTAAAAAAGGAACTGGAAATGTTGGCGGTGTAACCATAAAAACTTGAGTAAATCTACTGCATTTGAAAAACAGCAGAAAATGACTTCTGGAGAGAGGGAGGCGTGAAACTAGAATAACATATCTATTATAGACTTTGTGTTATAAAGATGTGAGTTACGTCATCATATGCATAGGGAATAGGGTTTCCCCCAAAATATAGTTAAGCTTATTTTATGAATGAATTATACTCTTTCTTAAAATTGGCTAATGGTTTAAAAAAAAAAAATGGCACTGCCCAGCAAATACTACACTAATATTGGCTATTTGAGAAAAAAGTTTCTTCCTTTTTTACATGCTAATTCTTGACATGCAGAACCAATTTTAATTTATGTTCTGGCAGTATCTCAGCTGCAAGAAACTGAGGGTGCCGACATCTGGCTTGATAAACCACATAGCTGTAAGCAAGCTTATAAATTAAATTATTTAAGTATCCCCATTTAATTTTCAACATCTCTAAGGACAGGATGACAGACTGAAATGTCTCAAACCCAAAGAAACCAGCCTAAGCTCATCTCAAACACAACGCTTAAAGTAATTCAATAATATTCCACATTCTATAAACAGACATGAAAATTCATTTCACCCTATCAATATAATTTGTGGTGCCCAAGTAGAATCATGTCATGCTATCCCACGAGAAATATAATTTAGTAAGAACATAAATTTTTCTGTAAGATTCAATTATTGCCTTAAATACATGGCCATGTGGAAAAATCTCAGCATGTTAGGTGCAATCCCCCCAGTTTAATATATTAAAGTGAATGAGGCAAGTCATAAGGAGACTTTTGTTCTCTTTTGGGACAGTACAGTTGTCACTATCATTGGTGCTTATTCATTAATTCATTCAACATATATTCATTAAATACTACTAGTACTAAGTATAGTGCTAGGTTCTGGGAATCCATTAGTGTTAAAGCCTACATAGTCTCCACTGCCATGGAGCTTATTGTCTCACCCTCACTAGATAAAATGTCCTGATTGTCCCTTTAAAGCATTGGAACTCATTAATTCTGGATCAATTTCAGTCCCCTTCCCTCTTATAGCTCATGAAAGACATGCACATAACACTGAGTCTGATAAAAATATATATACCTGAAAAGAATATAGGTATATATCTGACTGCCAAAGAGATGGATGCACGCATGCAAGAAAGATAAACTCAAAAAGGCTGGGTTCCAAAAGTGCTCATTGTTGCTAGAGGCAGGAGGTAACCTGCACCTCAATCACAAAACCAAACTACCCCGAATCCCTGCTATGGGCAAGGCCACATACTAAGCTTTAGAGGGCGATTAATGAGCAAGATGTTAAACTGTCTAAATTAGAGATAGGCTCATGGCAGTGGTACAGAAAATAAAGGATGGAAATAAAGGACATTACAAAGCAATGATGGAACCTAATGACCGGTTAGATATGGAGAACAAAGTACAAGAAGAAAGGAAAGAAAGCCTCAGGTTTTAAGCCTGGGTAGCTGGAAGAATGATGGTATCATCAACAGAAACTGGGAAGTTGGACAGGTGATCCAACCTTGGAAATATGTGCTCACCATTAGAAACGCAATGAGTTTCAGATATCAGCAGAATATCCAAGTGTACATGTGTGGCAAGAGGTTGGAGACATGGGACCACAGTGTAAGAAATATTTTAAACATTATTTATATAAGAAATAGCAGTTAGAGTTATAAAGGTAGATGAAATCCCCAAGGATAAAAAGGCAGAGGGAGAAAAAAAAATAATGGATCTCAAGTACATTCACAGTTTGAGTACAGGAAATAGAAAATAAGCCAGGAAGAAATGTCCATGTTCTTTACTCAAGGAGGCTTCATGGGAAGTAAACAGCACTGATATCAGACAAAGAGAATTTGGCTCATTGGAATGGTGCTATGGGTAAGCAAAGGATTAGGGCATACCAGAAAATGGAGTTAAACTGATTCACTATATTGTGGCCCTTTCTACTGCAAAATATATCTACCAGACTCATATTTTAGTGGGGTCACATTAGAATCCTTTACTTGAGGTATTCCACAATAAAAACATTCTTTGAGCAGTAGTCTAAAATTCATCTGCCATATCTAAAGGCCCAATCCAAGATGCAGATACCTCAACTTAAGAAGTCCTAAATGTGGGCATTCCAACAAGAGAAAACAGATCAGATTTAAAGAAACCAGAATTATCCTGTTGACAGAGTTAGTAACAAATGAAGACTCAAGGGAATAGTAGCTGAATACCCTGAATACTGGCCTTACCACTTACTTACTGTGTAACATCACTCAAATTACTTTAACTGCCCTTGGTCTTAGTATTCTAAACTTGCAAATTGGGGATGATAATTGTACAACCTTCATAAAGTTATTGTGGAAATTAAATAACACTTTAAAATGAATAGCATAGTACTTAGCACACAGTAATTGCTCATAACTCGCTAGATCATACACATGTGCACACATACAAGTCAATGGGCAACACACAGAGAAGTCTACAAAAGGAAGAAAGTGGCTTGAAAACTGAACTGTCTACTATAACTTAAAATACCAACTATGTCAATCACATAAGATTATCTATGTCCTCAAGAGATAAGTGGAAAAAGAAAGGTTAGCAGTTTTTGCTAAAGACCTACTAAGTTTATCAGATAAAAAACACAAACTCAAGAATGAGATGAGAAAATACAAAATGAAGAAAGCATATTCATTCACCCTTTCAGGAATGAGGCAAAAGAGAATATTCTCATGTGGTTTGGCAAACTGGAAATTTAATATGAGAAAGTATTATTTTAAAAATATTCTATATGCAGTCCTGTTTATAATTTTAGTCTTATCCAAAAATATTATTATTAAATAAGTTATATTATGACACTGGAAGTAACCATTAGTGCATGCTATGTGGATACCAAAGTATTCAAGGACACTTATTTCTATCATAAAATGACAAGTCACAGAGATTAAAGCAAAATGATAAAATAATCTACTTTGATTTCTATAACAAATTTGACATGAATTCCATGACATTCTCAAAAGCAATGAGAATAAAGGGCTTACACTAGAGTTCAGTAACCTCATTATACTGGAGGACCCCAAGAAGTCTGGAACAATACTAAGGAGGGTCACAAAGTGGAAAAAGGAAACAGGAAAAGATGTGTAGAGAAAAAATAAGGGGAGGTGAAAAAGGGGTAGAAGGGGGAAAAAAGCAATACCATCACAAATGTGTCCAGTTACTATTGTATAGTGCTTAGCACAGTGCCTGGCACAGAGTTAAATGCTGTATATATTTGCTAAATAAAGAATTTGGTATTCCTAGCGCTAACGACATGACTTGCTTACCCTTTGTGTAGACTTTCACATGTTTGAAAGCAGAAGCCTAGGGCAAATGATTTCTCAAGGTCCTCTGAAGCTTGGTTTTTTCATAGTTCTGTTTTCCATCATTTTAAGAGATTTTACTATAGGAAAAACACTGATGGTATTGTCAACATAACAGAATCCTGTTTTCTACGTCATCACTTTCCATTTTACCTAAATGTATAATAGGACTATATTTTTCTAACAGCCAGCACTCATTTGGTAGACTTTTTAGAATTTGTGGGCATTATGTATTTCATCTGATACTATACACATTAACAACTTGTATTATCCTTTAAAAAGCCCATTCATTTGTAAGATAGCCCTGTTAGTAAGCTCTACTGTAAATCATTTGGTACACAGAACTCTGTGTTCCCATCAGTAATGAAGTAGGCATTTTTATTCAAATGTTAGCAGGATGTTCAACTCCCAGGATAATGATTAAGCGAAGATCTCCTTTTTTATTCTGCAGACAAAGCAGTTACCATACTTACAGTTTAGGCTCTCAGGGACAAAAATCTTAATGGAGGCCAAGATTTTCTCATACTTTATGGAAATAACCTTTTAAAAAGTTTTCATTCTGTGGTCCCTCTCTATGGCAATTCTGATTTCTTTTTCCTGGGGTCAGAACATTCTTGACAGATTTCCCACTCCCATGCTATTCTTTAATACTATTGTGATTTCCACATTTATCTTTCTAATAAATATTTCATCTGTCTGAAGGAATAATCATTGTGTGTTTACCAAAGGATAAAATGACTTACAAAAATGTACTTAACTGAAAATCAGCCTTTCTTAGAATTACTAAAGGATCTTCTTAGAGCTTCTCCCTCTGCCTTTTCAAACTACTGTTCAGCAATAAGATGAATAATAACTTCATGTTCTTTTTTATGATTAAAACTATAAACTTGGTGCAAACTGGTACTCAGCTGGCACTCACATTTTACAGTATGTAGATGTAAGCCTGGATCAGGCATGTATATAAGTGCATCTTTTATTCTGTGTTCATATACCATATACAAAATTTTAAGCATTAATAAGGGTGTTTTTGAACACAGGTGTAAAATTAAACAAAACTAAGAAAGGCATTGAAAACTTGTATTATTGATATTAAGTTATTGCAGGTTTACATCATACACCTAAAGATTTACATATTATACCCATACCATTTAACTAGGTGAGCATTTTGCAAATAAGAAGAGAAAAAAACCAGTGATCTACACGCTGTGACATTCAGCTATGTCACTTGAAGTGTACATTTTAAATTTAAAGTTCATGTGCAGTAGTACAGATGAGTCTGGGACAAAATAAGTAGCTGATGCATTCACAGAAAACAGCTATTTAAAGTCATATGAGTTGAACAGTTTCATCTGACATATGTCAGACATTGAATGAAAACAGGACAATATTTGAAGGTCACTAGTTCAACATCTATACTATAGAAAAGACCCTTGCCACTTCAGATAGGGTGCCACAAAGCATGGGATTACATTGCCCCTTTGTACATATTTCAGAATTTTTGTCATTGTTTTATATTTTTCTTTACCTTTTAAAAAATATATATAGTGATTCTCAATATACTTTGGAAATATGTAAGGCTGAAGAAAGAGTGATTTCAAATTTATTAAGGTGAAATGGAGGTCTATGAAAAAGCTGGACTTTGCCTCACCCAAAAGACACATTTCTGCATTCAGCTGTCAGGTTAGCAATATCATGGGGCTGAAATAACACTCCTAAGGAATAACTTCTTCTCAGTAAGATTTCCCAGAAATGACAAGAGCCATTTCTATTAACTCGATCCCATATCCTAAGTGTCCAATGTTGGACTTTTTGTTGATATACATGGATGCATTTCAGATCATGGCTTATCTATAAACACATAGCAAAACTCCAAGGTTTTGCTTTTAGTTTTGTAGTTGTTTTTCTTCCATATTTTTTTCTGGCATAAAATAATAAGTACTAAGGAATGCATCTTATTTTCCTTGAAAGATCAGAGCTAAATGTTACAAGAAACTGAATTGAGTCTACAAGTTAAGGTTCTTTATGAGCCTTGCAGATGGAAGTACATGAGTGGCTGTCTTATCCATAAATTACAAGTACATAATCAGTCTCTAAGATGAGCAGCCTTCAAAGGAGAATGAATGATACAGTTAAAAGTATCTTTTCAAGGAAGTTTTGGCAGTGAATGATTATAATTGACCATCTTATCATATTTTTGCTCCCCATATTAAGATGATTCTACAGCTTTGTGGAACTGCAAGCTGACAAGAAAATTGATAATTTTAATATGCTAGAATATATATATATATATACACACACACACACTATGTGCCAAAAATGACTGATTTACCAGTATAACTGCCCCCTTGAAACAAAATCAAGTCTATCGATTTAATCTTTTTTGTTTAGTATTCACTTCTACCGCTCCTCAAAATTCCCTGTATTATTTCTCATCTCACCATTGCATGTAGGTACTATATCTTGTTCTAAGATCTTTCCTTTGCCTACTCTCAACCTTAGAGAGATATATTCAGTGAAATATCTGACCATTACTGAAATAAGTTACAAAAAAAAAAAAAAAAAAGAAAAGAAAAGAAGAAAAAGGTCAATCTGTATGATACTCTCCTATTCTCCTCTACTTACCCACATGGATATTCTGCCATACTTCGATGTTTCCTTTTTGGTAAGGAAGTAATGTAGAGAAAGCTAGGTCACACGGGTGTTCAAGGGGACTTTTAAAATAAACGTGTTTTGGATTCACTGATCTATACTATAAAAAGGATGATTGTCAGCTATGAGCAAATTTAACACTTTATAGGACTAATAGCAAATATGCACATGATAGCTCAATCTAGCCTGGCATGGTGGCTCACGTATATAATCCCAGCTACTCAGGAGGCTGAAGCAGGAGGATTGCTTGAACCCAGGAGTTCAAGGCTGCAGTGAACAATGATTGTGCCATTCACTTCAGCCTGGGTGAAAGCATGAGACCTCCATCTCTTAAAAAAAAATTGACCTATATTTTGACTACTCCAGTTTTGCACAAAGAAGAGTTAATGTCCAACCTGAAATAAGGAAATGACATCATTTTAAATTAAAAACAAATAAACAAATACTAATGCCTAAATTATTTTTTCAGGTTTTCTCACTTAGATGTTCTGCTGGCTCACCAAACTCAACAGGTATAAAATGGAATCCATTATTCTAACCCCTCCCAGGGTTGTACTTTCACTTCCTGAATGTGAATGGCACCAAGGCATATAAATGGTGGTGGGCTGGGAGCAAGAGAAGCTGGTAGTACAAAAGTATAGAATCAGGTTACCCAGAAGAAAGTCTAGGATCTGATCATAAATCTTGTTTAAAGATTTTTAAAGGCCAGGTGCTAATCCTGGTGCTTTGGGAGGCTGAGTCAGGAGGACAGCTTGGGGCCAGAAGTTCAAGCCTGGGCAACCAAGTGAGACCCCATCTCTAAAAAAATAAATAAATAAATAAATAAATAAATAAATAAAGACTTTTAGCTACCCTCTTTTGCTATGGTTATGAACATTTTCTTTCTCAATTCAGCCTAAACTTGCTTTTAGTAATGCTGAATAGTATCACTATCTGACTACCCTTTCAAGCCAGAAACCTTTCCCTTATTCCCATATCTAATAAGTGACTCATGCCTGTCAGTCCTACATAGCATATCTCAAATCCCATGGCTCTCAAAGTGTAGTGCCTGGACCAGTGGCATCAGCATCCCCTGGGAACTTGTTAGAGATGCAAATTCTTGGGCCCCACCTCAGGCCAACTAAAACAGAAACTCAAGTGTAGAATCCAGCAATTTGTTTCTCAACAAGCCTTCCAAGTAATTCTGATGCACACTCAAGTTTGAGAATCACTGTTCAACTCTGTCTCTTTATTGCTATCACCATTGGCAATTGCCATCTGCCCCCATCATCTCTTATCTAGCTTTTAGCAATAGTCTCCTAACTGGTTTCTTGGTCTTTATATTTGATCCCTCCAATCCATCCTCCATACTACCACCTGGGTGGGCCCTTTATATCACAAACGTGATTATTGACCTCTTTCTCTAGTTCCTCCTTTCCTAGAGCAGTGACTTTTTTTTTTTTTTTTTTGAGATGGAGTCTTATTTAGTCTCCCTGGCTGGAGTGCAGTGGTACAATCTTGACTCACTGCAATCTCTGCCTCTGCCTGCCAGGTTTCTCCTGCCTCAGCCTCCTGAGTAGCTGGGATTACAGGTGCACACCACCACGCCTGGCTAATTTTTTTTTTTTTTTTGTATTTTTAGTAGAGAGAGAGTTTCACCATGTTGGCCAGGCTGCTTTTCAACCCCTGACCTCGAGTTATCCACCTGCCTCGGCCTCCCAAAGTGCTAAGATTACATGCGTGAGCCACCGTGCTCGACGGAGCAGTGACTTTTAAACCATGTTCCACCAGGTGTAGTGGCTCATGCTTGTAATCCCAGCAATTTGGGAGGCCAAAGCAGGAGGATCACTTGAGGAGTTGAGACCAACTTGGGCAACATAGTGAGACCCTATCTCTAAAAAAATAAATAAATAACATAAAAATTATGTCTATCTATCTATCTATCTATATTTAAATAAAATAAAATAATCAGTGTTCCTAGGTAGCCGTTTCAGGGGTTGCCCTTAAGCAAGAAAGGGGTTCGGTGGGCAATAAACCAAACTCAAAATTTCACAAGCAACATCAGAAAATCACTGGCCTACAGGAAAAAAAGAGTGCACCTTAGTAGGATACAAGCTAGGGAAATCCATCTATATCTGTCTCCAGCATACTTCTCTATCCTTATCTCTTCTCATGCCTACATTCCACATGATCCTCTACCTGTAAAGACTGATTGCAGTTTCCCTAAGAGACCAGGCTATTTGATATTTCTCTGCCACTTATTCTTTTGCTTAGAACATATTCTCATCCCTACCATTTTTTTCATCTGACAATACCAAATTGCCATTCCCTATTCCCCAGCAGTCCACACTCATATGCCTGGCCCTATTATTACCAGCATTACCTTCTCCATGAAGCCTTTCCAGATATCTGCTTCTCATCACCTTACCAGATGAAATTGTTTGCCCATCCTTTGTGCCCTTACTATAGCAATAATAGTGGCAGAAGTAATAGCTAGTATTTATTGAGCATACACTATGTTATATGCCAGGCATTGTGCAAGGTGTTTTATGAATTATTTGCATGCCATTTTCAACGCCACAACTCTATGAAGTATAATTATTATTCTCATTTTAGAGGTTAGGAGATTGAGATTTAGAGAGATTATTCTTAATCTACTTGCCCAAGCTGAACAGTCAGTATGTGGCCGAATTGGATCTTCTCACGGTTTTAAACTCCAAAGCATATGCACTTACCCTCTACTACAAAATTAAAGAGGACACACTCAAGCTACAACATTTTTAAAAAGGAAGAAAAGGAGAAGAGAGGAGAGAAACCATCCTGGGTTGCAAACAAACATATCTGAGGACTGGCCCTGAGCAACAGGCCACTAGCTTGAAACTTCAGTTTCACACTATACTTAATACCCAACATTTAGATTGCCATGAAACCCATGCCAGGGTAACCTATTAGGATATTAGTGCCTATATCATTCTTCCTGCTGCAGGTGTTCCATAAAAGAAAAAAGATAATTTTTTACTTCTCACTTATCAACAAACCTTGTATCCTAGGCATCAATGTGGAGAAATAGGGGACAAGGGGTTAGGAGGAGGGAGCACAAGTGGTCCACAGAAGGAGAGGGAAGGAGGACTAAATTCTCTCTGAAATTGGGAGTGGGAGTGTCAGAATTGCCAGGTTTTTCAGAGACCTCACAAATCGCTGTAGTTCTGATGGAGGAGACTGATATGGATATCTAGAAAAAATGGTCACTAGGTAAATAACCCTGTGCACCAATTTCAGCATGAAGAATGCCTTTCAGCAATCATGATCGACAGCTAGACTTCTCACATTTTCCATACTGAGTAAACCTCAGTGTACTAGTTTGCCATTGCTGTTGTAATAAATTACCACAAAATTGGCAACATAAAACAATACAGACTAATCTTAGAGATTTGGGGGTCAGAAGTCTGAAGTGGGTCTTGATAGGTTAAAATCGGGGTATCAGCATGGCTGAATTCCTTCCTGGCGGCTCTAGGAAAGAATCAGTGTTCTTGCCTTTTCCACTTTCTAGAGGCCATCTACCTTCCTTGGCTCATGGCCCCTTCCTCCATTTTCAAAGCCAGTAAAATCAGGCCAAGTTTTTCTCATGTGCCCATCTCTCTGTTTTTCTCTCTTTTGCCCTCTTCTTCCACTTTTAAACATGCTTGTAATTACATTGGGCCCACAGAGATAACCAGGATAATCTCCCTATTTTAAGGTCAGCCGATTAGTAACCTTAATTCCATCTGCAATCTTAATTCCTCTTTGTCATGTGACATGCCATATTCACAGGTTTCAGAGATCAGGACACAGACATCTTTTGGAGGGGGGGCATTTCTCCCACCATAACCAATGCTTCCTGTAGATTCGAGTGGAGAGCTATTTTAGATTACACATATCATTGCCCTACTCAGTAGGTTTTGATATATGAATCTTTTAAACTTATTTTAAAAATGCCATGAGCAAGTAAATTCATAGAAACTCCATACCTACAACACTTGATTATTTTATTTCTCTGTGTATAGCACAGTCCCCAAGTCTCTATGATGAGCTTATGAGTGAGAACTATGTTCCATATTACTTTTTGTTTCCCCAGCACCTAGCACCATGCCTGGCACACTGTAGAGACTTATTAATGTTTGTCATAGTAATAAATAAATAAAAAGTGCTTCTTCTGGAAAAGAACATTTGTAGAGTTGTATTTGTAACTTAGTTCAGAGCTGTACATATCTTGAAAAATGAATCTAGTGCTAAAAAAGAGGGGAAAAAGCTGAACATACACTATCTAAAAATCAATTTAAAATAGATGTCAGAGGCATTTTTTATTATTTCTAAATTAGATCATTCATCAGTGGAATACAGAGCAAAAGAAAGGGAACTGCTCCCCTAAACCATATGAATTCTTTCTTATATCTCATTTCAAATCAATAAGGTGAAAGTCTCTTCTAAAATATTATGATTCATGAACTTCATTTACTGCTCATTCTTTTGGTTTCATCAGAATAACCACCTTAATGTAGTACTAGAATTGCTGATATTTTATTGCATTGCTATATCTCATTATTATGTATTAAATGCTATTATTTATGGTCACTACTTAATCTGATGTGAGACAGAAAAATTATTGAAGGTTCGGCACCTCAGAAGTAGGCATTTTATAGGGACAAAGAACTGACTGGGAAGTGTCAATGGTCCTTCAGCTGCCCCTCAGATCATTAACTCCAAGTGGTTATTTGTTCTCAGGCACTGTCCTGTGCCCAAGTTGTTACTGCTGTGATATGTAGATGAAGGAGAATATATTTTAAATCTTTTAATATGAATCAATGCTCATGAAGGGTGCCAGATTGAAAGCATTGGAGTCTGAAGTCATCAGGTTACGCACTTGGATGGTTTCAAGGTATAGAGAGATGCTTGACCTTGAACGACCATCATGCAAGAAGGTGAAAACATAGTTTGCTGAACTTCAACAGACTGACAGAGAAGAAGCACAGCAGCATCCCAAAGTTAAGCATTTTTATTAAGGAGGAAGACTCGAGACTAGTAGCTAAACTTCAGCTTGAAACTATTTATTATAACACCAGTACCAGTACGCGTGGAGTGAGTGAGTGATAATGGCGTTAGAATACACAATTGCTTTAAATCAACGAAAAATAAATATACTATTGCAAACTCACTAAACCACTTAACAAGGAGCAATCTTTTAAATGGTGTGTGTATTCCAATTTAATCCCTAATCTTGATTCCATATTGCATATCTGAGAACAGCCCTGAATTTTCTAAAAATCATACAATGTTTGAACAGAAGGACAGTTGGAGTTGTTCAGCCCAATGTTTTTATAATAGACATAAGAAAACCAATGCTCAGAGTGAAGAAGTGACCTGACGAGAAACATATTACTAATATAAGACTGAGAGTAGAGCCCAGGTTTTCTGATTGACAAACAAGGGCTTTTCTACTATGTAATGTTGTCTTTCTAAAATAGGGAAACTAGCTGCTCTCTGAAACTTTTAAATATTTAGTGACAATTATTTTTATAAGTGTACATTCTTTGGGTCTGTCAGGTATTTTCCTCTCCATTCTGATCCATTCACATTAGCTTAGTAAGACTAACATTTTCCACACATTTAAACTTCCTTAGTGTAAAAAATACCTTGCAATTAGTATTGCGCAACTGGCAGACTCACAATTACCAAATTAAAAAAATTATTTTCACAAATGACATTACATGCAAAAATCTTGACTTACTTTTTAAGTAAGTTTATCTTTTAATGTCATTTTATTTTCTGATCTTACATTTTTTTTTCCTATAGTAATCTGAACTTTTTGGCAATAGTATTCCCTTAAAGACATTACCTCTGAAAGAAAGGCTAATAGAACTACATGTATAGTCAAAACTGACAAATCTGTTTTAAATTTCTGATACAGACTAATATCCAATAATTGGAGCCCAATTAATGAAACCCTTAATGAGATATTTGTGTTATATTTTTAGAAGGGCAACGCAAATTCTGAGAGTTTGCAGAATTCTTTTTTACATATTCTTAAAGAAAGTATCAAGTGATGCCAAAGACTTACCACAAATTCAGATCATCCTTTTGACTTTTTTACAGCTTGAAATGAGAATTCACATTTGATTAATGATGCATAGTACTGCAAGATATAGGTAGCAAAGGGAAAAACATCAATGTTTTCTATGCCTTAGTTACTAAGGACTGAACATTGAACAATATTTTAATAAAAAATAAAACCAATGAGGGAGACCCTTCATCTTGCCACGTTTTCTCACATAGTACACCTAACAGTATACAGAAGCAAACATTCGCAATGCTCCACTTCAATTATACCAACATTGGCACATTTACCAGTAAAAAAGGCACAATAACTTTTGCCCAAAAGTTGCTCAATACCTGTTTATTGGACATATAGATGGATAGATGGGTAGATGAAGAGAAGGTAGAATGGAAGGGTAAATAAATGAATGCAATACCTGTGTAAATACAAATATTTTACATGAGACTTTACTAAAGAATCAAAACATTCAGTTCAGGAGGGAAATATTTATGTCAGTAAAATTTTCTGAATGGAAATATCTGTTCCATTGATATGGACAAATATTTATTTGTAGTCACTAAGAACTACTAAATAGTTTTGCAAACATATTCTCTGGCTACTGCTATTCATATGCACTCTGCAGATATTCCCATTAGTTAAGAAGACTCCTGATTTAGTAGTATGTGGAAAAGGTCACAGAATTATTCAGACATGTAAGACATGTAAGACAGCCTGAATATTTGTTTTTGCAAACACTAAAAATTATGAGGTACAGACACAAGCTTATCTATAAAATGGACAAATAGACTTTAAAAATTTTAAAACAATGCATTTCATTTACATGACATGCAATAAATATAACTGACTATATCATCAAAACATTCCATTCTTTTCACATTATGTAGCTATGTGTTCAATTCTCAAAGTAAAATTCAGTGTAAAATGCACATACCTTGATAGGTCCAGAAGTTATGAGAATCAAAAAGGAGACAGCGGAATAAAGGTCACCCTTGTAATTCCTGTAAACAAATTAGGCCAAATTATCCTTCAAACATATGTGCATGCAAATCCAAAGCAGTCCTTATATGAAAGAATGGAAGAGATACATGTGGGGCAGGGTTGGAAGTGGAGATGAGGGTTGTGAATATAAGAATATTCATTGTGCACGCCGGGCGCGGTGGCTCACGCCTGTAATCCCAGCACTTTGGGAGGCCGAGACGGGTAGATCACGAGGTCAGGAGATCGAGACCATCTTGGCTAACACGGTGAAACCCTGTCTCTACTAAAATACAAAAATAAATTAGCCGGGCGTGGTGGCGGGCGCCTGTAGTCCCAGCTGCTCGGGAAGCTGAGGCAGGAGAATGGCGGAATGGCGTGAATCCGGGAGGCGGAGCTTGCAGTGAGCCGAGATCGCGCCACTGCACTCCAGCCTGGGTGACAGAGCGAAATTCCGTCTCAAAAAGAAAAAAAAAAAAGAATATTCATTGTGCAATTCAGAAGAGATAAAGGGGTCCGTTTTTTAAAAGGTCTACTTGAAGTTTCAACTAATTATATTAATTATGCTGCTAAAAAAGGAATTTCTTAATTATAGAAGAGTATACCTGGAGGAGTATGAAATTCTCACCCACTCCACATAGACTTTCCCAACTGAACACTATTCAATTTCCTTTTTTTCTTTAATTTTCACTCAATATACCAGTCATTCTGAGATGAAATGCCCACAATTTTAAGGAGTTTCCACTCTAGTGTAAACAATTTATAGTAGTCCTAATTTCTTACATTAAAATTGTCCTTTACAATTTATAAATAAATTTCAGATATGTATTTCATCTATTTCTCAAACAACTCTAAGATTAGGAAACTAAGGCCCAGAGAGGTTAAATGGCTTTTGCAAACTCACATATGTGGTTAGTGGCAGAGCCAGGATTAGAATGCATGTCCCCTCACTTTTGGTTCAGTCCTTTTACCAACGTCCCATATGGCATCTTTTATTCAACAGGTATAAAATTGACTATAAAATGTGTCTCCACTATGGTTTGGATATTTCTGGTTTGGCCCTGCCAAGTCACATGTTGAGATTTGATACTCAATGCTGGAGGTGGGGCCTGGTGCCAGGTGTTTAGATCACGGGAGTAGATCCTCCATGAATAACTTGGTGCCCTTATCATGCAAGTAAGTTCTCACTCTTAGTTCCCATGAGAAATGCTGGTTGAAAACAAACAAACAAAAAGTCTGGCGCTCTCTCTCTCTCTCTCTCTCTCTCTCTCTCTCCCTCTCTCTCATCATTTAATCTCTGAATATGCTGTCTCCCCTTCACCTTCTGACATGATTGAAAGCTTCCTGAGTCTTCACCAGAAGCAGATTCTTTTGCCATGTTTCTTTACAGCCTGCAGAACTGTGACCCAAATAAACCTCCTTTCTTTATAAATTACACAGCTCAGGCATTCCTTTATGGCATGACAAATAGACTAAGGAAGGAGCTGTGCTGTTATATAATGATCCCCACTAATTTACTCCACTTCAGAGATACACTTCTTCCTCTGATTTATGTATACGCAGTATGAAGTCACCCGGATTTTTAACATATAAACTTTTAAAAAGTCATTTCATGGCAGGTGCGATGGCTCACGCCAGTAATCCCAGCTCTTTGAGAGGCTGAGGCAGGTGGATCATGAGGTCAGGAGTTCAAGACCAGCCTGGCCAAGATGGCGAACTCAGTCTCTATTAAAAAGACAAAAATTAGCCGGGCCTGGTGGTGGGTGCCTGTAATCCCAGCTACTCGGGAGGCTGAGGCAGAGAATTGCTTGAATCAGGGAGGTGGAGGTTGCAATGAGCTGAGATTGTGCCATTGCATTCCAGCCTGGGTGACAGGGAAAAACTCTGTCTCAAAAAAAAAAAAAAAAAGAAAAGAAAAGAAAAGAAAAAAAGAAAAGTCATTAATTAGTAATGTAAAATTGGTGCAATATTTATGGAGGGCAACTTGTCAGTAGGTACCAAAACCCTTAAAAATATGTCCTCCTTGTGATCAAGTTATTTTACATTTAAACATTTCAAAAGGAATTATCAGAGATATACAGAAAGGTATGTATAAGAATTTTTCATGATGTTTTTATAGTAATAAACATCGGAAATTGCCTAAATATCCAATAATTGGAGTCTGGTTAAATAAATCAATGATTTATTTATATGATGGATTACTAAGCAGCCATTAAACATAATATCGGAACTGTTAGATGTTAATGATCACTTCATATAATTTCTACGTATGTCTTTAATTTGCTGCTTCTAAAAGACATTCTGGAAGAGATGAGGGAAAGGGGACTATAAATTTTTCTTTTCATTTTTTGGTGTTTTTTTTCCAACTCTGTCTCTCTTTGTCTCTGTCTCTGTCTCTCTTTCTGTGTGTAGGTCTGTGTATGTACATATATGTCTGTGTGTATGCACATATCTATTTTATTCACATAGAAAGATGTTCAGAAATATTTATTTAAATAAGCACATTGTAAAGTAACCACAATGTGAGTTCAGCTTAGATATACATGTATGTAAATTATATATGATTTTCTTCTTTCTGTGTATCTGTATTTTCTCACTTTCCTATAATAAACATATATTACTCATATATAGAGTTATTTTATGTTTTTAATTCTTCGAAAATCCATTTTAGAAAAGGCAGCGTGGGCCACACAGGGTGGCTCACGCCTGTAATCGAAGCATTTTGGGAGGCCAAGGTGAGATGATCGCTTGAGTACAGAAGTTCGAAACCAGCCTGGGCAACAGAGTGAAAACCTGTCTCTACAATAAAAATAAAAATATTAGTCAGGCATTATGCTGTCTGCCTGTAGTCTCTGCTACTTTGGAGGCTGAGGTGGGAGGATCATTTGAGCCTGGAAGGTTGAAGCTGCAGTGAGGTTGTAGTGAGTTGTGAGATTGAGGCTGCAGTGAGCTGGAGTGTTATCCACTCCAGGCTGGATGACAGAGCGAGACCTTGTCTAAAAAAAGAAAAAAGGAAAGAAAAGAAAAGGCAGTGTGTAAATTAAAGCAGAAGAAAAAAGAAACTTTAAAATTTAACATTCTAATATTTTATGATTGGCACTTAATTAACCTTATGGCCCCAATTTATTAATGAAGTAATCCCAAAACCTATTATTTTTATATTTGAGGAAAATTCTCAGTAGTAAGAGCAAACAATTTAAAATTTTTACCAGTAAATCAAGACAGAAGACAATACTTAAAAGTAATATTTAAAATGTAGGTCAATAACATCATTGTCACCTTACAAATATCTTACAAAGATCACCAAGGTGACCTTATAATGACAACAGGGTATCATATTATTACTAATGATCTCCATATCCAATGCACTATATATAAATCATTCATACTAGGCTGAAGTGGTGCTCTTGATTAGTTGCAATCTAATTGCCTGATGTGCATTTTTCATCACTGTTAATGTTGCTCAAAAAAGATGCAGTTCTGCTCAAATGTTCATGTGGTTCCAGAATAGTGCTAAGTTAGAATCTTTCAAGGGAAGACATTTCAGAAAGTACTTAGATCCAGACTACAAAAAATATTTCTGGCTCTTGTGCTACATATACCAGAGCAAGTCTGTAGAAATTGGCTTCATATACATCAGGCTGATTCTGCAAGGAGGCTAGCAAAAAATGCTTTAAAAAATAAACTGCCCTATATGTAGCATTTTGCCTTCGTGAGATAAACAGAAGACTGGGGTGGGGGTGGGGGGTGGTTGGGGAAGGGCTTCAAAATGATATAGCTCTTCTCTGCTCACTTCTCCATTGTTTTCAAGCTGGCTCCTTTAGGAGTGTGTCACCCCATTTATGACTAGAGAAGACCAGTTAATACACTGATCTATGTCAGATACCACAGGTTACTTGCCATCACTTAACAATTCTGAACATGTACAACTTCCCTCACCCTTTATCTCTCTATTGCATTCAAGAATTCATTTCCAAAAAAGAAACTGTTCACTGTCTTAATACTGAATGTGGGCTAACTACCATTTAAGAAAGAGAAATTAGAATGTTTGACAGGACCATCACTGAACTCAGCCAAATAATGCAAAAACAGAGGCAAAAACAGCAGAAGCTATTATACAAATGTTAAAAATACATCTCACAGGACTGACTATTGGTTTTGGAGATAGGCTAGACCCTGCAAGCAGAGTCCCATATCCAAATCTGGACAGTTCATTAAGAGATCATCTAGCCTGGACCTTAATTAGCACTACTTTCTGTTGTTTCTTCCTACACAGATAATAATATTCTGCTTCCTTCAGTTCTCAGCCTTTTAAAACAAAACTATCAGCAGAGATTGCCTATGGAGATAAAATGCATAAATTGGAGGTGAGCAGAAGAAGGGCCTAAAAGCCAATGTCAAGATGTTGACATCAAAAAATATATGTATATATGAATATGCACATAATGTGAATATGCATACATGTGTATGGATAGGTATATTTCTCAAATAGATGTTAAAAGTATAATTTCCATTAGTTTAGAAAATGGTACAAATTTTTACTTTTAAAAAATAATTACTCAATTATACTGTAATTTTAATATGTATATTAATGCTATTTCTATTTTCAAGGGACTTTGGGCGGCATATAGGTCACCCTTTATTTTATTAACGAGTATATCTTTACATCGCTGTATATGCTTCGAAACTCCTAATGAAATTTTTCTAATGGGACATTGACTCAAAGACTTTGTAGAAAATAATTGTGTTAATAAGAGAGACAGTTTTCCCATTACAATGATCAGTGCTCTCAGACAATTAATGCTGCAACATTCTGTATTGTCACTTTCTTCCTCAAGGCCTAGAGAACTTCTAGGTTTACATTATTGGCTGAAGCTTCTTTTCTTTCTGGCAATATAGGCATTTCTAATGATGAGACCTGCCAAAACTTGTCAATGCTATTTTTCTTCTTTTCCATTAGAGGTGACTGTGGCTGAATAGCCAAGTAATCTATAGTCTAACTTCACTTAATTGTTTTTACTACATGACATGAAGAAATATAGTGAGTAATCACTTCTGTTTTACATGAAGCAAATTGCTAGTGCTTTCCACAGCAATCTGAAGAAGACTTAATTTGTGCAATTTTCCTTGAACATCCTGTTCAAATCCTAGCAGGTAAGTTCTGCCCTCTTTGGTTCTCTAGTGAGTGAAGACCAGATTGGAGCAGTGGATCTCAATTATTTCCTCTTCTGTAGTCCTCTTCAAAACAAAGTCCGAGAATAGTTGGTCTCAGTCAAAACTGGCATATTCCTGTCCCTCCAGCAACATATCTCAAGAAAAATGGGTTTATTCTCTTTGTTATTTATTCCCAAACCTCACTTCTAATATGGTAATTTTTTTTTTGTAAATACACTAAGTCTGATAATAAAAGTTATACAGTCTAATTACAGAAAATTTGGAAAATACAGATAATAAAGGAAAAAATAACCTATTACCCACCCTTTTCAATCAGAAATAATCATTTTTAGCACTTTTGTATATCTTTTTCAAGTCTTTTTTCTTTCTTACATATCGGATACATATAATTTTACACCCTGGTTTATCATTTGGTAGTATAACATAAACATTTTCCTTTTATCTTAAAATATTTGTAATCATCTTTTTTAATGGCCATTATATATTGCCTTGTCTAGATATATCATAAATCACATAACATTTGCTTGTTGAACATTTAGGTTCCTTCATATTTTCTATTATCACAAATAATGCTTGGTGAAAATCTTTGTAGTTTTTTCTTTATTTCATGTTATTTCTTTAGGACAAATTCCCAGAAGTAGAATTATTGGTATGAACATCATTAAGGCTTTTGCAGCAAACTGAAAAATCTACACCAACAAATATTTCATCATGTCCTTATTAGTCATTCATTTACTCAACCAATATTCATTAATCACCTACTATGTATCAGGTACTGTGCTAGGTGATACGGATATAGTAGTGAGCAAAAAAGAAAGTTTATGCCCTTAAGGAACTAACATTCTAGAAAAATGGATAAGATAAAAACACAGTATGATGCCAGTTAATGATGAGTAATATAAAAAAATAGAAGCTGATAAAGGCATAGAAAATGAAGGACAATAAAGTTCATTACACAGGATGGTCAGAGTAGGCCACTATGATGAAGGAACATTTGATCAGATATCTGAACGAAGTAAGAAAGTAAACCTGGAGAGGTGTGAATGAAAATTAAATGGGTTAACACATATAAAGTCCTTGGGACAGTGCTTTTTCTAGGAAGCATTTCATACGTGTTAGTTTTTATTATTATTTGTAATGCTAGAATGTTCCATTCACCTTGTTTGGTGACATTATTATGGTGGTGTGATCCTGAAAGAGTCAAAAAGGATCTATCATATACTTCTATTGTTTGATTGTTTATGTCCCCTCCAATACTCTTGTTTAAACTTAATGCCCAATGCAACAGTATTAAGAGGCGGGACCTTTTGGGAAGTGATTAAAACATAAATGGATCAGTAACTTATAAAAGAGGTCCAGCGAATGAGTTAGGCTTCCCCCCCCACCTTTTCAACTTCCACCATGTGAGGACACAGGGTACTTCCCTCTGGAGGACACAGCAACAAGGCACCATCGTGGAAGCAGAAGGAGTAACACCCACTGGCACTGAATGTCAGTGCCTTAATCTTGGACTTCCCAGCCTCCAGAACTGGGAGAAAATAAACTTCTGTTCTTTATTTTAAAACAAAAGTAAAGCCTGCAGAAACCTTGGAGAAAAATCATTTCAGACAGAGAAAAAAGCAGGCACAAGGCCCTGAGACAAAAAAAGAATGCGTGGCATGTTTAAAAAACAAATCAAAGGGCAATATGGCTGGAATGTTATGAGCAATGTTTGAGGGAGGACATAGTAAGACATGAAGTCCAATAAATAGTGACCAAATCATGTAAAGCCTTGTAGGCCATTGTAAAGATTTTTTTTTTTTTTAATTTTCAAGTTTTTTAAAGTGTGATGAGAAGTCAACCTTTGGAAGCCAGAGAGCAGGCAAATCATAAGATCTTGTTTACGTTTTAAAATGATCATCCTGGTTGCTGTGTGAAAAACTATATGAGAACAAAAATGGATCTAGGGATATCAATTAGAAGGCTGTTTCAGTAGTCCAGGTAAGAAATGATGGTAGTTTGTTCTAGAGTGTTAGTAATGAGTGAGAAGAAAATTATTCAGATAAAGAATACAGTTTGAAGGTAGACTCAGCATTTGTTAATTGGTTGGGTGTCGGGTATTAAAAAAGAGAAATCAAGAATGACTCTAACATTTGGGACTTGAAAAATTGCACTGAGCATTATTTTAATTTTTAAAATAAACAGGCATTTATTGTTTCTAATTTGTATGTATACATGTACATACAAATTGTAAGAACATTTAACATGAGATCTACCCTCTTAAAATTGTAAGTGTACAATACAGTATTGTTATTTAAGGCACTATGTTGTACAAAAGATCTCTAGAACTTATTTGCCTTGCATAAGAGAAACTTTATATTCATTGAATACCATTTATGTTGATTACTGAAGGTTGAGGTTTTTTTCAGTTATTTATTTTTTTTCCATTTCTCATTTCTATTTCCTCTCTTGTGAATTATTTTTTCATGTCTTTGCCCAAATGGCATTTATAAAATTCTTTCCTCCCTTATCTTCTATTTTATTGTTATCTTATATGGCTTGTACCTCTCTAATCTTATTCTAACTTCCTCTCTCTTGAAGACTCTTATTTCACTAAACTCTTAAATGCAGTGTTTCTCAAGTTTTCATCTTTGCTTCTCTTTTTACTCTATACAGCCAACCTTCTGTATCCATGAGTTCCACATCTGTAGATGTAATCAAACATGAACCAAAAATATTCGGAAAAAAATCCACTAAGTGCCCAAAAGCAAAATTTGAATTTGTTGAACAGCAAGCACTTTGTTGAATCCACGTGAATAAAGTGATGTGTAGGTATTGTATTAGGTTATTTTTTTAGGGATGGGGTCTTGCTGTGTTGCCCGGGCTGGACTCAAACTCATGGGACCAAAGCACCCTCCTGCCTCAGCCTCCCAAGTAGTTCGGACTATAGGCAAGCACACCATTGAGTCTGGTGTATTAGGTATTGTTAAGTAATCTAGAGATGACTTAAAGTATATACTTAGGATATATGCAAATACTATACCATTTTATATAATGAACTTGACTATGTGTGGATTTTGGTATCTATGGTGGGGGGTCCTGTAACGCGGTCCCCACAGATACCAAGAGATGACTGTATATAGTCTCTAGCTAAGCTCACCTACCTGCCCCTATGATTTCAACTACTTTGATTGATTGATGACACCCACATCTCTAATTCCAGACTTATCTTCAGATCTGTATTTTTTAAAAACAAGCTCTTGCTCTGTCATTTAGACTGGAGTGCAGTGGTGCAATCATGGCTCACTTGCAGTCTCAACATCCCAGGTACAAGCAAGCAATCCTCCTACCTCAGAGTGCTGAGTAGCTGGGACTAAAAGATGCACCACCACGCCCAGTTAATTTTTTTTTAAAAAAAAGAGATGAGGTCTCACTATGTTGCCCAAGCTTGTCTCGAACTCCTGGGCTCAAGTAATCCTCCTTCCTTGACCTCGCAAACTGCTAGGACTACAGGCATGAACCACTGCATGCAGTCAGATCTGTAATTTCCATCTGGCACAATCCATCTCCATCTGGATGCCTAGCTGGTGTCTCACATTGAGTAAGTCCAAACCTGACCTCATTATCCCCACTAAAACCAACGTTTTCTTCTGTGTTCCCTATACTGCTTCATAGCATTATGTAGTTTCCCAAGCCAAAAGCCTCAGAGTCACTCCCTCCTTCTTCCTCACACCCTAAATTTAATCAATTTCCAAGAATTATTGATTCTACCTTATGAGTGGTTCTCAAATTTGTCCACTCCTCTCCATCCTTACTGTCACTGCCTTGGTTCATATCCTCATAATTGGTCATAGTTACAGTACAGCCTCTCTATTGTTCTCACTGCTACTATACTCTTAATCTACTTCAATTCTTCCTTCATACTGGTGATGTCTTTCTAAAACAAGGTTGATTCACCTTACCCTCACTTTAAAATCCCTTATCTCATTCAGTTGACTCTACTACAAATTAGTACACTACTTAATTTT
Organism: Macaca mulatta; assembly: GCF_049350105.2. Classification (NCBI taxonomy): domain Eukaryota; kingdom Metazoa; phylum Chordata; class Mammalia; order Primates; family Cercopithecidae; genus Macaca; species Macaca mulatta. Next base: position 131,661,666 of record NC_133426.1, read on the forward strand.
GGATAAGCCTCAGGAAAAACACCATTTTCTAGGATTATCTCCATGCAGCAAAATACCAACCCATTCATTCACTCAACAAATGTGTACTAAGCCTCTTCTGTATGTCAGACACATAAATGGAAATAAAATAAGACGTTATCCCTGACCTCTGTTCCCCAGGTTCGGATAGGAAATAAAATGGCACTCTCTTGTCCTAGATTGGTATTCCCCATTGCTAATTTAACTTTGTGTTCTTTCACAGCCCTAATGTCATGTGGAATGTGGTGCTCCATATTCTCTGACTAAAAAATATCCTAGACACTCTTTAAGAATCAATTCAAATAGCTGATTATTTATAAAACTATATCAACCTTTGAGTTTCCAGAACATTCTAATTATTCCTCTACTAAAGCATTTGTTACATGACCAGAGTATGCTTATATATCTGTCTCCCAAAGATGATTTTTTAATGTCTCTGTAGCACCAGGTAAACAGAGGCATTGAATAAGGTTTGATAAATTAGTAAATGAATGAATGGAAGAATGAGCAAATGAAAATGTTCCTTCATGAAAATTGTTATATGATGTATAACCAAAACTATGTAATACTGAAGTTTTCAGTAAAAGGAGAGACCAGTCCATGAGACCTGGAGAGCCTCTGTGGAAAACAGGAGACTTCAAGACCCATTGTCACAGATTATCAGTGTAAATGTTAATTTTTTCCCTTTCAATAGTAAAGCAGTTTCATGTATTTTGCTAAATATCTGGGACCAGTGTTCTCTCACTATGTCTATTGCTGTTTTACACATTTTCTTAAGGATACTTTATTCCATGTTGTACAGAAGTAAATTGTTAAAATGTTCTCTCTTCCATGTTAAATTACTGGTTAAAATATTTCACTTGCACTGAATTCTAATTGTTTACATTAAAATTACCTCATCTTCACAAGTTGTCCAATGTTTCATCAAAGCAATATCTCAAATAGGGAAAAGAACAAAACAATGAAGAAAATGTAGCATCCTTGTGTTGACACTTCATGAATTCCAAACCAAAAATAAATGGTGTCACACCTAAGTGTTGAGATTTTATTAGACTAAACAAGAAAGATATATCACAAATGTACTAGCAGCATATGAATACATGAACAGCGTAAATCTATAATAAATACCAACCCAGTAAATCAGTGTGACATTATAGCCCCTACCCAAGATAACTGAAAGAGGGTATGAACTGAAAACAATAAAAATAATAATATCTCATGTTATGCTTATAATTATCTGGAACATATATAAATAATTGGCCAGAATCAGAAGAAGAATAGAAAGAGTAATCACTCCCAATATTTTAGTGAGTGTCCTAAAGCCTATTTCCTTTCTCTCAAAACTATATAGCAACCCAACCCTTAAAAGTAGTTTAAAAAGAGAAAAAAAAAAGGAAGGAAGGAGGGAGGGAAGGAAGGAAGGAAGGAAGGAAAGAATTAGAGTGATTTTATTGATAATTTAAAATGTAAGATTATTTTCAAGTCTAAGCAATAAGTATCAATTTGGCCAATCAACTGTACTGTTCTTCTCCCTTAGCGGGCACTAGATCTCATTAGTGAAATTAATACTATCTTCCCCAAAAAAGTTTCTTGTTTTTGACTTGCTTCACAATTCTTAAAATGCTTTCCTACATTGCTTAAAGCTTTAAGCATATAATGAGTCAATGTTACAAAAAACATATTCATTTGAAGTATAGAGTAAGCAAATAAGTGATGTATTTATATGTGTCTGTAAATGATGCTTATGAAATCCTTGTCCACAATGTATGTATGTTTTCATAAATATTCATTTAAAAAATGTCAGCTCCACACACATAAACACAAACATATTTTTGGGCTAGTTAATAGAACAGATCACACATCAGTATCACTCAAATGCTTGCAATTAAGCAGAGCAGCTTTAAAAAAGAAAATCGTTAAAGGCAGGAGGAGGATAAGGCACAGAGTATAAATTCAAAACGTTGACCACAAACATTTTGTTGATAGGAACTGAGTAAGCTAAAAACAGGGCCAAAATTTTAGGTTGAGAAGGCTTCCAGCCGCTGTGTAGTTATAGTGTATTTATACACCTCTATATTTAAACACAGGTGGTAATTAGCAAGATTGAAACACCTTTAATAAGGTATCATCATAGGTGCAAAGGATGTGTAGCATAAGATGAGTTCATTATCAATAGCTTTCCTGAATTAATCATCTCCTAGGATATTTAATTTTAAATGTACCCGAAAAAACCTGGATTATTGAGATAAGCCATCTGCAGTATCTTTTTCTAATTTATCTGAACAACTGAAGAGTTTTCTTAAAATGTATGCAGCTGGGACATAGGGATTGCAATATCTATAAACCAATTGTCCATCTAATCTGGCACCTTCTCTTTGGCAGGTGTCTAAACCAGATAGAGACATTAGAGGTAATATACACACTTAGAATCCACCAATTATGCAAAACCATGCAACTGGGAAATTTTCTCTTTGACCTTAGCCAGTGATCAGACTTTCCTGGAAGTTTGCAAACTGATAGCCATGTGCTTTTATTTTGGCTGTTTAAAAGTCATCATTCATACAGGCAACTAAAAACACTAAATTGATTCCAAACATTAAAACATTAAAATGAAAATGGATTTCCTTTAATATAACCATATAGAAATTCTACTGAAAGTTAAATATATAGGTATAATATGCATCAGCATCCTGAATACTTACCTTTCATCTAAAGAGAAAAACAATTGAAAAATAAATATATGGTGATTTCAAAAGGGAAACTGAGGCTATAGCACCATAAAAACCAAGCATTTGAATAAACAGTGGAAACTGGAACCATCCAAATAAATGAACGACTTTTTCCATTGTTCATCCAAATGCAAGCATCTGCTGAAAGGTTAGAGGAAATCGACATGACAAAGAAGATGCCAATATTATGAATTTTACATGTTCCGTGATGATTGTCCCAATTTTTTTAAGTTTTAGTCAGATTTTAGTATCACACAGATATAGTCCAAGTAATAAAAAATAAACCAAAGAATAAAATACAAGCAATTCAACACTCAACAACTGGATACTGATATTCTCAGTATTCCCTAAACTGTAAAAATGTGGATATTAATTTTCCTAAACTTTTGAATAACTACTTCATTCTATCATTAATAATTTCACTTAGAATATATATATTTTGAAATTTTATTAACTTTAAAACAGAAAAATACCTTCTGACCTTTACATCTATTTATATTTCCATTCTTTGTTTCATTATCAAAGATCTTTTCTCAGCCATAATATAGACATTTGTTTACAGCTACAAATTGACAGAAAAATAATATTAGTTTCTCAGGGCTTTGGCCGGTATTGCAAAAGACTTCACATGGATTGCAATTCAGCTCATCATAGAGATTGTGATTCCAAAATTTAATTTCATAACTCATAATCAGCCACAAAACATTACAACAGAATATGAGAAACATTAAAAGGCAATTTCCTCATTGTTGACTACTTATTAATTTACAACTTAGTTGATTAAAATTAAAACAATCAGTATGCTTTCTGGTGACTGGTAAAATGACTGTTTTAAAAATTTCAAATAAATGTATTCAAATACATTTGGTCTCTGTAATAAAAGTGGGGCATAGATATTGTAAATAAGACTTTTTTATTTGAAAAGGAAAAATAACCAATTCTACTAGAAAATTCAAGCATCATTTATATTATGTTTTCCTATCATCACTAACTAGGCTTCTTCAAAGTCTACAAAATCATAATTTGAAAGAACATATTTTTTCAATGTAATAGCTATTATGAAACTATTTTACAGCTGTGAATGTTCTATTAGAACAAAAAATGCTCCATAGAATATATACATACCAATAGGAATGCACAAATCAAACTTCTCTTTCTGTGATTATTTTTAAAAAATTGCTTGAGTAGGGACAAAGAGGGTTGTAGTAAGATCTTCAGGAAAATGACAGAGATGGCACTGATTTTTCGTTCGGCTTAATCATTTATTTCTAGCAAATTCAATTCCCCAGCCTTTTACAGTTACTTTCAGGGACCAACAGGCTGGCATGAAATTAAATTAACAAGCAGATTCCCATTCTGAATTAGTGACTCCCAGCTGTCTGTCCCGTCTAGTTTCCATGGCAGTAGCACAATCAGTGGAAAATGAGGTACAGGAAATTTTAAGAAGCCAATGTATCAAGCCCCTTAAGTCAATTTCTTTAAACTGATGAATCAGTGCAGGAGGCAGGGGTAGGGGCAGGGCAGGGGGAGTAGAGTGTGAATTGAACTTAAAGTTTTTAAGTTCCTGGCTTGCTGAAAAGGTCGGTGTATTTCTGTTTCTGTAATTGCTGGAGAATGCAAGCAACATCTCCTTATACATTTTGTAGAAGGCTGTAGATTCACGATGGCATTTAGTTCATTGGGTATTTTATAGTAACCCAAGAGTGTTTAAGAAATTTTACATGTATTTTAAAGTGTTTTATTTTATTTTTTCTCTTTTGACATGGATATTAAGGGTCATCGGTCTGTTAAGTGACTCCAAAACACCCAGAAACTAAGTAAAAAATTTTCTCAAACAACCAGATGTTTGTCACCCCAAACAGTTGGATGGTTGACAGAATGGTGCACTCACATATTTGGGTGTCACCTAAATACAGTCATAGAAATTTGTCATAAGTACCCATCGAAAAAATATTAACCTTGGCACATATCTACCATAAGCAGAAATATAAAGGCTCCCAGGTAAGAACTTCACAGGCCTGGAAGATCCACCCATATGAAAAGAGATTTTTAACATGTCTTTATGTGTCCATTTTTCAATTAATTTCTCCACTCTTACAGTTAGAATAGAGCGGGGGTGGAGAATCCAGTATTTCAGAATCATTACATCACATTAAAAACATCATCCAAGAAGTAGTGGTTAGTTGGCATATATGCATGTTTCACCATATGCTATTGTTTACCTAAATTGGAGGCTCGGACAGGAAGTACAATTTAGAATAATTTTTTAAGTTGTAAATTATCCAAGATTATACTTCCAGGCCTTGAAATCGGTCCTGAAGTTACATAAGAATCTAATAGACTTCATTTATTAGACTCTACGTTACTATTTTAAAATATTAGGGATCCACGTCACCTGTAAAAATATTTACTTTTCAAATTAAAATTAGCTTTATTTCTATACAGAAATGTTAGCATTGCAATTGATATAAATATTGTTATATAATAATTTTCAGTCTATGCCATCATATTCCAATTTCCTCAGCCCTATTTTTCATGGGTTCCAAATGTAAGCAATTTTGCTGGTCTTGCTAAATTGTACCACAGCACGTCTAGCAAACTACAAAATCTCTATACATTATATATATTGCCATAACAGAGCACCGAATACTGAACAGACACCTATGGTTGGCCATCAAGGTTGTTAAGAATAATCAAAAGCTGTGTGAAGCCTTTTATAGCATTCACCTGCTCAAACTAAGCATGGCTCTAGCTGGTTATATTCGATATTTACTTTCCTCTGTTCTAAAAAAAAAAATCAATGGAAAACAGAAAGGAATAAAAATAATATATTAAGCCAGGATTCAGAATATTTTACCTTTTAGGAGAAAGAAAAATAATAGCAATCTCCATTCAAAATAGTGATTTAATCTAATACTCAGAATCTACAGATTATTTAAAGCAATTGTGGTATATGTGAGCATTTCTGAAATTTGATTCCTTTTAATTTTTATAATCAGCAGTTACACTTCCAGTCGTGGGTATATGCTGTTGGTCAGAATTGCTAAATTCTGTACCTTACAATATTTTTCATCTGCCTGTAGTCATACTAGGAATCCAGTTTAAACCTTTCTTCTAAACATTAAGTGATGGGAAGCTTTTAAAGTATGCATGGATTATTAAATTTGAGGTTAAAATCCACAGCAATTTAACAAATATATATAATTTTAATAAAGCTATTGTGCATGTTTTATACCTGATTCAAGGCATTCACAAGCAATTGCTTCCAAGCATGTGTGTGTGTGTGTGTGTGTGTGTGAGAGAAAGAGAGAGAGAGAACAAATATGAGTACTATAAGAAAATTTGTTTTTGTTAAAACAATTAATCACCGAGTCAGGTATTCAAAGTACTGGTCTTCTTTTGACCTCTGGTCATTTATAAGTAAGTAAATAAATAAATGCATAAATAATAATAATTAACTTGTTTGGGAAACTTTAGGGAATTTATTAACCATAATCTATACCAACTACTTGATAGCTGTACTTAAATCTGAAACTGAATGACTTAGGAAAAGAAAACTTCAAGCAAAAATTGTATGGATTCCAAATATCTATCTCTAACATAGAATGTGAATTTTTTTTTGTTTTATTAATTAACACTAAAATTTCTTACTACTTCCAAGTTTTTAAGGCTGTCACGGAAAATAAATTTCCACTAAGTTTTCTGTTTTCAGAAACAACATATCAGGAATGTTTTGCAGTTTGACAATTTAAAGTAATATCATACAGAATAAACTTGAATGCTAGACTATTCTGCTTCAGCAAGAATCTTTCTGGTAAAGGTATCAGAAAGGATCAATGACTATGAGGGAAACTATGATTATGTGGGTGTGATTTACACATATAACAGCCCGAACTGAAACACTGAGACTTCTAGGGTATTCAGACTGAATTAGGCCTTTGAATGTGATGATAGTTAAGTATAATGTAATTTTATTTTAATACACCTATATGCTTGAATATTTGAAATCTTAATCACCTTTACAGCACATTGATTCTACAAAGCATTCTTTCGTTTAGCCTCACTGTATATTTTGTCAAATGACATGACTGTCCCTAATTCATAATTGGAACCTAAACCTAATGGAAAATACTACTTCATGTATGCAAAAATATCTGTGGGTTTTTTTCTGCTATGTATATCTGACATTGTTCTCAGGACTAGACTCTACTAGTTTTATTATGAAAATGTTAACATTTCTTCATAGAGTTGTTTTACAGAAACACCTGTTTTTCAGAAACATTCTGGGGAACAACCTGAAAACTTTTAAATAACATTTAGAGCATGGATTTATTTTAGGAATTACCTGATCCCTTTTTAAATGCATATTTTGACTTTCTTTGATCATGAAAAGTTTTCAACATTATTTTGGCATAACTGAAAGCTTTTAATTACCCTTACAAACCCCAACTTTGCAACAGTAAATTATTTAATGCGTCACAAAATAGTGTTATGAACTTGAACTAAAATGGCAAAATTGGGATTCTGTTTCTCCAGTTATTTACTTTGAGGGTCTTACTGCGCCTTATGAAAATTCATTTTTCCCCACATTGCAGATATGAAGAGCAAGGAGCGGGGCTGAGCAAGCAAGCAGATGCTGGGTAATCATGGAGCAGAAGTTAAAGGTGTGGATCGCCTTTTCATTAATTTTGTTTTTTAAGCTTTTCCCTCTTAGACTCTACCCTTTCTTGGTAACACTGGAGTATCCACTGCTCCAGATCAGAAGACTTCGGACTAGGAAGATGAACCGGGCTATTTCAGCCAAAAAAATATAATGGAGCAGACATTTGCAATGTTCTCCTCAAACACGTTAAGAGTAGCAATTGATTCTCACAGTACATTGTTACCTGGCTTGTTAATTATAATCATAGAACAAGAGTCTAAAATTCAAGGAAGCTGTCTGTGACACTTACTTATCACAAACGCGATCAATTAAACGCGAATCTAACGGTACCTATTTGAGTCCACTGGGATGTTTCGTTTCCTTTTGGTCTTTAAAACCAAATGGTTACTAATTTCCTTTCTGTGGCATTGAGAACTTCTCCTTGTATTTCTTTGAGCCACCTCAAATACACCTCCAGGTTGGTATCCCAGGAAAAAAAACGGTAAAGTTCAGGACGTTTACTGACCAATTGTTTCATATTGGAGATGTAGAGCTTTTCTACCCCTATTAGCATATCGCCAGTAGCAGTGATGCAGATCTGCTCAACCCGAAGCTGCCGACGGCGAGTACGAGCTGCAAACCAACCCCCGCCCCCGCCCCTACTCTCCCAGTGGCGACACAGACATGGAAACATCTACTAGTGGAGTGAGATCTTCTGTCTCCGCAATTGTAAACAACTGACTGCATCGGGTTCACTGAAATGTTTAAATACACTCCTGACTGCAAACACATCGACTCACCAAGTAGCACTAACAATCTCCCCTTCTCCGCCTCTAGGCAAAGCATCTTGAAACTAAATTGGCAATCCTCCAGTCATGGAGTTAAAGAAAGTGAGGTTACATTTCCCCAAGCATGCCTAGCGGGTGCTTGGCTCTCGCAGATGTGCTGGCTGCTGCTGAATCTCCGGGACCACGTCTCCGTATGAAATGCGGAAACACAAAAACCTGCACATTGGAGCGCATGGTTAAAGTCAACACCGACGGCTCCCGGAGCACCGCCTGGGTTGTAATGACTGTCTCTTTTGACAAAGATTGACTAAGGTATAGGGAGGACGCATCGGGTGGGGCCCTCGACGGCGGCGTAGTTTAGGAGGTCCTGGAGTTCTCCCTGGAACCCGGGCTCCCTGAGTGAGGCTCAAATAGAAATTCAGAAGCGAACAGGTACTAAAGTGAGTCCCAGCCCTTGGGCATCTTCTCTGGGGAGACAGCAGGACCTGGACCCCAGTGGCAGAGCCCCAGCAAGCGCTCCAAGATGGGAGGGATGCCAGAGAAGCGCCCCTTTCTTTCTTTTTAGACCAAACCTCCCATCCTCACCCCAGGTACCCAGGTCCACTTGTTAGAGTGTCTGGGCTCTGCGCGAGAGCCGAGGCGAGGAGGCTCCCTCTCAGAACTGAAGGAGTTGGTTGGCAAAGTGCCGCCTGGGAAGCCCAGCGAGCCCTCGAAGGGCAGCGTCGCCAGGGCCCGCTGTAAGCTTGAACTGCGAACAAGGCCGACCTGCCTTCTGCCCCAGATGGTCCAGAGCCCCATGGCAGGCGGAGACCGGAGAAGAAGGATGCGGAGGCTCTGCCACCTCGGGCAGGAGTCCCAGAGCGGACTCAACCAGCCGCTCACAGCCGGGAGCCGCCATCCGCCGCCTGCAGCCTCGGGGGGAAGTTCGCCTGTAGTCCTTGGGGTAGAAGGTTGGGGGTAGCGGGCGGGAGCGAGAAGGAATGGGGTGGGAGTCAGGAGAAACGCACCTACCTATTCCAAGCGCAAGTTTCGGCGGCGTCCCCAGGTGCGGTTCCCCCGCCCCCTCGCCAGGTGCTAGGCTCCGCCGGGCGCTGCCAGTGCCCGGGACTTAGGGCGTCTCGGCCGACTCCTGCGGGAAACGACTGTAAATCCACATTACTGTTCGAGCTGCCGCTCGGGCCCCCGCATTGCTCTCCTCCGGCTGCTGGCGGCGGTGCTTTAAACCGGCGGCCGCCGGAGGCAGGAACCGAACCCGGCTACTATTGCACCAGCGGACGACCTGCCAGAAGGGTGCTTGCGCCCAGGGTCGTTTGTGTGTGCGAGAGAGTGTGTATACGTGTGTGTGTGTGAGAGTGAAAGAGAGTGTTCGTGTGTGAGAGAGCAGAAGGGGTGAGCTCAGCCCCTGGGGCACTCGGAGGTGAACTCCGGGCTGAGCCGAAGCTCGCCGCGCTCCCGGGTGCTGGGCGTCTGCACGGCTGATGGCTGGGCTGATGTTGCCGTGGCCGCCGCCGCCGCGCTCTAAGGCTGGTCGCGGTGGTGCAAAAAATGTTTCTCCGTTACTCGAGACCAAAAAACCTGCCCTGTCTACTGAGCATGCCCGGTTTGACAGCTTCACAGCCGAGTTTTTTTTTGTTTTTTTTTTTTTTTTTTTTTTTTTTCTCCTTTTCCCCAAGACTCCAGGTTTTAGCCGCAGCTGAGATGGGAGGTGGAGGGAGGTGGGAGGAGGAGGAGGAGAAGGAGAAGCTGGGTTTAATGAGCAGGTATCGGGCAGAGGAAGGGAAGTCGAAATGAGAAAGATCAGGGTGTTATAGGGCGGAGAGGAGGAGAAAGCTGGATATGGGAGCAGAGGAAGGAAATATGAATCAACAAAATTTAGATTTCCTACCTGCCTGACCAGGGGACTCACACGACTAGTTTTTTTGTTGTTGTATTTTTTTTTTTTTTTTTTTTTTTTTTTTTACTTTCTCCTGAGGGTGAGGGTGGGGTGGGGGATTTGGATGAGTATTTGTCAACCCCAGGATCAGCCTGGGACAGTGTTTCCTAGTCATGACATACACAAACATCCGCGTGCACACACGCGCGCACACACACAGGAGCACAATCACTGCTTCTATGTGCAAAGCCTCAGGACTGACTTAGAATGCGAAGTATTTTGCCAGCATAACTTTGGCAAAAAAAAAAAAAAAAAGGCGGGGCGGGGGGGAGAGAAATTGTTTGGTTTCCTTCTCTTATTCTTCTCTCGCCCGCCTTCCAGAAAAGCCAAAAGCCGGTGAATGCGGTGCGTAAGCGAACCACAAGCTCTCTTGCGTCTGTCGGTGAGAGTGCATCGCCGACTGCGTCCAGCTGACAGTGTGACCCCAGAGCGCCAAGGCCGGCTGGCCACATGCAGCCTACTGGCGGCCGCATCAGATTAGCAGTAACAACGTCCACCTGAAGGTGGTTGGGGGAAGGGGGAGCGCTAAGGGATCCTGCCCTGCCTGGCCGCCCAGGTTCCTGGGCTCCCTAAGCGGCTCCGCCCCTCATCCAGCCTGGCACTAGGGCACGTACTCGGGCAAGCCCAGCGCGCTGCCCCAAGCCCTGGATCCCTCCCTCCCTCCCAACCCTCCTCAGCTTCCTCGAAAAAGCGGAGAAGCGGAATCTGCACGCCCAGAAACTCGCGTCAGGAGCCTTAGGAGTCCGACTGGGCATGCTCGGGACTTGGGGCGCTTCGCCTGGAGGCACTCTCCAGCGGCTAACATTTGCCCGGCTGGGCCAGATGTGAGTCTGAAGTAGGAGGCTTAGATGCCCGCTTGGAGCAGGCTCTGGTTCCGGGAGGGGTGGCGACGACGCCCACAGCGGTCTTCTTTCCGGCTTCCCAGAGAGAGCAAGACCGTGGGAGATACCAAGTGCCGAGCCAGGGGAGCCGCACCAACTGGAGAAATAGGAGTCTAGCGGATTCCCAGGCCTCCTGCCCCGCGGCGCCACCCCAGCCGTAGGCAGGTGTGGGGCGCGCAGAGCAGCGAGGGAGCACCCTGTGTGCTCCCAAGGGACTGCTGACCTCTAGGTAAAGAAAAGAGTGTGAAGAGTCGAACATTCTTTGGGCGAAGGACGTTTACTGATTTTTTTTTTTTTTTTGAGTGAAGAAAGAAGGGCGTGTGTGAATGTGTATGTGTGCACGCACGTTTTAAATTTTCCTCCGCAAGAACAGGGACAGGATAGCGAGAAGCTATTGCCGAGTTGGGAACCCGCTAGAGGTTACAATAAGGCAGACTTGGAGTCGTGGCTGGTGCTAGTTACCGGGAAGAGTTTCTCTTGGCTCGGTGGGTGAACACCAAAGCTTCCAACTGTTCCCCTCCCTGGGTGGCGGCAGCTTCCCAAGGTCGGCTTCAGGGTTGGTCTCTGCGCTCCTGAGCAGGGGACCAGATTCAGTTTCAGAAAGAGAGGTAGTACAGAGTGACGCCAGGGGGAGTTCTCTGAACCGTGTGTTCCCATTTTCCCAGCTTTTGATACAGGTATTTGCAAAGAGGGAGCATTGTAAGACCATCACACCACCAAGGAGAGGAAATACAAAGAGCTGAACACTCTAGGGGGAAGAATTAGGGAATCAAGAGCACGTTTATTCCCATCGTCCCTTTCCCAACAAGGTTTTCAGCTTCAGGCAGGAATCGTTTGGATCCCTGCGGCTTAACACCCTCCCCCTCCCGTCCCGCCCCACCACCCTGCCAACAAAGAAACAAAAGATGACAACCAGGCTCTGTAGGGGCATAGCAACTGCTTCTATCACCGGCTCTGTTGGGCTGTTGAGAAAGCAGTAGGGAAAGGATGGGTATAAAACCTGTGTCTTGTCACAAATATGTAAACGAAACCTTCCTAAAACCCACTACCCTCCTACAAAACAAAAACAAGCTATTTGTATAAACATATATAGATTTAAATATCCTAAATAAATGAAAGAGTCCACATTATGAACTGTCCAAACCCTGAACTGTGGAAGGAAGACTTTCAGGATACCTCCTCAATTCTTACCAAAGAGTTCTGCAAGGAGAAAAAAAGAAACATCTGGCCAGTCATTTCTCCAATGACTGGAAACACTCTTGAGTGTTTCTGTAATCAGTGATTAAGAAAAGAACTCCCCATAACAAAAAGGGAATTCTGGCCAAATGGGACATGGACAAACCCTAACGGCCAAGGAAATGGAATATGAATTTTAAAGCATGATTATCTCACTCTCATTCTTGCTGTTCCTTTGTTACTCTTTACGAAGATACTGGAAGAAAGGGAGAGTTGATACCTAAGGATTTCACGACAGGAGACTGAGTTTCTTTCTCTCCTGGCAATTCAGCAGTCCCTGTAATCATTTTTTAGAAATTCTCTACCACCTCCTCTTTATGCTGTATTTTCTTTCACATTCTTCCCTCTCATTTCCTTACCGGTCTCCTGTGGCTCCCTGGTGTCCTTAATTCATTTGGTCTGCACCTGTCTCTGTTTAGTTCCTTCAAAACATTGTTTCCAGTCCTAATTCCAAAGTACAGAGGGCTCTGTCACTTTTCTCTGTTTCCTAAGAACTGATTTGCTGCTTCTAGACGCCTATATCCTGATATTGTAGGTGGATTTCCTAAGGCATTTATTCAACTTTAGAGATTCCCCAGACACATTTAAGCAACATGAAATTGCAGAAATTTCAAGTAGTTTTGCTCATGGGACCAAGAATTTCTATTTCAAATATGAATATCAGGAAGAAGACACACCAAATTGCTAGTTTCAGAATAGCCAATGTAAATATAACAGATTGTAATGGAGCATGTGATCTCTGTATGACAGTTATCCAGTTGCCAAGTGTATATTATTAAAATAATTTGCTAGGAATTTTAAAAGAGATATACCTTTTTGTTAACAAAGACACACACACACATGCACTCATACACCTTTTTGTGTTTATTCCCGAAACCAATGTAATTACATAAATTCAATTCAGCAAGTGATTATGGAACATCTACTATATTCCAGGAACTGTGCCAGCACTGGGAATAGGCAAATAAATTGAGACTTAAAGAAGCTAAGAAATGTTCAAAGATGTGTGAACAATTTGCTAATCAACAAGCATATACTGTGTGACTGTTACCATGTACCTAGAACATTTCACTCCTAGAGAACACTCTTAGCTGAACACTCTAGGGGGAAGAATCAGGGAATCAAGAGCACGTTTGTTTATTCCCATCGTCCCTTTCCCAACAAGGTCTTCAGCTTCAGGTAGGAATCATTTGGATCCCTGCGGCTCAACACCCTCCCCCTCCCATCCCACCCCATTGCCCTGCCAACAAAGAAACAAAAGATGACAACCAGGCTTTGTAGGGGCATAGTATAGGGGCACATTTAGATGTTCTGGCCTTGATTTTTTAAATATATTTTTAACCTATAGGTTGCATTCTGTGAGAAGAATGCATAATGGAAAATATCACTTATGTCAGTTTTGTTTCTAAGTACCCTCATAAGTAAGAGTGTAAGTACAATAATATTTGCATTAGTCCATTCTCACGCTGCCAATAAAGACATACCTGAGACTAAGTAACTTAGAAAGGAAAGAAGTTTCATTGACTCGCAGTTCAGCATGGCTGGGGAGGGCTCAGGAAATTTACAATCATGGTGGAAGGGGAAGCAAACATGTCCTTCTTCACATGGTGGCAGCAAGGAGAAGTGTGAAACAAAAGGTGAAAAAGCCCCCCCTTATAAATCCATCAGATCTCATGAGAACTCACTCACTATCACAAGAACAGCATGGAGGAAACCACCCCCATATTCAATTACCACCCATAGGACCTCTCCCATGAAATATGGAGATTATGGGAACTACTATTCAACATGAGATTTGGGTGGGGACACAACCAAACCATATCAATATTAGAAGACTAAAGTCAATAACGATTACATAAACAAAATCAGTGTGCACCATCTGAAATGAGGGAGTTTTGTTTGGTTGCTTGTCTAATGGGAAGATATTTTCAAAGGCATAATTTCAATATGTACTCGTTGTGGTGAACTCTTATTTCCTATTTCAACTGATAACAACACCATCCAGAGATCAGCTAGCAGAGATTATGAATAGTGCTGGCACCTTAACTTTTGGCTACAATGATTGGAAGCAGGAAAGGTAGCTTAACGATTTTCTACCCAAACAGCTTCCATAAACAGGGCTGTAAAATTGCAGCCACCAGCTTGCTGCAAGGGAGTGCCCATTTCCGGCCGGCTGTGGGCACCCTCTGGGGAAAGCAGCCACATTGGAGGAAGCTTACTTGAGCCTGGATATGAACAGTTGGTGGCCAGGATTCTGCATCCATCTGTTCAGAACAGAGTCAGACACATTATTTTTCACATACCCAAGTAAGGCTCAGGAAAACAACTGACAAGCCAATTAAAGTCTTCTCTTTACCTATTCCTATTTAATATCCAAATGGACCCTGTGGAGCTACTTCTCTGGCCAGAGTGCGAAGGAGAAACAAAATGCCTTAACAAAAAAAAAAAGTCTGGGCTTTAGCAAGGCACTTTGTATTCCATATAGCAAGTTCTGCTCATGTATTATTGCTATAATGGATTCAAATAACTGCCTAAATTTAAATTTATGGATAGTTTTTTAAAAATAGTACCTTGGTCCTTAATTTATATAAAATTCACTTATATTCACTATCCATACACATAAACCAACATGGCAATAATAATAATTCATAGCCTCATAAAGAAAACATAGTGCCTTCCCTTGAAGATCTGAAAGCTGACTTTATGCTAGTGTTTGTCTTTTTATTGGAAATACTTTTAAGAATATTACTTTTTAGCATTTTTTAACTATCACAGTTGTTGAAAAGGGAAAAAAATTGATTTCAAAATGTACTCTGATTTCTACTTAAGAGATAAAATTACACTCCAGGAAAAGAACTTGAAAAGAGTATAGAACAATTACGATTGCTCAGCTGGCATTTAAATGCACTTGAACTTCTCTCTAACTTTGTGACCTCGTTATCATAATCTTTTAAGTGAATTATTGTGATTGACTTATACAGGTAACTACTAATTTGTATTGAAATAACTAAAATATTTAGTGCTTCTAAAACACATGCTTAATAATGGCCATAAGACTTCTATAGTCACATACATTAACAATTACTAATAAATGCTAACAATTATTAGGATAGTCCTTCATAAACAGATTTTAAAAGGCATTTTAAATGAAAATTTGGAACTATGATGTTATCATTTTCCATACAACACAATAAACATGAGTAATTTCTTCTCAGACTAAGAAAATAGGCTTCCTGTATGTATCTTCATTCTCTCATTTATACTTTCACTAAGTAAAGATTTACAGAATACCTACTATGTGCCTATTCAGTGCTAAGTACTGGGAAGACAGTGGTAAACAAAACATAGCTATTCTTGCCCTTGTAGAGTTTACAGTCTACTGGTAGGAGACAAATAGAACCAATCATACAATGAAATACGTAGTTCTAAACTGATGGGTGTTCTGAAGGAACAGAACAAGGTATTTGCAAGAGAACAACAGAGGAGACCCATTTCAATTGAGGTTGAGGTGGTTAGGTAGGCATTCCTGAGGCAGTGGCTATTAATCTGAGGCCTGAAGAATGTGGAGTAGTTGGCATTCCAGGCAGAGAGAACAGAATCTATGGTATTTGAGGTAAGGGATGTCTTGGTACCTCAAATAATGCAAGGTCAGCCTGTGCATCTGGAGTTTAAGGAGCGTAATAATGTAGGGGAGGAAGTGACTTAAGATGAGGCAGGAGAGGCAGAAAGGAGCCAAAACATCCAAGACCTCAAGGACCTGGATAAAGATTTTGGATTTTGCCCTAAGGACAACAGGAAGTCAGGAAAGGAGAGAAGGTATGTTATGATCTGATGCACCGTTGATGGGATCTTCACCCCTGTCATTCAAATCCTTACACTTGCTAACGCTCAATAAAACGTTTTCTATCCTTAATCTTCCTGACCTCTCTATGTCACATGCTAGCTGTTCTTAAAGCATGGTCAAGAGTCCCCTGGAGGCTCCTTAGAGCCTTTTAGGGTGTCTGTGCAGTTAAACTTATTTTCCTAATACTAACATATTATTTGTTGACAGAGTGTGATGGCTCACGCCTGTAATCTCAGCATTTTGGGAGGCCAAGGTGGGAGGATTGCTTCAGTTCAGGAGTTTGACACCAGCTTGTGCAACACAGTGAGATCCTGTCTCTATAAAACATTTTTAAAAATTAGCCAGGTGTGATGGTGTGTGCCTGTAGTCCCAGCTATATGGGAGGCTAAGGCAGGAGGATCACTTGAGCCTGGGAAGTTTAGGCTGCTGTAAGCCATGATCTCACCACTGCACTCCATCCTAGGCAACAAAGATCCTGTCTCAAAAAACAAACAAAAGAGACATTATGGTTTTTTCACTCACATTTTCTTCTTTTTTTCTTTTCTTTTCTTTTTTTTTTTTTTTTTTTTTTTTGAGATGCAGTCTTGCTCTGTCACCAGGCTGGAATGCAGTGGTACAATCTCTGCTCACTGCAACATCTGCTTCCCAAGTTCAAGCGATTCTCCTGCCTCAGCCTCCCGAGTAGATGGGACTACAGGCGTGCACCACCACACCCAGCAAATTTTTGTATTTTTAGTAGGGACAAGGTTTCACTATGTTGGCCAGGATGGTCTCGATCTCTTGACCTTGTGATCCACCCGCCTCGGCCTCCCAACATGCTGGGATTACAGGTATGAGCCACTGCGCCTGGCCCACTCACATTTTCTTACATGCATACATCATCAATTAACTAAATGCAGAAGCAGAGATGAAATTTCAGCTGTGTTTTGTTAAGCCAGGCATTAAAGATCATGATACCACCCCGCTCAATTATTTTATTTTAGATTCAGGGTGAACATATGCATGTTTGTTACATGAGTATATTGCATACTGGTGGGGATTTAGCTTCTAGTGTACCCATTACTCACATGGTAAATATCGTAGTGAATAATTTTTCAACTCTCGCCTCCCTCTAGCTCTCCCTTCTTTTGGAGTCCCCAGTGTCTATTATTTCCATCTTTTTGCCCATATGTACCCATTGTTTAGCTCCTACTTATAACTAAGAATGTGTGTTTTTTTACTTTCTGTTTCTGAGTTATTTCACTGAAAATAATGGCCTTTGGATCCATCCATGTTGCTGGAAAGGACATGATTTCACTCCTTTTAATGGCTGCTCAATAATTTTTTGTTTCAGAAAATATAGCAATTTTTCATGAAAATACTATTTATGTTAACATGTAATGGGTTTATTACTGTTATTTTAAGTGATCAATGCATAAATATTTAATTTATGTTTTAACTTCTGATACACAAATATCAATAGGTATAACTCACAAGGACAACAGCACTTTGGGGTCATCAGTAATTTTAAAGACTATAAAGGGGCCCAGAGACCAATGCCAAACTTTGATCTTATTTTCTTAAAACTAGTTATGGTTTCTGTCCTGTCAGTGTCTTCTACTGTTTCTAAAGGATTAGTCCTTAGACTCACAATTAGAAATTGATTTTTATATTGCAATCCAGTGTGAATACTTACAACTGTTATGTGATACATTCTGAAATTATCTATCCTATTCCAACCTTATCAATTGCCTTCTTAACCCAGTAACTCACCCTGTGAAAAAGTGTGGATGATATCACCCCATTTCCAGGCTTCAATAATTACATATAGATTGACATCTTGCAGACCATAAACCTTTTTCCAACATTTCTCCTAGACTCCATCTGTAACAGCTGGCTGGACATTTCCTCATTAATATTTCACAATTACCTGAAGCTCAACTTTTTAAAAACTGAACTGATTCTCTACATATTTTAAATAGGAAAAATTGAAGATTACAAAAGGGTATAACCCCATCTTTATATGAATAGACTAAAGTAAAAATATTTATAAATAAAGGCATGGGAAAATAACTGGGAAAAATAAATTACAATATTAATAGTGATTCATGGCATTGCCGGCAGTTTTAATTTTCTTTTGTATATTGTTTTCTACAATAAATGTGCATTACTTCATAATCAAAAATCTATTATTAAAAACATAGCAGAACTATTTTTCCTTACACATCCCATATCTATCCTTACTTTTCATTTTAAAGGTCTGATCCTATTTATCTGTAAATTTGCAATTAACACACTTTTTAATTAATATCATTATAATAGTACAGACTCCTCCTGGACCACTTTGTTTTACCACCAAAGACATTTCAATCACAGGATGGCTATAGGTAGGAGTCACCTACCACCAGAAAGTAGGCTAATCAATTTTCTAGATGCTACAGGTTCTTGGTATTCGTTCGTTTTCACACAGCTGATAAAGACATATCTGAAACTGGGAACAAAAAAAGGTTTAATTGAACTTACAGTTCCACATGGCTGGGGAGGCCTCAGAATCATGGTAGGAGGTGAAAGGCTCTTTTTACATGGCAGCAACAAGAGAAAATGAGAAAGAAACAAAAGTAGAAACCTCTGATAAACCCATCAGATCTTGTGAGACTTATTCACTAGCAAGAGAATAGCACAGG
The DNA here is from genome assembly GCF_049350105.2 of Macaca mulatta. Classification (NCBI taxonomy): domain Eukaryota; kingdom Metazoa; phylum Chordata; class Mammalia; order Primates; family Cercopithecidae; genus Macaca; species Macaca mulatta. Next base: position 131,680,400 of record NC_133426.1, read on the forward strand.
AAAGACCGATCCCCATGATTCAATTACCTCCCGCTAGGTCCCTCCCACAACACATGGCAATTCTGGGAGATACAATTCCAGTTGAGATTTTGGTGGAGCCAGAGCCAAACCATGTCACTCTCTCCGTCTTGAAATTGTGTGAAATACAGTTTATCCCTCGGGCTATCAGATGGACACTTGGGTACAGTGAAACCGTCTATTTTTTTGTTGTTGTTTTGCAAATGCTATTGTAAATAAAGCCTAAAAATTCTACAGTTCAAAACAATCTTTCATCTATTTGGAGTGTCCTTCCCGCTCTATTTCTAGCAATCTATACATGTGAGATTCATTTTCTTCTTTTTTTTTTCTTTTTATTTATTTATTTATTTATTTATTTATTATTATTATACTTTAAGTTGTAGGGTACATGTGCATAACGTGCAGGTTTGTTACATATGTATACTTGTGCCATGTTGGTGTGCTGCACCCATCGTCATTTACATCAGGTATAACTCCCAATGCAATCCCTCCCCCCTCCCCCCTCCCCTCTTTCTTTTTTTTCTTGAGACGGAGTCTTGCTCTTGTCATCCAGGCTGGAGTGCAATGGCACGATCTCGGTTCACTGCAACCTCTGCCTCCCAGCGTCAAGCGATTCTCCTGCCTCAGCCTCTCAAGTAGCTGGGATTACAGGTGCCCGCCACCACGCCCGGCTAATTTTTGTATTTTCAGTAAAGCTGGTGTTTCGCCATGTTGGCCAGACTGGTCTTGAACTCCTGATCTCGTGATTGACCTGCCTCGCCTTTTGAAACTTGTTTTTTCTGCTTAAAAATATAGTGAGGTGGTATATTGGTGCCTGCAGATCCACCTCATTTTTTTATTATACTTTAAGTTCTAGGGTACATATGCACCTCATTTTTAAAAGGGCTGCATAGTATTCCACTGTTTTGATTTACTATAATTTTATTTAACCATTTTTTATTGATGGATGCTCAAATTGTTTCCAATTATTTTCTATTACAAATGATGCTATGACAAATATTTTTGAATTCAATCTCTTTTCATTATATATTTTTGTGCACTTGTATGAGAATTTCCTTAGAATAGATTCTTCAAGTGAATTTCATGGATCAAATATTGTGGGCTAGATACTGTCAAGTATCCCTTCAAAAAGACTTTCACAAGAGTGTATGAAAGTCTCCATTTCCCTGATAGGCAACAACAGTTTGCATCATCTAACATTTTAAATTTGATGGGCAAAAATATCTCATTAAACATTTAATATACATTTGCTTGATTGCTAGCAATGTTGAACTTTTTCATATGGTTATATATTTTTTCATTTGTGAAGTGCTTATTAGAGTATTTTTTCATAGATTTGTTGAAATCCTGATACATTTGGGCTATTGCCCTTTTGTTTTATATGTTGCAGATATTTTCTCTAGGTCTATCACTTGAGGTTGTGAAATATGTCTGTCTTCTCCTTCATGGAGTCTGGGTTTCATACTTTGCTTGGAAAGACCTTGCCACTCCATAATTTTTAAAGTATTCATTATTTTATTCTACTATTTTTAATACTTAAAAAATCAAAACTTTAAAGTTTATTTGTATTCGTGATTTCAATTAAGAGTGCAGCCTATTTTTTTCTTCATTTGGTTGGCCATTTGTCCTTTTATGACAGGTCCATCCTTTTTTCAGTGATGTGAAGTTTATTGTCAACCAAATAAACATACCTTTACACATCTATTGTTTTTATTTTTTAACTCTGTTCAACCACTGATTTGAGTGACTTTCTGTAAACTAATATCATGCTGTATTATTATTGTTTTGTAGTATGTTTTGATATCTCTCAGGTAAAATGTTCCTCTTTCTCTCTCTTCTTTTTTAAAAAAACTTTTTGTTTACAAAATATTTTTGCTTTGAGAGGCTGAGGCAGGTGGATTGCTTGAGCTCGGGAGTTTGAGATCAACCTGGGGGAACATAGGGAGACCTCGTATCTACAAAACATGAAAAAATTCATGGGGCATGGTGGTACACACCTGTCATCCCAGCTACCTGGGAGGCCGAGCTGGGAGGATCACTTGAGCCCAGGGAGTCAAGGCTGCAGTGAGCCACGATGGCACCACTGCACTCCAGCCTGGGCAACAGAGTGAGTCTCTATCCAAAACAAAACAAAACAAAACAAAACAGTAGCACTTTCACCAAATGAGCTTTAAAGAAAACCTTTCTACCACCATATTTTACAATCACCCCACCTCTCTTTCAGGAGTTCTGTGGAAAAGTGATTATAAATTTGGATTATTGTTACATGAGAATTAAAATTTAGGAATGTGTTTGTATTTCCCAGAAAAAAAATTGTCTGTAATGCCAAGGAATAAACTTCTGTCAGGTTAGATAATCCATAAGAGAAATCTACAGAGAAATTAGGTGGATAGATCTCATGAAGCAAGTGAAAAGGATAAAAGGATAAAATATTAATATGAAGAACCCAAGAGCTAGGACACAGAAGGTAAACATCTTTAGCATCTCTCAATTCCCAACTTAACCCTACCCAATTGAATAGATATGTGTTTCAGGTAAACAGCCTTGGGATGGAGCTTCTCACTGGTTAACTTTTTTTTTTCTCTTGGCAGTGGACCTTGCAATTCACTCTTCCACCCAAGAGTCCCAAACTGTGTGTCCCTGTCATTCTGCCTGTAGTGGACTCCTTCCTTTACCAATTGTCAAGTAAGCCAAACACTTAATAGTTGGCAGTTTGTTATTCTTTCCTTTTTCCTTTTGTTCTTCAAATCTGAAGGAAAGGAGCACAAAAGAAGAACCAAGAAAGTCACATAAGAGACACACAACCCTCTCTGGTCATGGCAGAATCATCTAAAGAGATAGGAGGGAAACTACAGTAGTCCCCCTTTATCTTCAGGGGATACTCTCCGAGACCCCCAGTAGGATGCTTGAAACCACAGATGGTAACAAACCCTATATATTACTATGTTTTTCCTTATATATGCATACCTATAATAAGGTTTAATTTATAAATTAAGCAGAATAAGGGATTAACAACAAAAATTAATAATAAAATAGAACAATTATAATAATAGGCCAGCATCACGTCTCTTGTGCTTTGCGGCCATTATTAAGTAGGGAATACTTGAACACGAGGACTGCAATACCAATACTTTAGCAGTGAATCTGATAATAGAGAAGGCCACTAAGTGACACCCCGGTAGGATGAAGCAGGATGGTGAGAGATTTCATCATGCTACTCAAAACAGCATGCAATTTAAAACATGTGAATTGTTATTTCTAGAATTTTTTTTTTTTTTTTTTTTTGAGACGGAGTCTGGCTCTGTCGCCCAGGCTGGAGTGCAGTGGCCGGATCTCAGCTCACTGCAAGCTCCGCCTCCCGGGTTTACGCCATTCTCCTGCCTCAGCCTCCCGAGTAGCTGGGACTACAGGCGCCTGCCACCTCGCCTGGCTAGTTTTTTGTATTTTTTACTAGAGACGGGGTTTCACCGTGTTAGCCAGGATGGTCTCGATCTCCTGACCTCGTGATCCGCCCGTCTCGGCCTCCCAAAGTGCTGGGATTACAGGCTTGAGCCACCGCGCCCGGCCTATTTCTAGAATTTTCTATGTAATCTTTTTAGAGTGCAGTTGACTGTGATTAACAAACTGCTAAAAGCAAATCCATGAATAAGAGGGGACTACTGTACTGGTTATATCATAATGCAGAGTTGTTGTGGTTTGAGCTATGTAATTTATGCTTCCCTTTATTATACTTGGTGGTACTAAAGACCATTAACAGGCTATTGGTTAGTAAATATATTTAACCCATAGTTTTAAACCTTAGAATCTCCTTAAACTCAGGAGTAGACTAGGTTCAGTCTCTAAAATTTTCCCACAAGCAAAGCAAACATGATCTATCCAGATTTAGTTTTCATGTGTCTGTTTTCTAAGTAATTTAAAGGTGTTGCATTCTGCATTGCGTTCTATGTTGTTTCATCACAGGAAGACTGCCAAAATTATTAATATAATTTCTTTAGAGGAAAGGAGGAGAAATTGTTTCCCTGATGTCTGAGTAAAATTTAAATGAAAATGAATGTGATTTGAGTGTTAGTATTCATGGCTGCTAGTTCTCTGTTAATTTACATTTATATTCTTAATGTCTAGGTTGAGCCTAGGGAAATTTAAAACTCAATTTCATTAATGCTATAACTTCCATAGGAATCTCAATATGCACACAAGTTCCTAGACTGTGGAGTTGTTGGATGAGAATATAGCAGGCAAGCATAATTGCTGAGTGGTTATGATAGTTAAATATGTAGTATCAATTTTGATTTTTGAAATTCCTCTGGGCCTAAGCCCAATGTCCAAAAAGTTTCAAAAACACAAAACTAATATAGTAATGAATTTTAACACCCTTAAAATGGAAACATTACGTTTCTGAACCATTGCCCATTTCTGATTAAATATGATTTAAACTAGATCATGTTTCACATTTGCCACAATTACATTGACATACATGATGTTTGCGATTACTGCATAACTTGAGGTTTGCAAGTTCAGCTCACTGGAGTTAGTTTCTTTTTTTTTTTTTTCATTTACTTGCTTTTATTGCAAATATGATACACTGCTCCCAAGTGGGAAAGGTACTGTGAATAGGAATATATGAAGCAAACAATAATAACATCCCCTAAGTCTCAGACAGATATATCTTTATTTCTTACTTTATAAGCTATGTGTAGATGTACTTTAAACATATGATATTTAAAGATTATGTTTATGAAGTAATCTTTTTAGAAAGAAAATCCCTGAACATCCTAGAATTTCATAAGAGAAATGACACTTTAACCCCATTCTTAATTCTTACTTTAATCGTTTTGATTAGACTACTCCTTCAATCTCCCTGAATGATGTCTTAGAATTATATCTATTCCAGAGAGGTTCTGCAGTAATACTTTAGTCTTTCAGCCTCTTGCAACTTTAGGCCATGAGAATATTGGCCTAAAGACAGATTGGTCTTATTGTCCTCTTACATAATCTTCAGCCAAAGTCCATCTTCTAGATTTCAATTAACTTGCAGCAGTGGTAAGATAGAGGAGAAAGAGAAAAGGAAAGAAGAGGAAAGAAAAGAGAGGGAAGGGAAAGGAAATACTCTATTATTGGACAACACTGGAAAGTGGTTATCAACTTCTTTGCCTCCAGGCACATTCATGGCTACGCTGAAGGTTACAACAATAATTCACTATAAAGAAACATCCTCCCGCTGGGGCAATATGTGGTGGGACTGAAAGGGAAGAAAGGAGGATAGGATGTGTGTAAGGTTTGAGAAAGTTTTCCAAGTGATATGCACAATTGAAATGAATTACTTTAAAAGCAGACTTAAACTAACTTCGTGATAACATAGTTTAATATTTCTCCTCCATTTATAATTTTGAAAATTTGATATTTTATATATTTTTAAAAATGTTATATAGAGACAGCAGCTCCTTGTGTTGCCCGGGCTGGTCTTGAACTCCTGGCCTCAAGTGATCCTCTCACTTTGGTCACCCAAAGTGCTGGCATGAACTTCTGTGTTTGGCTGCAATTATTTTTTATTAAAATATCAGGCCTGGTGCAGTGACTCACACCTGTAATCCCAGCACTTTGGGAGGCTGAGGTGGGAAGATCACTTGCACCCAGGAGTTCAAGACCAACCTGGGCAACATGGTGTAACCCTGTCTCTACAAAACTTAGCCAGGAATGATGGCATGCCCCTGTAGTCACAGCTACTTGGGAGGCTGAGATGAGAGCATCACCTGAGCCCAGGGAGGTTAAGGCTGCAGTGAGCCATGATGGTACCACTGCACTCCAGTCTGGGTGACAGAATGAGAGCCTGTCTCAAAAAGATAAAAATAAAAAATAAATGCATGATATGTGTTCAGAAGAGTATTCAGGAATCTGCTTTTTTTATTGTTACAAATCTTACACATAGAAAGTAACTACATGTAAATATAGATTAAAAATTCATCCAGCATGATAAAGTGGTGCATGAGCTATCTTTCTGGCGCAACTATTCAGAATATGTTGAGGGCCTTGCCTGCCACTGTTTATCAAAGCCAGTGTGTGGTGTAAGGCCTAAAATTAAAGCCTCATATTAGGTACTGCCTTGATATCTGGTGAAACTGAGAGAGCCCCAAATGGCCTACCTATGAGTTTTTCTCCCCACTCTGCTCCCACAGATAAGTTCCCCTAGCCTAACAAGCCTCCTTGTCAAGGAGACCAGGTGCAGTTCCTAAGTAGTGGCTTTCACTTCTTTGCCAGCCCATGGAATTATTCAAATAAGCCAATCACATCCTCCTGTGGGAACTAAGGGTCACCCCACCTGTCTGATACTACAAAGCCTGCCTCCCACAGCCCCTGGTTGCTTGGTCTGCTCCAGAGGGGAAACTCCTGTGTGGCCCTGTATGGTGTGTGGTGTCCTCCTCCCTTAGGCTGTGAGTATATGTAATTGATAAACTGTGATCAGTCTCATCTGTCCAGCATTGGGTGTTGCGTGTTCGTCCATCCCCATAACCCTGGGGTGGGGATCCCTCCCTCACCAATGGGATAAAGAGGAAGCGATAAAAACACAGTGATGAACTGGAGAATACATTTTATTACCATAGCTAAACAATAATAAATCAGTAGTAATTTTGAAATTCTGGGTAGAAATGGAAGAAGTTGGGACACATGTGGAACTTCCATTTTTTTTCTTATTTGAATACCAATGTATTAGTCTGTTCTCACACTGCTATAAATACTTGAGACTGGGAAATTTATAAAGAAAAGAAGTTTAATTTGCTCACAGTTCTGCAGGCTGTACAGGAAGCATGATGCTGGTCATCTGTTCAGCTTCTGGGGATGCCTCAGGAAACTTACAATCATGGCAGAAGGCAAAGGAGGAGCCAGCACTTCACTTCACATGTCTAGGAGCAGGAGGAAGAGAGAGACAGTGGGGAGGTGCCACGCACTTTTAAACAACCAGATCTCTTGAGAACTCTATCACAAGATAGAACTAGGGGGCATGGTGCTAAACCATTAAAAGTCACCCCCATGATCCAATCACCTCCCACCAGGCCCCACCTCCAACATTGGGGATTGCAATTCAATGTGAGGTTTGGGCAGGGACACAGATCCAAACCATATCGACCATTATTTTGGAAGCATTGGAAGGATATGGTGATCTATCAGGTGGATGCAGAGCTGTTGTCAAATAGGATGAGCTGTTTTGCTGGGCCATGGTATTAATCAACATTTCCTGGGTAAGAGTCACTAAAAGGAATTATTGACAAAACGAATAACCAAGCCTATCTTCCTGAAGGTGCTTATTCAGTGGGTGTGGGGTGGGTTCTCAGAATTTGTTTTAAATCAAGCATGCCAGGAGATTCTTATCAGAGAAATTTGGAAAACACTATTAAACTGTAGTAGTAACATAGGAGTTAAAAAGAAATTATTTAGGCAGATAGTGAGGGTAAGGAAGTCCTCTGTAAGGTTTTCCTTTTAATGGAAAGCATTTTCTTTTCTAACAAAAAGCAGCCTGTAAAATTGAGCTACAGACATAGACAAGCAAGCTGGAAGCTTGCACCGGTGAAAGCCAGCAGTGCTAATAGGAAAAGGCTACATGGGACTAAGCATGATCAAAATGGTGGCTCCATCTTCCCTTCTCTTTGCCAGCCACATGTACAGTAAGAAGCAGACAAGTGGTGCTGGCAAAGTGGAAAGCCCATTTGCATAATAAGATTAGGGTGGGGCGACCAGCCTTCCCTGTACACTATGTAAACGCCACACCTGGTCGAACCAACGTGTCTGAACCATAAATCAGATAGGCCTCCTCAATCCTGCATATAAAATCTGCTGTGGTCCACCATAGGCTGGCTTTTCCCTTTCAGACACTCCTCTCTCTCACGAGAGAGGGAGAGCTGCTCTCCTTTGTCTTTGTTTTGCCTATTAACCTCTGCTCCTAAACTCACTCCTCATGTGTGTCTGTGTCCTTCCTTAATCTTCTTGGTGTGAGATGACGAACGCTGGGTATTTACCCCAGACAACTATGCCGCTTCAGAAGTGAGAGTCTGAGAACAGTAGAGAAAGTAAATTACCTGAGAACTGAAATAAAAGCTCACTGACTTGGCAGAATTCAGTTTCTTGTAGTTGATGCTGAGATCCCCATTTTCTTGATGCCTTTTGTCTGGGGACCTCTCCTAGCTCCTTGAGGCTGCCCACAGTTCCTTGTCATGTAATCCCTATAGGAGTTCAAAACATGGATGTTTGCTTTCTTTCAGGTTAGGAAAAGTACCTCTCTGACACTTCACATCCTTTTAAAGGACTTACCTGGTTATTTCAGGCCCACTCAAAATAATCTCACTTTTGATTGTCTTAAAGTCAACTGATTAGTAACTTAATCATAGAAGTGATATCATTCAAGAGGAGGGGCATGTACATTTTCTGAACACCAAGAGGAGGAAATCTTTGAGGCCATCTTGGAATTCTGTCTGCTACAAATATAGAATATGATAATGGAAATAAAAAGCAAGGATCACAGAATGACATTGTCTATCAAAATGAGCACCTGTGTGAAAATCTCGGACTCCAGTGTAGAAATGTAGTGAGGCTATTTCATAAGGCTAGAGGAAAGGAGGGACAAATGATATGCTTTTAAAAGTATATATACACTATCCAGATAGATAGATTGAGAATATGGTAGATACCTGTATTCAGATACACCAATTTTTTTTTTTTTTTTGAGACAAAGTCTCGCTCTGTCACCCAGGCTGGAGTGCAGTGGTGCAATCTCGGCTCACTGCAACCTCCGCCTCCTGGGTTCAAGCGATTATCCTGCCTCAGCCTTCTGAATAGCTGGGACTACAGGTGTCTGCCACCGTGCCCAGCTAATTTTTGTATTTTTAGTAGAGACAGGGTTTCACCATATTGGTCAGGCTGGTCTTGAACTCCTGACCTCATGATCTGCCCACTTCTGTCTCCCAAAATGCTGGGATTACAGGCATGAGCCACTGCTCCCAGCCCAGATATACCAATTCTTACACAGCAAGACATTATAGGGTACTGTGTACATATTTTATAATTATTTTAGCTAAAAGTAGAAACAGATACATTCTTGTCTTGATGTTGCTGAATATTCAATTTTTTTTTTTTTTGAGATGGAGTCTTGCTCTGTTGCCCAGGCTGGAGTGCAGTGGTGCCATCTCGGCTCACTGCAAGCTCCGCCTCCCGGGTTCACGCCATTCTCCTGCCTCAGTCTCCCAAGTAGCTGGGACTAAAGGCGCCCGCCACCTCGCCCGGCTAATTTTTTGTATTTTTAGTAGAGATGGGGTTTCATCGTGTTAGCCAAGATGGTCTCGATCTCCTGACCTCATGATCTGCCCACCTCGGCCTCCCAAAGTGCTGGGATTACAGGCGTGAGCCACCGCACCCGGCCTGAATATTTAATTTTTAAGAAGGAGAGAACACCAAGGGGAAACATTGGTTTGAACTTTTACTAACAATGCAGAATTGATTGAGGAAATGATAGTGATGAAAGCATTCAGAGAGGGTGACCCCTTTTCAACTTGAAATAGCCAAAAAAGGAACTGTAAACATAATCAATACACTGCAGGCCTTAAGGGGAAAATGACGTTTAAAATGTTGAGGCAAAAATAAAGGTAATACCTAAATACTACATATTCTAAAAGAGAAGACATATTGGAAGCTCTAAAGGTAGGAGGGAAATTAGTAAAGAAAGACTCCTCACAAAAAAGAATTCATGGGTTGAAACTTGAAGAACCAGACAGAATTATACAGGTCCAGAATCAGGGGTGGTAGTGGTGAATGGAGTGAAATAAGAAGAAATGGTTCTGTTTCCAAAAAAGGAAAGTATAAAGTGAAAAGAGAAGAGCACCTAAGACAGAATTCTACAGAACACTAACATGTAAGGATGGTCAGCGGGATACAAGAGATAGGAAGAGAATTTAGGAATATATATTATAATGGGAGGCAAAGTAGGGGATCATTTAAAAATGAATGACCTACAGTCTGTTATGTCAAATAAATTGGATTTGTCAATCAGGAGTCATTGCGGACCTCGGTGAGGATACTTTCCTTGCAGTTGTAGGACAAAAGCCTGATTATTATAGTCTAGCATAAATGGTTTACTGAAAGGAGACAAGGAAGCAAAAATGGAGAAAATGGGTGAATATACTCTAGATATACAGAGAGGCAATAGCAGGCGTCAATAAACTCCGACCTCAGTCTTACATATTTTTGTTTGTTTCATCCTAAGTTCATTATATAACTGTCTTGTAGCTCAGAAAAAGCATTTATAAGCTGATTTGGCTTCTAAATACTAAATAGTGATAAAATGACCAGTAGAGCTACAGATTTCAGTAATGAGATGAGTTAGATCATGGTAAAACCATCTTCAAGGACTAGGTACTTTATCAAGGGAGTAGAGAAGTAATGGTTTGAAAGTGGTAAAGGAGAACTAGTGGTAAAGGAGAATACTGCCTTGCATTCTCCTCCCTCATCTCACCCAAGGTGTAATGATAAGTGGCTTTTCCTCCAGGAGACTTCTTGGGAAAGCCTGTCCTTGGGAGAGAGCAAAGGTTTAAGTTAAGTCAGGAAGGTGGACGGAGTGCTTCATGAAGAGTTAAGTTATTTATTATGAAACAGACTGACAAAGTGAAAAACATTGTAAAGGAGGAAATGCTGGAAGGATGGAGAGGAGAATTCTACCCTCCATTGACAGGATGAGAGGAAGGAGGAAGTTCAAGGCAATAGACGGTTGAGGGTTTGAGAAAATGTAGTTGTTGAAAATGTTAGAGACCAGTTAAGATTACATGTAAATAGAATGTCATTGTCAGATTGTTTCAGTATAAATGCGTCCATGAGAAAGATGGAAGGGGAAAACATGTAGGCATTCCTTAAGTTTTGAATGCTTGACTTTAAAGCTTTCTCCTCATCTTGTCTAAAGTAATATTCACACAATGAAAACAAAACCTCATGTTTATGACATTTTGAGGACTGTGACTCATACGAGTATGTGGATAAAACTGATAGGATAGGCACGAGGTCAATGAAATCATCAAAAGAAAATGTGCTGGGCTGATACATTGCGTGGAAAACCTTTTAACTGCGTGGATGCATGATCATATGTAAAAAGTTCAAACGCCTCTGAATCGAGCAACGATTTTGGCAAAGGCATTCTCTTTTCAAATTGCTTAAGAACAAGCATAGTGAGATATCAGAGGGAGATGTTTTTCTCATGAAATTTACTTCAGGAAATGAATAGATAATAACTTCAGAATTGAGGAAAAGTTGCAATAATGAAACAGGTGAATCCTTTCACACATATAGCTTACAAGGCTCATCTTCTGATCTTTGACCCATAAGAAATTAGTTAGTAAAGTAAGTATCTTGTGTTTTTTCTGTGAAAATATTCCATATGAAGAATGGTTTATAGAACTTGAACTGATTCACTAAAGAAAGAGAAAGAGCATAATTGCTCTTTAAAAATACTCTCATGAAGAGAAGAGATTAAGCATATTTCTGTCTTTTTCAAAAACTCAACTAGGCCTAATAAAGGGAAGTACAGACAATCAGGTAGGACAACAATATCTAAAAATTATTACTGTACAATAATTGAATGAATTACTTTTCATGCTGCTCTGTGGGTTCCTTATCACTGGAAGGGTTAAGGCGAGACTGGCTTTCCACCTGCTCATCATAGTGCAGATGGAATCTCTATACTGCTTATAAACTGTGCTTGGTAACTCTTACAGTCCCTTCCAATTAGTAGATTCTATAGTATCGAAATGACCTGTGAATTTGGGCAGGGATACGGGGTGAATCAGAGTGCTTTGGCATTTTGAAAATATTCATACATACATTACTACTATTATTGTAGCAGTAGTATTTTACTTCTGGCATGATGTAGTAATAAAGACACCCCATCTTTAAAACAGCAAAGGACTGCACAAAGTGCTTTTAGTTAGACCTATAGCTCCTTGTGTTTTAATGTTGTCTTTTGTATATAATGTGGCACAACTGCCCCTTCTTCAGTGGGGCATAGTCTTGGATTGGTTTCATTTGTAGTAGAAACAATAGATTTGTTATGAGTCATTCGTTCTCTCTGCCCAAGTCCTCTTTGTGCCCCCCATACAGTTATGAAACTGACTGGGCTACTGGTAAAGTCTGTGGCTTTGTAACAAAGTAATGTAATCACTAGAGGGGTTCTTCCTGTCATCTGCACAGACAAAATCGATTCACTGAGAACCTGGCATTACAGTGGTGGAAGAGTTTAATTGATGCAAGGCCAGCTGACATAGGGGAACTGGAGTTATCACTCAAATCAGTCTCCCCAAAGGATCAGAGCTTAGAGTTTTTATAGACAATTTGGTGGACAAGGGGCTAGGGCATGAGTGCTGCTGATTGGTTGTGGATGAAATCATAGATCTGTGGAAAATGAACCTCATGTTCTGAGTCCACCTCTGGGTGGGACCACAGGATCAGTTGCATCCTGGTGGGGTCAGCCTGAAGGAGATAACAAAACAATCCTAGAGGTTGGAAGCAGTGCCCAGGCTGGGCAACAAAGGGAGACCCTGTCTCAGGAAAAAAAAAAAAATGGGTTTTAGAATAGTGATATTTTCTACAGGAACAATTGGAGAAGGCACACATCTTGTGACCTTTGGCCACATGGCTCCTGAGCAGTGAAAGATTATAGAAACTACACTTATTTTGTGACCTCTAGCCACATGACTCCTGAACAGTAAAGGATGATAGAAACTACTCTACATTTTAGTAGAGTTCAGGGCCCTCCCGTAATCGTATTCTTATGGCTTTTCATTAGTCTTACAAAGGCAGTTTTCAGTACCTGAGCAAGGAGGGGGTTAGTTTTAGAGAGGTGCTATAATTATTATTATTATTATTTTTTGAGACAGGGTCTTGCTCTGTCACCAAGGCTGGAGTGCAGTGTGCAGTGGTGTGAACATAGTTCACTACAGCCTTGACCTTCTCAGCTCAAGTGATCCTACTGCTTCGGCCTCCCATGTAACTCAGACCACAGGTGTGCACCACCATGCCCAGCTAATTTTTGTTGTTGTTGTTGTTTGTTGTTGTTGTTGAGATGGGGTCTCACCATCTTGCCCAAGACGGTCTTGAACTCCTGGGTTCAAGTGATCCTCCCAACTCAGTCTCCCAAAGTGCTGGGATTACAGGTGTGAGCCACTGTGCCCGACCTTATCCTTGCTTTCAAGTTGAACTAAAAACTAAATTCCTTCTAACCTAGCTTGGCCTATGCCCAGGAATGACCAACAACAGCTTAGAGATCAGAAGCAAGATGGAGTCAACTATGTCAGATTTCTCTTGTCATAATTTTTTTTTTCAAAGGCAGTTTCAATAAAACTAACAACTTTTTCCATGAAGGTACCAAAACTTTGAAATTTTTAATTTCATTCTTCAGTCAATTAAACTGGACCACACTATTCTATGCAAACTCTAGTTAATATTATGAGTGTATTCTGTATTTTGTTCATGGCATATGTGTGTGTCATTAATTGACTTTGGTTGATACTTTGCAATCATCAAAAATGTTTTATTAGTGTTGGCATTTTCCACAAAAATGTGGAATGTTAGAATATTATGAATAGTCTGTGTGGAGACAGTATAATATGGTGGATTACATGTATAGGCTCTATAGGCAGACAGACCTTGCTTAGGTTTAAATCTCAACTTTGTTATTTATTAGCTGTGTGCTTTTGGACAAATTATTTAACTGTTCAATGCCTCAGTGTCCTCACTTCTAAAATGGAATAAAGTAAAAGTATCTGTCTTAATTTTTGCTATGAGCAATAAATGAGACAATACATGTAAAGCTGAAATTGTAACTATTGTTATTATCACTGAGATTTCATAACTATATAAAACTTAAAATGTGTACTATATAATAACATAAAACATTAAATTCAATTTGAAAATAAATATAGGAATGGTCTTTAAGAAGCATGCTTTTAAATGTGTTATTCTATTTCATACATAAAAAGAATATTCATACTGTTCTCCCAAAGAAAGCAATGAATGGATACAGCAATTGTGCATTTTAGTCAAGGTATAGCTAAAACTGTCCTGGAGGTAATATAGTGTAATATAAAATACCATCTGTTGCATCCTCTAAATCATAAGGAGTTTATTAAAACTAATGAACTGAGTTTGTGAAACAAAGTTTAAATGTTAGAAAATGTATGACTGTAGAATTTCTAGTTGAAAAGCGGTGCACAATAATAACATTTTCCTACTAAAGAAAAACCAAACTTTGATTTGCTGTTAGCTACCCAAGCTGTGATTTCTATGATTAGCATAATCTTTCATAAGATACTGAAAATAAAAATTTGTATGATTCCTCACTCTCCTTGTATTGCCAAAGAAAATATAGTACTTTAAGCCACAAATGAACTGTGTAAACAATTATGGGCTGGGCGCGGTGGCTCAGGCCTGTAATCCCAGCACTTTGGGAGGCTGAGGTGGGTAGACCACCTGAGGTCAGGAGTTCAAGACCAGCCTGGCTAACATGGTGAAACCCCGTCTCTACCAAAAATACAAAAATTAGCTAGGCGTGGTGACAGGCGCCTGTAATCTCATTTACTTGGGAGGCTGAGGCAGGAGAATTGCTGGAACCTGGGAGGCAGAGGTTGCAGTGAGCCGAGATAGTGCCATTGCACTCCACCCCAAGCCGACAACAGCAAGACTCCGTCCAAAAAAAAGAGAACCATTTGACGGTAGAACAACATTTCATTGAGAAACCTAATTTGGAAGAGGCATAAATTGGGTGGTGTCCAACCAGGTCACATTAAAGTTGTGTGATTTGGTTCAACATTATTAGTGTTATTTCTCTCTTACCCCAACCTTTAAAATTTAAAAAGAAAACATACACAATGGACTGTGTATTGTTACTCACAAAATTTGCAGTGGGATGACACAGAATGGAACCATTTTTATTTCATTTTAAAACATCTTGCACATTATTTTTTCATCAATTAGGTATGGAAAAAATAGTCCTTCTTAAAAAGAATTTGTTTTTTCCTTTTTAAAGGTCACATGATAGAAAAATGACAAAGCTTACAGAATGGAACACTTATTTAAACTGGAACAGAAATTTTATGACTTTTGAAAACCAAAGTGCAATTAAGAAACCTATGTATATATTAGAATTCTTTCCTGAGCTTCTATACTTTTAAAATTCTATCAGCTGCTGAGATCCAAACACCTTACATGTTTTCTGTATGCAAAGTTGACTTTCTTATTAGACACATGCCTAGGGCCCATAATACTTTTAGGGATTCACAAAAGTATTATTTTAATTTCTTTTAAAATGAGAATAAAAATTAATATAATAATGTATATACATTTATGATAACAATAAATATGTACATATTCATCTTTATATCAATGCAGTCATAAAAAATATTTTTAAATTTCTTTTTATGGAAGAGAGGGCTACAAAGGCTAAAGTGTGTATGGCCCATGGAAGTCATAATGTCTCTTGGTATGTAGTTTAGGAGGGCATGGTAGACTGAATAATGGAGTCAAAAGGTATCTATGTCCCATTCTCTGGAACATGTGAATGTTACCTTATATGGCAAAAAAAAAAAAAAAAAAAAAGACTGCAGATGTGCTTTAAAATTTTGAAATGGGGAGACTATCTTGGATTATCTGACTGTCTGAGTAGGCCCTAATTGTAATCACATGTACCCTGATAAGAGGGAGACAGAGGAAAATATAACATGCAGAAGAGAAGAAAGCAATGTGACTGGAGGCAGAGATTGGAGTGGTGTGGCCATAAACGAAGGAATGCTAGAAGCCACTAGAAAATAGAAAAGGCAAAAAATGTGTTTTCTTCAAGATCCTCTGAAATAAGCTGGACCTGTCAACACCTTCATTTCAGCCCAGTGAAACTATTTTTAGAATTCTGGCCTCCAGAACTGTAAGAGAATAAACGTGTCATTTTAAGTCACCATTTGTAGTAATTTGTTACAACAAAGATAGGAGATGAATACGAAGGGTGTTCAACTTTAGTTTTAATTTGTTCATTCCTTAAATACAATTCTCCATTTGTACTTAAAAGGAAAAAAAAATGAATGATATGTCAAGGTAATGAACATTGATGAAATAATGAGCCATTTATAATATTTAAAGAAAGAAAAATGTCAAAGTTATGCTTCAAATGAATATGAACTGTAGTTAAATGAGTAGCATTCCTATTTTGTTAATGCTAATTAACCAATGGTAAAATTTTAAGTATGCTTTATATCAACATATATTATACCAGCAGCATATAGCCAAAACCACTTTTTAAAAAAGACTTAAATGAATTAACCTCAGAAATCAACCATAATCATGAACACTAAACCTTTACCTCATTACTCCTTTCCCTATTAGAAAAAAATACATTTCTTTTTATCATAAGAGGAATGGAAGGGTACAAATTTTCTGAGCTGCTGAACCCTGTGATTGAAATTAAGCTTTATGACACTGCTTACAGAAATAAGAAGGGCAAATGTCATTGCTCTTTCAAAAGCAAAGGCAAGGAATGGATTGTTAAATGAGCAGAGTTAAGTGGTCTTCTGAAAAGGGCATCTACTAAAAGTGATATGTCACAGAAGTAGTCTTAATGTGTTGCTACAGATCTGTTACTGTAAGCTCTGCATTCAAAAATATCCTTGTTTTAACATTTAATATATTTGAATCTCAATGGTTTTTGGTGAGATTGATCTGTTTAAAGGCTGAATGACTTGGAAAATAGCTGTCCCTTTGCTCTTCTTTAAATAAAAGAGATGTGTATTTCAGAGTTTATCAAGAAGTGGGGAAGTAGTGCTGTGGTGTTAAACTATATATATGTAATATACATTGGAAATGTATAATATATATACACAATGTATATTATATATTATATATTATATACTGTATATATAATATATAATATGCTATATATTATATACTGTATATATAATATATATTACATATACTGTAACAAGGGCATCCACGGTTCCTGGCTGAAAACTCCCATAGCCCTTGTTACAGTCTTTTATTATAGTGTTGGGAGTGTTAGGCCTTAGGGGCAGGCCTCAGGGAACAAAATCTGACCTTCTCCTGCCTTCCTTTTACCTGCACCAAGGCAGGACTCTAATCTTCTTCCACCTTTCTAATTCTGGGTCATAAATCCCTCATACAGAGAGGGTCTCACCCCATACCCTGGGGAAAGAAATGCTGGTGTCATGAAGCTTTCATAAAAACCCAAGAGAACAGCATCCAGGGAGCTTCCGAATAGCTGAACATGTGAAGAATCCTGAAAGGTGGCACACCCAGGGAGGGTGTGGGAGCTCCACAACCCTTCCCCTGTACCTCACCCTATGCCTCTCTTCATTTGTATTGTTTGTAATATCCTTTATAATACACCAGTATACGTGTTTCCCTGAGTTCTGTGAGCCGCTCCAGCAAATTAATGGAACCCAAAGAGGGGCTTGTGGGAACCCGTACTTTAAGCCCACTGACCAGAAGTTCTGGAGGCCCGGACTTGCCAATGGTGTCTGAGGGTGAGAGAAATCTTGGGAACTGAGCCCTCAACCTATGTTATCTGACCTATCTCCAAGTAAGATAGTGTCGGGATTGAATTGGAAGATACCCAGTTGGTGTCTGCTGCTTGGTATGTGGGGAAACTACACACACATTTATTTGGTCACAGAAATCTTCTTTGGTGTCGATGATTGTTGTTGTGATGTGTGAGAATGTTGGGAAAATGTGGTTTGAGAGTTTTTCATAAAACAAGTACCCTTATTTTCTCTAACATAATCTAGTCAATTTTCCTTTCTAAGTTTACAGAACCCAGTAAACCATATTGATATTAACATTTTCTAGTTACTTATTTAAAAAGTAATTCATTACAGAATACTTTTTAAATCACAATACTTTTTTATAGATATTTTCCTCAATTTCTTCCTATTCATGAAAATGAAGTATGTCCCAGTGTGACTTAAATTATTTTACAACCAGCTTTTCCTATAATATATATGTCAACAGAAACAGTCATTGCTGTACCTTCTAGATAATATCTTATACTTAGAGAAATAATCTCTAATTAACCTGTAACCCTGAGGGCAAAGACAACACCAGTCTTGCTTACCACTGCATTTCTAGTGCCTAACACAGTGTCTGGCTCTCAATATTTTTTTGAATGCATGAATAGATGAATAAATGAATGAATGAATAAATAAATTAAAGCACTATACCATATTAGAAATTTGTGGACATTATAGTGAAAAGATTTGACAGGTAGAGAACTGCACATCAGCTTCCAAAAAGCTGTTCTCAGGAAGGGATTCCGGATCCTGCAAGGCATAAGAGGGCATTGAGAGTCTGGAATGGTGAATTCTGAAAAAAACAAGGAGGAGCCAAAGGAAACCTCACTAGCCTTAAAATTGTACCTGAAATCAATTTTGTCCATTTATGACCATTTATCAGTGGTAAGAATGTTGCTTTAGTTTCCCCATCTAAGCACCCTTTTTTGTTTGTTTCAGAGACGTTCGACTTTTTTTTTTTTTATATCCTGTTCACATAGGCAATATCTTTACCCTGTCAAAAGTAATTGTGTTAGTCTGTTTGCATTGCTGTGAAGGAATACTTGAGACTGGGTAATATATAGTGAATAGAGGTTTATTTGGCTCATGGTTCCTCAGGCTCTACACAAAACATAGTGCCAGCATCTGTTCATGGTGAGGGCCTCAGGAAGCTTACAGTCATGGTGGAAGGCAAAGAAAAGCCAGTGTGTCACATGGTGAGAGAGGGAGCAAGAGAGAGGAAAGAAGTTCCCCACATTTTTAAACAGCCAGTCTCCGTGAGAACTCATTACCATGGAGATGGTGCTAAGCCATTCATGAGGGATCCGGCCCCATGACCCAAACACCTCCCACCAGGCTCTACCTCCAACTTTGGGGATCACATTTTAACATGAAATTTGGAGGGGACAAAATATCCAAACTGTATCAGTGATACTAAGTGGGAAAAAAAA
Source organism: Macaca mulatta (assembly GCF_049350105.2). NCBI lineage: Eukaryota > Metazoa > Chordata > Mammalia > Primates > Cercopithecidae > Macaca > Macaca mulatta. The sequence continues at coordinate 131,699,439 of NC_133426.1, forward strand.
GCACTTAGTCATGAGGCCAAAAGATTTGTAAATCAAGGGGACTTCTCCTGACAAAGTTGAGGGAAAGTTTTCATACTAGTATTATACCTCCAGCTTTCCATGAGTACCATGTATCACTATCACTTAGTTTCCTATAGTCTCTTGTACTGGATTTTAAGATATTTTAAGATAGGGGCTATACCTTATTTTTTACTTTTATTTATTATAATTATTATTTGAGACAAGGTCTTGCTGTGTTGCCCAGGCTGGAGTGTAGTGGCATAATCACAGCTCACTGTAGCCTCGACCTCCTAGGCTCAAGTGATCCTCCCACCTCAGCTTCCAGAGTAACTGGGATCACAGAAACATGTCACCACGCCCAGCTAATTAATTTTTTCTTTTTTTTCGTAGAGACAGAAGCTCACTACATTGCCCAGGCTTGGGGGATATGCCTTATTTACTTTTATATCCCCTATATCTACCACAGAACCTGGTAGATACTAGATGCACAACAAATATTTGATGAATCAAGGCAAACATAGAAATTAATGATACAGGCCAGGCACGGTGGCTCATGCCTGTAATCCCAGCACTTTGGGAGGCCGAGGCAGGCAGATCACCTGAGGTCAGGAGTTTGAGACGAGCCTGGCCAACAAGGTGAAACTCCATCTCTACTAAAAATACAAAAATTAGCCAGGTGTGGTGGTGCATGTCTGTAATCCCAGCTACTCAGGAGGCTTAGGCAGGAGAATCATTTGAACCCGGGAGGCAGAGGTTGCAGTGAACCGAAATCGTGCCACTGCCCTCCAGCCTAGGTGACAGAGTCAGACTGTCTCAAAAAAAGTAATAATAATTAATGATACTCAATAAAACTTTTTAAAAACATGCAAAGCAGCTTGAGTTAGCTCTTTCTTGATATCTCCTGATTTTGGTGGGTGGCGGGGGGGATGTTATGTCTGTGATTATAAAAGAACCCTACTGTGAGACCATTTCATTTACAATACATTGGGGTTCCATACCATAAGCCCCAAAGACATCTTAGTAAGGTGTTGGTCTCTGGGTGGCCATGTGTGCTTATTTGAATGCATTCATTGCCTATGCTTTCAGGCAACATATGCTAGTTGCTAGAGAGCTTCCTTACTGTGCTTGTTTATGAATCAATCACTCTGCTCACTTAGTAGAATTTAATATTCTTAATGTGTACTTTGATTCTTTATGCCTTTATCTTTGTTTTGAATTTCTGCGGAGTTTCCTTCTTTGGGAAACATCAGCTTTCCAATGGAAGCCATTTCTATTCTGCCTAGGGTATGCTATTTCATCTTGTTCAAGTGCTGCTTTTGTTCAAACAGTCTTTTTGACTTGGAGATTTTTTTAATCAAGCTTTTTGCTCATATTTTTTTTTATCCCTTGCAGGGGGTGTGGATTAATTTACTTCCTTCCTGTCTCCCTTCTAGTAATTTTGAGTTAATCTTGGTCACACATGCTAAGCTTGTGTCTCACTGGTGCTTTTCCAAATTTCCTGCTTTGATTAGTCTACAGAATGAAGATTTTTGGTAACGAGGAGGATAAACATTCATGTAGCCTTGTGTTTTTGAAGCAGTCACTGTTTTACTCTATAGTTAGCTGAATATAATGGAAACAAAAGTGTTAGTAAGACCAAATATTTCAGATAATTGAGAGGAGTTCAAATAATGCATGCACATTCTCATCAGATCTTGGCATTTATCTCTACTGTTTTCCCATGCAAATCTGCACTATTCGCCCAGTGAAGAACTGGGACCTGTGACTGTCTTCATGACAACTCCCAACAACACTGATTAACTGAAAACCTGGACTCTTTTGCACTAGGCTCTATAAATTGTATGGCCGGTCTGGAGTCTCAGTATTACAACATCAAACTCTATTGCTTAATAAAATGAGAAATTGTGTTTATTGTTCTGCTTTATCTTTTAAGATTATTTATTAGATGTTTTTGTTTGTCTTTGAGGCTATCCACTTTGTCTCACTTAAAAGAGTTGCATTAGAGTATGCCACTTTGAAATCAGTTAGATCCTTCTGAAGTGAATTGGGAACTTCCTTCAAGAGGGAAATGGGAAAGAGAAGGACTTTTATTGAGGTCTATTCTGTGCCAGGTTTTATACTAAGGACTTTCCCCACATAGTTAAATTTTATTCCCACAAGAACACTAAGCATAGTATCTGTCCAGCCTGACCTATTCACGGGATTTTGGTTCTTGCACCAGAGCACTTGTTAATGTTGGTTGCACGTTGGCTTCCAGGACCTCACTTTCTGCTCTTCTTTGAGACAATCTTACAGGTGTCTCCTCTCTAGTTTATTATTCTTCCCACCTCCAGAGGTTTCCATACAAAAGCAGCTGCCCCTGTTTCTTTTGACACCATGATAGACCTAATGAATCAGAATCTCCATGGGCAGGTCCCAGGCTTGTCAGATATTTTGCAATAGCTTCCTCTAGTAATTTTGATGTATGTTCCCAGTTAAGACCACAGAAAGAGTTTAACTCTTTCATTTTGTAAATGAGGAAAAAGGCTAAAATGAATTAAACGATTTGTATAAAATAAATCAGCTCATCAGTTGAAGTTACAATTAAAATGTTGATTTCCTGACTCCCAGTCTGATATAGTTTGGATCTGTATCCCCAACCAAATCTCATGTTGACTCGTATCCCCAAGGTTGGAGGTGGGCCCCTGTGGGAGGTGATGGATCATGGGGGCAAATTTCTCATCAGTGGTTTAATACCATTCCCTTGATACTATCCTTATGATAGTGAGTGAGTGCTTGTGAGATCTGGTTGTTTAAGAGTGTGTGACACCTCCCCCTTGGCTCTCTTGTTCCTGCTCCTGCCATGTGACATGCCTGGTCCCCCTTCACCTTCCTCCTTGACTGTGAGTTTTCTGAGACTTCCACAGAAGCCAAGCAGATGCCAGCATCATGCTTCCTATGCAGCCTGCAGAACCATGAGCCAATTAAACCTCTTTTCTTTATATTTATCTTCAGGAATCACCTGAAAAAGTTGTAAAGCTACAGCTTCTAATTCTGTAGATTTGGAATAAGATCTTGAGAGTCTGCATTTATCTTTTTTTCTCTCTTTCCCTTTCTTGCTCTAGGGAAAAATAGTTTTCATTTCTAACTCTCAGGTTATGCCAATTCTTCTGGTTCATGAATTATAATTGAATAACTAGTTATTAAAGTCTTCTGCAAAGCTTGGTTTAAGCAGAAAAAACTTCTGACATGAAATTGTAAACATGTTGCATTGTTAATAATAATAATAATAATTGCTAACACTTATTGAGAAATGTAAGTTAATTTTATATACATTAGACAAATGAATCCTCTTAAACATCCTATGAGATGAGGTAGGTTCTAAATTGTCTATTATTTTACGAATGAGGACACCGAAGCTCAGATATTTAAGTAATTTTCTCAAGACTACACACTATTGAATGACAGACTGATCATGCACTGTGTCTTTTCAGATTTCATCACTTAACCACAAAGGCTTTTTCTTTTCTCTGGAAAGTGCCAATATTTAGAAAGGTAAAGGAAGGCAGGAAGAGGTGAGAGGAGATAGAGAAGGGAACTAGGTTTTAGTAAGAAGCTGGTGTGTGCCAGAGATTATGCTAGTTCATTTTTCATCTCTCATTTACTTATCAAAACTATGATGGAAGTTGGGCATTATCATCCTCCTTTTAATGATGAGGCCATCAAGAATCAAAGATGTTAAGTCATTTCTCCAAGAAGAACATATACTCACACAGTTAGTAAATGGTAGAGTTGACAACTGATCACAAAATTTATGTTAAATCCATTAAATGATCCTCAATCTTACTGGAATCAGTTGAGTGAAAGTTGGATTTACAACTTTTAGAAGGTAAATGGGGAATTCTTAACTAACGTCCAAAAGATCCCTATAGTGTCTTTGATTTCCTTTCTACTCTTTTGAAAAAATATTATTAAGGCATTGCCGCATTTTAAAAGATTCTAGAATGGTGTAGTAGATACTATTACTACTCACCAATATCCAGTTCACTTCTCCTCTGGGTAACTCTAAGACTACACTTTCCAGCTCCGTAAAATATATGTGGGGCCATATCCTATTTATAGTCAAGGGGCTGAGCAGACATGGTATGTATTACTTCTGGCCTGAAACACTTAAGATACAGTGCTCAATTCTTTAGCTCTAACTTCTCTTCCTTAGCAATTGTGGAACCTTTTATTAAGACAGTTGAGTCAATTATTGCAGGAATGTAGTCTAATTATTACAGGAATCACCACAACATGAAGGGAAACTCCCCTGGAGAGTTGCCCTGACACATATTGATTCTTGTGAGAGGGAGAAACTTCTGTCGTATTGAGCTACTAAGATATAGCTGTTTGTTACTGCAATATCAGTGTAGCCTAGTCTGCCTAATATAGGTGACAAGGCATTGTTAGATGAGCACCATCAGTAAATGATCCTCATTATTGCTGCATTTTGACATCTGGAATTATTTTCCTTCCTAAGAATAAAAGAAATTGTATTCAGCTATTATAATCATATGTGATTTCTTTTGATTACAATAAATCTACCTTAAGTTTAAAAACTTTAAAAGAAAAAAAACATAATATCTAAGTATCCATTGATTTCCCCTCATTACTGGACATGACAGAATGCAAAACCTGTGACACTTCTAATGTGACACGGTCCTAGCCAATGGAAGATGAAGGAACATGTCTGTACATTTCGAAAATTACTTTATTTTTGATGAAACTATTTACAGAAAAGATTACTCATCCCTGACTTTATAGATAGAGTCTACTGAATATAACTCCCATTTAGGTAATGAGTCTAGGTCCTCATTACGAACACTCATATTCTGTGATGCCTATAATACCGTGTTCATAATGAGGACCTAGACTCATTACCTAAATGAGAGTTATATTCAGTAGACTCTATCTATAATGGAGAAAATAAATCCTGGTACTCTTTTAGACGATTGGAATACCTGCAGTGCTTGACCACATATCTGGCTTTCTATTTTGATGAGGAACAAAGCTTTCTACATCAGCATCAAAGGCAGACAACAGTTTTTGAAGTTTTGTCTATTGGTATGAACACGAGTAGCTGGGACAGGAAGTGGGGAAGTTGTGCCTGGGGACTGGAAGGTGTTTTGAGCCTCATCTCTATATATGTGGTTACAACCAAGCTAAATTGGCAAAGACTAGCTTATTTCACTTAGCATAATGGCCTCTAGGTTCATCCATGTTATTGCAAATGACAAAATTTTCTTCTTTTTTAAGTCGGAATATTACTCCATTATGTAAATATACCATATTTTCTTTATCCATTCATATGTTGATGAACTCAGGTTGCTTCCATATGTTGGTTACTGTGATAGTGCTACAGTGAATATGGGAGTGCAGATATCTCTTCAAGATACTGATCTCAATTCTTTTGGATAGATGTCCAGCGGTAGGATTGCTGGATTACATGGTAATTCTATTTTTAGTTTTTTGAGGAACCTCCACACTGTTTTCCATAATGGCTATATGAATTTATATTCCTACCAACAGTGTGCAAGGGTTTCATTTTATCCACATTTTCCCCAATGCTTATTACATTTTGACCTTTTGGGAATAACTATTCTAACAGGTGTGAGGTGATATCTTATTATTGTTTTGATTTGTATTTCCCTAATGATTAAGGATGTTAAGCATTTTTTTCATATACCTGTTGGCCATTTGTATGTCTTTATTCAGGTCCTTCAGCAAAAGCTAGCTTCTTTGCAGTGTCCCTGTGAGTTGGCACCAGAAAACTTATGTCCCCTTCTGTTCTCTTTTTGCTACGCCTATGGTATGGTAGAATTTATCAGCTTCCTGAAAGCCTGCTGTTGAATCATCTTTTCCTGAAAAGAGGTTTTAAAAAGAAATGGGAACAGGATTTGAGTTTTCTGACTCCATGAGAGTTTTCTGGCTCTCTTAAAACAAGTACTGACGTGTTTGATTGAAGTACAAAAACAAACTTATTTATTTATTTGTTTATTTAGAGCAAGCTCACTTTCAGAAGAATAGTTTGGCTTGATGATTTTTGGTGATAGGGATACAATAATTCTTTCAATTCAAGGTCTTGTAGTCACAATTACGTTTGACATAGGAAAAATTTACAAGATTTTTTGGTTTGTTTCATTTCATTTCGGCCAAGCTTTCTATTCTGGAAGCATAGAGTGAACGCAAACAACTCTACAAACTTTGTAAACTTGAAGGAGATCCATCTGCTGGCTGGAGCCAAGATTGCCAAAGCTTTTTCAATTTTTCTGCAGGTAGAAATGTGTACATACCTAAAATAATTACATAATTCTTTTAAAGTTTCTTCCTGGCTGTGTGCAGTGACACACCTGCAATCCCAGAACTTTGGGAGGCCGAGGCAGGAGAATTGCTTGAGGCTAGGAGTTTGAGAGTCAGTTTGGGCAACATAGTGAGACAAAAAATTAGCAAGGCATGGCAGTGCGCACCTGTAATCCCAGCTGTTTGGGAAGCTGAGGTGAATTGCTTGAACCTAAAAGGTCTGGACTACAGTGAGCCTTTTTTGTGCCACTGCACTCCAGTCTGTGCAACAGACTGAGACCCTGTTTCTAATAAATAAATGAATAAACTTTCTTCCTACTTAGATGATTTTTAAAATGAACGACTGATTTATAAACACTCTCTTGCTAAAATGGACAGCATCAACAATGGAAATTCTAACAAAAAAGATGGCTTTATTCATTTGAGAATTAAGGAGATGCTGGAACATGCTTTTAATTGGAAGAATCTTGGAGAATCCTTAGGCAATTTGACATAAGTTTATTCTTATCTGGCAAAGCTGCATAAACCCTGATTTAGTTTGTCAAACTGTATAATGTTGTAAGTTATCATTGTCAGCATTTGTGGCCATTAAAAGTCAAGTAATTTGTTGATCTCAAAAGTATGTGTTGCTATTGGGAACTGAACAATGAGAACACTAGGACGCAGGAAGGGTAACATCATACACCGGGGCCTGTCGTGGTGGTGGGGGTAGTTGGGAGGGATAGCATTAGGAGATATACCTAATGTAAATGATGAGTTAATGGGTGCAGCACACCAACATGGCACATGTATACATATGTAACAAATCTGTATGTTGTGCACATGTACCATAGAACTTAAAGTATAATAAAAAAATTGTATTTTCAAAAAAAAAAGTATGTGTTGCTATATAAATGTTAAGGTCCTTTACAAAACAAAGACATTATTATTAAAATTTACCTTTTAGCAAAATTAAAATTTACTTCTTGTTTTATTTTGACAATTTGAGTGTGTTTCCATGAGTGACAGAGAAATAATTTTTTAAATGTTATATTTATATGACATAAACAGTATAATTATTAGCATTTTCTGAAAAAAGGGTATAATTGGAATCAAATTATCAGAGTGGTTTGCAAATCCAAAGAGGTTAGGGACCTTGGCATTAAATTACCTTGCTTTAGAGCCACTATTTGACCCAGCAATCTCATTACTGGGTATATACTCAAAGGAATATAAATCATTCTATGATGAAGACACATGCACATGATGTTCACTGCAGCACTCTTTACAATAGCAAAGACGTGGAAACAACCTATGTGCCCATCAGCAGCAGACTGATAAAGAAAATGTGGTACATATAAACCATGAAATACTATGCAGCAATAAAAAAGAATGAGATCATGTTCTTTGCAGGAACATGGATGAAGCTGGAGGTCATTATTCTTAGCAAACTAATGCAGGAACAGAAAACCAAATGCTGCATGTTATCACTTATAAGTGGGAACTAAATGATGAGAACACATGGACACATAGAAGGGAACAACAGACACTGGGGCCTACCTGAGTGTAGAGGTTGGAAGGAGGACGAGGGTCAGGAAAGATAACTAATGGGTATTAGCCTTAATACCTAGGTGATTAGACAATCTGTACAACTAATCCCTGTGACATGAGTTTACCTATATAATAAACTTGCACATGTACTGCAGAACTAAAAATAAAAGTTAAAAACAGTTATTTTGTTTTTGAAATAATTATTTATTATTTATTAATTCAGCAGTACTACTTCTAGGTGTTTATTCTGAGGAAGTAATGAAACATTTAAGTATCAAGATGTTCATCATAGTGTTATTTATAATAATGAAAAATTAAAAGCAACCAAAATTCTTGACATTAGGAGAATGTGAAATATCCAGATAGAATATCACATAGCCATTTAACATTATACTTTAAAACATTTTCAATAACATAAGAGGGTACTTATGGTATAATCTTAAGTTAAAATGATGCAGAAATCATATAAATATTATTCCAACTACATAAAAATTTATAAAAACATTTGGAAAGATGTTTGTTAAATTTTTAGCAGTGATCATCTCAAAATGGTAGGATTATGAAAAGACTATTTATTTTGTAATACATTTTTTACAAAATTTACAAAATGGGCTGGGTGTACTGGCTCAGGCCTGTAATCTTAGCATTTTGGGGGGCTGAAGCAGGCAGATTGCTTGAGGCCAGGAGTTTAAGACTAGCCTAGGGCTGGGTGCAGTGGCTCACGCCTGTAATTCCAGCACTTTGGGAGGCCAAGGCGGGCAGACCACGAGGTTAGGAGATCGAGACCATCCTGGCCAACATGATGAAATTCTGTCTCTACTAAAAATATAAAAACTAGCCGAGCATGGTGGCACATGCCTGTAATCCCAGCTACTCAGGAGGCTGAGGAAGGAGAATTGCTTGAACCAGGGAATCGGAGGTTGCAATGAGCCGAGATCGTACCACTGCACTCCAGCATGGCGACAGATGGAGACTCCGTCTAAAAAAAAAATAAAATAAAATAAAAATTAAAAAAAAAAATAAAAAGACTACCCTGGGCAACATGGCGAAACCCTGTCTCTACCAAAAAAAGATGCAAAAATTAGCCAGGCATGGTGGCGCTTGACTGTAGTCCCAGCTACTTGGGAGGCTAAGATGGGAGGATCACTTGAACCCAGGAGGTCGAGGATGCAGTGAACTGTGATCACAACACTGCACTCCAGCCCAAGACAGTGAGATCCTGTCTCAAATACAGTGCATGGGCTTTATTTTTATTATCAATATAGGACATATTAAAAATAAAAGAATTCATACAGAAAGTATTTGGCTCAGCAATCTCTGTAACATGTATGTTATTTCAAAAGTCCCTCCAATTAAAGAAATAATAATTTGTAAGGAAGAAATAAGTCTGAAAATAAATTTTATTCATCCTTCAACATTAGGCAATTAGACACTGAACCATTAAGCACTGATATTTTCTCTAGATTTTGTGACAGACACATAAAATTCTGGGTTTCCAGAGCTATACATTAGCAATGAACACACAAAACTCACTGGTTTTTATTTGTTTGTTTTCGCTGAAGATTTAGGATGTTTTGGTATTTGAATTCTTCAAATAATCTGCAGTCAGTTGTCAGGAAATATAAAAAGAAAAATGTGGCAAGTATCTATTTTTAAATCACTGCAATTCTTCCTGGAGCATTTCCACCGAAAGCACAAATGATATAGAAATCTAAGTTAAGCACATTTGGGAGTACAGAAGAATCTCAAGCAACATAGTCTCTCATCAGCTAGATGTGTTCAGATAGGTTGGTAGAATTTTGCCTATGGCTATAAGAGCTGTGTTGCCCCAGAGAATCAATTTCAATTCTCTCTTTGGGATTCACTGGTATACAAAGTACTTTGGAGGAGTCTTTTTCTCACTAGAAATACTTTCTCTTCTTTACCTAACCTAACCTCTATCCCTTAAAAATATAAGCCATTTACCTAAATTTTTTATAAAACTTGATAGTGAAAAGAGTACAGAGACCGACATGGAAGAAACTGTATAATAAAACCATGGAGACACTTATTTTGTTATATACAATTTTAGGGTATGGACATGTACTGTCTGATATATATGGTTCAACTTAAAGAAAATATAATTGATGCAGGGTGGACACAATGATATGTTAAAATTTGCTGAAAGACATGAGAAAAATAATATAAATGTATTTATTACAACTAAACTGTACACTTAAAAGCGGTAAAGATGGTGAATTATAAATGTATATTTTACCTCAATAAATTTTTTTGAATTTCATTATAGTTTTGTCACTGGTTGACTTCAGCTCTTCAAGTTCATGTTCAATATTACAGAGAACTTCATTTTATTCTTCTAAAAACCTGAATTTGAAAATTGTATGGGTCACAACTAAATGGCAGTGGTACTTTGCTTATTACTAAAATCAAACAAACTAAACTACAGGGTTGTTTAACATTTGTGTGGGATTTAAAGAATTCAGGCAGGGACTGGGTGCAGTGGCTGACGGCTGTAATCCCAGCACTTTGGGAGGCTGAGGTGGGCGGATTACTAGAGGTCAGGAGTTTGAGACCAGCCTGGCCAACATGGCAAAACCCCATCTCTACCAAAACTACAAAAATTAGCTGGGTGTGGTAGTGCATGCCTGTAATCCCAGCTACTCAGGAGGCTGAAGCAGAAGAATCGCTTGACCTGGGAGACAAAGGTTGCAGTGAGCTGAGATTGCACCACTGCACTCCAGCCTGGGCAACAGAGTGAGACCCTGTCCCCACCCCCGACCCTGCCAAAAAAACAACAAAAAAAGTTCAGGCAGGATAGGGTAGGGCCTGCCGACTGGAGTTTAGTGCTACAGTAGCTGACTGTAGCCACCACAGGGGGAAACAGACCATGTGTCTTCCTGTAGGTGTGGAAGTAGGTGGGTATGTAGGGTGTAGATAGAAGGTGAGTTTCACCAGTCTCTAAGGAACTTCAACTAGAACTTTGCTATCAAGTGAAAAGTCATTCTATCATTTCATAAGCTAAGTCTCCCTATGGCTGGGCATGGTGGCTCACGTCTGTAATCCCAGCACTTTGGGAGGCCGAGGCAGGTGGATCACTCGAGGTCAAGAGTTCGAAATCAGCCTGGCCAACATGGTGAAACCCCATCTCTACTAAAAATTAAAAAATTAGCTGGGTGTGGTGGCTTGCACGTGTAGTCCCAGCTACTTGGGAGGCTGAGGTAGGAGAATCGCTGGGACCCGGGAGGCGGAGGTTGCAGTGAGCCGAGATCGCGCCACTGCACTCCAGCCTTGGAGACAGAGTGAGACTCCATCAAAAAAAAAAAAAAAAAAAAAAAAAAAAGGCTCCTTTCTTAGGAAAGAACTATGGAGACAACTCATTAGGTAGTCTAAGTATACAGTCTGATCTACAGAAGTGGTGCTTGAAATATGGGAGCAAAGGAACCAAGAACCGGGAATATAGAGATAACAGGATGAAAAGTCATGTACTAGTAAGGTCACTTAAGAGATATGCTGAGGTAAGTTAGACTATAGAGAGAGGCAGGGATGGAAACTGAATCTTCAGAATAGAGATGGAAGGATAGAGTTAAATAATACTATTGTGGACTGAATTGTGTCCCCCAGAATTTGCATGTTGAAGCTCTAATCTTCATGGTGAGTGTATTTGGAAAAGGGGCTTTAAGGACATAATCAGGGTTCAGTGAAGTAATAAGTGTGGGGCTGTAATCCAAAAGGAGTGATACCCGTATAAGAGGAATAAACACCAGCGATCTCTCTCCCTTTCTGTCTCCTTCTCTCTGTCTCTCTCTCTCTCTCTCTCTCTGTGTGTATGTACACATATGTACAGAGGAGGGTCCATGTGAGGACACAGGGTAAAGATAGCTATCGGCAAGCCAGGAGGAGAGCTCTCACCAGAAATCAGTTCTGACACCTTGATCTTGGACCTCCAGCCTCCAGAATTGTGAGAAAATACATTTTGGTTGCTTAAGCCATCTAGTCAGTGGTATATTGTTATGGCCACCACATTGGACTAATACAAGTACATAATCCATGACCCTGAGCAGCTGGAGAGGAGCCAAAGAGATAATTGATTCTGATGCTGAGCTCATCTGAAGTGCTGAGCTGGGGGCTCTTACCTCTGGCTCTTCTGGTTTGTAAGGGGTAAGGTGCCTCAGGGTCATGTTAGGTGGGTTCTAATTGCCACTTCCTCAGTAATAGCATTCTTCCAACACCGACACTGAACACTTTTAGAATAAGTTTTTATTTATTGGATTTAAAGTGATGTCATGATAGATCTAAAAAATGACAATGGGTAAAGGGATGGGATTTAAAGTAAAAGCAGATATATTTTTGTAGTAGAGAGTACAGGTATATTAAAGATGTAGTATAAGAATTGAGAAAGTGTTCGTGTGTCACATGGATAGAAAGTGACAGTGGAAAACCTTTATAATGAACCCCACAAGAATTAGATATTATATAGAATAACAGAAATCATTTTCTAAAGAATGGTTTCTAAATAGTCCCACTAAATGAAATTGGCACTCTAAGGAGAAAGAAAGACAATTTGTAAAGGGAATTTTTTTTCTTTCCTCCACAGATACAAAGGAACAAAGAACTCAGAAGAGCGATTACAGAAATTCTTCCCAGAATGTCAGTTTTATGATTTACCAGAACTCATTCTGACCCTTAGAGAAAAGATTAACACCTTCTGTGATGTCAGGAATTGAGAATTCAAGGATAAATGAATACAAATTCTATGTAGAAGATGAGTGGGCAGGAAGAATAAAAACAGTAAGGTTCTTACAATCTCAAAGTCATGAGCATGATTCAAAGACATATGTACTCTCTTTTGTATATGAAGTTGACATCTTTTGGTCATTTATTAGGAGAAATATTGTTTTTCCCCTAGGATACTCTGTTCTGAGTCCTCCACATTCCCTTAGAAACATACATTTGCACGTTGTTGGATAGGAGATGTAGCCTGTGACAAGGGCAAATCAGATTTTTCCCCTGATTACCAAACAGCCTACAAAAAACACATTGGCAATTCCATATTCAAACTCACATTAGGGAGAATAACTAGTCCAGCCTAAGAGACAGAAAGTCTACTAGTAATAATATGTAGTAGGGCCAGACTAGACAAGGTAATACTAAGCAAAAACAACAAAACTGGAGGCATCACTTTATCTGACCTCAAATTGTACTACAAGGCTATAGTAACCCAAACAGCAAGGTACTGGCATAAAAATAGACACATAGATCAAGAGAACAGAATAGAGAACCCATAAATAAAGCCATGTATCTACAGCTAACTGATCTTTGTCAAAGCTGACAAAAACATAGCCTGGGGAAAGGATACCCTATTCAATAAATGGTGTTGGGAAAATTGGATTGCCATATTCAGAAGAATGAAACTGGACCCCTATCTTTTATCATATACAAAAATCAGCTCAAGATGGATTAAAGACTTAAGTGTAAGACCTGAGAGTATAAAAATACTAGAAGGAAACCAAGGGAAAACTTGTCTGGACATTGATTAGTCTAGGCAAAGAATTCATGACTAAGACCTCAAAAGCACAAGCAACGAAAAGAGACAAATAGGACTAACTCAACTAAAAGTTTCTGTACAGAAAAAGAAACAACAGAGTGAAAAGACAACCTACAGAATGGGAGAAAATATGTGCAAACTATTCGTCCAACAGGGGACTAATATCCAGAATTTACAAGCAACTCAACTCAACAAAAAAACTCAGATAACCCCATTAAAAAGTGGACAGAAGGCCGGGCGCGGTGGCTCAAGCCTGTAATCCCAGCACTTTGGGAGGCCGAGACGGGCGGATCACGAGGTCAGGAGATCGAGACCATCCTGGCTAACACGGTGAAACCCCGTCTCTACTAAAAAAATACAAAAAACTAGCCGGGCGAGGTGCCGGGCGCCTGTAGTCCCAGCTACTCCGGAGGCTGAGGCAGGAGAATGGCGTAAACCCGGGAGGCGGAGCTTGCAGTGAGCTGAGATCTGGCCACCGCACTCTAGCCTGGGCGACAGAGCGAGACTCTGTCTCAAAAAAAAAAAAAAAAAAAAAAAAAGGGGGCAGAAGATATGAATAGACATGTTTCAAAAGAGGACATACAAATGGCCAACTGGAGTATGAAAGAATGATGAATATCATTAATCATTAGAGAAACGCAAATTAAAACCACATTGAGATACCATCTCACACCAGTCAGGATGGCTATTATTAAAAAGTCAGAAAAAAAAAAAAAAAAAAAAAAAAAAACCAAAGAACAGATGTTGGTGAGTGGAGAAAAGGAAACCTTATACACTGTTAGTGGGAATGTAAATTAATACAGCCTCTATGGAAAACGGTATGGAGAGATCTCAAAGAACAAAAAATAGAACCACCATTTGATCCAGCAATTCCATTACTGGGTGTCTACTCAAAGGAAAATAAATTATTATATCACAAAAGACACCTGCGCGCATATGTTTATTGTGACACTATTCACTATAGCAAAGATATAGAGTCAAAAACTGTGTCCATCAATGGATGATTGGATTAAGAAAATGTTACACACACACACACACACACACACACAGAGAGAGAGAGAGAGAGAGAGAGAGAGATTCAGCCATTGAAAAGAATGAAATCATGTCTTTTGCAGCAACACAGATGGAACTGGAGGCCATTATCTCAAGTGAAATAATTCTGAAACAGTTAAAATCCACGTTCTCACTCATAAGTGGGAGCTAAATAATATGTACACATGGACGTGTAGTGTGGAATAATAGATACTGGAGACTTGAAAGAGGGTGGGGTTAGGAGGGAGGTGAGGAATGAGAAATTACTCAATGAGTACAATGTGTATATTTGAGTGACAGTTACACTAAAAGTGCAGACTTCACAACTTTACAGTATATCCATGTAACAAAACTGCACTTGTACTCCTTAAATGTATACAAAACAATATTTATCTTGTATCATTACAGGGGAATTAAAAAGAAAAATAGAAAATAATAGGTAATAATATAATATGTATAATTAAACATTACTATAATATTTTAGCATACCAGCTTTCCCTTCTCTAGTATAACTTTTTAATAACACAGAAACTATGTATTAATTACTATCAATACAATTTCTTTCATCTGTACAATTTGATATACATCATCATCGAAATTTCTTAGGCTTCGCCACCTAATACTTTTTTTCTTGTTATTATTCACAACTTAAATAATTATGTACATTCTATTTTCTGTGTTCCTAAAAATAAAGTGCTACCTTCTTATTAATTGGAAAGAAAAAATTGTACTGTGCTGTTTACCACTTGTACTAGGCACAGGGCCAGTAGGGCATAAAACAAAAGCAGGAAAAAAGATAGACCGTAATGTATAAGGTCTATGTTTGTATAGCTATGAAATAATGTATTTTTCTGGGAAAGGGTAAGATAAAGCAATTGTCATCAATTTCAACTTTGAGTTTTTGTGTTGAAATCGACCAGATATTGGGAATGTTGGAGATGACCCATAGTAAAATACAACATTTATCAAGGCTAGTCCGGGATTCAAGGCCAGACAAGCTTCAAACTTGATTCTGTAACATGATTTGAAAGTAGAAAGCAGTATTCAAGGGAGGGTATTTCTGATACAAGACAGTGTTCTCTTTAAGAGCAGAGCTCTAAATTAAAGTCCTTTACACCCTATAAGCATTTTGCTATTCACTTTATGTCAGCGTATATATTGTTTTCAAACTGTTCCCATGTTTTACATTACATTTGTTAAATGCAGAATGTAAGATGATATTATAGGACAGAGATCTTTGTTTTATTTACTGATGTATTTTGTGTGTTTAGAGTAGAGCCTAGCACATAGTAGAAACTTAATGAATGTTTAATAAATAATTGAAGTGGATATATTTTTGTCCCAACTGAGATATAAGCTCTTCAAGGATAGATACTTGTACAAAACTAGTTTATAATCTATGTAATGTGTGATAGTATGTAAGGTGTTGCAAACACTATAGCCATCATTATTGTATGCCTCAGTTTCCCCAAAATGAAGTACAAGTCACCGCATATATATGGACACTCAACCAATACTACTTAAGGTTTTGGTGTAACATATTCCTTCAGGAATCTGATAAAAGCTATACACCTTTTCCCCCAAAGAAATGTACATTCTCATACGTTTTTGCAGACAATTTCAGGGAGTTTAGGAAACAAACCTCTGAAGCTGTCCATGTATGCCTGTTGGGTCCACAGAAGTTTATTAGAGCTTCTTAATAAGCCAAGAAAACAAAAAGAAGGGCAGGACTCCAGGGCAGGATTGAGGACTATTGGCCAAAACCTAAGAACGGTAGAAGAGTGTCTTAGTATCTAGGAAACCAGGTGAGATATCCCCAGAAGGCTAATTGCATGGGCACAGGCCAGATAGCTGAAAAGAATCTGCATGGTTTGTTTTTCCCTTTTTTTTCAAGAAAAAGCCACCTTGCCTTGGGTACCTGTAAACTTTTCAAAGTGCCTTTCTCTTTCAAGGGTTTATTTGTCTTGCTTTGTGGAGTAACCTCACCCTAAGTAGGAGTCTAGTTTTTATGTTCTTTGGCACCTGACACATTCTCAGAGATTGACTAAGTATATGTGTAAAACATGTCAGAGTCTACAAGTAAAAATATGACTTGAAAAAATGATTGAAGGAATATTACTTTATTGCTATTGCTCAGTTTTATTCTTAGCAATCTGTCAATTCTAATCTGGCATTTTCTGCCCCTTCTGTGTGCATTCATCCCTATGGCTCTTTGGTAACTACTTTTTCTCTTTAAATCTTATTGTAACTCTAGTGCTTTCTCCATCTGCATGGCTGATGCAATATTTCTGATTCTGGAATGTTAAACAATGGAACATATTATTTTAGTTAGAAAGACTAGAAAATCTCTAAGTATGAAAATGTAGCTCCATATTTTGAAAGAAAATAAGGTACTCCTAACTTACATTTATCAATTTTGAGAATTTAAGTATCTCAATGGTTTACAGTATTGAAATAGAAAATGTATCATCAGAATTTAAGTATTCAATAACAATTATGATTTTTTCACCCATCAAACACCATAATTGAAAAAAGGGATGCTATCCAGTTATATAAATTAGTTGCAAACTTTTAAATATTTTGTTCAGTAGTTCTTTCACTAATTTCTCTTCTACAATGTATTAAAAGGGATTTGTGTATTTGGGAGGAAGATAACACAGGGGATAAGATCAAAGATCTTCATGAATTCTGGTCAAAGCCAATCTGTTATTGTTACTACTTTACCAATAGAATTTGAGACAGAATTGTATAATTAAATGAAGCCACATAATTAAATGAAGCCACAGCGATTCTTCTGATCTAAAAAGAATTTTGCAATGAATAGTACATAGCTAACATTTCTTTAATGTTGACTCCATATTTCTTTCCCCCTTACTAAGAATCTCTTCTACCTGTACTATATTGAATTTTCAACTTTTAAAAATATGCAGGGAGAAATAAATTTTGTTCTGTGGAGAAGAAAGAAATCTGGCTGTGTATTAGTCCATTCCCCATTGCTATAAAGATCTATGCGAGACTGGGTAATTTATAAAGAAAAGAGGTTTAATTGGCTCACAGTTCCACAGGCTGCACAGGAGGCATGGCTTGGGAGGCCTTAGGAAGCTTACAAGCGTGGCAGAAGGGCAAAGAGTAAGCAAGCACGTCTTCACATGGTGGCAGGAGAGAGGGAGAGAGAGAGCGAAGTGATAAGTACTCATAACTTACATTTAAGTACATTGAAGTACACACAGTCAAACAACCAGATCTTATGGGAACTCACTCACTGTCGTGAGAACAGCAGGGGAGAAATTCACCCCCACGATCCAATCACCTTCCACCAGGTCCCTCCTGCAACAATGGTGATACAATGCAACATGAGATTTGGGTGGGGACACAGAACCAAACCATATTACTATGAAAAGACCATGAATCTACTAAAATAACAGATTTGATTTCCCAGTTAACTCTGCCAGTTTTGAAAGAGTCAAAGGTAAGATCTGTGAGTTTCCTATGGGTCAAGAATGCTGTGAAGCTGTTACTTAGATCACTGTTACATTGATTTGGCAAATTGTAAAACAAATTGTTTTTATTGAAATAACACTAATGGTAAAATTTGGCATAGACTCGTAGACATATAAAAATTGTTGAGCGCATCATCATTGCATAATACAGTCATGTTTTGTATAATGACGTTTCAGTGATGGAACACATATATGACAGTGGTTCCATAAGATTATAATACAGCTGTATAATGGAGTAGGCTACATACAGCATGTAGGTTTGTGTAAGCACACTCCATGATCTTCACACAATGAGAAATTGCCTGATGACACATTTTTCAGAACATATCCCCATTTTTAAGTGATGCACGACTATATATTATAAACTCTCTCAGGAAAAAGTCTCATCTGAACTGAGTTTCAAGTGAAATTGAAGTTCTTCTGAGAAAATAGTCCATTGTTATATAATACTATGATGTCATAAATTATGGAACTCATAAGATTTCCCTCTTTGCATTTGGCTACTAGAAAGCCTAGAGCCCCCTTGTAATGATATGCATCTATAAGATGTAGTTTTGTATTAGCCTCAGTCTTAGGTTTCATTTTAGGTTCCTATTCTTATTTTGTGTTTTCCTCTTTGTGCCTATATTTAATTTATACTATCCTGTTTTATGGTTTTCATCCTATTTTCACCTTTTTGGAACAAAGCAGGTTAGAAATAAAGAAATAAGCATGGTCTGCAAATAGATTGTTAACTGGCTCTAACAGATGTCATAACAACTTTGTGTAATAGTTTAAACAATAAAAAAATTATTGTCTTACAGCTCTGTAGGTCAGTAGTCCAAAAAGCTCTCACTGGGCTAAATTCAAGATAGTTAGCAGGACTATGTACCTTTCTGTAGGCTCTAGGGGAGAATCTGTTACATTTCCTTTTCCAGCTTCTAGAGGCTACCTATATTCCTTGGCTTGTGGTCTCTCTTTCCATCTTCAAAATTAGCACTATCACATCTAGCTGTGTTTCTGTAGTCATCTCTCTCTCTCACTACATCCTGGAAAGGTTATATACTTTTAAGTACCCTTGTGATTACTTACCCAGATAATCCAGGATAATCTCTTATTTCTTACCCTTCATCGCATCTGCAAAGTCCCTCATGCCAGGTAAGGTATCATTTTCACAGGTTCCAGGAGTTAGGATGTATACATCCTTGGGAAGCCATTATTATGCCTACCACATTAACACCAACTAGTTATTAAGAGAAGAAAAATATGTTTTTTTACAAGAGATGGTTAAATTTTTGTTTATAATAATGGTTAAATACTAAAATCTCAAAATATGTTTTCTATGGATAAAGAAGATAGTGCTTGGATTAGAGGGAGAAAACACGTTCTCATAAATCTTTAATACCAAATTAAGAAGGATGTAGGAAAGGCTAGACTAAATTAATTTTTAAAAATTCTTTATTATTTTAAAATGTGGTGTTTCAGGAAATCTCAGTTTGAGAAATGGACTATCTGAGGAACTACAATATTTGGACATTTCTGCAAGGTTGGTAGAGTAGATTTGCAAGAACACAATTTTCATGTAGGACCAAAAATCTTAGTATTGTAAATATTGTTTTTGGATATTTAAGATATTTTATATCTACAAAAATAATCTGTAAGAGAAAAATTACTGTTAGGAATATACACTAAACAAGGGTTGGCAAACTAGAGCTAATTGGCCAAGTCCAAGTTCAGAATATGTTTTTGCATGACCTTTAGCTAAACATGTTTTTTACATTTTAAAAAGGTTGTTAAAAAGAAAACAACAACAACAATAACACGAAAAAGTGTTAAGTGACAGAGAACATATGTGGCACACAAAGGCTGAACTATTTACTATCTGACTCTTTACTTAAACAGTTTGCCAATCCCTGTTGCCTAAAATACCAGTTATGCCTATCTCTGGGTTATTAGATTATGGGAGATTTTGATTTTCCTTTTTGTATTTTTGTATTTTTTCCAAGTTTTCCATACTGCTTTTATAATGAAGGAAATATAAACAACTAAAGTGATTTTTAAAGAGGGCCTGAAAACTGTGCATGCTTATAGGATTTAACATTTCTTCTGCTATCTGATTTAAACATTTAATTACATAGAAAATCATTCTTTTATAGTTATTACAAAGGCAAATCTCAGTTCCACATCCATCTTGACTATCAGAGATTCTGAATTAGCCATTTCTAGATAAAAGAGGTGTTAATGCAACTGATAAGAGTAGTGGTGTGAAAGTACTATCTCAGGCAAATGGAGTCTAATTTATTTAAGGATCCTGTGGCTAGGTACTCTAATCTCTTTATATCTTTTCCCACTTCCTGATTCTGTATCACCAATTTTTATCTCCATCAGAAATCTCTAAAGATCTGTTTGTGTTACTGACACACAGTGAAGTAGTGTTAGAATTTGTTATTGTTGATTTATGTAAATGTTTTCATTTGGTTTGCTATGCAAAAGATCTATAATAAAATCCTGATAGTTCAACTGAAATTTTTGATTGTATAAGTGTGTTTATTAGCCACATTCCCATGTCTTTCAAATAACTTTCAACTTGCAGCAGTGCTTTGTATGCAACATAATTACCTTCTCTCTATCATGCACACATTTTTAAGTTTTAAAAAAGATTTGCACAAATGTGTGCTGCCTTTTCCCAGAACTTTCCAAGGGTGTATGAATTTCCTGTAAACCAATATCTGAAATATGAAAGCAATGAGAAATTCTTTGCCAGTAAAAGCCCTGCAAAATACTATGGGGAAGAGTGTGGCCTGTAACTGAAGAAAGTAGAGTGCCGTGCAAGTATTGTCTCAAAACAATGTTTTCATTGTGGGTAACTCAAAAAGGATACTTCAAAGCATAATGCATTTAAATATTCCAAAATCTCAAAGATATGCATATCTAGATACACAAAGTGCCAGCACATAGCACTTTCCTGGAAAGTGCATGTTATTGTAGGTTGTAATTTTATAGATTCTGGTTCGGAGGTTTGGGGCGTTTTCATTTGGGAAATGGAATGAATGAATAAAGAGAATTGTAAAATGCTAAATGGTGTGCTCTTTCACTGATTCATTTCAGAGTTACTTTCTTATATAATTTCTTCATGCATCAGTGGAAGAATAGGTCCCATAGAATTTATTTTTTTAGCCAGCAAATAAAAATATTAATGCATGCATATTGGAGCATAGTCAACATTCTTTTTGTAGATCACAAAGCTATAATTGTATTTTTTTTCCATTGGGCACCAATGCTATAGTTATTTTTCTACTTTTAATTTAAAAGATTAAAAGTCATTTCCATCCAAGTGTATCTTTTTCAGATTTGAGTCAGATGCCCCACTGCTTCGATGTGTCATGCCTAGTTCTCACAATCGTTTTGCATAGTAAGTCAGTCAGGTTATATTTTGCCACAGATATATTATTGTAAATTCTAAATAATAATGAATTCCTCATGCTAGAGGTTAAAAAAAAAAAAACAACCTTTTTTTCTGATTCCTTTATTTTCCTTTCTATTTCCTCCTCCCTCCCTTCCTTCCTTCCTTCCTTCCTTCCTTCCTTCCTTCCTTCCTTCCGTCCTTCCTTCCTTCTTTCCTTCTTTTCTCTCTCTCTTTCTCTTTCTTTCTTTTCTTTCTT
The DNA here is from genome assembly GCF_049350105.2 of Macaca mulatta. Classification (NCBI taxonomy): domain Eukaryota; kingdom Metazoa; phylum Chordata; class Mammalia; order Primates; family Cercopithecidae; genus Macaca; species Macaca mulatta. The sequence continues at coordinate 131,721,008 of NC_133426.1, forward strand.
TCTTTCTTTCTTTCTTTTCTTTATCAAAATACTCAGTTATGTAAACACACATGAGAAAATTCTAATTCAAGGCTCAATACACAGTAAACACTGAATCTTGACTCTCATGAAAGAAACTATTATAGACACTATTGCATTTTGAATTAGTCTGTCTTAGAGATCATCCATCTATTAATTGATACCTCTTTGAATACCAGATTAAATATACATTCCTGATTTAAAATAGCAGGGAGATATATAAACTTTAATATTCACTTAAACATTTATATGAACAGGTCTCCATATATGTCAGTGGACAGACTTTTTTTGTATGTGAGGGTAAGAGAACATATAAAATCAGGAATTAATTCAATCATATCTATTACTCAATATCTGAACTTGCATTTTTAAAACAAAACATTTCTATCTGTACTGAAAAGTGAATGGAAGAACACTAAATGTTAATAGTGTTTATGTGTAGGTGGCAGGATTTGAAGATTTTTTTTCTTCTTTTTCCTTGCCTGTATTTCTAAATGGAAGACATGTTGCTATAAGAATAAGCAAAAACACAGGAACAACAATACAACAATATTTACTGAAACCATAACACCTGCATTTTAAAACACAACTGGATGGCAACAGTGTAAATATCTTCAGAATATAAGAAAAACCCAAATGTAACAATGATACCAAGTACTGATCTAGGAAGATACATTTATTTATATAACATTTGACAGAGCAGGGGAGTCCCACCCTTAGCTGAGCTATTAAATAATTCTTCCTGTGTGAGAAAATAAGAACATTTACTTATTCCAGGTACCTTACCTCCCATTTCTTACTTTGGGAAACATGGCCCACTGCAGTTTCTGCAGCATTGTTTTCCAGGTAGGCTAAAAGTTACTTTGTGCTGACTGTATTCCTAGAATATCTAGAATAATACTTCCCTTGTACCTTTAGCACTAGATGAAGCTTTTTATGTAGTTTAGAGGGTAATATGCCCAGTTAGTCACTCCTTAGGAGTAAGTTATAAGTTTAGAGAGCCCACTAAGGTACTAACCTCTTCAAGTAGTTATGCCTTAAGTAGCCTAAAAACATTCATACACCTCCTTAACCATTTCGTTCACTTCCCAGGGAGAGACCTAAGCACAAGAGCGTATAAGGACAAATATATTTTATTTTATTCATTGTGCTTATAATGCCTACTACTCTCTAGGCACACATAAATATTGTACAAAAATCTGGTTTGTATAAAGTCAGCTTTGATCAAGAGAAGGTTTGTTGATAGGTTTTAAAACCCGCTTATACTTTTTTTGTTAAGATGAAGCTCCTATTTGGAAGCCTCCACTGCACAATTATGAGCTAGAAAGGGCTTGTCCTTCAGCAAGTGAAATGATTTTAAAGGTCCAGTATAAGTCCTTGATTTGAATTGAATGAAATTCTCCAAATCCCACCAATGTGCTGCTTTGCATATCAGGAGGTTTCTTGCTGGGCTGGAAAGGAGGATCTGCATTTGAGTATTTGGTGCCAGTAAAAAATGTCACAAAGTAAGCAGAGTCTAAAGGGTTTTCTTCCAAAATAAAAATAATTACTTTCATCTCACATCACTGTTCTGATTTAGGTTCTTTTTCAAAATGCTCTTCCCCTTTTTTTTGGTCAGTAACCTAATAATATATTTGGGAGGGCAGTGAGATGTAAGTTTTCGATTTCTTATTTAATAACATCTTTATAATCTTCTTTCATCCTTAACATTTCTATACTGACTGCTGATATTTTTTCTTCTTATAACTATGTGCTTAACAAGGTCATGGCACTTTGGTTTCTTTTTGTTAGCTGCCTGTGAATGGAAATATCTGGGGCAGTTTTATGCAGTCTTCTTTGTTTTAATTGTAATGTTACTGACAAATTTTTTTTATGAAGTAACGTATTACTGGTTGGAAACTCTATTTATCAATGAAGATTATTGTCTTTTTAGTGCTATAAATGTTTCAGTGTGAAACTGCTTTGCACTTTGATTTCTAGCATAAGTGATTGATTAACAAGGGTTTAGACTAAACAAACTCTTCTGAAAATGAATTGCTCTTACAAAAGGCAACATTCGCTGAACCTGGAATTCAGAAAAAACTCCAATTAAAGACATTTCCTTCCTTTTATTTTTCCTAAAGGTAAAAAAATAACCTGTCCAGGTTTTGTCACCTTGAATGGGTTTTAATGAAGGAGGTAGCATCATAGAATGGGAGAAAAACATTAAAAGACAGAAGACTTTGTTTCTGGTCTAAGCCCTACGATTGTAATAGCCCTAGGTCATCTTACACAATAATCGCTTAGTATCTAGACCTCAACTTGCACATCTGTAAAATAGGGAAGCCAATATTAGATTTTCCTATCTCGAGAGGTTAGGCATAGTTATTCAGAGGCTTCTTGTGTAATTGTTCTTATATTTTCCTGATTTGGGAGAATTTCCAGTTTTCATCTAATTTTATTTATAATTAATGTTCATGAACCTCAATCTAACCTCTCAATTCAGTGGGAAATAAACTTAGTCAAATTAGCTTTAAATGTTTAATCTTTTGGCCTTCTGCACATATAAGCTACTCATAGTAGCTCACTCATATTGGCTGTTAAGATTTAGTACAACCAATGTGCCACAGTCTATTTGCACAAGCAGTTAGCCGAAATCAATGTCAGTGGAGCCAATAATACATTGCCACACCCCTTAGCAAGTTTCTACAAGATGTTATAATGACCAGCATTTTGATCAATTTCCTAAGAAGTAAAACAAAACAAAAACCACAATTTCATTTTAGGGCAGATTCAGTGTCTAGAAAGATTAGCTTCTAGGATAACAAGTTCATAATGAAACCCTTAGACTACCATGTAGTCTAGGCCAGTGGTTTCCAAACATAGCTGGTCATTAAAATCACTTGGAAAGTTTAAAAATCAGAAAGATTCCCAGACTCTGTCCCCAGGGATTCTGGATCAGTAGATGTGGTGTGGAGTGTGAAAATTCATACTTCTAAAAACTGTGCAGGAAATTCTGAGAATCAACCAAATCTGAGATGCACTAGTCTAAGTTAATCCTGAGATGCATAATGACAGGGATTTGTCCTCAGTTTTGTGTTCTTTAGAGACAATTGAGTACTTAATTCAGGTTTTTACAGTATAAATGCATCCTCCATTGTGGATCTATATTGTGAATATAAATGGTATCTCATTGTCAGAGACTAAATCTTACATTTAGGAAAGTAATTCTCAAACTTTAATGTGCTTACGAATCACTTAGGGAGCTTGTTGAAAATTTGAATATGGTCCTCACTCCCAGAGATTTGGATTCACTTAGTTTGGGATGGGTACCCAGCACTCTGCATTTTTAACAAGTACCACAAATGATTCTGATACAGATGATCTAGGGATTCACACTTTGAAAAACACTGGCTTATGTAGTAGGCTTTTAGTAACCTAAATATGTTGCCTTTACTATATGTAATCATAATTTCAAATTAATAATTCAGATGAATATACACATTCTCACAAAGAGACAATAACCTGTTCCAAATGTTTTATACTTTATTCAAGTCCTTTTAAATATGAATCAGAATTAAATGGGACTCTTTGGACTTATATAGGACAAAGTTGAAAAGTGCTAATGAATTATATTTTTTCTATCTTTAGCTTTGGATAGTTAAGCCTAATTTTGGAAAAGTAGAAATGGATCAGTAAAGATTATGTATATGATTATTTGGCTCATTGGAACAAAATAAAATACTTGGATTGTCTCCTGAACATATCACTATGAACTAATTATACCTCCTAGATCACCAGAATATTAACTGAAGCTGGATCAACAATTCTTATAGCCTAGTCTTTCTTCTGCTTTGGCGTGTTAATAACTAAAATACAACACATTTTTCTGTCAGTCCTGTTTCATCTTTCATATGATTTTTGTTAATAGTCTATTGTCAGGCTAAGTTGTGGGTGTTGCCAGGTATAAATCATAATGCAATGTTCAAAGAAGAAAATGAAAATCACCTGAAAGTCCATTACCTAGAGAGGACACTATGAATATTTGGTGAACTTAATCTCTCTTTCCACTTCTCTCTCTCCCTCTCTCTCTATAACATATATATGTTTATAAATGTTATATATATAAAAAACATGGTATACATATACGTTCATATATATAGAACATATATACACAAACATGCATCTATGTTATATATATGTATCCCAGAACTAATATAACCTTATATACAGAGCTTAAGCATTAAATCATATGTGCTTTCTCATACCATTAAATGTTTTCTACAGCATCATTTTCAGAGTTCCATTTTAATGGTAATATACAACCATGGAATAAATAGAAGATTAAGCCCACAAGTAGATTAGACACATTTATTTATGTTTCTTTAATATTCAAAGTTTCTACCTCAAAAGAGTTAAATGAGTTAATACATACTTGGCACTTAGGACAGTCTGAGGTATAGCAAGTGCTCAATTAATGTTTATTATAATTCAAAGTGATTGCTTGGGCCCAAGCAGTGGAGGGGGAAGATGGGAAGGCGAGGGAGGGAAGAGAATGGGCAATGGCTACTAATGGTTATGGAGTTTCTTTATTAGTGGAGGAAAATGTTCTAAAATTGATTGTGGTGATGATTGCACAGCTCTATGAGCATGCTTAACACCATTGGTTTGTACATTTTAAATGGGTGCATTGTATGATATGTGAATTACACCTCAATAAAGCTGTTAATAATATATAGGTATATTGAATAAATGACACTATTCATCTGAATATTTCAAAAACATTATAAAAACCATTTATTTGAATATAGGAAATACTGATATTCCTTCTTTTGTATTCTTTACAAATAAACTTTGAGTAAATTCCTCAAAAATGTATTGTTGGTCTTTCTATGTTAGCAAAAGTTACTAATGCCTTAGATAAGCAGATGCCATTACATTTCTCCTGGTTTGTCCCATTAAAGCAGCAAAGTTGAATATTAATGAGTATAGAGAATTATGTTGTCATGCATGTTAGTCTGGAAAACATAAATTCATCTCATAAAAAAGTCAAAGGATCAAATAAGGTTTTTACTGTTAGTTGGAAACAAAGTGTCATTGGTCTCCTGATTTAAAGGGCACTCAACTATGATTAGCTACTTTAAAAAATCAAAGGAAAGAAAGAAAGAAAAATAATTACAGTTGAAGTGAAGTTATTATTAACCTTTATTTCAGTAAAGTCTTTCTCATAGCCCATGGCACCAAATAAAATTAAATATAGAAAAGTTTCATAATTCACAATGACCTTCTCAGTGTTAAGACATTTTAAAATAAAAAAAACCCACGTTACAGAAAGCATACTTCAAAATTATTAGATGTAATATTTTTATAACCAAAAGCATTTAAATTTGAAGAACTGAACAACTAGATGACTGGATACTATTTATGGATTTAAAAAGATTTAGTCTCTCTCATAAGTACACATTCTTCCTCTTTAAGCCACCTGTTCTCTCTCAGAATTGGTTTTGTTAAAAATAATCTCAAGATTCCAACTATTTTCTATTCCAAGGAAACTACATCAAGAACAAAGTTGGATATTTGTCTTAATTATTGGTAAAGATTCAGAACAGGTTTATGAACAGACAGTTCACTAATTTGTTATAGTCTTTCTCATAACATTTTTTAAAATCGTCTGGAAAATATTATAATAGACTGCCAAAAATAAAACCAAACAACTGACCTAAGTTCAGTGAAATGCTTGAAATATATATTACCTGAAACTTTAGCATAACGAGTTCCTTAATTAGGGAAGACCTAATTTAAGTCATGTGGCTAAGTATGTGAATGACTGCATGTTTACATTCATTTAGCTAGAAACTTCAATTATCAATTAAAAGTCCAAATTAAAAGTGTACTCCCACTTCTACCACAGCTAAAATATTTCTAAGTAAGTACTCATGGAATACTTTTGTTATATGCTGGACACATTTATTCACAGTTATTCATTTCCCTAAATAAAAATTCAAGTAAATGAATAACACTAAAAAGGATAATTGCTTAAAAATGTGGTATTGTCTAACAACCAACTAACAGTCTCTGATTACAAGCATTCTTTTTAAACATATTATATTTACTTTTAAATATATCTAATATGTTTCTATGTGTAACCTTTATTTAGCCTCATTATTGTAAGTTACCATTAGAATGGAACTCTGAAATGTTTACAAAGAATGATAATGTATGTGGGAAAATATGTAAGATATGGAATGTGGGAGAAAAAAAGGAAGGGGAATACAACGGTATATAGAGAATTAGCTTTAAACTTCTCAGGTTTCCCAATTTTCTACAATAAGCATATACTCTTTTTATAAACAGGAAACATAATATTTATTTGTTGTCTGTTTGTTTGTTTGTTTTTAGATAGGGTTTCACTCTGTCACTCAGGCTGTGTGTAGCAGCACAGCTAATTTTTTAATTTTGGAGAGACAGAGGTCTCACTGTGTTGCCCTGGCTGGTCTCAAACTCCTAAACCAAGGGATCCTTCCACCGTGACCTCCCACATTGCTGGGATTACAGGTATGAGCCACCAGGCCCAGCAGGAAACGTATTTATTTAAAGGAGCTCTAGTCAGTAACCACAATTACAGTAGAACAATTAGAAGACGCACGTATTTTGTTTTACTTATGGCTCCGTGAAAGTATAATTTATTATTTCAGCATTTCACATCATAGAACCTGACTCAGAAAATACATTCATTATTTACCCTTTTATATGTTAATGATGATAATCAAGGCAGAAGTCACTTATGAAATACATTTTAGCTTTTAGTGCTGCAGGTTAAAAAGAAGCAAGATTTTTTGCTTGGTGCAGTTAATAGCTGAAACCATCAACATCAATATGTTATTGGCTAAATAACCAAGCAAGAATTAGGTCTATCATCATTTAGTCAAGATGCTCATGACGTTTAATATTTTATCATATATAAAACATTTATCTACAACTAAAAGATGAGAGAATTTGCATAGCTACACCTTAAACATTCTGCCTCTCGTTGACTGAAATATCTTTATTGTACACTTCATTCTACCTTACGGTTTTAAAAAATCTAATTGACCATCTGTTTTCTTACATTTATAATACTTACACTTTTTCCTTATATGACAATATCTGGAAGATACAGTACTTATTTCGTTTTTTAATTCCTTTTGCTGATGAAACTTGCTGGTATACGTCATGATGAAACAGGAAATTTTCCTTGTCCCCTTTCATGGGACTCACGACAGGGATGCCTCGCTTACTCTGCCTGCAGCTCTCAACCCCTCACGGGAGGGGGAGCATGCAAGTGAATGGGTGCAGGAGCTGGAGCGAACACTTTTGGGTGCTGGCAGGAGTAAAACTCTGCGCTGCCCCCCTCTAGGGAGGTGCCTGTGACCCCCGACGCCTCAGAGCGCATGTGTTACAGTGTTCTTTTAGTTTTGCTGTCCATAGATGGCTTAAGTGTTCAACAGCTCAGCGGACCCTCTGCCTTTTAGCGAGGGCAGAGGGTCCGTGTGACAGCTTTCTGTATCCCGAGCTCTTGTCTGGTGTCCAGGAAAAGTCAGGTCACATGAAGGATAATAAATGCCGGGGGGATTTTATTGCTCATGGAAGTGGTTCTCAGCGGGATGGGAAGCTGAGAACTAAAGGAGATGGAGTGGGAAGGTATTCGTCCCCTGAAGTCCAGCCATCTCCGGTCATACTCTTCTCCGAAGTCTCGCCGTCAAGCTGTCCCTCTGAGGTCAAGCTGCTTCTCTCCAATGTCAAGCCACAGTCTCCGACGTCCAGCTGCTTCTCCTCTTTTCCCCTTCTCTGCTCTCTACTAGTGGAGCCTGGGGTTTTTATGGGTACAGGATGGGGGGTGGGGTGGGCCATGGGAGGTTTTGGAAAAGGCAATATTCAAGCAGGAAAACAAGAATGCATGTTCTCACTTTGGGCCATGGTTCCAGGCTCGAGGGTGGGGCTTCTGCAAGGGCCCCACCCTTTTCTGCCTAGAATTTTTCTGCCTCCTGTCCCTATCAATAATATAATATATAATAATACAATAATTATTGTAATATGATAACACCTTCACTCTGGTAATGTCTAGCATTTTTGACAGTTAACATTTCAGTTTCAGAAAAAACAGACTGGCTTACTCAATTGTGGCATTATATTTATTTAGCCATAAAAAAGTCTATCTGGGGCTTACCATGAGCAGTTTGGAGTTGCCTGTGTATCTAGATATTTTAAACTATGTTTTCTAGATCATACCTAGGAAACAGGGAAACAGTCAGTGGAATCAAGTAAATCACTATGAAAATAATACTAATTTTCCTTCACACCTCTGTATGTTTTATTTAATAAATTATGAGTAAAGCCTGTTAAATTATTAATCTGGAAAATAATTAAATCAACAGTAATTTTTAACAACAGCAAATAGAAATAAAACAAAGTTTAAAAGTTCGTCAGTAAAAAGAACAAATTTTGGAGCAAAACATTACAAATGGACAGGATTTAGGATGTTTCTAGTTACTTTTAGATCTACACATGCATTAGTTATTTTCTAAATTCAATCTTTGTTTACGCGCACCCTCCAGGATCATGAAATGTGAAAAAGTGAAAGTAGGATTCTGTGTATATAAAATTGTTTTTCATACTCAGATTCTGTGAATTAGGTGGGGTGAGGATAACACTCTTCGGAAACTGTGTTAACAACTTATTAATTTGAGTAGTACATGACCTCAACAATAATGAAGTTAATGACTCTCTATACTTATTTGATCACTTACTGTAGTTCTCTTTTCATAATATTTATGTGCTTCCTAGATATAAATTAGTTTCCTGGTTTCTGGTTATTAATAAATAATTATTTGATACTTGATATTTAGTATTATATACATGCATATTAATTTTAGCCTATGATAGCACTTGCTAGTATACTAAACTTACTCTGGCTTTCAACAGAAGTATTTATGTGAAAATCTGTACTGCAAAAATAGACATGATTCACAGAAGAGTATTTAATCTTATGGAGATGACAAAGACTCTCTTTAATAAACCTTTAATAACTCCAGGTGAGATTACATATAGATGTGATGAATAATTCAATAAATGTTATTTAATGGATACAGATGGTATCTAATCCTATCTTGGGATATTAGAGGGATAAAACATGGGTGGGAGTGAATGTTGAAGACTTGGAAAACTGTCAATATCTTCAAGGCAATTAAAATAAAATTGGAGAGAATGATAAATTAGTGATACAAGATAGAACGAAATTAAGTGACAAACTGTGTGGTACAGATAGAGATGGGTTTATGATGAAGCTAATGAAGCTTAAGATTCAGCAAATCCTTACTAGAATGGGTCCCTCAAAAGACCCTAATGGGACTGTGTTAATTGCTATGGCTTCCATGACAAAGCAACACAGACTGGTTGTATTGCCCCACAATTTTGGAGGCTGGAAGTCCAAGATAAAGAGGTCAGCAGGGTTGGTTTTTGTCTAAGGTCTCGCTCCTTGGCTTGTAGATAGTCATCTTTTCTGTGTGTCTTCACATGATTTTCCCTCTGTGTGTGGCTGTGTCCTAATATCCTATTCTCACAAGGACATTAATCACATTGGATTAGGGTACACCCTAATGCACAACAGAGCACTAGTGATATATTTTCATCATCACAAGGTTTTGCAAAATTTGTAAAACTAAGATTGTTGTGGTTTGGCTGTGACCCACCAAAATATCTTCTTGAATTCCCATGTGTTGTGGGAAGGTCCCAGTGGGAGGTAATTGAATCATGGGGGCTGGTCTTTCCCATGCTGTTCTCATGATAGTGAATAAGTCATACAAGATCTGATGGTTTTCTAAGGGGGAGTTCCCCTGCACAAGTTCTCTTTTTGCCTGCTGCCATTCATGTAAGACGTGACTTGCTCCTCCTTGTCTTCCACCATGATTGTGAGACCTCCCCAGCCATGTTGAACTGTGAGTCCATTAAACCTCTTTTCTTCCCAGTCTTGGGTATATCTTTATCAGCAGCATGAACATGAACTAATACAGTAAATTGGTACCAGTAGAGTGTAGCACTGTTGAAAAGATACCTAAAAATGTGGAAGTGACTTTGGAACTGGATAACAGGCAGAGGTTGGAACAGTCTAGAGGGCTCAGAAGAAGAAAGGAAAATGCAGGAAAGTTTGGAACTCCCCAGAGACTTGTTGAATGGCTTTGACCAAAATGCTGATAATGATATGGACAATGAAATCCAGGCTGAGTGGTCCTAGATGGAGATGAGGAACTTGGTGGGAACTGGAGCAAAGGTGACTCTTTTTATGTTTTAGCAGAGACTGGTGGCATTTTGCCCCTGCCCTAGGGATTTGTGAAACTTTGAACTTGAGAAAGATGATTTAGGGTATCTGTTGGAAAAAATTTCCAAGCAGCAAAGCATTCAAGAGGTGACTTAGGTGATGTTAAGTCATTCAGTTTTATAAGGGAAGCAGAGCATAAAAGTCCAGGAAATTTACAGCCTCACAATGCAATAGAAAAGAAAAACTGATTTTCTGAGGAGAAATTCAAGTCAGCTGCAGAAATTTGCATAAGTAATGAGGAGCAGAATGTTAATTCCTAAGGCAATGGGGAAAATGCCTCCAGGGTATGTCAGAGGTCTTCATGACAGCTCCGCCCATCACAGGTCCAGAGGCCTAGGAGGAAAAAATGGTTTCATGGGTTGGACCCAGGGTCCCCATGCTGTGTGCAGCCTAGGGACTTGGTACCCTGCATCCCAGATGCTCCAGCCATGGCTAAAAGGGGCTAATGTAGAGCTCAGGCCATGGCTTCAGAGGGTGCAAGCCCCAAGCCTTAGCAGCTTCCATGTGGTGTTGAACCTGCAAGTGCACAGAAGTCGAGAATGGGGGTTTGGCCACCTCTGCTTAGATTTTAGAGGATGTATGGAAACTCCTGGATGCCCAGATAGAAGTTTGCTGCAGGAGTAGGGACCTCATGGAGGACCTCTGCTAGGGCAGTGTAGAAGGGAAATGTGGGGTCAGAGCCCCCACACAAAATCCCTACTGGAACACAACCTAGTGGAGCTATGAGAGGAGGGCCACCATTTTCCGGACCCCAGAATGGTAGATCCACTGATAGCTTGCATGATGCTCCTGAAAAAGCCACAGACACTCAACACCAGCTGGGGAAAGCAGCTGGGAGGAAGGCTGTACCCTGCAAAGCCACAGGGGTGGAGCTGCCCAAGACCATGGGAACCCGCCTCTTGCATCAGCATGACCTGGATGTGAGACATGGAGTCAAAGGAGATCATTTTGGGGCTTTAAGATTTGATGGCCCTGCCGGATTTCCGACTTGCATGGGGCCTGTGGCCCCTTTGCTCTGGCCGATTTCTCCTATTTGGAATGGCTGTATTTATTGAATGTCTATATCCTCACTGTATCTAGGAAGTAACTAACTTGCTTTTGATTTTACAGGCTCATAGGTGGAAGGTACTTGCCTTGTCTCAGTTGAGACTTTGGGCAGTGGACTTCTGAGTTAATACTGAAATGAGTTAAGACTTTGGGGGACTGTTGGGAAGGCATGATTGGTTTTGAAATGTGAGGACATGAGATTTAGGAGGGGCCAGGGGCATAATAATATGGTTTGGCTGTGTCCCCACCCAAATATCATCTTAAATTCCCAAGTGTTGTGGGAGGCACCCAGTGGGAGGTAATTGAATCATGGGGGCAGGTCTTTCCCGTCCTGTTCTTGTGATAGTGAATAAGTCTCAGGAGATCTGATGGTTTTATAAGGGGGAGTTCTCCTGCACAAGCTCTCTTTTTGGCTGCTGCCATTCATTGCCTTCCACCGTTATTGTGAAGTCTCCCCAGCCATGTGGAGCTGTGAGTCCATTAAACCTCGTTTTTTTCCAAGTCTTGGGTATTTCTTTATCACCAGCGTGAAAACAGACTAATACAAATATATTTTTAACCAATATCTCTTTTTAATTTTCTCCCCACCCACTCTTCCTTGCATAGAATGAGACTCAACTGACAACAGGCAAATTAGCGATCTGGCTCAGAAGAAGTTCAGTTGGAAATTACTTAGTCTGACTTCAGTAGGATATATTTGTGTGATCCACAGTCACATTCATGTATAGTTATTACTACCTGCCCCAGAGTAGGAGTGGCTTCCACAAATACTCCTACCACCTTCTGTGCGTACAACATGAAGATGAAGACCTGGAGTCACATTGTGATATGAACAACAGCTACAGCTTCCAGCACTGGAAATATGAAGATAGTAGAGGAAAAGCAAGATCTGAAATGTGCAAAGCTAAAAACCCATCTATGCAAAAGTCTTCCCATCATTAAATGTATAAAATTATAAAAAGAGGATTAAGTTCTCCTGAGTCTACTCAAATGTTCTCTACAGTTAGTATTACACTTAATAATGTGATTATAAAAGAACTGTTTAAACATTTTTTATGGAAAAATATGAAATATAATTTATGCAAATTTATGTGATTGTAGGGCAGAGATTTATAGCAGTATGACAAACAATAAATGTGTTTATTATGCAGTCATGTTTTATTCTTACTTATTAATAATAGTAGAAAAAACACCAATTTTGATCAACTATCCAAGGTCTTTTTTTGAATTTTAGCATCTATTGTATTGTCATTTATTCTGTTGATATGATGTATCTCATTGCTTGATTTGCATATGTTGAATTATCTTTGCATTCCAGGGATAAATCCCACTTGGTCAAGATGAATGATCTTTTTCACATACTGCTGAATTTGGCTTGCTGTATTTTGTTGAGGATTTTTGCATCAATATTCATCAGAGATATTGACCTGCAGTTTTCTTTCTTTGATATGTCTTTGGTTTTGGTATGAGGATAATAATGGCCTCATAGAATAAGTTTGAAAGTATTCCTTCCTTCTCTATTTTTTGGAATAGTTTGAGTAGAATTGATACTAGTTCTTTTTTATGTGTTTGGTAGATTTCAGCAGTGAAGCCATTGAGTTTCAGGCTTTACTTGAACAATTTTTATTACAACTTTGATCTTGTTATTTCTTATTTGTCTGTTCAGCTTTTGAATTTCCTCATGGTTCAATCTTGGTAGACTGTATGTGTCTAGGAATTTGTCTATTTCTTCTATATTTTCCAATTTAATAGCATGCAGTTGCTCATAGTAGCCACTAATATTCCTTCGAATTTCTGTGTATCAGATGTAATATCTCCTTTTTCATCTGTGATTTTATTGATTTGGATCATCTCTGTTTTTTTCTTAGTCTGGCTAAAGAATTGTCAATTTTGTTTATCTTTTCAGAAAACAAACTTTATATTTTATTGATATTTTGTATTGTTTTCTTCATTTCATAATTATTTATTTGTGTTTTGATGTTTATTATTTCATGTCTTCACTAATTTTGGATTTGGTTTATTCTTGCTTTTCTAGTTCTTTAAGATGCACCATTAGGTTTGTTTTTGAAGCTTTTCTTCTTTTTTGATGTAAGCACTTACAACTACAAACTTCCCCCTTAGTATTGCTTTCACTGTATCCCATAGGTGTTGGTATATTATGTTTCCATTATCATTTGTTTCAAGAAATTTTTCCATTTTCTTCTCAATTTCTTCATCGACCCACTGGTCATTCAGGAGCATATTATTTAATTTCCATGTGCTTGTATACCTTCCAAAATTTCTCTTGTTATTGATTTGTAGTTTTCTTCCATTGTGTTCAGAGAAGATGCTTGATGTAATCTCATTTTTTGAATGATTTAAGACTTGTTTTGTGACCTAATATATGATCTATCCTTGAGAATGATCCATGTGCTGAGGACAAAAATATGTGCTCAGCAACCATTGGATGCAATGTTCTGTAAATATCTATTAGATCCATTTGGTCTCTAGTGCAGATTAAGTTGGATGTTTCTTTGTTGATTTTCTGTCTGGAAGATCTATTAAATGCTGAAAGTGGAGTGCTGAATTCTCCAGCTACTATTGTATTGTGGTCTATCTCTCTCTTTAGCTCTAATACTATTTGCTTTACATATCTGTATGCTCCAGTGTTGGGTGCACATATATTTATAATTGTTATATCCTCTCACTGAATTGACCCTTTTATTACTATTATATAATGACCTTATTTGGACTTGGGCTTTTGGGTTGATGATGGAATGAGTTAAGACTTTAGGGGACTGTTGGGAAGGCAGGATTGTGTTTTGAAATGTGAGGACGTGAGATTTGGGAGAGGTCAGTGTTGAAATAATATGGTTGGCTTTGTCCTCACACAAATCTCACTTTGAATTGTAGTTCCCATGTCTAGTGGGAGAGACCCAGAGTCCCCACTGGTGCACTGCCTTGTGAACTTGTGAAAAGAGGGCCAATGCCCTCCTCACACTAGAATGGTAGATCCACTGACAGCATTTTATGTTGTCAGTGTTTGGGGTTTTGGCCATTCTAATAGGTAATGTAGTGGTATCTCAGTGCTGTTACAATTTGCATTTTTCTGATGACATACTATATAGAAATATTTTCACATGCTTACTTGTTATCTGTTTATCTTTTTGTTGAGGTATATGTTCAGGTCTTTTACCCATTTTTAATCAGGCTTTTAATTTCTTATTCTTGAATTTTAAGAGTTCTTTATATATTTTGAATATATTCTTATCGGGTGTGTCTTTTGAAAATATTTTCCTCCTATCTGTAGTTTGTCTTTTCATTCTCTTGGCTTTGTCTTTTGCAGAGCATAAGTTTTTAATTTTAATGAAGTCTAGCTTATTAATTTTTTGTTTCATGGATCATGCCTTTGATGTATCTAAAAAGTTGTCATCATATCCAAGGTTATCTAGTTTTTCTCCTAAGTGATCTTCTAGGAGTTCTAAGCTTTACATTTTACATTTAGCTCTATGATCCATTTGAGTTAATGTTTGTGAAGGGCACAAGGTCTGGGTCTAAATTCACCTTTTTGCATATAGATATCCAGTTGTTTCATCACCATTTGTTGAAAAGACTGTCTTTTCTTAATTGTATTGCTTTTGCTACTTTGTCAAAAATCAGGTGATTATATTTATGTGGGTCAGTTCCTGGGTTCTTTATTCTGTTCCTTTGATTTATTTGTCCATTCTTTCACTACGACGATACTGTTTTTATTACTGTAGCTTTATAGTAAGTCTCAAAGTCGGGTAGTGTCAGACCCCTGATTGTTTCCTTCTTCAATATTGGGATGGCTATTCTAAGGTTTATATGGAAAACCTATCAGAGTATATGACCTCCCAATGTAAACTTTAGAATAAGTTTGTCAATATCCACAATATATCTTGATGACATTTTGACTCGTATAGCATTGAATATATAGATTGAGTTGGAAAGAACTGGCATCTTGACAATATTGAGTCTTCCTACTTATGAAAATAAAATAGCTCTCAATTTTTAAGGTTCTTCTTTGATATCTTTCATGAGATTTTTGTAGTTTTCTTCTTACAGATCTCGTACATATTTTGTTAGGTTTATATGAAGTATTTATTTTTTAGGGATGCTAATGTAAGTGGCAATGTGTTTGTAATTTCAAATTTCTCTTGTTCATTGTTTGTTTGCAGAAAAGTGATTGACTTTTCTGTGTTATCCTCATATCCTGTAGCATTGCTAAAATTGGTTATTAGTTCCAGGTTTTTTTATGATTCAGATTTTCTACACAGATGATCATGTTGTCTGTGAACAAAAACAATTTTATTTCTTCCATCACTATCTGCATACATTTTCTTTTCTTTTCTTGTTTTATTGTGTTAGCTTTGACTTTCTGCATGATATTGAAAAGCAGTGGTAAGGGAGAAAATCCTTGTCTTATTCATTATCTTAGTTGGAAAGCTTAACGTTTCTCACCAATAAGTATGATGATAGCTGAGGATTTTTGTAGAGGTTGCTTACAAAGTTGAGTATGTCCCCATTCCCATTTGTAGTTTGTTGAAGGCTTTTATCATTAATGGGCATTGAACTTTGTCAGATGTTTCTTCTGCATCTATACATATGATCATTTTATTTTTCTTTTTCAATCTGTTGATGCTGTGTAGTAAATTAATTGATTTTTAAATGTCAAGCTGACCTTTTATACCTGGGACAAATCCCACTTGTTTGTGGCATATGTAGTTTTACAAGTTGTTAGAATCACTTCTTAGTATTTTATTGAGCCTTTCTGTATCTGTGTTTATGAGAGATATTTGTTTATAGTTTTCTTGTAATGTCTTTGTCTGATTTTAGTATTCAGTTAATTTTGACAACATAGAAAAAGTTAGGAATATTCCCTCTGCTTTCATCTTTTGAGGTAGATTGTAGAGAATTTATATATATATAATTATATATATATATATATATAATTTATATATGTATGTAAAATGCTTGGTAGAATTCACCAGTGAACTCATCTAGGCCTGGTGCTGTTTCGAATGGTTTTTAATTATCGATTAAATTTCTTTAACAGATAAAAGCCTATTCATATTGTCTTTTCTTGTTTGTGTGAGTTTTGGCAGATTGTGTCTTTCAAGGAATTGTTCCACTTTATCTAGGTAATCAAATCATAATACTCCTTTATTATCCTTTTGTTGTTCAGGAGATCTGCAGTAATGTCTCCTCTTTCATTTATAATATTTGTAATTTGTATCTTTTTTCTTAGCCTGGCTATGGGCTTATTGATGTTATTGATCTTTTCAATGAGCCAGTTTTTGATTTTGTTGATTTTCTCTGTTGATTTCCTGTTTTCAATTTCATTAATTTCGGATCTAATTTTTAATTTTTCTTTACTTCTGCATATGTTGGATTTAATTAGCTCTTCTTTTTCTAGTTTCCTGTGATGGAAACATAGATGATTGGTTTTATATCTTTCTGTTTTCCTAATATGTGCATTCAGTGCTATAGATTTATCTATAAACACTGCTTTCACAATATCCTACAAATTTTGGCAAATTGTATTTCCATTTTCAATTAGTTCAAACTATTTTAAAATTTGTTTGAGATTTCTTCTTTGATTCATGTCTTATTTAGAAGTGCATTGTTTAATCTCCAATATTTTGGAATTTTTCAGCTTCCATTTTGTTACTGATTTGTATTTCCAGTGTGGTCTGAGAACAGACATTACATAATTTCAATTCTTTTAAATTTGTTATGTTTTATGGCCAGAATATGGTCTATCTTGATGAATGTGTCATGTGAGCTTGAGAAGAATTTGTACTATGCTGATGTTAAATGAAGTGATCTATAGATGTCAATTATATCCTGTTCATTGATGGTGTTATTTATCATTATGAAATGCCCCTATTTATCCTTGAAAACTTTCCCTGCTCTGAAGTCTACTGTGTCCAAAATTAAAATAGTTACCCTCTTGAGACTTGAAAAATGAGAAGAAAAAAACCGCTACTCCCACTTCCTTTTGATTAGTGTTAAAAAGGTATATCTTTCCCTCAAATTTTATTTATTTTTATTTTTTTCTGGTACTTTGTAGGACATTTGATCCCTCTATTTACTTTCAATATAAATGTGTCTTTAATATTTAAGGTGGTTTTCTTAGAGATAATGTATAGTTGAATGTTGTTTGTGATCCACTCTGACAATCTCTTTTAATTGGTATATTTAGGCCATTGACAGTTAAGATAATTGTTGATATAGTTGGACTGATATCTGCCATTTTTGTTACTGTTTTTTGTTGCCCTTGTTTCCTGTTTTTGTCTTCCGTAATGTTTCTGCTTTTGTGTTTTTTATTGAACATGTTATATAATTCTACTTTCTTTCCTGTATTAGCATGTAAATTCCTATGTATTTGTTTTGGTGGTTGCCCAGAGTTTGCAATATACATTTACCACTAATCCAAGTCAACCTTCAAATATCAATATCCCAATTCACAGGTAGCAATAGTATCATAATAAAAAATATTTCCAATTCCTCTCTACTGTTCCTTGTGTTATTTTTGTAATTTATTTTACTTACAATAAGCATATGTAAACATATATATCCTATATATATTGAGTACATTGTTTCTATTATTATTTTGAACAAACTATCTGTTAGGTCAATTTAAACAAGGTTATTTAGCCTTCATTTATTTATTCTGTGACACTTTTCTTGCTTTATGTAGATTTGAGTTTCTGACATGTATCGTTTATCTTTTCTCTGGAGAACTTTTAACATGTTTTGAAAGATAGGTTTACTGGCAAAGTCTTTCAGCTTTTATTTATCAAAGAAGTCTTTATTTCTCTGTCAGTTTTGAAGGATAACTGCACAGCATACAAGATTCTAGGTTGATGTTTTTGTCTCTCAACATTTTGAATATTTCACTCCATTCTGGTCTTGCTTGCATACTGTATTAGTACTTTCTCACACTGTTATTAAGAAATACTTGAGACTCAGTAATTTATAAAGGAAAGAGGTTTAATTCACTCACAGTTTTGCATTGCTGGGGAGGCCTCGGGAAACTTACAATCATGGTGTAGGGCAAAGGAGGAAAGAGTGAGTGCAAGCAGGGAAAATACCAGATGCTCATAAAACCATCAGATTTCATGAGAACTCACTCATTATCATGAGAACTGCATGGGGGAAACCACCCCTATGATTCAGATACCTCTGCCTGGTCCTGCCCTTGACACGTGGGGATTATGGAGTTTACAATTCAAGGTGAGATTTGGATGGGGACAAAGAGGCAAACCATATATCCCACCCCTGGACCCTCCCAAATCTCCTGTTTTGAAATTTGCTGCCTTTCTAACAGTCCCTTAAAGTCTTAATTATTTCAGCATTCACTCAAAAGTCCACAGTCCAAGGTCTCATCCATGACAAGTCAAGTCCTCTGAATTCTAAGCAGAGGTTCCCAAACCTTGATTCTTGACTTCTGTGAACTCACAAGCCCAACACCATGTGTAAGTCACCAAGGCTTGGGCCTTGCCTGCTCTAGAAGTAATGGCTTGAACTCTATTTTGGCCCCCTTTAGCAACAGCTGGAATGCAGGACACCAAGTCTTGAGACTACACAAAGTAGCAAGGCTCTGGGACCTGCCCATGAAACCATTTTTTCATCCTAGGCCTCAGGGCCTGTGATGGGGGGGGGGCTGCCATGAAGACCTCTGACATGTCCTGGAGACATTTTCCCCATTATCTTGGAAATTAACATTTTGCTGTCATTACTTATGCAGATTTCTGAAGCCTGCTTGAATTTCTCCTCAGTAAATGGGTTTTTTTAATCACATCATCAGGCTGCAAATTTTCCAAATTTTTATGCTCTGCTTCCCTTTAAAACATAAGTTCCAATTCCAAGCCATATCTTTGTGAATCCATAAAACTAAATGCTTTTACGAGCACCCAAGCCATATCTTGAATGCTTTGCTGCTTACAAATTTCTTTCACCAGATACCCTAAATCATCTCTCTCAAGTTCAAAGTTCCACAGACCTGTAGGGCAGGGACAAAATGCCATCAGTCTCTTTGCTAAAGCACAGCAAGAGTCACCTTTATTCCAGTTCCCAACAAGTTCCTCGTCTCCATCAGAGACAACCTTAGCCTGGATTCCATTGTCAATATCTCTATCAGCATTTTGGTCAAAGCCATTCAACGGGTGTCTAGGAAGTTCCAAACTTCCCACATCTTCCTGTCTTCTTCTCAGCCTTCCAAACTGTTCCAACCTTGGCCTGTTACTCAGTTCCAAATTTGCTTCTACATTTTCAGGTATTTTTACAGCAACTAAAATTGGTACCACTTCCAATACCAATTTACTGTATTAGTCTGCTGTCACACTGCTATAAAGAAATATGTGAGACTCAACAATTTATAAAGAAGAGAGGTTTAATTGACTCACAGTTTGGCATTGCTGGGGAGGCTTCAGGAAACTTACAATCATGGCAAAAGGCAAAGGAGAAGCAGGCACCTTCTACACAGGGCAGCAAGACAGAGTGAGTACACTTATAAAACGATCAGATCTTTTGAGAACTCACTATCATTAGAACAGCATGGGGAAAACCACACCCATGATCCAATTACCTCCACTCGATCCTGCCCTTGACACATAGGGATTATGGGGATTACAATCCAAGGCGAGACTGGGTGGGGACACAGAACCAAACCATATCACATACTTTCTATAAAGAACTCAGGTATAATTCTTGTATCTGCTTCTCTGTAAAGTGTTTTTCCCTCTGACTCCTTTCAAGATTTTTTTTCATGATCTTCTGTACTTTTGAAATTTGGATATAATCTGCCTTGGTATAGTGATTTTTGGTATTTTATCCTGCTTTCTGTTCTCTGAGCTTCCAGCATCTGTGGTTTGATGTCTGACATTAATTTGGGCGAAATTCTCAGTCATTGCTTCAGATATTTCTTCTGTTCCTTTCTCTTTTTCTGGTATTCCTATTATTTGTATGCTATCTCTTTTGTAGTTTCCCATAATTCTTGGATAGCCTGTTGTGTTTTGTTTTTCACTATGGTTTCTTTTTGTTTTTCAATTTTAAAAGTTTCTATTACCATATATTCAAGTTCAGAGACTCATTCCTCAGCCACATCCAGTTTACTAATGAGCCCATCAAAACCATTCTTTACTCCTGATACAATGTCTTTACTCTGTATCATTTCTTCTTGATTATTTCGTATAGTTTCCACCTCTCTGCTGATATTACTTATCTTTTCTTGCATGTTGTCTACTTTTTGCCCTAAAGCCCTTAGCATATTAATCATAGTTTAAAAAATTTCTGGTCTGATCATTGCAACTTCTCTACCAATCAAATTTTGTTACTGGCTCTGGCTCATCAAACTGTTTTTTTTGTTTGTTTGTTTGTTTTGTCTTGTTTTGCTGTTTAGTATGTGTATTAGTCTGTTTTCATACTGCTGATAAAGACACACCTGAGACTGGGCAATTTACAAAAGAAAGAGGTTTAATGGATTCACAGTTCCACCTGGCAGGGGAGGCCTCACAATCATGGCAGAAGATGAAAGGTATGTCTCACATGATGGCAAACAAGGGAAGAATGACAGCCAAGTGAAAGGAGTTTTCCCTTATATAACCATCAGATCTCCTGAGACTTATTCACTACCATAACAGTATAACAGAAACTGCCCCCCATGATTCAATTCTCTCCCACTGGGTGCCTCCCACAATATGAGGGAATTATGAGAGCTGCAAGTCAAGATGAGATTTGGGTGGAGACACAGCCAAACCATATCAATATACCTTTTAATTTTTTGTTAAAAGGTGGACATGATGTAATGGGTAATAGGGAATTCTATAAATAGGCCATTTGTAATGTATTTGTAAGATGTGAAGGGAGGGAAAGCGTTTTATAGTCCTGTTTTTAGGTCTTACTGTTTCAATGTTCCTGTAGCCCTGGGCTGTGAACTTCACCAGTGCTTGTCAGTTTTTCCTTTCTTAAGTGGGATAGGACGACTGGAGCGGGCAGGAGTTGTACATTTCCCTTCCCCTAGGTGGAAAGCTGGAGGGGGCTAGAGTTTGGTATTTCCCTTCTCTCAGGTTTGTTAGGGTCTGTTAAAACTCTGGCAGGCTAGCCTCTGGTTAAATAATTTCTCCTGAGGGCAGGCTTTATTAAGAAGAATCTAATGTATTTCCCTCTGCCTGCTGGAAGCAGGAAGGGATTTTTCTTTGATATACGCTGTGAAGATCTAGTAGAGCCCCTGGAGGTGAAACTAACCAAAGTGTGAAGGTCCCTCATGACTGGATCCTGATGAAGTTTTTATCTCTTAGGCTTGTTTACTGAGCCTCCAGCAATGTTTTCCATTATTGTTTAGAGTTTTCTACCCTACAGAACTTTCTGCTGTTGGATTTCTGCTCAGTAAGTTGGGATTCTTGGTATCTACTTGTACGTGTCTCCAATTTTTGAGGTAACAGTTCTTTGACAGATTTAAGAAGAGTTATTAATTTTTCAGCTTATTTAACTTTTTAATTTTTTTATTTTTTGAGACTGAGTCTCACTGTCACCTAGGTTGGAATGCAGTGTCATGATCTTGGCTCACTGCAACTTCTGCCTACTCAGTTCAAGCAATTCCCCTGCCTCAGCTTCCTGAGTAGCTGGGACTACAGGTGCCTGCCATCATGCCCAGCTAATTTTTGTATTTTCAGTAGAGATGGGGTTTCACCATGTTGGCCAGGCTGGTCTCCAACTCCTGACCTCAAGTAATCTGCCCGCCTTGGCCTCTCAAACCACTGGGATTACAGGCCTGAGCCACTGCGCACAGCCTGTTTAACTTTTTACTTTTAAAATGGAGAGAAGACTTCCAAGTTCCTTACATGTCCGACAGGAAACTGGAAGTCTTGGAGACATATCATTTTCATATCTGACATTTGCTTCCAATAGACAAAGCGGAATATCTCCATCAAATTTATTGGAGACAAAATAGGTGCTTCTTGTTGCAAATTCTACTGCCATTATTGCAAGTGTGGGTTAGTTATTCAGGGGGTTGCTAGTTATTAAGTGGATTATTTTTAAAGTACATTTGGCCTACTCTTGCTCTCAACCTTTCTTGCCCTTCCACATTCTGTGATAGGATGATTCAGCAAGAAGGTCTTCACTAAATTCTGGCACTATGTTCTCATACTTCCCAGCCTCCAGAATCATGAATGAGCTTTTATTGCTTATATATGTCTGTGGTATTCTCTTATAGCAGCACAAAATGAACCAAGACAAAACTGGCATTGAGAAGTAGGGCTTCTGTTATAATAAATATCCATAAATGTGGAAGCAGCTTTGGAACTGTGTCATGAACAGAGGCTGGAAGAATTTGGAGGAACAGGCTAGAAAACGTATAGGTTGCTATGAATGGAGTGCTAAGGGCAATTCTGGTGAGAGCTCAGAGGAGAGAGCACTGTAGGAAAGTGTGAAATCTCTTGGAGATTACTTAAGTCATTGTCATCAGAATACTGGTAGGAATATGAACAGTAATGATCATTCTGATGAGGTATCAGGTGGAAATGAAGAACAAGGTATTGGAAACTGGAGGAAAGGCGATCCTTCTTACAACGGCTTGCCCAAGGGCTTTATAAAAGGTGGAATTTAAGAGTAATGAACTAGAATATCTGGGGGAAGAAATTTTTAAGCAAAATATTTAAAAAGATGTGTGGCCATTTTAACCACATATAGGAAGCTATAAATAGAGAAAAATTACTTAAAGATGAAACTTATAATTAAAAGAGAATTAAAATGAAAAGATTTAGAAAATTCTCAGCCTAGCCATGTAAGAAATGAAAAGACACATTTAGAAGAACAAACCAAGGGTGTGGCCAAGCAACCCTTTGCTAAAGAGACTACTAAAGATAGAAGACAGCCAGGTGCTATTTATCAAGACAATGGTAGAAAGACCCTGAAGGCATTTCAGAGATCTTTGTGTAGGCTGCTCCTCCCATTATAGTTTCAGAACAGGGCTGTGAATCAGGGCAAGGTATCCAGAAAGTGGCCCATGGGACTTCAGCATGCACTGCTTAAGACCACCTCATGATTCTGCTCCCCACATTCTGGCACACTGCTTCTTGGTCACCTCACCTGTGGCTCAAGCAGGCCCAGGTGCACCTCATGTTGTTGCTCTGGAGGGTGAAAGTGGTGTTGATGGCCGTGGCGGCCACTGCCATGATGCTGGCTGCAGTTGGGGAGGCACGACTTGGACTGCACACTCCATGGAGCTGGCAGGAGCTAGGAACAGGCAGAAGCCAAGCCCCCGTCCAAGTTGGAGAAGAAGGAGCTTCACCATCCCTGGTGCAGCTGCAGCCTCACAGCAGCAGCTGTGCACTCAGGCATCTCTGCATTCTTGGGGGCCCATGAAACCCTGCTATCCCTGCAGGCTCAGAAGTGCCTGCTCCTGCTGCATGGCCTCTCCCCACTCGTGGAACCCACTTTGATTTCAGAGCAAAGTTGTGGCCAAGCCTGGGTGCTGTCACCACCCAGCTGGGTGTGTGCACACTTGGGGCAGCACTGACATACCAGCCCCCTGCTGCCTTGGCCCTCTCTAGACTTTAGGTGCCAACGAGCACAGTTGGGAGGATGGTGGGGGTGGTAAGGGTGTCTCTGGGCAGGCCTTCAGGCATCCCTCAGCACGAACAGCCTGGGCACTGTGCACACCATGGACAGCAGGTTAGTGGTGGCAGGAGGCAGGCTCCTGGGCAGAAAGGGGTGGGTTCCCTGGTGAAACTCCACCTTCAGGCCTGGGACAGCCTAATACCTGGGGGCCAGGTTGCCAGTTCTGAGGACTGGGGCGAGAACTTACGGTGTTTTTTCTGGCCACCCCATGGCTATTCATGGACCAATCAGCACATACTTCTTCCTCTTTGAAGTCCATAAAAACCCTGGACTCAGGCAGACTCAGGCAGATGACAGGACCACCCACCTGTGGAGAGGAGCTACCCCCTGTGGGTTTCCTCTCTGCTGAGAGCTGAACAAACATCTGGATGACCTGCCTGTGCAGAGGAGCTACCAACTGTGGTTCTGTGGTTCTCCTCTCTGCTGAGAGCTGAACACTCTTCAGGATGACCTGCCTGGAGAGAGGAGGTACCTATTGCAGGTCAGCTCTGAGCTGTTTTGTCACTCAATAAAGCACCTCTTCACCTTGCTCACCCTCCACTTGTCTGCATATCTCATTTTTCCTGGATGCAGGACAAGAACTCAGGGCCCGCTGTATAGCAGAGCTGAAAGAGCCATAACACAAACAGGGCTGAAATTCACCCCTTGCTCACCATGTTGAGGGTGACAAGAAGGAGAGAAGACAGAAGGAGAGAAGAGCTGCAGCCCTTCAGGAAGCCCAAACCTAGGAGCTCCCCAAGCCAAGGCTGTGATAGTCTCTTTGGGGATCTGTGGTTTCTGGCATCTCCAAGCTTCTGGGTGCCACTGTGTTCCTTGGTGCCAGCTGTGGAAGCTACTTGCGGTACACCTGATCCAGCTGCAGCCTTGCAGGGAGCTGGTGCCTGTGCCAGCACCTGAAGCTTCCCACCCCACTGTAACTGGCATGCCTTTCTGTGTAAAGTGGCTGGACTCTACGCTCACTCGCTCACACACTCCTTGATGCTTTGCTCACCCTTGGCAGGTGTGGGATCCAGGCCGGTGTCATGAACTGAGAGTAGTCTGGCAGGCTGAGTGGGAAGAATGAGCCCAGCATGCCAGAGCAAAACTCAGGCAAAGGCACCACTGGCCACAGAGGTTTCCAGCTGGAAAAGCAACACCCCAAGGATCCCGTAACAGTGTGAGCCTTGGCAGTGGTCATGTGGTGCTGACTCTGCAGACACAGAATACATGAGCTATGAGGCCATGGTGACCTTCAACTAGATTTCAAAAGGTGTATTGGGCAGCATGGGGGCCCAGGAAGAAACTTGTCACAGGGGCAGAGCCACTAAGAGAGCCCCCACTAAGGCAGTGCCTAGTAGAGCTCTGAAAATTAGGCCACTTCAGAGAGTCCCTACTAGAGTAATGCCTAGTAGAGCTGTTGGAGTAAGTCCACCATCAAGACCCCAGAACCATAGAGTTACCAGAGTGCAATACCAGCCTGAGAGCTGCCGGCATGCAACTCCAACCCAAGGGATCTGAAGCATGAACTGAGCCCAGTAAAGCCATAGGGGCAGGGCTGCCAGAGGCCTTGGGGGCCCAACCTCTACCCCAGTGTGCCCAGGATGCTGAACATGGAGTAAAATGAAGTTATTCTCCTGCTTTAAGACCTAATGTTGTTTTCTCTGTTGAGTTTTGGACTTACTTGGGACCAGTTACCCTTTTCTTCCTGCTTATTTCTCCCTTTTGGAATGG
Organism: Macaca mulatta; assembly: GCF_049350105.2. NCBI lineage: Eukaryota > Metazoa > Chordata > Mammalia > Primates > Cercopithecidae > Macaca > Macaca mulatta. The sequence continues at coordinate 131,746,743 of NC_133426.1, forward strand.
GAATGTCTAGCCTATGACAGTCCCACCATTGTGTATTAGAAGCAGATGATCTGTTTTGATTTCATAGAGTCACAACTGGAGAGAAATTTGCCTCAGTGTGAATCATACCTTGTGTTCATGCATATCTGATTTAGATGAGACTCTGGACTTTGGACTTTTGAGTTGATGCTGGAATGAGTTAAGGCTCTGGGGCTATTGGGGTGGAGTTAATGCATTTTCATATGAGAAAGATATGCACTTTAGGGGCCAGAGGTAAAATGCTATGGTCTGACTGTGTCTCCCAATGTTGATGTGTTGGAAACTCAATCCCCAATGCAATAGTTTTAGGAGGTGGGACATTCAAGAGGTAATTAGGTCATGAGGAAATGGGTTTGTTATTGTGAGTGGGCAGTTATAAAAATGAGTTTGGCCCTTTCTTATTCTTTCACTCTTACCCTCCCACCTTCTGCCATGAGATGATGAAGCATGAAGTCCTTCACCAGATGTCAGTGTCATACTCTTAGACTTGCTAGTCTCCAGAATCATGAGCCAAATAAACTTCTTTTCCCTATCTTTTTTTAAAGACAGTCTCACTGTTGCCCAGGCTGGAGTGCAGTGGCATAATCATAGCTCACTGCAGCCTTGAACTGCTGGGCTGAAACAATCCTTCCATCTCAGCCTCCTGAGTAACTGAGACTATGGGCACACATCACCATGCCTGAATAATTTATTTATTTTTTACTTTTTTTTGTAGAGATGGGGTCTTACTTTGCTTCTCAGGCTGGTCTCTCAAACTCCTGGCTTTAAGTAGTACCCTTGCTTTGGCCTTCTAAAGTGCTGGGATTTACAGGCATGAGTCATCATGCCTGGTATAAACTTCTAATGTTTATAAATTACTCAGGCTATGGAATTCTGTTATAGCAGTACAAAACAGAGCAAGACAAAACCAAAATGAGGGTCGATGTCATATTTCTGAAAGTCTATGCCATGCTCCTCAAAGCATTCATATAATAATTACATGCTGGTAACATTTGTCTCTGTAGACAAATATTTTTGGTTCTATTATTAGACAATAAGAACTATAAAATCCCATGTTTGGTTTTTTTTGTTTTTTTTTTTTTTGAGACAGAGTCTCGCTCTGTTGCTCAGGCTGGAGTGCAGTGGCCGGATCTCAGCTCACTGCAAGCTCCGCCTCCCGGGTTCACGCCATTCTCCTGCCTCAGCCTCCCAAGTAGCTGGGACTACAGGCGTCCGCCACCTCGCCCGGCTAGTTTTTTTTGTTGTTGTTTTGTTTTTTTGTATTTTTTAGTAGAGAAGGGGTTTCACCGTGTTAGCCAGGATGGTCTCGATCTCCTGACCTCGTGATCTGCCCGTCTCGGCCCCCCAAAGTGCTGGGATTACAGGCTTGAGCCACCGCGCCTGGCCAAATCCCATGTTTTCAATTTACATTTGAGTCCAAGAAGATGTGCACTAAATTTAGGGCTCAATTGCAACTAAATCAACCTTAAACTCTTAGCAAAATTCAATTTTTACTAACAAATGGCATTTGATTTTTACATATGCTTTAATATTTGTCAATTTATATAATTTTAATGAATAGTGATACTGTCAATTTAAAATAAGCAAAAATATACATCTTTTAATAATTTCAGATTTTTAATTTTTTTAATTTAAGTACTGGGACACATGTGCAGAATGTGCCGGTTTGCTACATAGGTATACATATGCCATGGTGATTTGCTGCACCCTATCAACCCATCATCTAGATTTTCAGTAAAAATAGTATGCAGATAAGAATGTAGAAAATACAATTAGAATTTGGAAAAATTATAAATGAAAATATAAATGTTTATTTTCAAGTGCTTTTGCTCATATTAAAAAATTCAGTATTTGAAATTTAAAGGTTTCTGCTTATTTTAGAGTTATTCCAAAATAACTAGGAATGTCATGGTTCTAGTAATTTTTTTTTTTTTTTTTTTTTTTTTGACTAGCAGGACAAATGTGTCTAAAGAAGGGTTAAGCTTGTTTGTTGATGTGGAATTGTCAGTAATGTGTTTAGGGTGGAAATGTATTTCAATTTTTTGGTGCCTTTCCTTGAAAACTATGGAGTCTTCAGAGGCGTTTTCCCTAAGGGTCATACCATGTAGCTATCTTAACAGGAAAAGAACTTTGTAACTAAGTACTTCTGATGCCTAAGGAAACACTTATACTAGTACCTTTCTATAAGGTTTAATTTTCCATTTCACAGTAACCAGTTTTATGTCATATGGGGAACAAATGCAGGGTCATTATTTCTTTTTAGATTTGAGACAACTATCTGTACTATTTAAGTAAAAAGTAAACTGTGTGCTCCAGAGTGACTGTCAATATTGACTAAATTGACAGAACAATTACTCAACTTTCTATTTCATTTGCCTTTGTACACATAGCCACAAATCAACTGGTTCAGTTAACTTACTCTGAGGAATTAATTTCCTTTGAAAAGCTAACTTTTTAGCACGGTAAAATTTAATAATAAAGTAGAAATCTTCACAGTGGGCAAACTTTGAAAATAAGTATAAAATTAAATCTGGTACTCAGATACTTGATATAAATTATGGTTGTATTCATTTTAACCATTGCAACGACTCAAGCAGATTTATTCATTCAACAAGTATTCATTGAGACCTAATATGTGCTTTTCACAGTGCTAGATCTGGGGATACAATATAAAATATCATGTGTCAGCCTTCAACAAATTCATAGTCCAATGGGAAAATCAGACACAGAAAGAGATAATTATATAACAATATGGTAAGTGCAGTGACGAGGTTGCATAAAATAGTGTTTCGAGAAAATTAATGTAGTGGCACCATGTAAAGTGCACTTGAGTTAAGAATATCACATTAGTAATATAAAGTAAGTATTATTACTATTTCTTTTTTATGTATAAGGAAACTTCAGAGGCTCAGAGAGATTCAGTCACAGCCTGGGATCACTGAGCTTACACATTCATGTGTTTATTCATTGATACATTCGTTCATCAGAAATGATTCTGTAAGCCACAAACAGAGCAGTGATCAAACCAAACTGGATCCTTTCCTTGTGGATCTTATAAGAAATTCAAAAGTGCTCTGAGAATTCAGAGAAGAAGAAGATAATGCTACTTATTTGAAATTTTAGAAGGTGCAATTATACATTAAGAGGCAGAGCTAACAGGCTGGGCTCATCCCACTTGTCTGAAAGGTAGTTCTTCTATGTTCTGCCAGCCAGGCTATGGAGTATGGCGTGGGCTTTCATGATGTTTATACATATATGGGCCTGCAGCATTTACTGAATTATATTGTCTGAGTGGAATTTAAAATACATCATGGCTGTATAAACAGTGTGATGAATAATATTAAAAAGTTAATTCTAATTAAAATTCTAGGGGTAACTAATTAGCATATGAAATGTCTTTAACTGAAGCAACACTTGGGGCTAATTAGCAGGTGAGGTATCTTAAATGGATACATCAACTTAGGGTTGGCCATTTTGCACAGGAATGTTAAAAATATTTTTTGATTGGAAAAAAATAACAATATTTTAGATATGTGATTGTCTGTGAATAGTACAAGAGGACCAACCTCATTGGTATGAATAAGGTATTGGAAATCTGCAAGCCCAATCAGAAGTCTTGTGTCATAGGTACAAAAGTCCAGAACTGAAACTTACTGGTCTTGCATCTTCTCTTCATTGAAAATCTTGCCCCTTGATAGGATGGCACGCTTCCACATTCTGCCATTTAGGTGAAAGAATATAATTGCATTTGTTTTAAAGTAAGCTTTTTATGCAAGGTGGACTTAAGGATAGAAAGAGGGGCCTATTTTATCTATAAACAGGTTGTGAAGAAATGTGAGTACCTTTGTTGGAATTTGGTTTGAGGATTGTTTTCTCCTCATAGCCAGGTGTTTAGGGTTAAGGACAGGTAGCCTCTATTTGTGTTTTAGTTACTGGTGAATACTAATTTTTATCAGAAAGACATGACATTCACAGAATCACGAAAATAGCTGAAGCCCGTTTGTTGTGGTGAAGAATTCATTGCCAACTGGGAACCAGAATCTACAATTCCCCAAATATCAAATTATCCATTATCAGAATGTTGACGGTCAGTGGGAAGGAAGGAGTTTATGTTCTTGAGGAAGATTAGTCAGCTAATGGGCATATGGTTTCTATCCTCTAGAGAAAGTTAGAACAGAGCAAGAATACTTTGCATTTATTCCTGAATGCTTCACAAAGATGGTAAGGGTTCATTATTTCAATCAGCCAATACTTCCTCTTTTCTTATTATTCAACCTTGATTACATACTGAAATTGACTTTATAGGGACCCCTGTCTTAGTCTATTTTGTATTGCTATAATAGAATACCTCAAATTAGGTATTTTTTTCATCAATGAAAATATTTTTTAAAACTTTTTATAGAGACGTGGTCTCACAATGTTGCCCAGGCTAGTCTTGGACTCCTGACTTCAAGCCATCTTCCTGCCTCAGCCTCCCAAAGTATTTGGATTACAGGCATGAGCTAACTGCACCCAGCCATGTGATTTGTAAATGATAAAAGTGTATTTGACTCATGGTTCTGGAAGATGGAGAGTCCATGGCACCAACATCTGGTGACGGCCTTCCTGCTGCATCATCCCATAGTGGAAGGTGGAAGGGCAAGAGAGCATGAGAGCAAAAGAGCAAGAGGGAGCTAAACTCACTTTTGTTATAAGCCCAATCTAGAGATAAAGAAACTCATTTCTATGATAATAACAATCATCCATTTATGAGGGTGGAACCCTTATGACTTAATTACCTCTTATTAGTTCCCACCTCCCACCACTGTTACTTTGGAGATTAAGTTTCCAACATATGAAGTTTGGTGAACACATTCAAACCATGTCAGACCTCTAACTTCTAACTGGCTGTAGATCTTGATGAAGACATTTCACAGCATCACACTCAGTTTTACTAGTGGTTTCCAAATTTCTCTCTCCTATCATTTGTTTTGCAATTTAACCTTTTCTTTTTACATCACAGTTCTGGAAGTTGTATAACCCTAGACTCAGGCTAATAAGTAATTGTGACACTGCTTTAACATACATAACCATTATTTCATTCAGGAAGTTACCTTTCCCTTCAGTCTATCTGAGGAATAGCCCTGGCTGCTCATTACTTCCTCCTTATGCTAGTCTCATCACTTTTTGGAGGATTTTATCAAAGAGATTATAAACAGACCACACTTGATGACTAGTTGAATATTGGGAGTCATTTTGAAAGAGCAGTTAAATATAGTGCCTAGGCTTCAAACTTAGGATTCCTGATGCATATTAGTACCATTAATAAAAATGAAACTGGAAATAGGGCCTGGCATAGCAGTCATCTAGAGTAAGTGAGACTGTATCTTATGGATATTATTTGCAAGTTACTGGACTAGAAGTGAGAACAAACTTCCTGGAAACATACTGCTTAATGGGTTCAGGAACTAAGGCTGCCAAAATTAACATTACTTTACTATTTCAGGAAATTATTGCCTAGGAAAATAAAGTTGAATAAAGGTTTTTATCTGAACAATAAGCTGATCAGTTAGCTGCCATTCTCAAGGCAAGAAGTTACTCATCAGGGTAAATATCACCATTCTCAGGATGGTAGATCACTCAATGGGCAAACTGCTTGCTTATCAAATGATTACTCATCAGGACACTTCAAAATTCTTGCTTTGCTACATTCACCAATCTAAAAATGTGTGTTACAACTTTTTTTCAATTCCAGGCAGATCCCTTCTTTGAAAGACCTTCCTTAAGACAAAACCCAAAACTGTATAAATATCTGCCCTTTCCCTTCCCCTTCCAAGACACTACTAAAAGTCTATCAAGGTGGTGTTTTCTCTTAATATAACACAGAATACATTCCACTTTGTCAGATCAACAAGATATTTTGGTGGTCTTTTTAGGGGTCAGCAGTCATAGATGTGATAATTAAAGCTATGAAAATAAATTTGTTTTTTTAGGAATACACATAGCATGAGAATATAAAATGGCCTAGGAGAATGCACACAAAAAGTGAAAGCAGGAAGATGAGCCAAAGAAGACTATATAAAAAAAAGAGAAAAACAGGATATTATAATAATTTAGAGCTAAGAAATGAGAGAGAACTTCTTTATTGGTAGGGTGATCATAATCATCATGCATGAAAGGTTTAGAACAATGAGAATTAAAAGGAGACTACAAAATTTGTTTAAAGGAAGTTTAGGAAACTTCAAAGAGAACAGTTAGGCATGGAGTGGATCTTTGGTTATTAAATGTGGCCAATGGGTCTATACTAAATCTAAAAGAATTTAACTGAGAAAAGAAAGTGAAAATACATTATCATAGTTGAAAGAATCCCTTAAATCAAATTTGGCTTACTGAAGCTCCCATTGGACTGGAGATATTCAAGGTAGTAGAGAAATGATATAATGGTCCAAATGATTTAAACCAGACTTCAGCAAATTTTTTCTGTAAAGGGCCCTTCTGTTTCTGTCACAACTACTCAACTCTGCCATCATAAAGCCAAGGAGGTAGCTAATACATAAATGAGGGTGGGAGGATGTGTTCCAATAGCACTTTATTTAAAAATCAGTTGGCAGACTAGGTTTGACACATGGACTGCAGTTGAAAGACCACTGATTTAGACTAAGAAAGTGTCATGAAACAAAAGAAGTCTTTTGCAATCCAGATAGTCAAGATAGTTGTCGATATTAAATACATTAACTGGACTTGAGCAACTATTCACAGTGTTTATAAAGAATGCCTGAAATTGCAGCTTCTGAAGACAGCTCTTCATTTTTCCCTAAAGAAAAATATTACAGAGCTGAAGCTGGCATATGATCTGTACGCATCTTGATCACCATACTGGATTATCCTACACTGAAATAAATAAGTCTTTGTGTGACGCCACATTTTACATAAAATTTATGCTTCCTAAATTAATAGCTTTTGTCAACTTAGAATTTTAATCAATGCATGCTACTTTGTTATTCAAATCTCCTGAAAACTAGAATAGAAAAAATTAAGATAGTTAATACAAATTAACAAGATACTTAAGTTAATCCGTTGAGTACTTCCACATACACGTTTAGACTTAAATAATATTAGTGCCCTAAAAGAAGTTTGGATAGTGTTATTCTCAATAGGGAAATAAATGAGGGAAAAAAGATATTGCAATAGGTGTGGCTTGTGAAGCTCAACTATAGAAGTTTTAAAAACTTACTTTGTAATGCATTTTAACTTTAATTATCTATGAATCACACAAGTTTCATAAACTAGATGCTTGCAAATAATGTGTTTTGGGGGTCAATATTATTGTCAAAGTGGAACTAAATAGTGATATTTAGTAGTAAAGTTATAACAAAGTACTATATGCATTATAAACTAAATAACAAATCTATTTTTAAGATTAACAAGTCTACAAAAGGTGAGGTGTCTATATAGCTTTTTAATGTTATTTAATCATGTTTAATCGTGAATATGCACAAACATAGCATTGCATGTGCATTTTATTTACTATAGATTACACTGTTTTGATTATTTAATCACTTTCCCGTTTCTTTAAATTTTATTTTTAATTGATGCATAATAATTATACATATTCATTGGGCACAATGTGATATTTCAATACATGTATACACTGCATAATGATCAAATCAGGATAATTAGCATATCCATAATCTCAAACATTATTTTGACTTAGAATTAAGAAAAAACAAAACTTAAAATGTACTACATTGTAGCATATAGGCCAAGTGCTTTATATTGCAACATTATATTTTGTTTTCACAACAAATCTTATAAATATTATTATTATTGTCATACTACAGGTAAGAAAAGTAAAGCACAAAATGATTATTAAACTTTGTAATAGTAATGGAGTTCATAAATGGCAGAACTGGGACTTGACACAGTTCTCTCTGACTTGGGATCCCAATCACTTAACTACCCTAATATTTCATCTCTGAAGAAAACTATTAGAGGTAGTGCTAGGAAGTGCAACAATACAACTCACTAAGTAGTAAGTGTCTAGTACATGCCAGGTTCTAGTCCCACACTGGATATGCCAGATTTCCTATGGAAGATTTTTTTTTTTTTTTTTTGACAGAGTCTCCTTGTGCCACCCAGGTTGGAATGCAGTGACATGAACATGACTCACTGCAGCCTCAACCTCCTGGGTTCGAGTGATCTTCCCATCTCAACCTCCCAAGTAGCTGGGACCACAGGTGCACACCACCACAGTTTGAGTAATTTTTACATTTTATTATTGTTACTTTTATTTTTTTTCTATTAAATAGAAATGGGGTCTCACTATGTTGCCCAGGCTGATGTTGAACTCCTGGCCTCAAGCGATCCTCCTGCCTCAGCCTCCCAAAATGCTGGGATTATAGGTGTGAGCCACTGCACCTGGCCTGTATCTTTTTTTTTTTTTTTTTGGCGGGGGGGGGGGGAATTCTTTTACCATTCAATAAAAGTTAAAATATGATTAAATATATAAACACTGAACATTTCAAGATCCTTTTGTGAATATAAGTTATTAATATAAAGTGCTTTACCTCAAACTTATCACCAGCTGAGTGATTTCAACAGGACAGCATGGGATAGATCAGAAATACGTGAGAAGTCCTTCTTTGTGAACTAGACTATGAATTCTTTATGAGAAGGAAAACTAGGATGTTCCTCACCTTTGTATCTGTAATGTCAAATACAAGTCCTATCACAAAACAGAAAATGCTAGATGTCCAGGGGAACCAGTCTCTGCCCAGTCACTTATCATTTGTGTAGCCTTGGGCCAATATATCCTGTTTTATTATTTGTAAAATATGGTTTTCCGCCAGGTAATTGTAAAATCTGAAAAATATATATATATTTTTTCTGTTATGAAGCTTCCCATCTAATGTATGGAAGACAGAAACAATAATACTTACCCTGTCTTGCTCACAGAATTGGTGTAAAGGTCAAATGATATACTCTACATATATTGTACATTATAAAATTCTCCACAAAAATTAGTATTTTAATTTTGATCATGTATGATAATTTTATCTCAATTATTCTTGAATTATTGCTGTTGGCTATTCAGAGTTTCTATGATATGTTATGAAATGCTCACAAATATAAAGTTGTTGTCATCCATCTATTAGTCTGGATTATATTGGTTGCAAGAGAAATCCAACTCCCACTAGCTTAAGAGGGAGAAGTGAATATATTAAATGCATATAGAGTAGCTCTCCTAATCAAAAAAGGAAAAAAAAAAAAAAGCTGTAAGGACAGGGCAGCTACAGGAATCTCAAGTATGCAAAATACGATTTCAATCCCATGGGTCTTTTTTTTTTTTTTTTTTTTTCCCTTTCTCCCTTTCTCCCTCTTCTACCCACTATTGGTTGCTTTCAGTGTTAGTTTCTTCCTTTCAGTCTTCTCCACTTTGTGGAGAAAATGGCCTCTGACACCCATAGAGTCATATTCTTATAGTTCTTTGACATCCCTACAATTCCATCACCAGAGGGAAGAGAGAGGCTTCCCTACCACATTCAGCTGAATAATCCTGAGGAAGACCTCAGATCAGTCTGGCTTGTTCATCCGTGGGCCCATCAGTGGGATCATACAGCTGGGTTGCTACGATGGTCTCAGCCTAGGTCACAGGCTCACTTCTTTTTATAAGATATGGGGCTGGGAGAATATCCTGAGCATGACAAAAACAGTAACTACCACAATACCATAGCTTCATTTGCTTAATGCTATATCTATTACAATACAAATTTATTGATAAGATAACAAAGATCCTCTCTGTTTCTCTTATTCTATGGTAATACTTGCAAGCTGAGTCGGCTACATAATTTGCAAGGCCTAGTAAAAAATGAAAATATGAGACTCATTGTTCAAAAAGAAGAAAATGTGTAGTTTGGGGTATTAAAATATAAATCTTTTTTAAAAAAATATTTCATGAATATTGGGGGGGCAGAGCAAGATGGCCGAATAGGAACAGCTCCAGTCTCCAACTCCCAGGGCGAGCGACACAGAAGACCAGTGATTTCTGCATTTTCAACTGAGGTACTGGGTTCATCTCACTGGGGAGTGCCGGACTATCCGTGCTGGTCCGCTGCTGCTGCAGCCCGACCAGCGAGAGCTGAAGCAGGGCGAGGCATTGCCTCACCTGGGAAGCGCAAGGGGGAAGGGAATCCCTTTTCCTAGCCAGGGGAACTGAGACACGCAACACCTGGAAAATCGGGTAACTCCCACCCCAATACTGCGCTTTAAGCAAACAGGCACACCAGGAGATCATATCCCACACCTGGCCGGGAGGGTCCCACACCCACGGAGCCTCCCTCATTGCTAGCACAGCAGTCTGTGATCTACCGGCAAGGCAGCAGTGAGGCTGGGGGAGGGGCGCCCGCCATTGCTGAGGCTTAAGTAGGTAAACAAAGCTGCTGGGAAGCTTGAACTGGGTGGAGCTCACAGCAGCTCAAGGAAACCTGCCTGTCTCTGTAGACTCCACCTCTGGGGACAGGGCAATAACAAACACAGCCGAAACCTCTGCAGACGCAAACGACTCTGTCTGACAGCTTTGAAGAGAGCAGTGGATCTCCCAACACGGAGGTTGAGATCTGAGAAGGGACAGACTCCCTGCTCAAGTGGGTCCCTGACCCCTGAGTAGCCTAACTGGGAGACATCCCCCACTAGGGGCAGTCTGACACCCCACACCTCACAGGGTGGAGTACACCCCTGAGAGGAAGCTTCCAAAGCAAGAATCAGACAGGTACACTCGCTGTTCAGAAATATTCTATCTTCTGCAGCCTCTGCTGCTGATACCCAGGCAAACAGGATCTGGAGTGGACCTCAAGCAATCTCCAACAGACCTACAGCTGAGGGTCCTGACTGTTAGAAGGAAAACTATCAAACAGGAAGGACACCTACACCAAAACCCCATCAGTACATCACCATCATCAAAGACCAGAGGCAGATAAAACCACAAAGATGGGGAAAAAGCAGGGCAGAAAAGCTGGAAATTCAAAAAATAAGAGTGCATCTCCCCCGGCAAAGGAGCGCAGCTCATCGCCAGCAATGGATCAAAGCTGGACGGAGAATGACTTTGACGAGATGAGAGAAGAAGGCTTCAGTCCATCAAATTTCTCAGAGCTAAAGGAGGAATTACGTACCCAGCGCAAAGAAACTAAAAATCTTGAAAAAAAAGTGGAAGAATTGATGGCTAGAGTAATTAATGCAGAGAAGGTCCTAAACGAAATGAAAGAGATGAAAACCATGACACGAGAAATACGTGACAAATGCACAAGCTTCAGTAACCGACTCGATCAACTGGAAGAAAGAGTATCTGCGATTGAGGATCAAATGAATGAAATGAAGCGAGAAGAGAAACCAAAAGAAAAAAGAAGAAAAAGAAATGAACAAAGCCTGCAAGAAGTATGGGATTATGTAAAAAGACCAAATCTACGTCTGATTGGGGTGCCTGAAAGTGAGGGGGAAAATGGAACCAAGTTGGAAAACACTCTTCAGGATATCATCCAGGAGAACTTCCCCAACCTAGTAGGGCAGGCCAACATTCAAATCCAGGAAATACAGAGAACGCCACAAAGATACTCCTCGAGAAGAGCAACTCCAAGACACATAATTGCCAGATTCACCAAAGTTGAAATGAAGGAAAAAATCTTAAGGGCAGCCAGAGAGAAAGGTCGGGTTACCCACAAAGGGAAGCCCATCAGACTAACAGCAGATCTCTCGGCAGAAACTCTACAAGCCAGAAGAGAGTGGGGGTCAATATTCAACATTCTTAAAGAAAAGAATTTTCAACCCAGAATTTCATATCCAGCCAAACTAAGTTTCATAAGTGAAGGAGAAATAAAATCCTTTACAGATAAGCAAATGCTTAGAGATTTTGTCACCACTAGGCCTGCCTTACAAGAGACCCTGAAGGAAGCACTAAACATGGAAAGGAACAACCGGTACCAGCCATTGCAAAAACATGCCAAAATGTAAAGACCATCGAGGCTAGGAAGAAACTGCATCAACTAACGAGCAAAATAACCAGTTAATATCATAATGGCAGGATCAAGTTCACACATAACAATCTTAACCTTAAATGTAAATGGACTAAATGCTCCAATTAAAAGACACAGACTGGCAAACTGGATAAAGAGTCAAGACCCATCAGTCTGCTGTATTCAGGAGACCCATCTCACACGCAGAGACATACATAGGCTCAAAATAAAGGGATGGAGGAAGATTTACCAAGCAAATGGAGAACAAAAAAAAGCGGGGGTTGCAATACTAGTCTCTGATAAAACAGACTTTAAACCATCAAAGATCAAAAGAGACAAAGAAGGCCATTACATAATGATAAAGGGATCAATTCAACAGGAAGAGCTAACTATCCTAAATATATATGCACCCAATACAGGAGCACCCAGATTCATCAAGCAAGTCCTTAGAGACTTACAAAGAGACTTAGACTCCCATACAATAATAATGGGAGACTTCAACACTCCACTGTCAACATTAGACAGATCAACGAGACAGAAAGTTAACAAGGATATCCAGGAATTGAACTCATCTCTGCAGCAAGCAGACCTAATAGACATCTATAGAACTCTCCACCCCAAATCAACAGAATATACATTCTTCTCAGCACCACATCGTACTTACTCCAAAATCGACCACGTAATTGGAAGTAAAGCACTCCTCAGCAAATGTACAAGAACAGAAATTATAACAAACTGTCTCTCAGACCACAGTGCAATCAAACTAGAACTCAGGACTAAGAAACTCAATCAAAACCGCTCAACTACATGGAAACTGAACAACCTGCTCCTGAATGACTACTGGGTACATAACGAAATGAAGGCAGAAATAAAGATGTTCTTTGAAACCAATGAGAACAAAGATACAACATACCAGAATCTCTGGGACACATTTAAAGCAGTGTGTAGAGGGAAATTTATAGCACTAAATGCCCACAAGAGAAAGCAGGAAAGATCTAAAATTGACACTCTAACATCGCAATTAAAAGAACTAGAGAAGCAAGAGCAAACACATTCGAAAGCTAGCAGAAGGCTAGAAATAACTAAGATCAGAGCAGAACTGAAGGAGATAGAGACACAAAAAAATCTCCAAAAAATCAATGAATCCAGGAGTTGGTTTTTTGAAAAGATCAACAAAATTGACAGACCACTAGCAAGACTAATAAAGAAGAAAAGAGAGAAGAATCAAATCGACGCAATTAAAAATGATAAAGGGGATATCAGCACCGACCCCACAGAAATACAAACTACCATCAGAGAATACTATAAACACCTCTACGCAAATAAACTGGAAAATCTAGAAGAAATGGATAATTTCCTGGACACTTACACTCTTCCAAGACTAAACCAGGAAGAAGTTGAATCCCTGAATAGACCAATAGCAGGCTCTGAAATTGAGGCAATAATTAATAGCCTACCAACCAAAAAAAGTCCAGGACCAGATGGATTCACAGCTGAATTCTACCAGAGATACAAGGAGGAGTTGGTACCATTCCTTCTGAAACTATTCCAATCAATAGAAAAAGAGGGAATCCTCCCTAACTCATTTTATGAGGCCAACATCATCCTGATACCAAAGCCTGGCAGAGACACAACAAAAAAAGAGAAATTTAGACCAATATCCCTGATGAACATCGATGCAAAAATCCTCAATAAAATACTGGCAAACCGGATTCAGCAACACATCAAAAAGCTTATCCACCATGATCAAGTGGGCTTCATCCCTGGGATGCAAGGCTGGTTCAACATTCGCAAATCAATAAACATAATCCAGCATATAAACAGAACCAAAGACAAGAACCACATGATTATCTCAATAGATGCAGAAAAGGCTTTTGACAAAATTCAACAGCCCTTCATGCTAAAAACGCTCAATAAATTCAGTATTGATGGAACGTACCTCAAAATAATAAGAGCTATTTATGACAAACCGACAGCCAATATCATACTGAATGGGCAAAAACTGGAAAAATTCCCTTTGAAAACTGGCACAAGACAGGGATGCCCTCTTTCACCACTCCTATTCAACATAGTGTTGGAAGTTCTGGCTAGGGCAATTAGGCAAGAGAAAGAAATTAAGGGTATTCAGTTAGGAAAAGAAGAAGTCAAACTGTCCCTGTTTGCAGATGACATGATTGTATATTTAGAAAACCCCATTGTCTCAGCCCAAAATCTCCTTAAGCTGATAAGCAACTTCAGCAAAGTCTCAGGATACAAAATTAATGTGCAAAAATCACAAGCATTCTTATACACCAGTAACAGACAAACAGAGAGCCAAATCAGGAATGAACTTCCATTCACAATTGCTTCAAAGAGAATAAAATACCTAGGAATCCAACTTACAAGGGATGTAAAGGACCTCTTCAAGGAGAACTACAAACCACTGCTCAGTGAAATAAAAGAGGACACAAACAAATGGAAGAACATACCATGCTCATGGATAGGAAGAATCAATATCGTGAAAATGGCCATACTGCCCAAGGTAATTTATAGATTCAATGCCATCCCCATCAAGCTACCAATAAGTTTCTTCACAGAATTGGAAAAAACTGCTTTAAAGTTCATATGGAACCAAAAAAGAGCCCGCATCTCCAAGACAATCCTAAGTCAAAAGAACAAAGCTGGAGGCATCACGCTACCTGACTTCAAACTATACTACAAGGCTACAGTAACCAAAACAGCATGGTACTGGTACCAAAACAGAGATATAGACCAATGGAACAGAACAGAGTCCTCAGAAATAATACCACACATCTACAGCCATCTGATCTTTGACAAACCTGAGAGAAACAAGAAATGGGGAAAGGATTCCCTATTTAATAAATGGTGCTGGGAAAATTGGCTAGCCATAAGTAGAAAGCTGAAACTGGATCTTTTCCTTACTCCTTATACGAAAATTAATTCAAGATGGATTAGAGACTTAAATGTTAGACCTAATACCATAAAAATCCTAGAGGAAAACCTAGGTAGTACCATTCAGGACATAGGCATGGGCAAAGACTTCATGTCTAAAACACCAAAAGCAACGGCAGCAAAAGCCAAAATTGACAAATGGGATCTCATTAAACTAAAGAGCTTCTGCACAGCAAAAGAAACTACCATCAGAGTGAACAGGCAACCTACAGAATGGGAGAAAATTTTTGCAATCTACTCATCTGACAAAGGGCTAATATCCAGAACCTACAAAGAACTCAAACAAATTTACAAGAAAAAAACAAACAACCCCATCAAAAAGTGGGCAAAGGATTTGAACAGACATTTCTCAAAAGAAGACATTCATACAGCCAACAGACACATGAAAAAATGCTCATCATCACTGGCCATCAGAGAAATGCAAATCAAAACCACAATGAGATACCATCTCACACCAGTTAGAATGGCGATCATTAAAAAGTCAGGAAACAACAGGTGCTGGAGAGGATGTGGAGAAATAGGAACACTTTTACACTGTTGGTGGGATTGTAAACTAGTTCAACCATTATGGAAAACAGTATGGCGATTCCTCAAGGATCTAGAACTAGATGTACCATATGACCCAGCCATCCCATTACTGGGTATATACCCAAAGGATTATAAATTATGCTGCTATAAAGACACATGCACACGTATGTTTATTGCGGCACTATTCACAATAGCAAAGACTTGGAATCAACCCAAATGTCCATCAGTGACAGATTGGATTAAGAAAATGTGGCACATATACACCATGGAATACTATGCAGCCATCAAAAAGGATGACTTTGTGTCCTTTGTAGGGACATGGATGCAGCTGGAAACCATCATTCTTAGCAAACTATCACAAGAACAGAAAACCAAACACTGCATGTTCTCACTCATAGGTGGGAACTGAACAATGAGATCACTTGGACTCAGGAAGGGGAACATCACACACCGGGGCCTATCATGGGGAGGGGGAAGGGGGGAGGGATTGCATTGGGAGTTATACCTGATATAAATGACGAGTTGATGGGTGCAGCACACCAACATGGCACAAGTATACATATGTAACAAACCTGCACGTTATGCACATGTACCCTACAACTTAAAGTATAATAATAATAAATAAATTTAAAAAAAAAGAAAAGAAAAATATTATTATTAAAAAATGTACTTTTTGATATTTTATAATAAACTATGGCAACATTTGGAAGATCTGCAGAATCCAATGAACATATTTGTCTAAAGTGACAATCCGTGATGTTTCAAATCTTGCATGGGTAAAAAGAGGTTTATCAATAGGGCAAGACAGACCAGTGGACTCTAAGTATAGTGTGAAAATTTTTGATATTTTAAAATATTCCACACTGTAACTAAATTTTAAAAGATTACTACTTATTGATTTTGGTGTAGTAATAAAGAAAGATATTCACACAAAAAAATATATTTCATTACTTATAATCTTAATGGGGTAGATACATGAATAACAAGATGAACTTAATGCAAAGAAAATAATATTTTGGTGTAATAATTTTATATAATATAATAAATGATCTTATTTATTTATTCATTGAGACAGGGTCTTGCTCTGTCACCCAGGCTGGAGTGCAGTGATCTGATCTCAGCTTACTGCAACCTCTGCTTCCCAGGCTCAAGTGATCCTCCTACCTCAGCAACTCAAGCAGCTGGGACTACAGGTGTGTGCTGCCATGCCGGACTACTTTTTCTATTTTTTCTAGAGACAGGATTTCACCATGTTGCTCAGGCTGATCTCAAGCTCCTGGGCTTAAGCAATCAGCCTGCCTTGGCCTCCCAAAGTACTGGGATTACAGGTGTGAGCCATCGCGCCCAGGCGATTGTACTTTATTAATATGACATCTTGATCTATCATAAGATTTTTCTGGCTCACTTTTCTGTATACTTATTTATTAAGTCATGAAAATATACACTTTTAGCCACTTAACTTTCCATTGCTGTAACTGAAAGTGGTATCAGTTATTCTTGGCAAATACAATAATGCAAATAATTTTTGATAATTTTTAAGTTTTTAGAAGGATCTTTCTGCTGATACAACTGTTAAGAGTATTACATAGGCTATAATAATATTGAGATGATTTCTGATAAATTAGGTCTAAATATAAATTTTAGTACATGTAGAATTTATATTTCTTGCAGAACAATTTTCCTAAAAAGATTTAACTCTTCATTCAAATCAGTTTCATTTAAGTCTACATTTAATTGTAAATATAAATTTATATGATGGAATTTTAATGTTTCTTCTGACATTTTCTGTAATTTAAGAAGGTGGTAGAAAAAACTGAAAGTGGTTTCATGATTTTTTTTTTTTTTTTTTTTGAGACAGAGTCTTGCTCTGTCACCCAGGCTGGAGTGCAGTGGCCGGATCTCAGCTCACTGCAAGCTCCGCCTCCCGGGTTTACGCCATTCTCCTGCCTCAGCCTCCCGAGTAGCTGCGACTACAGGCGCCCGCCACCTCGCCCGGCTATTTTTTTGTATTTTTTTGTAGAGACGGGGTTTCACCGTGTTAGCCGGGATCGTCTCTCGATCTCCTGACCTCGTGATCCGCCCGTCTCGGCCTCCCAAAGTGCTGGGATTACAGGCTTGAGCCACCGCGCCCGGCCGGTTTCATGATTTATATCCAATTCAAAATGCCTGTTTATGCGTTCTATTGCTATATATTTAATTACAAAGAAAAACAATTTAAAATTTTTCTCCCTTATTAATAATTGATTAATGTAAAGCCTCTAATAAAAATCGTGTTGTTTAAATGTAATTGCTATTACTAAGTCCGTGGATATTCACTCCTTAATGTTGCAACAGTTTTCAAATTTAGAAATTCCATACACTTTAAAGAATTCTAATAATTTGTTGATATGTTTTATTGCAATGTCCATGTGTTTATTTTTGTTTTGTGATAATTCACTGGCAATGTTTACTGACTAAGCTCTGACAGTTCCTTCCCAGAGTTAGTATTTATACAGATGCTGCAGGGATGGGATGCGAGAACACGCAAGCTTATTTCCCATCTTGAGTCCCAGCATTTCCCTTATATGGAACCCCTCCTTTTTCCCAGTATGCAGCTATTCCTACCACCACTGGTATTTCTACTGCTGCTGCAACCACCAGAGCTCCCTATCTGGACTCAGGTCATGACTTGAGATTACTCCGCTAGGTCCCTGCAAACCCCTAACCTGTCCCAGGCCAGTGTATGTGTCTCAGGCAGCCAAGCTAACTTCTCAACACTCACTATGCTCCTGGGTCTGAACTTGTGGTGCGTATGCTGCCACAAGGCATACCTTCTCTGCTCATGTGCATATTCCATTGTTCTATTGGACTTCACTTTCAAAACACAAGGTCAAAGGCCAAATTATTAAGAATTTCATGAGGTGAAAGTAGAGTATGAAGTTAAGTGTGGAGCCCCTTCCAAGATCAGGCCCCATTTTCTCTACAGGTCTCATGCCCATTTAAAAAGGGAAACTGCATCACAATAAAATTTTAAAGAGTTTATTTGAGCAAACAATTCATGAATTAGACAGCTCCAGCTCCGAAACAGAAGTGTTCAGGAGCTCTACTGAGAGAACGCAATGGGGAAGCTGTCATAGGATGGGTATAGACGTAAAGCAAAGAAAACATTTGATTGGTTACAGTTACACAGTTGTTACCATATTTGGTTTATCATGTTGAGAAGTCCCAAGTTGTATAATTATAAATCTGTTGGTTGCTTCTGATTGATTGAGCTTAAGTTTTTCTTTAATATAGGCATTTTAAATGAAGAGCTCAAGTTGAGCTTTTCTTATGTTTTCAAATCCAGCAAGATTGAGGTCACTTATGAAACCTAATTTGCTTTGTCTACTCAATGATTCTTCAGGCCTCATCTCCATTTAAATTTACTTTAACACCCATAAAGCCTGTCTTGCATGTAAGATGTGCTCACTTGAAAAACTGGTTCTTGTTTATTTTCTGAAGAACAAGTAGCTTCTCCAAAGTGCTTGAGAAATCCTTGATTTGATTTTGACTTATATAAGCATGTATCACACAGGTACACACACTCTCTCTCTCTCTCTCTCTCTCTCTCTCTCTCTATCTGCCTACCTGAAAAAAAAAATTGTGAAAGAATACTTAAACTTACTGCGTGACATGCATTTTTGTTTTTTAAAAATGCTGGTCCTTACCCACTAAAGGAATATATATATACACACACACATATACATACATGTATATATGTATATATTTTTTTGAGACGGAGTCTCACTTTGTCGCCAGACTGGAGTACAGTGGTACGATCTTGGCTCACTGCAACCTCTGCCTCCCGGGTCAAGCGATTCTCCTGCCTCAGCCTCCTGAGTAGCTGGATCCCGTGCCACCAGGCCCAGCTAATTTTTGTCTTTTTAGTAGAGACAAATGCATCCTGGTTTCTCTAGGACTTTCTTGACTTTAGCACCGTAAATCCTGTGCCCCACGAACCCCTTTAGTTACAGGAAAAACAGGAGGAGTGATCACCCTACCTCCATGTCTTTATTCTAACCTTACAAATCCCTTTTTTTTTGTTTCAACTTCTTTTCCAACTCTAGCTTGAAGGTGTGACTTAAGAAGTCATTCTCCTCCAAGAAAATGTTTCTGACACTTCCAGGTAGAAGTAAGTGCCTTTTCCTCTATGCTCCATTACAATATTCTGGGTATCATTTTACAGAATTTACCAAATTGTGTTTTAATTGTCTGCTTATTTTGTTGTTTGTCTTATTAGATAAGAGCTCCTTGGGGCAGGAAGAGCGTTTTCTTGTCTGTTTCCTTAGTGCCAAACATAGCGCTGGATATCTAATGAGTAATCAATAACATTTGTTCAAAAGATAACTGAAGCACTGGATTTAAAACCGCTCTTTGTCATGAAGATGGCAAAGGTGAACTAAGCATTAGTGGCCAATTATCCTTCACTTTCTTGGAAAATCAGATCGGATAATGTCAGCTTCCTTCAGAAACAATAAACAAATTGACTTACTCTGTAAATGTTAGGAGTGAGTTCAACCTGTTCCTTATTTACTAGGTTCTTTATGTTACCCTAACTTTATTTTACTAAACAGGATGTATTTTCTTTAAAATGGAAACAGTAAAGTCATTACAGACAAAAAATAATGCTGCTTTTTTTCATTTTGATAACAGATTCGGTATCCGTGGACATAGTTGTAGAATTGTAATGTTACTGAAAACTCAACACTATAATGTGCATATAACACACTTAAGACTTTTAAAAAACCATGTTGGTCTCACTGTGAGTTAAGTTTAAAAATGAAGATAGGCGATTAAAGTTTGGTTTTAGACTCAATAAAAGTAAAATAAAGTTTTGTTTCAAAATTACCTATCTAATGCTGACATAAGGCTGATGGATGGAATCAGTTTATCTAGTGTGATGAAAATATCCTGGTTGAAAGGCTTTGATTTTCGTGAAGGAAAGGAAATTGTGAAGGTCTTGGTTTACACCAAGAAATTCAACTTTGTGCACTGAAATGTATAATTACATAGATTATGAGTTCGGTTTAATGACTGACCATAAAATTGGTATTGTAGACTTCAACATTGTTATAAGTTATACTGTTCAAAAATTTAAAAAAATATGTTAGGTGAGGAACTATTTGTACAATTCTGATTCATTATGCACATTTGCAGTGACCAACTTCTCTTAAATATTTTCGTTGTTATACCTTAAGTCACTTCCTACTGGACTATTGCAATGACTTCTGATGCTAACTATCTGGAGTTAAGCGAAATCTCACCAGTTAAGGGCATAATTATCAACAAGACTGCTCTTACATAACATATCAGTTACCAGCTCAGAGTTTCCCAGGCCACTCACACTTCTAACCAATGGGCTACAAATTCATGGTTTTCTACTATTCCCTCAGTTCAATAATTCACGAGAATGACTCAAAGAACTCAGAAAAGCATTATAATCATAATTACAGTTTTATAAAAGCAAAAAGAATACAAATCAAGGCTAACTAAGACCATCTAAAAGAAGAGTAGCAAATATTGAGGTCTGAGAAGGTCCCAACTGTGAAGCTTCCAGTGTCTTCTCCGAGTAAGTCAGGACATATTGATGTATAACAATATGTACAAAGCATCGCTAACCAGGAAAGTGCATCTGAGCTTCAGTGTCCAGACTTTTGTTGGAATTTCGTTATATAGGCATGATTGATTGAATTATTGACCACATGGTGACATAATACATTCTCCAACCCTAATCCCTCCCTAGAGGTCACATGGCTCAAAGTTCCAATTGTCTAACCACATTGATGGTCTTTCTGGCAAGGTCAACTCCCATCCTGTACTATCTTCTTTGCTTAAAGTATCTAGGAGTCCACAGTGAGTTCACCTCACTAACATAAACTACTAAGGGTCACCATGAATAATGAAGACACTCTTATCCTTGGGAAATTGCAAGAATTTAGAAACTACCTTCCAGGAACTGAGCACCAAGGTCAGCCAAATTCTTCATTATACTACAACTGTCATTGACAAATTGGAAAGTATTAAGATTTCTTATGTGTGTACAAGGCTAATATTCTTTATCTATGGAGCACACACCTAATTTTATATATTTTAAACAGAGTACACCAAGAGGACAACATTTTATTCATACATGGTTGCAACAATATTTTGATCTATTTTCTTGATTTCAGGTCAAGGAATAAAGATTTAGGCCACTAAAGCTTAATTCTGCATTAGTGTCCTTGTTTTATTGGATAACTTTTAGAAAAGCAAAAGCAAAATAGCTCCCTGTGTGCTTCACATTGTTCCATCTTTGTAATACCAAACTCTTGCCATACCTATGGAATATGCAACTGCTGAAATTGGATAGTTTTAGTGTTCTACTTTTTCCCTTTCATTGTCCCACCTTTTCTTCTTGCAAGGGTATTTATTTCCTCTGTTTATTTCATACCTTAATGGTTGATCTCAGATCCTCTGTAGCCAGACTCTCTAGGTTCAACTTCTTGGTCTTCTACTCATTAGTTGCATGACTGGTCAAATTACTTGGCTTTTCTATGTCTCAATTTTTTTCATCTATAAAACAAGGATAATAGTAATATTTACCTCATAGGGTTTTAGTAAAAATCCAATAAATAATACATGTAAAATACACAAAAAAGTTTTTGCAATGTAGGTACTCAATAAATATTAGCAATTATACGTTCAATTTGAGCATAATGGATATTTTGGTATTTTAAGGACAACCACCCCTCTATATAACTAAAAGTTTCATTTGAAACCAGCTAGTCTAAACTTTCTTTACTTTCTTCTTTTTATAAATTTCCGTCCTTTACTCTTTATATTAGTAATAATGTTTGTACTTTTTTTCTTTCAATTGTGATTGTAGGCAACCAACCTCAGATAGTTTATAAATGAAGAAACTGAAGACCAAGGGAGGCAAAATGACTTGCTTAAGGTCACACAGTGTGTGGCATAATTGAGATTGGAATCCTTATTTCATGTTTCCAAGCCCATTGCTCTTTTCACCACATTATACTGCATCAAGGTGACTGCAGTTTATATTTTCAAAGGTAATATCCCTCAGAATGCTGGGAAAGAAAGACTGAAGAGGCCTCATATGCTGAACAAAACTCAAGCTAGAAGTACTTTCACTGAGAATACCGAAAAGAGCATACCTCAGTTTCTCCAAATGTGAGTTTATGTGCAAAAGTTTGTGAAGAGTTTCTGTACATATTTCATGGTGAATATATTTTTATGTTTTTATTTATGTTTTGCTTTGTTCCTTAAATTGACTCCTCTTTTCTTAAGAATATTTTCATTTTTTCTTTTGCTTTGGCTGTTGACAGATGTATTTTCAATTCAGTACAGCTCACTGAATTGCAAAGGAAAATAGCTAGTGTGAAAGTGTTACAGTACACCCACATAGACCTTCCACCTGGTTGCCTTATCCTTCCAAACAGGCATCACCCCAAAGTAAGCCATGTTGCTCAAAAACAATGATGAAAGAAGAATGGTAACAGACTGCTGAACTATTCTAATTCAAATCTATCTTGAATGGTTTTCATGGCCGTTGTGATAAGGGCAAACCTTATCTTGTGATGAACAAGTCAGCACTTTTAAAGTAAATTCTGCGGAATGTAACTCCTTCTTAAATACTAATAAGTATTCCACCAAAAGAAGTGGCAATTGGGGGGGGCAAATACTCTTGGAAAAGCCTGAGTTTAGAAGGCTGTTTTTTTGTTTGTTTTGTTTTTTGTTTTTGTTTTTGTTTTGTTTTGTTTCTTCACTTCTCTGAACCTTTAATAGGCTTTGAAACACATCTTCAGGAACCCTTTGGGAAACACTATATTAAGATTTTGTTAGTGCAGGGGTTCTTAACATGGAGTATAAATTTTTTTAACTGCAAAAATTTCAGTTAAAAATTTTTTTACCAAGGTAATTGTAGATTCACATGCAGTTGTAAGATACGTCGAAGTCCTGTGTACCCTTTACTCAGTTTATCCCAATGGTAATATCTTGCAAAACTATAGTACAATATCATAGCCCTGACATTAACATTTGCACAATCTATTATTCCTATTCATCTTTCTCCAGTTTTATACCTACATGAATGTGTCTGTGTGTGTGTGTCTGTATAGGTAAGTTTTATACAATTTTATTATATACATACGTTCACATATCTGGAGTCTATGACTTTTTATGGGGAAGTGGACACCTTTCTATGAAAATCAGTGGAGATTAGGAATAACAATGAGACCTTGGAATCTTAAAGGACGAGTAGCCGAGTGGTGGAGACAGCTTGGCATGGGTATTCCAAGCAAGGAGGGTGTCTGGAGCAAAGGTATTTATATTAATGGTGGGAAAACACAAGTAAAGTTGCTGGAGCATGGAGTGCAAGACAGGAAGTAGCAGGAATTTAGATGAAAAAATTTGGTAGACATTATGTTGTCAGGGCTTTGCATACAAATGAAATTCAATTTTATCCTAAAGTCATTGGGGAGGCAGGGATAGGGCTAAGGTAGTGGAATTAACATGCTTGTTTTCATTTGTCTTAAGTCACTGGTGGTGTGGTTTGGACTGGGTAAAACCAAAGGCAGGGAGATAGAAATAAAGATACAGAAAATTCGTGAAGGTAAGTTAAATAAACTAGGCTTATTTCTTCTGGAGAATGAATGGCTAAGGGGTGACTTAGTCACAATTTTCCAACATAAAGTTTATAATATGAAAGATTTCTTTCTAGTCTCTGATCACCAAAAAAAAAAAAAAAAAAAAGGAAAAGAGGAAAGAAAATGATAAAAATGGAGAAGTTTAAGCTGGTTACCAAGCAAACTCTCTTGATCACCAGGATGGTGAGTGGTATATTTAAAATCTTTATCTCCAGAGATTTTCACGAGGAGAATGATAGTGGTTGCATTACCACAGATAGATAACAACTTAACAAATGTCAGAGAGATATGGATGTAAGGCTGCTGAGATTAATTAATTAATTAATTAATTAATTTTCTTTTTAACGTGACAAAATTGTCATGAGAGATAATTTCTTTTAAAAATCTGATGGCTTAACTATTATCATATGAAGGCTAGATTCAGATTGAGGGCTGCCAGTTTCCTCAATCTGTGGTTTACTCATTCACTTGGTTTTAGGAAGGGGTCTGAACAAGTTAGGTGCTCCTATGAAACCCTGTTGTGCCTTGTCTTTCTCTGAGAAGGTGATCAACCAAGTAACATGTATTTAATGACAATTTACTAAGTGCTGGGTAAAATACAAAGAGATTTAATGTGTAGTTTATGCTCTCTAGGAGTTGACCATTTACTTTAGGAATATAAAACATATGGATGGGAAACTAACAATATAAGAGATAATGTAAATTCAAACATAACTTGCGATTAGTCTATAAACTTCTGTTGAGGTATATTAACTTATAAACTACATTTAAAAATCAGTGTGTTACTGGAAGTTTCCCTAATGATGTCATTTCTGAGAAACTCAGGTCAACAGAAATGAATGCATTTTAGAATGGACAGTTAAACCTGACATACCTAGTTCTGCTATGTTAAAGGGTAAAAGGGTTAGAAATGAATAACAATGCCACAAATTTTATTTGAAAATTGAAGAATTAAATTAACATTTATTCCAAACATTATTCAGTTTGAGCACAAAAGGTTTATAGATTCAACAGAACAAAGATGTTCTAGAATATGTAATACCTACAATGTGTTTACTCTTCTAAAATAAGCATTTATAATTGTTTACATGTATGCGAGCTAAGAGGCAGTGTAGAGTGGTGGAAAGCGTAATGGACTGAGAATTAATCTTTTCCTTTAATTTTACTTCTGTCCCTAATTAGTTCTATGATTTTCCTGATTAAAATGTTGTTGTGGTAATAGCCATCTATTTTTTTCCCAAGGCATAACAAACTGGATAAAATCACCATTACTCTAAGCCTAAGAAAAATATTGAGATTTGCAAGCCAATTAAATGGAAAAAAATGATAAACGCAAAATAACACTGATGAATGGCCTAAAGACAAATGCCTAAATAAAATTCAGCTACCAGGAATGTTTGACACAATAGGTAATATGGCACTTGGAAGAGCGTAAGTTTTATTATTATATGACAAATTTGAGGGAGAAGACCATAATAATAGGTAAAATTTTGATTCCCCTTTCACTTAGGAAGCAGGGCTTTAGCAGTGAGATACATAAACCTCTTAGATATCACAATTTCATAAAAGGGTCAGAAAAAGGAGGAGTAACGGGAAAGGGATAAAAAACATTTATTGAGTACTTATTATTTGTGAAAACCTTTACAATCCATTTTCACATGTACTATATTCTATGAACAAAATTATATAAACCAGTGTTTCCCAAACTTGTCAGGTCTTTATATTCATTTGGGACAATTGTTAAAAATGCAAATTCTCTGCCCTCAGCCTCTCTCCTGAATGATAGTTTCCAAAGGAGACAGACTGATAATCTATATTTTTTGCATGTGTCTTAGGGGATTCTCACGATTAGGCAATTTTAGGAAATACTACTGTAGACTCTTAAAAGTCACAAAGTACATATCTAGAGACAGATATTCTCAATATTGCAAATACTACTACAATCACTATAGTTTCCCATGTACAAGTTCTACTTTGCTGGTTAAGAACCATCACTTTCTTGCATCTTCCCACTTTCTTTTCATTGCCATCACAAGCACTAGCAGTTGGATCTTTCGGGGTAATTTTTTTTTCCATGAAAAAACCCCATAAGTTTTATGACTTCTGAGGGAGGTCCTAAGCACAGGAGGAAAAGGGAACTATGAAGACACACTGATGCTAGGCATGCATTTCTCTGAGTAGACAAGTAACAAAAATGGGCATCTCACAGGTATTTAATTCTGGCTTCCTAGAATTAAAACGCTAGCTGTGGGTCCTTGTAAATGTTATTTCACTCTCTTAAGCCCCAATTTACTTATTTCAAAAATGGAAGTAATACTGTTACTTAACTCACACGGTTGTGGTGATGATTGCATAAGATAATGCATACAAAATATCCACAGGGCCTAGCACATTGTAAGCGCTAAGAAGGTGTTCATTATTTATTACTGTATAAAAAACTTGGAAGAAAAACTTTTTATTAGCACCATTATTATTGCTTATAAGATGAATATGCAAAAGACTATAGAAAAGAATTGGTGAGCAACTTTAGTGTTAGTTTATAGGAAATCATTTCTACCTTCACTTAATATGCAACAATGATTAGTGCCAATTTGAAAATTAGAGCTGGCAATATTGATAACTGCTTCTCTTACACCTGAGTGCCTTTTTATATGTCTAGAAAAACAGTTCTGCTCCTTATATTTACTCAACACTTGGCAAGTTGAACCATCCAAGTATGAAAATATTATTTTCAGGGAAAGTTGTTATCTGTTTATCTATATAGAGTGATAAATACATTAAGTTTTTAAACAAATTTCTGAGTTACATTAAATTTTCCCATTGCTAAACTAAGACGATATTATTATTATATACAAAATCATTTACCCTCATAATTATATCCTCCTAATATGTGTTTTCGTATTTCTGTATATTCCAAATATAGAAATTATATTTCATTTCTAATCAGAGGCAGATGATGCCTTCAGTACTGAGAAGCCAACATAGATCCTGGAAATAATCACAAATGCCAGCACACACGTGGTGTCTCCTTGGTGGTGTCAGATGTGCAGCTCTAGCAAAGAGCATTCATGGAAATAGCTGAAAAATAGAAGGCAGGTAGGTGGGGGACCAGATACCAGCTTCTAAAATCATAATGGAATGAAACCACAAGGGGCAGTTGTCCAATGAATTGAGAAATACAATTCAACTGGATATGGCAGAACAGGGTGACCTGGTACAAATCTTGGCCAACCAGCCAATTGGTAAATAATAGAAAAACATCTTTTATCAATTTCAGGTTAATTTTCCTCCTCACTGTCCTCATCTAAATCCTACCCATTGTTCAAATTCCAGTTTAAGTCTCATTTTATTTAATAGTAATATGGGTGATAACGAAAATAGTATTAACATATATGTTCTTATTTCATCTTTGCAACAACTCTTTAAGGAAGTGGATCCTCAGAAATGTTAAGAAATTTGGCAAGCTATTTGTCCAAAGTAGTATTGATGAGTTTAGGACTTGTGGAGAAAACGGCTCTTATGCAAGATTCATGTGAAACTTTGTAGGAGGTTTTTGGCTAGGTGAGTCTCAAGTTGGAGGGGCAAAGCACGACTATACATAAAAATCTGGAAATCTTTAGCAATTAATATGATAGCTTATAACAAGAGAACAGATGAGATCACACAGAGAGAGTCTCTGGAATAAGGGAGGGTGTCTGAGGTCTGAGGGATCTTAGGACAAAACTCAGGAAGACACCGGTATTTAAAAGGTGAATGAAAGCACAGCAAGCAGCATAAAGAAACTAAGAAGGAGCAGCTAGAGGGGGAAAAAATCAGTAGAGTTTGGTGTCACAGAAGAAAAGAGAGGACTGAATTTCAAAAAGGGATTGGTTAGAAGAGTCAAAGTCTACAGAAAGGTCAAGTTAAAAGAAACTTGTACTACCAGGTGGGGAAAGAAATTTGAACATACTCATACTGTGATGGGAAGGAGCCAGTGAAGAGGAAGAGACTGAAACAGAGAAGAAAATGGAGCGCTATGAATGGATCAAACTCCCTGAGGAGATGGGAGAGGCTGGTATCCAAACCACAGGTAAAGAATTTAGTTTTAAAGTTGAGAAGAGAAAAATCCTTCCTGTTAGAGTGAGTGAGGCAGGAACTATGCGGGAGGCTTCAGGACAGTATGGCTACAGAGAGGTATAAGAGAAGGAACTGAGCAAACAGCAGCCTTCCTTCCCCCACACCATAATAGAAAATTTCTTCATATGGCTTTTGGTATCCTCTTGAAAGCCCTCAGAAACATCTGAGATCCAACATCTTTCCTAGTATTCACTTTTCTCACACATGTTCACACACATTTTCTCATCATTCATCAGAGCATTCCATTTCAGGATGCTGAGGAAACAAAAATATCTTACAGCAGTCTGAGCTAGGTGAAGTACATAGTCCCAGAGAGACATGAGTATGGGACTTTAATCATATCCTCTGTATCCATGTCTGTGGGCAATTATTTAAAGTCATTTTGTTTTTGACAAGTTGTCTTACCCATTATCTTTATGTTTTTAAAATTCGTAACACAAATAATAATGTATAGTCAATTAACAGTTTATGCTATTTTAAGGTAAATTTTGAATAAATAACTCAGGAACTCTCTCTTAAAAAATACTTGTAACTGTCAATTGGAGTATATATATTAGGACAACTTAAATTTATACTCTGACATTACAGTCCTCAAATTTGGCCCAAATAAACTCACTACTTATATTAACTTTGCTTCAGTTTCTTCCTTTTAGGTTGACCAGGCTAAGTTCTGAAATGTCTTCTCCTTTTCACGGAATCAGGTCATGCATCCTAGTAGTGGCCTCCTGTTTTTTGATAGCTCCCTGTCTTCCCAGAACATCTTGGTCTGTCTTCCCTTCCTGCCTTATCCACTCAGCCATGGTAGTGGTGCTTTTTCTAGTGTCCCTGGTTAGCCTTCACCAGTGGTTTGAATCTTGTAATCCCTCTAACAGCTGCCAGCCTCTCACTTCACTCAGGTACAGGGTATACAACTGAGCCTGGTTCCCACTGTTGGCCCAACAAGGGCATCTACTCCACCAGCTTGTACCCTATTCATTTCCCTGAACTGGGAGTCTTGCAACTTTATTCTCTTCCATCTACACCTACATCCCCCTACTCTTCCAGTCCCCCAACACCACCCAGAAGGTCTTTGAGCTCCTTTAACCCACCTTCCCTTTCAGAGCAGAAGAGTGTGTGTGTGTGTGGGGGGGGGTCCATTCCACTCCGAGTGTGCAAATAGCCACTCTATCATCTCCAAAAAACCTGCCCTACCCTGTCCTTCTCTGGGGGCACTGCAGTTCCCAGCTCAGCCACATGGCGATTCCCCATTCAGGACGTGCCTTCCCAAAGGAAGCTGGTCCCAGCCGGCCTTGCGGCACGACTCGGCTTTTCTCTGTGATGTGTCGCAGAGTCGCCGGTAGGGTTCGGTGTGGCGAGGCGAGACCTGCTTCTCTCTTTGTGAGAACAAGGGAGTGAGGGAGGAAGGAGGCCGAGGAGGAGGCCAGGACTGAGCAAAGACTAAAGTAAGACTGAAAGGGGAGGTGAGGGGCGGACTGGTTGGTGGCAGCAGCCTGTACCGGAAGCGCCGGCGGCAGCCGAGGCGACACACCGTGAGGCAGCTGCTTTACTAGGCCGCAGCCGCCATGGCGATGAATTTTGGGGACCATGCCAGCGGTTTCCGCCACAATGATGTGATCAGGTTCATCAACAATGAAGTCCTCAGGAACGGCGGCGGCCCAGCCTTTTACGTGGCCTTCCGCTCGCGGCCATGGAACGAGGTAGAGGACCGGCTTCGGGCCATTGTGGCCGACCCGCGGGTGCCGCGCGCCATCAAGAGGGCCTGCACCTGGAGCGCATTGGCTTTGAGCGTGCGAGTGGCCGCGAGGCAGCGGGAGCAGCTGCTGTACCAGGTTCGGCGGCTGCAAGGGCATGTGGAGGAGCGCCAGGCGACCTCCTGGGCTCTAACCTCCCAGCTGCAGCAGCTGCGCCTGGAGCATGAGGAGGCGGCAACACAGCTGCACCTCACGCAGGCTGCCCTGCAGCAGGCGCTGAATGAGCGTGATGGGTTATGCGGGAGGCTGCGCGAAGTTGAGAGATCCATGCAGGTCTATCCGATGCCGCAGGATTTTGTACCTGGTCCAGAAGCCGGCCAGTATGGGCCTGTGGCCGGGACTTTAAATGCAGAACAGAGTGAGGCGGTGGCCACAGAGGCACTGGGAATGCCACATTCGGAAGCCCAGATAGCAGCCCCAACAGCTATGTTTTACATGCCTGAATCCCAGAGTGGCTGGGTCCAGGGCATGCAACCCCTTCTGCCAATGCAGGTGCCTCATCCAGTCCCATTCCATGTGCCTTCACCAATGGGACTGCCATACTCAACACCTCTACCACCTCCGGTAGTAATGGAATCAGCAGCAGCAGTTGCACCACAGATGCCTCCTGTGGGGATCTATCCACCTGGTCTTTGGGCCACAGTGGGGTCCCAGGAGGAGACTGCCCCTCTGTGGGACCAGAGGTGCTATGGCCAGGATGGATATCCTGAGAATTTCCAGGGGGTATATCACCCAGGGGATAACAGAAGCTGCAGCCAAAAGGAAGGTTCTGAGTGTCCCCAAGGAATGACCTCCCAAGGGGACAGCAGCAGCCACAGCCTGAAGAAAGATCCAGTGATGCAGCAGGGCACAGCTCCTCCAGAGTTCAGCAACAGCCACAGCCTGAAGAAAGATCCAGTTGTGCCCAAGGAGATGATCTCCCTGGGGGACAGCAACAGCCACAGCATGAAGAAAGATCAAGTGATGCCCAAGGAGATTGTCCCCCTAGGGGACAGCAACAGCCACAGCCTGAAGAAAAATCCAGTTGTGCCCAAGGAGATGGTCCCCCTGGGGGATAACAACAGCCACAGCATGAAGAAAGATCCAGTGATGCCCCAGAAGATAGTACCCCTGGGAGATAGCAGCAGCCACCACCTGAAGAAAGATCCAGTGATGCCCCAGAAGATGGTCCCCCTGGAGGACAGCAACAGCCACAGTCTGAAGAAAGATCCAATGATGTGCCAGGAGATGGTCCCCCTGGGGGACAATAGTCATAGCCTGAAGAAAGATCCAGTGGTGCCCCAGGGCACAGCTCCCCTGATGTTTAGCAGGAGGCGCAGCCTGAAGAAAGAGCCAGTGATGCCCAAGGAGATGGTACCCCTGGGAGACAGCAACAGCCATAGCCTGAAGAAAGATCCAGTGGTGCCCCAGGGCACAGCTCCCCTGACGTTTAGCAGGAGACACAGCCTGAAGAAAGAGCCAGTGATGCCCAAGGAGATGGTCCCCCTGGGGGACAGCAACAGTCACAGCATGAAGAAAGATCCAGTGATGCCCCAGAAGATGGTCCCCCTGGGGGACAGCAATAGCCATAGCCTGAAGAAAGATCCAGTGGTGCCCCAGGGCACAGCTCCCCTGATCTTAAGCAGGAGACACAGCCTGAAGAAAGAGCCAGTGATGCTCAAGGAGATGGTCTCCCTGGGGGACAGTAACAACCAAAGCCTGAAGAAAGATCCAGTGGTGCCCCAGGGGACAGCCTCCCTGGGATTTAGCGGGAGCCACAGCCTGAAGAAAGACTTAGTGATGTCCAAGGAGATGGTCCCCCTGGGGGACAGCAACAACCATAGCCTGAAGAAAGATCCAGTGATGCCCAAGGAGATGGTCCCCCTGGGGGACAGCAACAACCATAGCCTGAAGAAAGATCCAGTGATGCCCAAGGAGATGGTCCCCCTAGGGGACAGCAACAGTCACAGCCTGAAGAAAGATCCAGTGGTGCACCAGGAGATGGTCCCCTTGGGGGACAGCAAGAGTCACAGCCTGAATAACGATATAGTGACACCCAAGGAGATGGTCCCCCTAGGGCACAGCGACAGCCATAGCCTGAAGAAAGATCTAGTGGTGCACGAGGAGATGTTCCCCCTGGGGGACAGCAACAGCCACAGCCTGAAGAAAGATCCAGTGGTGCACCAGGAGATGTTCCCCCTGGGGGACAGCAACAGCCACAGCCTGAAGAAAGATCCACTGATGCCCAAGGAGATGGTCCCCCTAGGGGACAGCAACAGTCACAGCCTGAAGAAAGATCCAGTGGTACACCAGGAGATGGTCCCCCTGGGGGACAGCAACAGCCACAGCCTGAAGAAACATCCAGTGATTCCCCAGGGCACAGCCTTGCTGAGGTTTAGCAAGAGCCACAGCCAGATGGAAGATCAGGAGAGGCCCCAGGCAACGCCTCTGGAGGATAGCAAGAGCCATGGTGTGAAAAGTAGCCCATGGAAACACCAGCCTCAGGGGCAGAAGGTCAAGCAACGAAAAAGGAAAAAGGCCTCAGAATCCCAGCAACAGAAGCCTGCCTCATGCTCCAGCCCAGTGAATTGGGCCTGCCCATGGTGTAATGCCTTGAATTTTCCACGGCACAAGGCCTGCTATAAATGCAAGAGAGTCCGTATGCCAGTTGAGAATGGCAGCACTGACCCAGCATAAACTCATTGATTTCAGGAAGGTAAGTAAGATAGAAGCACTCCAAAGAGAAATCAATTTCCCAGGACCCCATTCTGATAAAAAAAAAAAAAGTAACTGATTTACTTAACAGAAAATTTGAAACCAAAATTGTAGAGAAAATTAGATAAAATAATCCATTATTCTATTACCCAAATTAAGTACTTTTTATCATTGTGAGTATACATACATATAAATATGTATGTATTTATTTTCTTATTTTATTCATTTATTTGAATAAAGAGAGACTACTTCTGAGTATAACATTCAGTCTTTAATTAGGGGATTTCTCCTAATTGCAGTCAACTTTTTCAGGTGGTAGATTCTGGTTGGCTGATACTAATTGGTTGACACCCTGGAGAAGCTGAAGTTATAAAGCCTGTTTTAAATCAACCATTTTCTGGATTTTTTTTGTTTGTTTGTTTTTTGTTTTTTTTTTTCCTTAACCTCCTTTTCCTGAAAATGCTATGTATTTGGCTGGGAGCAGCCATGTGATTTTAGAGTTACAGGCTATGTTGTATTTTAGAAACACCGCTTTTCCTTGCAAGTGCTATCATTCCTTTTGAAACTCCTGCAGTGTTGATTTTTGCTTCTTTTTGTTGTATTAGTTTTACAGTGAGGTCCTGTTTTTGTGTCTTAGCCCCACCAAAGTTGCTTGTTTCTGAAGAAGCTGAACCTGTGACATTAGAAGATCTGCCAAAGCCGAAAGAAGTAACACCTCAATTCTGATGGACCCACACCTCACTGAGACCCCAACTGGCTGCAGCCAAGAAGGGTGAAAGGAAGTCAGGGAAGAAGAGATAATTTGACACTCGTTAGGGGAAAAGGGAAGAAGAAAATCTTTTTTGTAGAGTTGAATTTTTTCATTGGTATGGGAATTAACTTAGAAAAGTTTGGGGAGTTGTAGTGTTAAATTCTATAGATGACAGCATCTTTGATGAATTCCACTTAATTCATTAAATGAAAGTTTAGGGAAAGAGCTTAGGGGGTTGTAGTATTAAATTCTGTAGGTGATAGCAACTTTAATTAATTTCATTTAATTCATTAAAGAAATAGTTATTGTCTAATACATTTTGGGAGCTAGACTTATATGTTATTATCTGGTACACACAGCATAATCTTTTATTGTGAGTTTGGTTAGAAGATAGGAAAGAGCGTAATTTGGCATACAAATCAGATCAGGGATGTCTTCTTTGCCTTGCATATAGCGTGACCTTGGATAAAACCAATTGAAGTAACATCCAGATCCATTTCTGTGGTTCTGGGGCCAATGCAAAAGAGACTCATGAAAAGTTTTTTGTTTTGTTTTTGTTTTTTAATTTTTTGAGAGATGAGGTCTCATTTTGTCGCCCAGGCTGGAGGGCAGTGGCATGATCACCATAGCTCACTGCAGCCTCAAACTCCTGGGCTCAAGTGATCCTCTGCTTCAGCCTCCCCAGTGGCTGTGAGCCACCATGCCCAGCCCTTACAAAAGGTCTTGAGTAACCAAACTGCTTGTCTCATTGGTCTCAGGTGAGATAAATGAGCAGTGACAAAGTTTGGGAAAGTGTCCTCACAGAAATGCAGGGAGAGCTTTTCTGATTTCCTCTGCTGACTTCTTCCTTTGAGAGGGATAGTTATTTTCCTGGTTGCCTACCAGCCTGCCTGAAAGACCTGGGGTGTCTTGAAGAAAAACAGTGCTTTGGGGAGTGTTCACTGCACATGCTAGCTTTCAGCCTCAGGCTGCCCCCATCCCAAGTCCCTTTTCAGTCAACAGTGGATGAAGAACAAAATGGATTCCAAGGACAAACATTGGGGGTACCAGGTTATGGATGGTGTTTCTCTTGGGAGGATAAATTGAGTTAAAAATAGAGTTAGAATGGGGCAAGCACTCTTGGGAACACCCCAGGACCCCCTCCTCTCCCTCTTTGGTGTGTTCTCTGCAGGCTTGCCCAAGGCAACTGCTGCAAGGCAAGGAAGGAGCCAGGGTGGAACCCAGGGGTGGTTGGTTAGATCTGCCTTCAGTCCAAGCTAAAGATGTCCTTGAGTTTCCCAATGAAATCCCACCCAGCTCACCAAAATCAATGTTTGTCAGGGACTTTCTGGTCCTAACTAGTAATAAAGAATGTTCATTTGACTGTTGTGCCTTCTGTGTAGTGTGTATCTCAGGGCAGGTTTGCTCAGAGGTGGCAGCTTAAATCCGCATCTGCCCTTCATCCCACTGAAGTGAAGAAAAGTTCAATCTCATTCACTATGGGAGGGCCCCTCCTCTTCTAAGGAGTTACCCAAGAATGGGGGCAAGGTGCTGTGTGGACTTAGACAATGAGTTCCCCCTACACTCATTGTCCAAGTCCACATAGTACCTTGAAGGTGGGCATTTCTGCTGCTCTGGGGCCAGTGGGAGATGGAAATGTCTGCTGATGGTGGAAGCCTTGATGCCTAGGGTCCAGCCTCCTTACATGCACCATGTAGCCATTCTCCTGTGGGTCCCTGCCTTCTTCTGGGGTCTTTGCATAGAGTAAGGGGTGCTTAGGTATCATGAGCAGAAATCTCCTTTTCTTTCTGTTTTCTAAGTCACTCTTCTGTCAGCATAATTCTGTCAAGATGTCCAGGATTAAAGAAAACCAAATACAGGCTGGAAGCATAAACCTCCCCTAAGATAAGGCAGGGGAAAGATCTGGACGTCTTCTTGGAATGAGTATGGTGAGATAAGGGGTGAACAACAAAAATAATCTTACCATATCAGAAATTTTTCTCAGAGATGTGACAAACAGTAAGGACTTGGTTTACCTGGGACAAGAGTACAAAATAAGAGGGGGGTTGTTGGGGAGCAAACACCTTAACTTTTGTTGGGGAGAGGGACAGATACTATAATATTTTGTATATCCTAATGGCCCCTGTATGTTTGGAAATATGGGTATGTGCAGGTCTTTTTTTTTTTTTCCTACTGGGTTTAAATTTAGAGCTGGTATGATAGAGGAGGAAGAGTAGAAATTGTAGTGGTGGAGGAAGAGGGGAAGGATTCCAGGTGCTGCCAGTAGTGATGGTCGGAGTGGGCCTGGTGTCGTGGCCTTGCAAGCACTTATGGGGGTGGTGGTGATAGATGAGGAACATGGGTATTGCTCTGAGCAAGGGAATGCAGGGGAAGTGGGAAGAGGCCTATTAGAATCTTTGAAGGCCTCAGAACAAGAGAAGCAATATTTCCTCTTACTGCTCACCCATTCCTTCACTTCTTCATACCCCGCTAGTGGAGCCTAGGCAGGAGCAGCATTGCCTTCACACTCCCATTTCCATTTCTACCCTTTAATATAAAAGCGGAATCAAAAGAAGCAGCTCGAATAAGGGCATGTCCTGTGGGACATCGGTTGGCAGGGTTGAATGTGGAAAATGCTTCTCCGCCCGCCTCGGACTCCCAAAGTGCCGGGATTACAGGTATGAGCCACCGTGGACAGCCTAAAAAGCACTTTTTAAGGGATCTTGGAGTTTTTCCTCAAATGGCTCAACCCTGCAAGCTGGACTGTTCCTGGCACCCCTACCAGACAGCTACAGTCAATACTAGGGGTCTAAGTTCCCCTGGCCAGACTCCCCCCACCTTCCCCCTGGAAGAGGGGTGGGGCCAGCAGGGAATTCTGGGGGTGACACTCATGGTCCAGGAGCCTTCTGGTGCCCAGAGGGTAGAGTGGAAGTTCTGGGGGCGCTCAGCCCCGCTGTGTCCTGGACAGGCTGGTCCCCATGGAAGCTCAGAAGGAAAGAGTGCAAGAGCAGGTCAGGAAGGGAAACCAAGTCAGGAATGGGCCCCAGCCAAGGTTAGTGGTCCCCTCACTGCCCAACACCCAGCGGCGCTCTCAGCAGCACCCAGCAGCACTCTGTTTCTTGTGGCACTGCTTGCAGAAGAGATGGTTGTCCAGGGGATAAACAGCCTTTGTCCCTGGACTCCACAGACAGGAGGATCCTACAGTCCTCACACCTGTAGCAATTTTCATGGAAGTTTCTTCCCATGCACTTGATTTTGAAGGCATCTTTCCCATCCCAAGGAATGATGGGATTCTCACAGATGCTGCATACGGGGGAGAATTTCTTGTAGAAGTCGTCCAGGCAGTACACCTCGTTTTGGCTGCCCAGGGCAAAGCTCATCTTCGATGCACCGGGTGCAGGTCACACACATGAAGCAGGAGGGGTGGAAGGCCTGGCCCAGGGCCCTGATGATGTACTCCCAGACCATCTCACCACACTTGCCGCACTTCTCCAGCGTGTCCTGGTAGCAGAGTTCACAGAGGGGTCACCCATCCTGCTAGAAGCTCTGCCCAGCCAGCTGGCGGAGGCAGGTGTGCCACGTGAAGCACTGGGCATGGTACGGCCTCTTCATGGCCTCCACAGTCAGCTCCTAGGGGGACATGTTTTGTGGCAGAAGGCACAGATGTCTGTGGACAACTATCTCTCAACAGGCTCTGCTCGGGGAGGCGAAAGCTCTTCCTCCCCAGGCATGAGGGGACGGGGTCCAGGCTGGACTGAAGGTCCTTCTGCCGGGGCCTGTGGTCGGAGTGGGGACAGGGGCAGGTGCAGCTGCTCTAAGTCTGCAATGAGTGAGGCCCCCATTGGAACAGGAGTCTCTTCTTCAGAACGCAGGAGCACCGGAGGGGGCGGTGGTGGGGGTGGGACGAGGTCCAGGTCAGGAGGAGGGAGTGAGCATCCTTCATTGGAGAGCTGCAGAGGTGCAGCTGGCACTGTCGCTGCAGCCCTGCCAGGGGGTGCCCAGGGGCTGGGCTTCCCCTGTAAGCCAGCTCTGGGTGCCTTCATGGGAACAGGAGCCTCCCAGGGGAGGCCACACCAGGCCTCACAAACCATCTGCCTCCCTTCCTCAACCACAGCTACATCACGGCGCGGGAGTGCCATGGTGATAAAGACAGATGATGCCACACTCTTCTCAGGCTTTGAGGCTATGACTTCAGCTCCTGGTGAGGCTGGAATCCAATTCTCCTGGAAGGCCCAAAGGTCCGGAAGTTCAGGCCAGCTCCTCTTGTCAGCCCGCGCCCCGGTGGCTGTGATGCCGTACTCCCATCCATAGGATTCGACCACCTTGACTTGGTAACTGGAGTTTGCTTACTTGAACCACTGCCTCACGTGCTTCGATAAAGTAATGCATGAAACCACCAACTGAAATAAAACTTAAAAATTCACTAGAAAACAGTGTAGGCTCAGCATTTGACAGTCATAGAGTCTTCTCAGAGAAATTTCCTTATTTCTATTACCACCTAGAAGAAAGTGATACTCATCATATTAGTTTGCTAGGGCTACCTTAACAAAGTACCACAGACTGGATGGCTTACACAACAGAAATTTAGCTTCACAGTTCTGAAGGCTAGAAGCCCGAAAGAAAGATATTGGCAGGGTTGGTTCTTTCTGAGGGCTATGGGGCAATAATCTGTTCTAGGCCTTTCTCCTGGGCATGTGGATAGCTGTCTTGTCCCTGTGTCTCTTCACATTGTATCCCCTCTGTGTGTGTCTGCCTTTGTCCAAATTTCTGCTGTTTATAAGAAGAGCAATCATATTGGATCAGGGGCCTCCCTAGTGAGCTCATTTCAACTAATTAAATAAGGTCACATTCAGAAGTACTGGAGTTTAGATATTCAACATATGAATTTTTGGGGGGGGGGACACAATTCATAACACTAATAAATATAGTTTTTCTACTTAGACATCTGAATTTTAGAACAATTAAGACTATTAAAACTCTTGGAACTCTTGTGTAGTATAGGGGATAAACAGAATTTGAATCCTAGCACCGGCAATTGCTAGCTATGTGATATTAAGCAAGTTGCTTAGTCTTTCTCTGCCTCAATTTCCCCATCTATAAAATGGGAATAATTATACCTACTGAATAGGGGTGTTAATTAATATATGAAAACATGCTTAGCACGTACTAGTTTCAATTTATAAAACCATTTATATGATTATTCTTCATTACCCAGAAGTAACAGTGAAACCCAACTGATTGGCATTAAACAGGCAGTCTCTCTGAATAGTTAACACAAAATACATACATATGGACATATACAAATTTATAGCTTCTCACTAGTGAATGGCAAAGCTTGTTAATATCTATTATTTATTTTAAAAAAACAGTATTCATTTGGCAGAGAGGAACATAGTGCTAAAGAGTCTTGAGTTTCTGTTCTATCTAGGGAAATTAACTTCACTCATTATTTCTATGGTTTAACCAGTTAAGTGAGTCAGTTACAGATCAGTTGGTATACATATCACCCATTGAATATACCAAAAAACACTGCAAGATAAATCAGCTTTTTAGTTTTTATGGTAATTTCATCTCTTGGTGCTCCCTGTTTTATAAAAAAGAGAAAACATCCTTGATTTTGAAGGAAGTGAAAATGTAACTAGCAACACATTAATTTGATTCCAGCAGCTAAAATTTCAGTTGAATGCACTATAATTTCTTTATAATTATAAGCATTGTGGTGTGGCTAGGTTACCATGCCTTTTTTTCTGGCTGATCATCTTCCTATACTGTAATCATATTCTGAGAATCAGTCTGTAGCTAAGAGTGATTTTTATTGTTGATTTCATATAATTACTATGTGAGGGTAGTACATTGGAGCTTTTCATTATAAACACTATGGTAATTGATCATTCCAACTATTGGTTTGAATAACTTAAATGTAACCTGTAATTTCCACAACCTGAAATCAATAAGGTACATTTATTTTTAATTAAATGGATGCAAAAATAAAACCTAGGTAAAATGTGCAAATAAAAACAATAATTTAGTTTTAAGTACTGTATTGGTTATCTATTGCTGTGTAACAAATTACCAGAATTTAGCAGTTAAAGTAATGCACATTTATTATCTCATAGTTTCTGTGGGTCAGGAATCTGGGTACAGCTCAGCTGGGACCTCTGCTTTAGGGTCTCTCACAAAGCTGCACTAAAGACGTAAGCCAGCGCTGGGAGCTCATCTGAAGTCACCACTGTGAAAGGATCCATTTCCAAGCTCACCCATGTAGTTATTGGCAGGTGTGGTAGACAGAATAATGGTCACTGAAGATGTACGTGTCCTAATCCCTAGAAAACATGAATATATTATTTCACATGGCAAAGAAGAATTAAGATTGCTAATCAACTAACCTTAAAATAGGGAGATTATCCTGGATAATCTGTGTTGGTGCAATGTCATCATAAGGCGTATAAAAGGTGGAAGTGAGAGGCAGGAGAGCAGTCAGTGTGAGAGTGATGCGATATGAGAAAGATATTCATACACGTATGAATGTTCTGTACTCATTTTGATAGGGGCATTGGATTCTTAACTTACTTTGTGTCGACTGCAGGTCATATCCTGTGTTCAGTGAACCACATACCCTAATATTTTTCATTGCAGAATTAAATTGATCACAGATTCCATAGGAAAAGTAACTAAAGGACTTAAAACAAATTATAAAGATTATTACAAAATACAGAAATCTCTCCTACCCTCTTATCAGAGACACAGAAACAGAACTTTAAAATTAAATAAGCTGATTCTTGAAAACCATGTACACAAAGGTCTTACATGTGTCTAAGGCCTTCAGCTCTTTTTCGTGGAGTTTATCATCACCCTGAATAGCTCAATATTTAGACATGTAGAAACAAGTCTCAACTGAGAAAAGCCACTTACTTCTCCCCTAATTTGTTATAAGTAAAAGATTGATTTTGAGCACTGAAAGTGAGGATTATGTAATGCGATTTCTCCTCAAAAATGACAACTTGACAATGATTCAAACTGGACATCCTTTTATCTTTATAAGAAAAACAGCATGAATATGTTGATTTAATTTCCTCATCATAATAACGAATTACATGACCAGCTAAAACACTGTTAAAGAATTCACATATTATCATATTCCACCCCTAGGAATACTTGAATGCTTTATAGAGCTACTTTGAGCTAAGATAATATTTAAAGAACCCACAAGCGTATTTTTATTTGGAAAAAAACTCACTCTATGGCCCTTTGTTATATTCCTCACTTTTCAAAGAAAGATATGACATTCTTTCCTAGATTGAAATGAGTAACTCACCTTTTGTTTTTCCTACAGTTTGCTTTTACAGGTTAAATGCTTTATGTTTGATTAAAATAATTTATGAATGTGTTTATGCGTGCCTGTGTGTGCATAGAGTCTCTCATATGTGTAAAACGGAAGACAGACCAACTTTTCTGTGAAGCTTAAGGCCCTAGCTTCTCCTGGCCAGAGAAAAGGTGACCAAGTAACAAATGAATAGTTGCTGTGGCATTTTACAAATGCACATAACGTTCATTTTCTCTTCATCCTTGTTTGCACTTGTGATATTCTGTGATACATTATATGATCAAAATAGAACTAATACTGTCCACTAATAATGATGAGAAAGTGACTGAAGGAATATTTGAAAATATGATTGTCTTCTATAGCGTAACAGACAACATATGATGTTGCAGGATTTTTTTTTTTTTTTTTTTGAGGCATAGTCTCGCTCCCTCACCCAGGCTGGAGTGCAGTGAGGCGATCTCGACTCACTTCAAGCTCCGCCTCCCGGGTTCACACCATTCTCCTGCCTCAGCCTCCCGAGTAGCTGGGACTACAGGTGCCCGCCACCATGCTCGGCTAATTTTTTTTGTATTTTTAGTAGAGACGAGGTTTCACCGTGTTAGCCAGGATGGTCTCGATCTCCTGACCTCGTGATCCACCCGTCTCGGCCTCCTAAAGTGCTGGGATTATAGGAGTGAGCCACCGCACCTGGCCGGATTATCTCTTTTTACCTTAAAAAAATTATTTAAATGCAAATGTGCATGAAATTACCAAAATAAAAGCAATATATTGGGGCATTTGTGTTCACTTATTGCTACCATTTTCTGTTGCCTTTTGATATTTATAGCTGTGACTTTTAAACTGCACCAAACACATAGCTTCTGGAAATCATTAATTCATGTATTTGTATGTACACCGTTGTGGATAAATGTTTTATTTTGACGACCTAATATTTTAAGGATTAATGTTTCATGATGATTGGATGTTACACTAGGGTTTGGTGTGCCAAACTGTGCTATGATACATTAAAGGATCCCTTACTGCCTAGATACTATATAGTCACTTTCCCAGAAGCAGTGATAAAGGTGGTTAGAAATGTAAGAATGAACAATACTGTTGAGGACGTGATTAGTGGAACCAGTCATTTTATTTGGGATGCTTTTTTAGACTCTCTGTTTTGATAAGTGGCCTGCCAAAGCAAACAAATGACAACAAAGAGCCTGTTCACAGGGGAATTTGTAAATAAATGACAAAAATTCAGCAGTACTTTGGTAATTCAACTTTTTGGTGATTTACGTATTGTTTTTGTTGTTTTAATGATGAATAATCTAAAGACTATCATCTTATTAGGAGTGGTCCTAATGGGATTTTTCTTTGTAATCAACAAACTAGTCTGCCAAAGTGGGCAGTATTTGAAGTAAAAGGGCTGTTTGCCAGCCACCAAACAAATAGAACATCTGGATATCTGCAGCCATCTCAAATTTGCTCCCAGTAGATCAGTCTGAAGTTGAGGATTCAGGTTGCATTTAGCCAAAACCAAAATAAAAAGTGAAAAAATAATCTGCTATACCTTTAGTTTTTTATATGTGTGAAAAAAACTATACAGATATTTTGAA
Source organism: Macaca mulatta (assembly GCF_049350105.2). Lineage (NCBI taxonomy): Eukaryota > Metazoa > Chordata > Mammalia > Primates > Cercopithecidae > Macaca > Macaca mulatta. Next base: position 131,789,098 of record NC_133426.1, read on the forward strand.
AATACTCATACTGAATTTTGTCCCTTTAAATCTCTTAGGGATCAGAGACATATTAGTATTCATGTGAGTACTTGATGTTTATCTTGGGGTTTGTTATACTTATTCCTTTAAAATACACATTTATACTACTATGAGTTTTAAGTTTGCTTGATGCCAAAACAGTATCAACTAATATATATAATTTAAAATGTTTAATGTAAGGATTTGTAATCCTGTGGAGTTTTTACATTCTCCCTTAAAAAAAAAATTTAAGGACAATCCTAAAGTCACAAAATGATGTATAGTATATACAGTAATTATTTTTAAAATTATTTACTTCGAAGGTTGAAAAGGACCTTGAAGGTCATTGTATAGTAAAACATTCCGACACTTTAATCCAATTTGCGACATTCCTGCAAAGTGATTTTTTGGATTCCAAGTGAATACTTCACTCTTTCTTTTTACCCAGGAACTTACAACTTCCAGAGACAGCAAAACTTTTCCCTATATTTGGTAACCTTCACCAGGGTGAAAGCTGACATGTGGTAACTTTCACCCAACAGCTCCAATTTCTTCTTTGGGAGTTTAACATAAGGAATTTAAGTATTCATCCATTAGCTCTTCTTTTTCAGATTGAACATTTCTAGTTCCTTTACCTGTTCTTCATATAAAATGGTTTCAAATTCTTTCATCAGTTGACTGCTTTCATATAAACAAACTTTTAACGGCTCACAGAACTGAGTACTATACTCAGTTATGGTCTGTGAAAGATTGTCAGCTCCTTTATTTAAAATACTATAGTTGTAATTAACATAAACTATAACCCAGTATTAATTATAACCTAATTATAATTCAAATTTTAAGTGTGGACTCATTTTGAATTCATTTTAAGCTAAAATATTCAAGTCTTTTTCTTTTCTTTTTTTCACTTTTTCTTTTTTCCTTTTTTAAATATATGCATTGTTGCTAAGTCATGTCTTTCACTTGCTGTATTTGTATAGTTGGCTTTTTGGATCCAAATACCAGACCTTATACTTATCCCTATTATAATTTATCATGTTAGATTTCACTTGTCATTTACCAGTCTGTGATAACTCATAGGGATTCTGATTTTATCATTTAAAACATTTTCTCCCAGTATTAGTCTGTTTTCACACTGCTATAAAGATATTACCTGAGACTGAGTAATTTATAAAGAAAGGAAGTTTAATTGACCCACAGTTCCATATGGCTGGGGAGGCATCAGGAAACTTACAACCATGGAGGAAGGTGAAAGGGAAGCAAATCATGTCTTACATGGCAGCAGAAAAGAGAGAGGATACAGGGGAAACTGCTACTTTTAAAACACATCAGATCTCATGAGAACTCCCTTACTGTCACAAGAAGAGCATGGGGGAACTGCCCCCTTTATCCAATGACCTCCCACCAGGACCCTTCCTTGACATGTGGGGATTACAATTCGAGATGACATTTGGGTGGGGACACAAAGCCAAACCATCACCCCCCAACCCAGATTTGTGGTATCTACCAACTTGCTATTTATATCATTCATACTGGCATGTCGCTGGAGATCTCCTTTTAGGTTAACATTACTCCATTTCAAGTTGACATTATCCCATTAAATAGCATTTTTTTGTTGTTTTAGTCATTCACATTCTAGTCATTCGAATTTAGTCATTACATCCTTTGTTTTAGTTATGTATACTATCATCTGGGTCACATTTCTCTATCCTGTTAAAATCTGATATCTAGGCTGCGCATGATGGCTTATGCCTGTAATCCCAACACTTTGGGAGGATGAGGCTGGTGGATCGCATGAGCTCAAGTGTTTGAGACCAGTGTGGGCAACATGATGAAACCCAGTCTCTACAAAAAAATAGAAAAAAATTAGCCAGGTGTGGTGGTGCATGCCTGTGGTCCCAACTATGTGGGAGGCTGAGGTGGGAGGATCACCTGAGCCCAGGGAGGTCAAGGCTGCAGTAAGCCATGATCATGCCACTGTACTCCAGCCTCGGAGACAGAGTGAGAACTTGTTTCAAAAAAATATCTGATATCTAAAGGCACTATTTTGGGTTATATCCCTGGTCTACCAATTATTAACCCTTCTAGAAGAGAAAATGAAAATTAAAATGAGGATTGTTTTTTTCAAAATCTGTTAAGCCAGCACATAAGTTTTTCTGCAGGTGGTAGGACATGGTTCTGAAGGCATCAGAGTGGTGTTTCACCTGTTATTATACTACTTCCTGAAATAAAATAAACATTTATTTATTGACGGTCTACTTTATTTAGAATATTGTCATAGGAAAGTAGAGCACCAAAAATAAATATATGATCCTTTTCACTGAAACACTTACATTGTGTTTTATGCTCACAGACTGCCCTACTCCAATGTTGCCTAGTCACCCTAGAATTTGATGGCAGTGATCACAAAGGGGACTGACTGGGTAAGACATTATGAGTAGCGTATTGTGAATACATCCTGTTAGAAATAAAAACCAAATCCTAAAATCCAAATATAATGTAGTGTTTTTCGAAATTTTTCTACCACAAAAGAAGTGAATTTTACATTATGGCTTTACAAACACACACACACACACAATGTATACATATGTAGATACATGTATATGTGTGTATGTATGCATATGTATATACAAGTTGAGTATCCCTTATTTAAAATGCTTGGAACGGAAGTGTTCAAATTTAAGACTGTCCCAGAGTTTGGAATATTTGCATTATACTTAAAGGTTCGGTATACCTGATCCAGAAATCTGAAATCTGAAATGCTCCAAAGAGCATTTCCTTTAAGTGTTACATGAGCACGCAAAAAGTTTTGGATTTGGGATTTTTAGACTCAGAGTGCTCAACCTGTAATTGTATCTGTATATGTGTGTACATAATACAGAAAACAAAATCAGATATTTCACAATAATGTTTTCCCCATTGCCAAATTTTCTAAACCTGTTTATTCTATTTAAAATTTTTGTTTGTAATCACTACATTGCTTTTCTGATCTTCATTCTGTGACTGTTCTAAGGTGGAATCTCTAATGATTGTCAGTTTACCACATCATCCTTATACTTAATATAGGGAGACATATACTCAAAGGTAGCAGAGATATTTTCCCAGTCTAAGTACAATGAGGATTTGCAGCCCTCTGTATTATCTAGGTCACCATTTCCCCTGTGTGATCTATTATGATTCTTTTTGTAGAGTATGGCACTCTAGAAAACAATATTTATTTGTCTAGTCTCCCTTGGAACAGGATAGATGTGGGTAGATGTTTGGAGACAAGAACGGAAGTGAACATTTATCAAGTGCCTATCATGTACCAGACATTGATTAAGGTGTTTTTAAAATTTGGTTAGTTTGACCTTCAAAAAATATGAGGATCAGAGACTAGAGTAATCTGCCCAAGGTCACCACACTCCTTTATCCAAGAAATCTGGACTGAGGTCCAAAGTCTTTCTGACTTCAAAACCCATGTATATTTATGACAATCAAAAATATCTCCAGATGTGATGCTTAATATTGAGTGTCAACTAGGTTGAATTGAAGAAGGCAAAGTGTTGTTCCTGGGTGTGTATGTGAGGGTGTTGACAAAGGAGATAAACATTTGAGTCAGTGGACTGGGAATGGCAGACTCACCCTCAATCTACGTGGGCACCATCTAATCAGCTGCCAGCATGGCTACAGTAAAGCAGGCAGGAGAAGATGGAAGAGCAGACTTGCTGAGTGTTCCAGCCTTCATCTTTCTCCCATGCTGGATGCTTCTGCCCTCAAATATCGGAATCCAAGTTCTTCAGCTTTTGGACTCTTAGACCTACACCAGTGGTTTGCCAGAGGCTCTCGGGCCTTAGGTCACAGACTGAAGTGTGCACTGTCGGCTTCCCTACTTTTGAGGTTTTGGGACTCAGACGGACTTCCTTGCTCCTCAGCTTGCAGGTGGCCTATTGTGGGACTTCACCTTGTGAGTGTGTGAGTCAATACTCCTTCATAAACTCGCTTTCATACATACATCTATCCTATTAGTTCTGTCCCTCTAGAGAACCCTGACGAATACACATGATAATGCCAAATATACTCGTAGCCCCACTGAGGAATCAGGCAAGGTACAAAATTACCCCATTAAAAACCACTGCTTCAGGTCATAAGCTTGTAAGTGGGGAGCTAGTAGTCAAATTTGAAGGAAATTAAAAAATTTTACCCCCAGATATATTTTTTGACATATTTTGAAATGGCTACCAATTGGCCAGCGAACAGAAGTGGCCTTGGAAAGCTGTTTTCTGGTGGGAAAAATTTGTATTTGTAGAGCGTTTCCATTAATGAAGCCATACCTCTGCTTTCCACATCTTTCCTAGATCCAGGAAAGACTGAGAGTCTCACACCTTAAGAAACCTGAAAAGAAACATTTACTATCTATTCCCTTTGAGAGAGACTTCATCTTCATCTAGCCAAGCCTCTTCCTTTCTTCCTCCTATAACCTGCCTTGCCACTAAAATCTGTTTTTTGACATACTTTTAGTTTACACTCTTTCTGTAATTTCAAGATGGTATACAAGTTTCTGTTACTTATTGGAAAGTTGGATCTTCATTCTGAAGTCTCTCATGTCTACACATTAAATACATTTACATTTCTTTTCTCCTATTAACATGCCTCGTGCAAGTGTGAACCCCGAAAATCTGAGACAGGTCTCAGTTAATTTAGAAAGTTTATTTTACCAAGGTTAAAGACACGTGCCTGTGACACAGCCACAGGAGGTCTTGAGGACATGTGCCCAAGGAGGTCAGAACACAGTTTGTTTTTATGCATTTTAGGGAGACATGAGACATCGATCAACATATGTAAGATGAACATTGGTTCGGTCTGGAAAGGCAGGACAACTCAAAGCAAGGAGGAGGCTTCCAGGTCATAGGCAGATAACAGGTAAATGGTTGCATTCTTGTGAGTTTCTGACTAGCCTCTCCAAAGGAGGCAATCAGATATGCATTTATGACAGTGAGCAGAGGGGTAACTTTGAATAGAATGGGAGGCAGGGTTGCCCTAAGCAGTTTCCAGCCTGACTTTTCTCTTTAGCTTAGTGATTTTGGAGCCCCAAGATATTTTTCTTTCACACAAGTGACTTTTAGTAAACTTTTGGGGGTCCAAGAGCCTATGGCCTCAAATACTAACTGAAGTATTTGATTCTAAATGCCATGATTTTCAACATTATGTGACACAGTAGAATGTGCCATATATAAGGCACAAAAAAATAAGGTAAGCAGAAAAAAAGGGTACCTGCTATGGGAACTTAGGTCTGGATGCCAAACTTGACCTAATTCACATGTTTTTAAATGGAAAACTCACCATAATTGGCTCCTTGTATTAGAGTTCCATAATACTAAGGGGAATGAATAAGTGTGAGGGCTTCAGGCCCTTTTCTGAAGTTAGTTAAAAGAACTTCCTGGTCAGGGACACACATGTGCAGGTGGTAGTAAGAACTGCAAGACATCAGGCCCTTTAGCATTTTCTCAAAATACTCAAAGCAATAGAAGTAATTCTGCAAAGCTCTGACATGAACCAAGATATGTGGATATATTCAAACTACCTTTTGTTGGCTCACTAAAGTGAAGGTACTAGAGGAGCAGAGTAGACATCTTCAAATTCATTTAAAAATGGTAGGAATCTGAGATTCTCATTACTGTGCTTAGTTCTCAGAGACAGTTATATTCTGAACCTCCTTTCAGTTCAAGAGAAATATTAAAGAACAAAATGAAAACCAAAAGAAGGCAAATTTTGGACCCTGGAACTCTGCATCTAGGCACCTTCCACATGATTTACTGCCCATGGTGCAGAATACAAATAATGGCCATGCCAGCATGTGAAAGCTTAAAATACATTCTAATGAAGATCACATTGTGAACATTGCCAAGGCAGAATAAAATGCAATCAGGATTTAAATGTGTCTAAAATAATAGCTCCTTGGATTCAAGCACACTGATTAATGTCAGAGACACTTATGAAATGCTGTTGCCTGGTCATCAGTGTTATTTTTCTTGTGGAACATTTCGTACAAGAAGCAATAAATGAAGAGTAATAAACTAAGAAAAGAATACCTTATTCTATAAAATTAACATGACTCAGTGAAGTGCTTTAGTTACAGGTGATCTATGTTCCAAGATTGACATGTTATCAGCATAACTTACTTTGAAATATGCATACTACAAATATTTCTGAAATATTCACCTTTCACAGCAGATTCTCTTGCTTTCCTCATATCTGCATATAAATGTAAATTTTGTGCTTACAGTATAGTCAGCTTTTTTTTTTTTAATTTGAGGAGCTGAAATTAGCTTTAAAGATAACTATCTTAAAGTATCTTAGCTTCAAAATGAATTTTAAAACTTCTTTTTCTTTTTGAAACTCTTTGTTTCCCTCCCTTCCCACTGGACACTCCTTTCACTGTGCTGCTTTATCTAATGTGCTAGCTTAGAAATTCCAGGGGCTAATCTTCAAATGAACCGGGCATAGAGACTCAACTATGGAATCCTCCCCTTCTACAGATTACCTCAAAGCAGTAAATCTATGACTCAGTCATTGTTGAAATGGCACCAGTTCGCACTCCAGCTGGACAATAACTCAAGACAGCCATTGGAATGAGACGTGTAGTCCCTGTATCCCTCACTCCTCAAGTATGTTTGTCATACCAAGTTTCTTTTCTTAAACTCCTTACCAAAGCTAAGATTTGAAATGGTCTTTTGGAGGCATGCACTTAGGCATTTCTCAACAGCTAGTGTTTAGTTAATAAAGCTGCTTTCCTTTCACCACACTTCACCTCTTGTGTGATTGGCTTCTCAGGAAGTGAGCAGCTGGACTTGCATTTGGTTATAATATCATTTGAGGAAGAAAATGTGCTTAAATCCTAAAAAGAACATCAGAGTAACCTGAAAGCATTTCCCACTTCAATTTTATAACTGAGATAGTAGTTAAACACATGTTTACAAAGGCTGACATGTTTAAAAGACTGGGTCATAAGAGTTAGTGATAAAAGTACATGGTAAATGCTCTCTATTATTCTTCTTTGTCTGAAAAACAAAACAACAATGAACATAAAGAAACAGGCTCACAGTGTGCATCTCTCATACCTCATACATGCTCTCTCTTTCTTGTGAGGATAAAGTTGTTACAGAGCACAATACTCATAAAAAAAAACCTAATGAAATTATCACCCATTGCTAAGAATGAAATAAAACTGATAGAATTGTTCACTGTTACTTTTTTCAAATAACACTTTGATTTAGTAAGGAAAAATGCTGGTCATTATAAAATTTCAGCATTGCAATGTAGCATTAACTATATATCTATCAACTATAGCTCTATCCCCACTATCACCATTACGTAGCACAGAGAGGAAGGGTTTGGGAATGGACACCTATATGCTAGTCCTGGTTTTATTTCTGTTTACATTTTTAGTCTCTTTCCATCATCTGTAACACGAGGTTTTGATAAAGACAAAATGAGGAATGTATGAAAAGCAAATGCATCATTGTTGGAGGAAGACAATTGGTAGATTCTATTTATAAAATTATTAGCACAAATGCTAGATTTGGCCTGTTATGGTAGAGTAGGAAAACTGTTTGACAACCAAGAAACCTGGATCCTAGTTGAGTACTGTCACTAGTTAACTATGTTACTGTAAACAAATTGTTTAGGTTATCTGTGACTCAATTTCTTCATTTTTAAAATGAAACATTAAATCAGATGATGTAGCACTGTAATTCTTTCCCCTCCAACAATTTACATTTCAGCGATGTTGCCTCATATGGAAAAAACAGATCTTGGCCGTAGCTACCTGGGAACTGCCTTATTATCATTCATTGTGAAATTATTACTAGAGTTTAAAAGAGTTGCTTAAGAATTAGTGCAACAGACTTAAAGTATAAACGATTCAGTATGATGCTCATTGGTAAAGAGCTAAGCATAGCAGTTCATGCAACATGGCATATTGAACTAATGCATATGCCTTTTTAAAACTTGCTACATAAATGAGCCGAAGATGTCCTCTGTATATTGGCCCCTACGTTGTTTATTTCTTCACAGCAGGCTGAGACTCGTTAGCTCAAATGCTCTCTGGCACCACACTCAAATTTTTACACATCCCATTGTTTTAAACATACCCCAAATAAGCAGATTTTTAGCCATTTAGAGTCTGCCTGCTTTGCATATCCTGTGAAACTGCACATCTGTTAGCCCTAGATAAGATAAATCCTGTGGCTATACAGGCCCCAAGCCACTGCTGCCCTTCAAAATTCTCTGACCCAGTGATTCCCCAAAGTGCTGCTGAGTGACATCACCCCATCACATGAACCCCATCTTTAATTCTCCTCTCCCCTGGGAGTCCTTGTGTCCTATTCCTCTTCTGGATGGTTGTCCTGTACCATAGCCTTGGGCAATATCATGCTGTGAGGGACTTCCCTTGCATGCAAACCTGTCAACCAATGTGTCACCCAAATAAAGCCTATGTGTGCAACTGCTGTATGTGGGAATTAAAAACACCTATAGGAACAAATTTTTTAAAAAATAATGATCTAAATTAGAAACCATAATGGAGATTATTAAATACTTATAACTGAAGAACAGTAAAACCACTATAAACCAAAACCTGTAGAATGAAGAAAAAGTAGTATTTAGAAGGACCTTTATAGCCTAAGATGAATGTATTTGGAAAAAAGAAAGATTGAAAATTACTGAGGCAAGTATTCACTTTGAAAAGTTAGACAAATAACATTAATATAAACTAAAAAAAAAAAAAGAAAAAAAATAAATAGAAGAGCAGACACTAATTCAAAGAAAAGACAAAGAAACAATAGAGAGGATTTCAAAACCTGAAATACTAAGATATAGAAATTTCTGGCAATGTTGAATAAATAGAAGGCACAATCAAATATTATTAGTATTAGTGTAAAAAGGGGGTCATAGTATTGCTTTGGTAGGAACTTTTAAATTTATAACAACATATTATGAACAACTTGATGCCACTAAATGGGAAAACCAAAATGAAATGGAAAAGTTTTAAGTTAAATATGGATTAATAAAACTGGATTAGGGCTTACTCAATTGTTCAAAACAGTCTTACAAACATTAAATATATTGGATTAATATAAAACTATTTCTTTCTAAAAGTATGAGGTTGATAAGGTGTCATTAGGCGTGCTTTGCAAAACCTCCAGGAATAGATAATTCCTGTCTTTATTCAAACATTTTCAGAGAGCAGAAAATGAAGGTGTTTCTTCTGCTTATTTTATAAGACAACAATAGGCCAGCCTCAGAAACATAGGTCTAAAAGACTCAATATTTTATTACCTAACATAATCCAGCAATGTATTTTAAAAATGTAACACAAGGATGATTTATCCTAAAAATTAAGGATGGTTTAGTATTAGAAAATTTACTAAAAAATTAAAAGAGGTAAAGAAAATAAAATAATATTCTCTGCATCTATTAGATGCAGAAAAATCTTTTAATAAAATTAGTATATATAATTCTAACAACTGTAAACTTCTTTAACTCTATCAATGGTATCTATCAAAATCTTACATGAACACAACACTTAATAGTAAAATACTAGGTGCATTATTTAAAGCCAGCAAGCAGATACAGATGGTCATTCTCATACCTTTTCAACATTGCAATAAAAGTTTTTACCTAGTACAAAAGAAGAAAAGGAATAGGGATCAGAAAGGAACAAAAAATGTCTTTAATCAAAGATGATTTAAGTTTCTAAATATATAACCTAAGCAAATATTCAGACCAAAGTGTGTGTGTAATTAGAAAACAATTAAAATTTAAAATACTCTTTTCTCAGAAAACCCATAAGGTAACTAGTAGTAAGTCTAATTACTGTGTAAGACCTATTTGAAGAAAATTCTATTTATATCTTTATTATCTGCCAAAAGATAGTGTAAAATAAATATGTACATAACGGTGGCATGCAAGGATTCAATATGGTTCAGATGTCAATTCTTACCAAATTTTCTTTTAAATTAAGTGGAATTTCACTTCAAATAACAACTGGATTTTTAGCGGATCCATGGAAATATGATGAAGAACAATCAAAACAATTTTTCAAAGGGTCCATTTTGGCCATTAGTTTTCAAAACACATTATAAAGATATAAACAAAAACGTAATATTGGAGGGGAGGGCATGTCTGTGTGTGTGTGTGTGTGAGAGAGAGAGAGAGAGAAAGAGAGAGAGAGAGAGGAGAGAGAGAAGAAAATAGTGTAACAGAAGAAAACTACACTTAAATGAGAAATTAGTATGTAACAGAAGTGGCATGTATATTGGAAGAAAGGAGGGATTAAACAATAAATTCTTCAAGGAAACAAAGGATTAGAAAATGTTAGTATTTCAACATACCAGAATCTCTGGGACACATTTTAAGCAGTGTGTAGAGGGAAATTTATAGCACTAAATGCCCACAAGAGAAAGCAGGAAAGATCTAAAATTGACACCCTAACATCACAATTAAAAGAACTAGAGAAGCAAGAGCAAACACATTCAAAAGCTAGCAGAAGGCAAGAAATAACTAAGATCAGAGCAGAGCTGAAGGAGATAGAGACACAAAAATCCCTTCAAAAAAATCAACAAATCCAGAAGCTGGTTTTTTGAAAAGATCAACAAAATTGATAGACCGCTAGCAAGACTAATAAAGAAGAAAAGAGAGAAGAATCAAATAGACACAATAAAAATGATAAAGGGGATATCACCACCGATCTCACAGAAATACAAATTACCATCAGAGAAAACTATAAACACCTCAACACAAATAAACTAGAAAATCTAGAAGAAATGGATAAATTCCAGGACACATACACCCTCACAAGATTAATCCAGGAAGAAGTGGAATCCCTGAATAGACCAATTACAGGTTCTGAAATTGAGGCAATAATTAATAGCCTACCAACCAAAAAAAAAAAAAGTCCAGGACCAGACAGATTAACAGCCGAATTCTACCAGGGGTACAAAGAGGAGCTGGTACCATTCCTTCTGAAACTATTCCAATCAATAGAAAAAGAGGGAATCCTCCCTAACTCGTTTTATGAGGCCAACATCATCCTGATACCAAAGACTGGCAGAGACAAAACAACAACAACAACAAAAAAAGAGAATTTTAGACCAATATCCCTGATGAACATCGATGCAAAAATCCTTAATAAAATACTGGCAAACCGAATTCAGCAGCACATCAAAAAGCTTATCCACCATGATCAAGTGGGCTTCATCCCTGGGATGCAAAGCTGGTTCAACATACGCAAATCAATGAATGTAATACATCATATAAACAGAATCAAAGACAAAAACCACATGATTATCTCAATAGATGCAGAAAAGGCCTTTGACAAAATTCAACAGCCCTTCATGCTAAAAACTCTCAATAAATTCGGTATTGATGGGACATATCTCAAAATAATAAGAGCTATTTATGACAAACCCACAGCCAATATCATACTGAATAGGCAAAAACTGGAAGCATTCCCTTTGAAAACTGGCACAAGACAGAGATGTGGCTGGGCGCAGTGACTCACGCCTGTAATCCCAGCACTTTGGGAGGCCGAGGTGGGCGGATCTCCTGAGTTCGGGAGTTCAAGACCAGCCTGACCAACATGGAGAGACCCTGTCTTTACTAAAAACACAAAATTGGCTGGGCGTGGTGGCACATACCTATAATCCCAGCTACTAGGGAGGCTGAGGCAGGAGAATCTCACTTGAACCTGGGAGGCAGAGGTTGCGGTGAGCCGAGATAGTGCTATTGCACTCCAGCCTGCGCAACAAGAGTGAAACTCCATCTCAAAAAAAAAAAAAAAAAAAAAAAAAAAACACACACACAAGGATGCCCTCTCTCACCACTCCTATTCAACATAGTGTTGGAAGTTCTGGCCAGGGCAATCAGGCAAGAGAAAGAGTTTTAAATTTTCTCTTAAATTAATAAGATATGACTCCATATCTTGCATCCAGGGCACACCCAAAGCCTCAAGCAGCCCTGTCCCCATCATTTTGCTGGTCATAACCCATATGGCTGCTCTCACAGTTGGAATCTAACGACTGTGGGTTTTCCAGGCTGAGAGCGCACATGTAATCGATCACCTGATGAGTTCATCTTGCCTGCTTCCTAGGAAAGCCAATGCACTGAGAACAGCAGTTTTTTGCAGAAAAGTTTAATAATCATAGTGCTGGTGAAGTGGACAGACAGGAGTAATTACTCAAATAAGCTACCCCAGGAACTCAGGGGCTAGGGTTTTATGGATACTTTAACAGGTTGAGTGCTAGGGAATGGGTTCTGCTGATTGACTGGGAATGAAACTATAGGAATGTGAAAACAATCCTTGTGCACTACATCAGCCTCTGTTTTGGGGCCACAGAATGAGTTAAATTATGTGTTAAGGGTCCAGGTGGAGTCAATAAGTTGCCAGAATGCAGAAGTATGAAAGTCATCTCAAAAGACCAATCTCATGTGATGTCACCTATTATCTATAGGAGTAACTGAAGAAGTTACAAATCTTGTGACCACTGGCTTTATGACTTTTAAGCAGTAACAGATTATAGAAAGGCAAGCTAGGAAACAATGACTGGTTATCATTTAACTATGCCTACATTTTAGCAGAATTCAAGGCCCTCCTATAATCCTGTGACCTTTCATTAGTCTTATGAAGGCAGTTTAAGCCCCTGAACAAGGAAGGAGTCAGTTTTAGAGAGAGACTGTCATCATCCTTGCTTCAAAGCTAAACTATAAATTCTTCCCATGGCTAGCTTTGTCTATGCCCAGGAATGAGCGAGGGCAATCAGCCTGTGAGGCTAGAAACAAGGAGTCAGCCATACTAGGTTTATCTCACTATTATAATGTTTGCAAAAGCAGTTTCACATGCTGCTGGTGGGTCTACCATTCTGGGATCTGAAGGGCTGTGGCCCCATTCCCAGTTCCCACAACTCTACTAGACAGTATCCCAGTGGGGACTTTCCATGGGGACTCCAATCCCACATTTCCACTTGGCATTGCCTTAGTAGAATTTTTCTGCAAGGGCTCACCCCTGCAACAGGCTTCTTCCTGAGCACCCAGATTTTCCCCTACATCTTCTGAAATCTAGGTAGAAGCTACCAAACCTCCATCACTCTTGCATTCTGCCTATCTGTACCCTTATCACCACATGGAAGCCGCCACTCATACCCTCTGGACTGGAGCTGGAGCTGGAGCAGCCGGGATGCATTGAACAGCATCCTGGGCTTGGACCCTGAAACCATTCTGTCTTCTTAGGCCCCTGGGCCTATGAAAAGAGTGGTGGCCTTGAAAAAGTTTTCTGAAATGTCTGGGGCCTTTTTGCCATTGTCTTGAGTATTACCAACCATCTCCCTTTTAGTCATGCTTATCTCCCTAGTAATTGATTGATCCATAGCACCCTCAGATTACTGTCTTGGGAATGCTTTTTTCCCTCTTTATCTCATGGCCTGGCTACAAATTTTCCAAAAGTTTGCACTCTGTTCCCCTTTTAATTATAGAGTCCAACTTTAGGTGATTCCTTTGCTCCCATATTTAATTATAGGCCATTAGAAGCACCCGCACCAATTATTGAGCTTTGTGCTGCTTAGAAATTTGTTCTGCCCGATACTCTAGGCCATCACTCTTAAGTTTGGCTTTCCACAAAGCACAGCCACAATACAGCCAAAGTCTTTGCTCAAGTCATTACAAGGGTGATCTTTGCTCAAGTTCCCAATAACTTCCTTATTTTCATTTGAGACCTCATCAGCGTGGCCTTCACTTTTGTCTTTTTTTAAAAATTTTTTATTTGAGACAGGCTCTCACTTTGTCACACAGGCTGGAGTGCAGTGGCACAACCATGGCTTATTGCAGCCTCAACCTCCCAAGTACAAATGAATCTCCTGCCTCAGCCTTCTGAGTAGCTGGGGCTACAGGTGTTTACCATTGCATCCAGCTAATCTTCTTTTTTTTTTGGGGGGGGGAACAGGGTCCTACTATGTTGTCCAGGCTGGCCTTGACTTCCTGGGCTCAGGTGATCCTTCCAACTTGGCCTCCCAAAGAGTTAGGATTACGGGTGTGAGCCACCACACCCAGCCTACTGTTCTTATTTGTATAAGCATTTTAGACACAACCACTTAACCAGACTTTAGTAAGTTCTGAACTTTCCCTCATTTTTCTGTCTTCTTTTGAGCCCTCCAAACTCTTCCAACCTATTCTCATTACTCAGTTCCAAAGCTGCTTCCACATTTTCCCATATCTTTATAGCAATGCTCCACTTCTCAGTATCAATTTTCTGTCTTAATTCATTTACATGCTATAAAGGAATACCTGAGGCTGGGTAATTTATGGTGAAAAAGTTTATTTGGTTCACACTTCTGCAGGCTGTAAAAGAAGCATGACACCAACATCTGCTTCTGGGTACTTCCACTCATGATGGAAGGTGAAGGGGACCTGGCATCACATGGTGAGAGAGGAAAGAAGAGAGAGAGAGAAGGAGGGTCCAGGGTCCTTGTAACAATCAGTTCTCACAGGAACTAATGGAGTGAGAACTCACTCATTACCCCAAGGATGGCACTAAACCATTCATGAGGGATTCACACCATGACCCAAACACCTGCCTTTAGGCCCCACTTCTACCATTGGGGATCAAATTTCAACATGAGATTTGGAGGAGACAAATACACAATCTATATCAAATGGCTATAATCTTTTTTAAGAAAAGGAAAATAAGAAGTCTTTGTAAAGATGTCGTGAAATTTGAGCCATCATATATTGTGGATGAAGATGCAAAATGGTGCAGGTGCTGTGGAAAAAGTCTGACAGTTACTCATATGGTTGAACATATACTAACACACTATGATCTATAAATTCCACTACCAGGTATATAGACAAGAGAAATGGAAGCATATGTTCACACAAAAAGTTGTACATAAATATTTTAGCAATATTATTCATAATAGTTAAATGTGGAGCCAATCCAAATGTTCATCAATTGAAGAATGAATAAACACAACTGGGTATAGTCATGTAATGGAATATTAGTTAGCCATAAATAAATGGAGTATTAATACATGTTACAACATGGATAAAGCTTGAAAGCATAATGCAAAGTGAAAGAAGACATATACAAAAGATATATAGTGTGCTATTCCATTTATATAATATTTCAAGAATAGGCAATACATAAATACAAAAAGTATGTTTGTTGCCATGATATTGAAGAAGAGGAGAATTGGAAGTCACTTCTAACAGGTATAAGGTTTAGGATGATGAAAGTGTCTGGAATTTGTGGTCATGGTCATACAACATTGTGAATAAACTAAAAAATCACTGAAGTATATACTTTAAAATGATGAATTTCATGTTATTTGAATTATGTCTCAATAAAAATGTAATTAACAAATAGTCAATGCAATTTCAATGAAATATCAATAGACTGTGTTGTTGGAACTCGATAAGCTAATTCTAAAACTTACGTTGAAACGCAAAAAGCCAAGAATAGTATAAAACAATGTTGAAGATATAGTTCAGAGGACTTGATTTACTGGATATAAAGGTCCATTGTAAAGCTACAACAATAAAGGGAATGTTCTATTGACACTGGATCAGATGAATAAACAAAAGGGACAGAATAGAGTGAAAAAAATAGACTTGCACATATATGGACAAAGGAGACACTGCAGAGCAGTGAGGAAAAGACAATCTCTTCCATAACTGTTGTTGGGTCAGTGGACATTATATGGGAAATAAAGTAAACTTAGATCCCCTCACCATATGCAAACTCAAATTCCACATCTAAAAATCAAAGGCAAATCAATAACGTGTCTACAGGATAACATGGAAAACTATCTGCACGAACTAAGGAAATTCAAATAGAAAAATATTTATTAAAAAGGAATGAAAAGCATGAATTTAAAATAAATGCTTGAAAAATAGACACCATTAAAACCCACTTACACCTAGTGTTCCATTATTGGAACTCTAAGCATGTGGGAGTTATTTACATCCTACTGCTCAAGGTCATCACCAAGGTCTGACTGCAAAAATTCAAAAAAATTCAGTCCCAGGCATAAATAGGTTAATATAGTGAACACCCAAGGCATGGCATGGCAAAAATTATTTGTAACACAAATAACTGACAAAAGGCTTATATATAGAAAATGTAAAAACTTGCACAAATAAACAATAAAGTTAGACAACCTAATAAAAACTGCTGGAGATTTAAATGGACACTTCACTATAAGAGGGCATTCAAATGACCAGTAAGCATATGTAAACTTGCTCTTCCGCCTTAGGAAGTAGGAAAGTGCAAATTAAAACGATAATAAAATTTTACTGCAGAATGACTATGATGAAAAAGATGAAAAATACCAAATATTGGCAAGAATATGGAGCAACTAATACTCTGCTGATTAGACTGTAAATTGGTACACACTCTTTAAAATACAGTTGATACTGAATTTGTACGTACCCATGTGACTTAAGATTTTTACTTTTATATACACACCTTATAGAAATATATACATACCTTATAGAAATTTGCACTGAGACATGTATAAGAATGTTCATAGAAGCATCATTTGAAATATCTCTAAACTCAAAACAATTCAAATATCCATCAAGAATAGAATTGATTTGAAACTGTGCACTATATTTATACAATAGATAGTATATTGTAATTAAAGCAAATGAATTACAGCTACATGCAATCAATCATAGGGGTGAATTTTACAAATACATGTATGAATGAAATATGCCAGGCACAAAAAAACTACATTTTGATTGAGTCAATTTATAAAATGTCCCGAAATATGCAAACTTAACTATAACGTTTAGAAATGTAAATAGTGGTTGAATACGGAGAAGAGGGAAGGGGTGGTAGTTGGGAAGGAGTAGGAGTTGGAGAGCCTTCTGGATAATAACTTGTTACATGAATATTCAATTTGTAAAATTCATTTGAGTTATTCATTTCTATTTTTGCACTCTTCTGAAGGTATGCTACACTTCACACACACACACAAATGAAAATACAGCAATGCTACTTCTGGGTATATAACCAAGATAACTGAAAACAGAATCTAGAAGAGATACTTGTTGTACACTTATGTTCATAGCAGCATTTTTCACAATAGCCAAAAGGCAGAAGCAACCCAAATGTCCATCAACAGAAAAATGAATAAACGAAATATAATATATACATACAATGGAATGTCATTCAGCCTTAAAAAGGACAGGGAGGGTGAAGCAAGATAGTAGAATAGAAGGTTCCACTGATAGCACCACCCACAAGGATGACAAGTTAACAACTATCTATACAGAAAAAACACCTTTATAAGAACCAAAAATCAGGTGAGCACTCACAGTACCTGGTTTAAACTTCATTTCACTGAAACAGGTACTGAAGAGATAAAAAACAGTCTGAGTCACTGATGCCATCCCTCCCATACACCCATCAGCAGCACCGTGGTGCAGAGAGCATCGAGCAGAAAAGAAAACCAGACCAAACTCGGCTAATGCCTGCACAAGGTGGGAGCATTTAATCCAGCCCTAGCTAGAGGAGAAGTGCCAATCCCAGTCATCCAAAGTTGAGTTCCCACAAACCTTGCCACCATGGGCTAAAGTGCTCTGGGTCTCTAAGAAAGTTGAAAGGCAGTCTAGGCCATAAGAACTGCAATTCTTAGGTGAGTCCTTGTGCTGAATTAGGCCCAGAGACAGTGGATTGGGGGCCATGTGACATATTGAGACAGCAGCTGGGGCAGCCAAGGGATTCACCCCTCCCCTAACCCCAGGCTGCACAGCTCACGACTCTAAAGGAGACCCCTTATCTCCACTTGAGGAGAGGAGAGAAGAGGAGAGGGAAGAGTGGGGAGGGCTTTGTTTTGCCTGTAGGATACCAGCCCAGCTGCAGCAAGATGGGGCACCGATCAGAGTTGTGAGACCCCTGTTCCAGGCCCTGGCTCCCAGACGACACTTCTATACACACCGTGGGCCAGAAGGGAATGTGCTGCCCTGAAGGGAAAAACCCAGTCCTGGTAGCATATAGTACCTGCTAACTGAAGAGCCCCTGGGCCCTGAATAACAAGCAGTGCTACCCAGGTACTACATCGAGGGCCTTTAGCGAACCGCTGAGACTTGCTGGCTTCAGGTACCAGCATGGCCACAGTAGAGTGGAGCACAGTGTAGGCTCTTGGGGGTCCCTGATTCCAGGACTTTACTCTTGGATGGTATTTCTGGACCTGCCCTGGGCCAGAGGGGAGCCCGCTGCCCTGAAGGGTGAGTCCCAGACCAGTCAGCATTCACCACAAGCTGACCTAAGAGATCTTGTGCCCTCAGGCAGCATTAGTGGTAGTCTGGCAGTTCTCATGGCCTGGGGTGATGGTGGCTACTGGATGAGGCTCCCCTCCATTTAGAAAGGAGAGGAAAGCATGGAAAGCATTGCATCATGTGGTTCAAGTACCAGTTCAGCCACAATACAATAGAAAACCAGGTATACTTCTAAGGTTTTTTATTTTAGTCTCTGACTACCAGACAGCACTTCTGGACCCACCTGGGTTTTGAGGGACCTCGCTTTCCTGAAGGGAAGGATACAGGCCAGGCTGTCTTTGCCACCTGCTAATTGTAGAGCCCCAGAGCCTTGAGTGAACACAGGCAGTAGCCAGGGATCTGTTACAGCATGCCTTGAGTGAGACGCAGCACTGGGCTGGCTTCAAGTCTAACCCAGCACACTCATAGTGGTGGTGGCCACAAGGGTGCTTCTGCTACTCTACTCATTGCTTTAGAGTACTTAAAACAGAGAGAGAGAGAGAGAGAGAAGGAGAGAGAGACAGAGACAGAGAGAGAGAGAGAGAGAGAGAGAGACTCTGTATGTTTGGGAGAAAGCAAGGGAAGAGAACAACTGTCTCTGCTTGGTAACCCAGAGAATTCTCCCAGACCACCAAAGCAGTACTTATATGAGTCTGCAAGAAGCACAGTGTTACTGGGCTTGTGGTGTCCTTAAAGTAAATACAGGTTAGATCACAACATCTAAGTTCTTTCAAATATCTGAAAAGTCTTCCCTAGAAGGACAGCTACAAATAAACCAAGATAGCGAAGACTACAATAGATACCTAAGCCTTTAATGTCCAGACACTGTACAACATCTACTAGCATCAGCACCATACAGGAAACACCAAATGCACTAAATAAGGCACCAGGGACCAATTCTGCAGAAAAAGAAATATGTGACCTTTCAGACAGATAATTCTGGAGGAATTTTGGAAACTGTACAAATAAATGGAAATTAAATAATATACTCCTGAATGACCAGTAGGTCAATGAATAAATTCAGAGAGATTGAAAAATCTCTTGAAACAAATGATAATAGAAACACAATATACCAAAATCTATGGGATATAGCAAAAGAAATACTCAGAGGGAAGTTTATAAGTGCCTACATGAAAAAAGAGGAAAAACTTGAAAAAGAAAAAAGTCTAATAATATATCTTAAAGAACAAGAAAAGCAAAAGGAAAGCAAGAGGAAACCAAACCTGAAATGAGTAGAAGAAAAGAAATAATAAAAATCAGAGTGAAATAAATGAAATTGAAATGGGAAAAACAGTATGGAATTAATGCAATCAAAGGTTGTGTTTTTTTGTTTGTTTGTTTGTTTTTTGGAAATTAAAAAGAATTGATGAAAAGAACTGACCTTTAGCCAGGCTAAGAAAAAAAGAGAGAAGATCCATATAAATGAAATCAGAGATAAAAAGGAAGACATTACTATTGATTCTGCAGAAATTCAAAGGATTATTAGTGGCTAATATGAGCAACTATATGCCAACAAATTGGAAAATATAGAAGAAACGGATAAATTCCTAGTTACATACAACCTACCAAGGTTGAATCAAGAAGAAATCCAAAATCTGAACAGACTAATAACAAGTAATGAGATTGGACCCGTAATAAAATGTCTCCCAGTAAAGAAAAGCCCACATTTCCTTTGGCCATTTCAATATTTTTGTTCAAAAGTCAACACAAGGCTTCATATTCTATTGTATTCCCATAATAGATTTAATACAGAAATTTGTGTCATTTTTAAGGAAATATTTCTAACGCTGTAATGTGGTGTGCTGGGATAATTCCTCCTGTCAATGTTTCAAGCCTTCCTTCAATGCAAAAAAACACTGTGTTTTCCTTGACATTGATAACGCTTTGTTACCAAGTTGAAAAGCTAAAAAGCTTTTGTTAAAAAAAAAGGCATAATAAGAGGCAGAGATATTCATATCTTCAACTACCTAAAATTATTAATTGGTTCTTAATCTCTTGTCAAATAATAGAATAGCTTTCTGTTTATGAACTTTAAAGGAACTTATATAATATCTACTACAATTATATTAGGCATTTTTCAGCAAGATCAAAAAGCATATGTGTTTATTTTGATATTATGTAATATATATGTGTGTATATATATTTATATTCACATACACACAAACACACGTGTATATAGTGTTTAATTCCCTCTCTTTCCTCCTAAAATGAGAAGAAGTTGCAGTGGATATATAATACTTTAAAAAATAATCTTGTTTATTTATAATATTGTCTTTGTATTTTATTTATACTTTACAAATTATATATATTTAGTTAGTTATGCTAATTATTTATATTTCTAATAATAAAATATCAAATTATTCATAATAATTTCATTAAATGTAATTTAATAGTTATAGATGCTTCTCTTTAAAGTCTCTATAGAATTGACTTTGTACAATGATGTGATATTTATCCCTTACATCCATTTTGATTGTTTATTTTAGATTAAAATTGGTTATACTTAACATGGGTAGGCATTTTTACTGCTAGAATTTTAGCTATTTAGTTATTCAAATAAGATAATAGATGAATCTTAAATATGTCTGCAACACATTATCTTTACATAAATCTCAGCTTTGGTTTCTCCTAGTTTTCACCAACCAGAATGCGCATTAAAAGGTAAATGCTTAATAACTGATCATTGAATTATGACCCTGAAATAATGCAAAATAAAAGGGTTCTTTTGAATTGTGAAAGAAAAAGTAGCTATATTGTCTTATATTTAGCATTAAGCATACTTGACTGAAGCCAAAGTCTTTGAAGATTGGGCACCTTGTATGGCATATATGGTAACATTATATTGGTTGAAATAATTAATTTTAATATTCAATTCTCAGTCATTCCAAAAAACAACAGCTAAAATTTATCATAATTGCATACTTCTGTATCTGTTTCCCAGAAAAACCTCAGAATAATGCTATCTATCTTTGGATCCTTGGCACTTAAGAACAGTTTGTGTTATATGGCAATAGTGGTAGTAGTTAGTAATGGCAGCGGCAGTAACAACAGTAACTAACATTTATATTATAGGACAAAATGGTAAAATCTAAAGTCTGTAGTTTAGCTAATAGAATCATACCAAAGTCAATTTCTTAGTTTTGATAGGTACACTATGGCTTTGTCAGATGTTAAAAACTAGGTGAAGGCATTAAAACAAAACTCTGTATTGATTTTGCAACATTTCTATAAGGCTAAAATTATTCCAAAATAAAAAGTAAAAAAAAAAGTTGAAAATATGTAGTTAGGGAACTCCACGCCAAATTGGGGGAAATGTCTGTACTTAGAGAGCTAGATAGAATATCTGAGCACCAAAATCTCTTTTCCATTATGGGTTTTCTCTGTCTATTTTCCTTACACAATGACCAAGTGTTTCAAGATCCCAAAATACCCCAATGTAACAGGCAATCTAAATATCCTATTCCCATGTATGGGAGTGCTTACTATATGCCAGACTCTGTTATAGTGTTATTCATTTGATCCTCACAACCCACATATATATGCACTATTAATATTGCCATTAACTGAGGCACAG
Organism: Macaca mulatta; assembly: GCF_049350105.2. NCBI lineage: Eukaryota > Metazoa > Chordata > Mammalia > Primates > Cercopithecidae > Macaca > Macaca mulatta. The sequence goes on from NC_133426.1 coordinate 131,810,963, forward strand.
AGAAGTTACATAATTGTAATTTGAGGTAACCCAGCTTGTAAGTCACAGAGTCAAGATTCAAAGCCAGGTGATCTGGGTCTAAAGCTTATGCTCCCTCTATTTTACAGTTTCTTTTAAAGAAAATTACATACAGTAATTCTGTAAACTCCATTAATGCATTCCAGTATTACTCAAATGTATCAACTTACTTCAATTTTATTATTTGTCTTTTGAACTCATTTATTATTAATTCAACAATTACTAAAATGTCTACTATGTAACCATTGTGCCAGATATAAGACCTACATAGTCACAGCTCTCATGAAACCTAAGTGCTATTGAAGAAATCAGACATTAAATGTCTGTTTCTGTAATCATTTGGTTATAATTATAATCAAATATGGATCATCCTTAAAGCTACCTATTTCATAAAATGTGTCCGAATCCCTCAGTCAGATGCCCTCTCTTCCTTCTCTGAATCCCTCTAGCACCCTGTACCCCTCAAATGATAGGTAGTATGGTTTACCTTATATTGCAGCTATTTGGAAATTTACTTTCTATCATTTTCTAAAGGTTAAGCTCACTGATATCAGGGATTGCTTTTTACTTATCTATGACCAATGCAATATTTTTACATAGTAGACAGAGTAGTTTCTCAATATTTATTAATTGGTCAAATTAAATTATGGCAAATTAAGTCTGGTTTGATTGTTAGAAGAATGAAGAAGATGAGAGAACCACTTTAAAAATAAGTCAACTTGTGCCTTACACTCATATCAATTACTTAAGCAGCTTCAATAGGCTCAAGTTGGGACTAACTCTTATACTTTCTATCTGAATTAATGAAACAATGAAAACAGAGTAGGCACTAAATTAATGGATTGCTACTGACAGCCTTTGTTCTCACCATGAGAATCATTGCTAAAGCACACAGAATCTTTAACACAGAAACACTTCTTTTTAAAATAAGATTCCAACAGTCAATTGAATCTACTCTGTTAGTTTGCTTGATAAACTTAAGAAAGTGAAGATTGGAAGAATCCAGTCTTATTTAAGCAAAAGGTATCAAATATATGTGATCATGTTATGGCACATAATCTGGAATTTTAAAACTTTAAAAAGAGAACCTTTGTAGTAGCACACATCTAGAGGTGGATTGGTGTGTCAGTAATACATCATCAAAGAAGCTTTTACTCTTAAAACATAAAGTATATGTTTCAAAATTTGCAACATAAAATATGTTGTAAAGTATATGTTTTATACTTCAAGGAAAAAAAAAGTATATTTTATAAGTTTATCATTAAAAACTACATGTTCTATGTTCTGGAAATGAGACATCCAGACAAGTATATGTCAAAAGCTGAGATTGTTCATCATGACTATTACTTTTAGATGATGGAATACTTATCTTTGATTTGGAATACTAATTATATTTTTTTCAGTGATGGAGGTGAAGACACTCTATGAGCTAATTGCTCAAAAATCAAAATGAGAAGCTGATTAGCTTTGTTACCAGAAAGTTGAACTTTTTTTTTTTGTAAACCTGTAATGATGTGTAATTTCTCAGAAATACTGAATTCAGTTCCCCCTGACCTGTTTCTAACTACAGAACCAGAAAATATATACAGAAACATGTCAAATGATTTCTAACAAAGTAGTTGCTGAACAGCATCTTGTTTGGTTATTGAAATTCTCTCTCCTATTTAAAATACACACATGACTAAATAAAATGTGTTTTATTACTCATAAAGAGCTCTTTATTTAAAATGATGGCATTTTTGAGAATTATAAAAACATAATACAGCTACAGGAAGATTTCTGAAGATTCTGAAGGAAAATAACAAAATAATATAACTATTGGAAACAGAGTTCAGGTGTTGCAGTTATTCATAAAAAACAATGTATAAACTACACTATATTCTGCATAAACATATTTTAAGTAAAAGCAAAACTGGCACTTACTATAGAACAACCTGTTATATAAAAAATATAAGCTTAAAAAAACAGAGCAAGAAATTAGGAAATAATCATAATTAGGATTTACGTGAACACCAAGTATTCCACCATCTAAAAGTGAATGAAAAAATAAATAAAAATGAATATGCAAACTACTCATCAAACTAATACTGCGAATATATAAGTAACTCGTACAACTCAACAGCAAAACCATCCAAATAATCCCATTAAAAAGTGGGGAAAGTATCTGAAGACATTAAAATGACTAAAAGGTATATGAAAAATGCTCGAAACCACAATGAGATATCATCTCAGCCCAGTCTATTATTAAAAAGAAAGATGAGGATGCAGAGAAAAAGGTACTCTTATATACTGTTGATGGTGAGGCAGCCATGTGGCAAGGGCTCCCTGGCAGATCCTCTGACCGACCTGCACACTGGGAGGAATGCATGCTGGGGTGGAGTCTTGGGAAGTTCATGCCATTTGCAGTGGGGAAGAGCCTGGCCCCTCCTCTTCCTGGGTGGTAACTGGGATTCAATCTGCAAGGTGGGATGTGCACTCACAGGACTCTGTTTTTGTGGAGGGTCTCTGTTCCCCATTTTTTCCCTTTTTGCCAAATAAATTCCATTTTTTCTCACCCTTCAAAGTGTCTGTGAGCCAAATCTCTCATGGCCATATGACAAGAACCTAGCTCTTAAATGAACTAAGGAAAAAGTCCTGCAACAATGGGAATGTAAATTACTACAGCCATTATGAAAAACAGTATGAAGGTTTCTCTAAAAACTAAAATAGTGCTACCATATGGTCCAGCAATTTCACTACTGAGTATATAACCAAAGGAAAGGAAATCAATATATTGAATAGATATTTGCACCCCCATGTTTACTGTAGCACTATTCACAACAGCCAAGATATGAAATCAACCTAAATGTCCATCAACAGATGAATGAATAAGGCAAATGTGGTATATATACACACTGGAATACTATTCTACTGTAATTAGCCCCACAACTTTGCTGAGCATTACCCTAGTAGGAACTTTCTACAGTGGCCTCACCCCTGTAGCAGTTTTCTACCTGGGCCCCACAGCTCTCTGGGACATCCTTTGAAATCTAGGTGTAGGCAGTCACACTCTCAAAGCTTTGCTGAGTGTAGTGTTTTCTGTAGACACACCTGCTGAGGCTGAGAAGCATGGTGAAAGAGTCCAGGGAGCAGAGCCTGCCTGTGACAGTGCTGGGCAGCAGTGGCCTCTCTTTGAACTTGTGTCTTGTACTCTGGTCCTATGGTTGGAGGGTAGACATGATAATTTCTGAAATTCTTTAGGGTCGTTCTTCCATTGTCTTGGAAAATAGGTCCTAGCTTCTGTTTAGAAGATTGACTAATCTTCCCATTGTCTTGATGAATAGCTCCTAGTTTCTGTTGAGATGGCAGATTCATATTAATTTATCAGATGGTCATTTGGACATATACTTGGAATTCTGTCTGAATCATGCTTTCTCATTCTTTATCACATGGATGGAATGAGAATTTTTCAAATCTTTAAGTTCTGCTTCCCTTTTGGTGAGCAATTTTGTCTTTAAATCATTTCTCTCTTTTCTCATTTTCCTATAAGCAGTCAAAGGGAATCAAGCCATACAGTTTACACTTTGCTTAAAAATAGCTTCAGCTAAATATGTAATGATATTGTTTGGCTGTGTCCCCACCCAAATCTCATCTTGAATTGTAACTCCCACAATTCCCATGCATTGTGTGAGGAACCTGGTGGGAGGTGATTCAACTATGGGGGCGGGTCCTTCCTGGACTGTTCTTATGGCAGTGAATGAGTTTCATGAGATCTGATGGTTGTAAAAATGGCAATTTCCCTGCACAAGCTCTCTCTCTCTGCCTGATGCCATCCATGTAAGACATGACTTGCTCTTCCTTGCCTTCCATCATGATTGTGAAGCTTCCACAGCCATGTAGAACTGTAAGTCCATTAAATCTCTTTCCTTTGTAAATTTCCCAGTCTCAGGTATGTTTTTATCAGTAGAATGAAAATGGACTAATACAGTAAATTGGTACCGAGAGTGGGGTGCTGCTGAAAAGACAACCAAAAATGTGAAA